>NC_137980.1:1214638-1933388 GCF_963924665.1 Micromys minutus | reverse complement strand
TGATGTCCCAGTGTAGGGGAATGTCAGGGTGGGGAGGTGGAGTGCACCCTCACAGAAGCAGGGGAGGGGACATGGGATAGTGGGTTTATGGAGGAGAAAACAGAAAAGGGGATAACAATAATATATATTGTTATAAACAATAATATATATTATATATACATACACATATACATACACATATACATACACATACACATATACATATACATATATATATATATAAACCCAGTATGGGTTTGTTTCCCATTGCCATGGAATAAATCGATTTTAGACACTTGTCAAGAAAGAAAAAAGGAAAAACAAAAAGAAAGATATAATCTGAAATTTTTGGATTTGAAAACAACCTTACTAATTTTTATGCCTTTGGACTGCCTCATGCAAGCTCCTCTGTGCTCTTTAAAATCTCTGCAATGAAGAAGAGAGGTTTGCACGATGCCTGCTACAGGGAATGCCTTGACCTGTTCACAGGAATCTCCCTTGCTCTAACTCATTCAGATATGCTCCAGAACACTAAAACTACTCGAGGCCATTCCTATTTGTAGTAAATGCGTAATTTCACACACAGTATCACAGATAAATACTTCACCTTTGAAACATTTGTGCTTTATAAGAAAAACATTTGCAAATAAAGCATTTCTCTTAGGGATTAATATTGCCAGCGTTTTGGATCTACTGAACTCTTAGGGGAGTGTTCTGTTTTAAGGAATACATTGAGTCATGGGTGGAGCAGGTGGGATGGGTTGTGCATTCAGGAAAGGAGTCAGAGTCTGAGTTTTTCTTTTTAATGATTTTCACCTACAATGTTCTAAAAACTTGAGAACGTTATGTCAGAATATTCAACTTTAAAAATGAATCATATCAGTGTATAAATCACAGTCCTAAGTCTTTAGCTTATTTATTTTTCTATGAGTAATGATAAAATATTTTTAATGTTTCTTTGTGCAAAAAGAATTATCTTCACGGGAGAAAGCTTTAGCGGGGCTTTTGGATTGGAAAGAATATGGGTAGTGAATGACAAACTACAGTGTAAAAGCTGGAGTATAAAGAATCGCATGCTACCTGTTAATACTCACGAGCTCCCTCAGTAAGTCAGAGCTTGCTCGGTAGCCTTGCTGAGCCTGCCTGGTGCTCCCATCATTTCTGCTTATGTCATGTACTATGTGATTGCTAAATTAGTGCACAGTGCATTTGTAATATTTATAGTACCAACATTTAGTTAAATAACCTTTTTGTAAGATTTATGTGGATTTTTTTATTTCTCATTTAATGGCAAATTATGAAGAGCATGTTTCATAAAGATAATTCTCCATTTAAATTCATCAGTCCATTAAATATTAAAATTATGTTTCTGATGCAATCGAGAACAAATTTGTCCAGCTTCAGTGATTATTTGCACTCATAAAAATTAGGCTTGATTAATAAAATTTAAATGCTTGATTAAGTTGACATTTTCATGTCCCATTCTGATTTATTGAAATTGTTTCTGTCTCCAGGCATGGTATAGTACCTTTTCTAGTCTCTTACTCGAGATGCCCTGTGTGAGGTTGTTAGGATGTTAGTGGATCTACTGTGCTTTCAGGGATGTCCCATGTTAGCTTGTGGTGTGTCTGCCTTTGTCTGTGCACAGTGCAGATGGACATACAATCATCAGAAGACAGTTCTTTCTGACATAACCAGAAACATGGCCATACATTTATAGTCCTCTATGGAAATCTATTTCTAAGAACCTTTAATCTGCTGGAGTTTTCTTTGGCCAAATTTCATCATATTTTCTAATTTTTATCATTTGATGCTTTTTATTGATATATACTTTTTTATCTTTGAAGCACCCCGAACACAAACACACACACACACACACACACACACACACACACACACACACACACACACACAAAAGGTTGATTGGCACACAGGAGGTTTTACATTGCCTACACATTCGAAACTAAAATTTGTGTAATAACTCTGTGGAAAAGGTATTTTTTAAGAAAGTCTTATCATATATCTTGGCTGACATGAAATTTACAAACTACCCAAAGATAGCCTTAAACTTAGGATAGTTCTGGGAGTGCAGTTATGTACTTCCATTTCCAGTGAAAACCACCCTTTTCCATAGAACTTAGAAGGTAACATTTCAAGAAGGTTGTGGCTCCTATAGTGTGTAAACCACCCTTGATAATCACAATGATTTATTCTGTTATATACAAGGCAAAGTGACAGTGGACTTTTTCTCAGTCCTTACTATGTGCTTGACACATTGTGTTGGCAGCAATCTCTAGAAGAGCAACAATGTAGCTATTGTTCTCATTGCCCTGGGAGAGAAAAAGTGTAGAACAATTTTGAATAAATTTGTGTAGCTGAGAAGTAGAGAGTGTGGAATTTAATTCTTAAATTTTTTTGTTTGTTTAGCCATTGATAATATAAATAACACATTATTTGGAAATAGTGTATAATAAACTGTCTTCTCATAAAAGCAACAGTAGCAGAAGACTCAACTCTTTTTGAAGTGATGATATGTAAGTGTTATTCTCCTTTTCTTATAATGATTAAGTATATTATATTATATTATACTTATCATATATTAAGTAACAACTGACTGAAAGTGTCCCTTTTTTTGGCTCCTATCAATACTATTCACAATCCATATATGAGAGGGTAGAAAATCTTATAAGTTGTATGTTCTTGACAAATGTGCCTCACACAAAACTTAACAAATGCAAGGATTTGAGGCGATTAGAGTCCTAGTAATATTGCTCATTCATAAGCATCTTCTACAAGCTAATAGACATACCATTGGTTGTTCACCTTTGCTTTTGTAATGAAAGTGTTCAAGTTCTTGGCACCTTTCTGAATCAGAGGCAATGGGCATCTAACAGCACATGGCTCAGTTGCTAAGACACCCACTGCACAGCCTGAGGACCCCAGTTTAGACTCCCCAGTTTAGCATGTGAAAGCTGAGTGATGTGGGACACAGCCGTGTCCCCAGTGCCTATGGACAGGGATAGAGAAGAGAGACAAGAGGATCCCTGAAGCTCATTGGCTAGCTAGTCACATTGAATATATGAGCTTCAAGTTCTATGAGAGAGCATGTCTGAAAAAATAAAGGCAGAGAGCAACCCATGTTAGTTTGTGGTCCTCTCACACATATGCACATAACCACCCACATATGTACATGGCATACACCAAACTCAACTTCACACACAACATACCACCAAAAAGTAACCGTTGATATAAATGAACTTTTCCACAAAGACCACCCAACTTTTTTTCCCCCATTTATTTATTCATTTACTTTACATCCTGCCCTGGTGGTTGTACTTAGATCTGTAGTGACTTGATATGCAAGGGTTGGGTGATACCCAGTGGGGACCTCCCCCCGCTCAGAGAAGAAGGAGAGGAGGAATGGGGGTAGGAAGCAATATTGGGATGTAAAGTGAATAAATAAATTAATGAGAAAAAAAGAGAACAGAATGGGTTTGGAGAAAGACAAAGCTGATTACTAGTTATATGGGAAAAGACTTGTTGATCAAGGGTATGTAGGAAGAGGGGACAAAAATCCCAAGATGGAATCTGAGTCCTTAAGGATTTGTAAAGAAGTTAGGATAAGACACATGGGCTTTACAAACTATCTTAAATGTCTTATGCATTAATGTGATCTGCAAGTTAACACAAATTAGAAGTTTATGATAAGTCATCATAAAAGAGTGGAAAATAGAAAGGAAGTTGCCCACAGCTGTGCCACTCTGCAACCGACTCTACTATCCTTTGGGTTATGACTAACCTTGGGTTACATTTCTCTTTACTTTTTGTGTACATTGTAATATATGTTACAGAATTGTGATCACACAGTTCATCCTGTTTGGCAATATATTTATGTCACTACCTGGGTTATACTGGATGTTTTCATCAGTTGCTTATAGACAATGCTCTTAAAGCAGTTTATGTGAATAAAGGTATAACTCCTAATGGTTCTAGAAAAAAAAATTTACTTATTTAGTTTACATCCTGATCACAGCTCCCCTCCCCCCTCACAAGATCCCTTCCTGGTCCCTCCTGGGGAACCAACCCACCCTGGCACCTCAAGTCACTGCAGGACTAGGTACATTCTCTCCCACTGAGGCTAGACAAGGCAGGCCAGTTAGGGAAGCAGGACCCATAGGCATAGTTTTTGCATTAATTTACTTATTCACTTTACATTCTGTTCACCATCTTACTCCCTCTTCTCCCCTCAATCCCACCCTCCCATCCCCTCTCCCACACTCTTCCCCTTCTCTCTAAAGACCATCCCTCCTACTACAGGCTGTAGTAAGGAGTCGAGTGTCATAGAGTGGGAAGTAACCACAGAACAGGAGTGAGCAAGTGGTCTCCATCTCACCTCCTTTATCATAATACAGTCTGGTGTTCAGGAAAAGAACGAGGGAAAAAATCATCCAGAAACAATGAGAAAGGCTAATAGGACAAGGTGATCCATCCTGAGACCTGAGAAACCAGTCAGTGTCCTTTGTTCTTTTCTCTGGCATTCCATTCCTCAATTAAAGAAGACAAAAGTTGGAAAACAGGCCTTTTGAAGTGCAGGTATTTTTTTAAATTAGCTTACATGAGAACAAAACAAAACAAAACAAAACAAAACATGGAGTGAGACACAAAAGAACCACTGAAGTGCCGCTTCTTTCTGCCCCTGAGAGGGTCTGAGTGGCTCTGGAGACCTGGTACTCCAGGCACTGTCTAGGGCTCCTGCCCTTTACTGAGGCAATGTTTTCAGCTGTCCTTCTGGGTCAACACACTTTGTCAAAGCCAGAGCTGGGTTTCAGGGAAGAATTTGTTCTCTTAAAAAAGTAAGCGCATCTGCCTTATTATATCCTTATTGTCATCGGAAGCACAGCAGGCAGAACAGCCAGGTAGGTGGGAAAGGCTAAAACATCACACCAACGATATCTTGATATCTTTTAGACAACTCCCACTGACTTTAAACTCTTAAATCTCGGCCGAGTCAGACAGATTTAACGCAAGAACCGTGCTTTCCAGCAAGGAGAGCTTTAGAAAATTGCCTTTTAAAAATAGAAGTATTTCCTTAACATCTTTTTCTGGATGAACGTACATGTCACGTACAGATAACACTCATATACCAGCATTCTGCAGTTTTGTCTTTCCAATTTTAAGTTCAGCTGCAGTTGGAGGATCGAGGAAAAGAGCAGGCTATAAGTGGAAGAAGTATTAAAGGTAAACACGGAGTCAGGGAACAATGAGGACAGCTCAGGAGCGGGAGCAGGGAGGACCGCAGAGACACAGACCGCTAGCCCCATGTCCTCACACACATTCATCCTGCATTATTGAATATTCTTCTCACACACGCTTGAAATATTCAAGTGTTTGATTTAGCTGGTTGCTCACACAGTATGCCACAAACTATCTCGGGAGAGGGACACAACATAATCATCTTTGATAGTTAATGCCTGAAAAAAAATTTTTTAAAAAAAATTGTGTAAATTTATATAATCTGGAAATCATCAACTTTTTTTTTTGAGCAACTATTGTGTTGCTGTCTGAAAGGTCTTCCTGTGTGACAGTATTATATCAAACATCACAGAGTGGTGAGAGAGACTCACAGTGGACCAACCATTACAAATGGTGAGATGTTTCTTTTTTCTCATTGTGTTGTTTTATGGTTTGGTCTTGAGGTCTACAAGAGTAGCCAGAAGTCACAAGCCAAAGGTACTCATTAGAAGAACTATCCTGGGGGAAGACACGTAGACACACACATGTCCAGGATGCATGTAAGGCTCAGATGTATCATCAGGTGGACACATTGATAGGGTTAGATAAAATTCATAAAACAGAAGAAATTTCTACCTAAGGTTTCAGGGACATCAGAGGCACTAAGAAGAAATTGAGCAACCCAGAGCCACAGGACACTCAGACAGAGGTGGGGCAATGATCTGTTTGTTAAGCAATTATTCATGGGTTAAAGAAGCCACTGGCAACAGTTGAACTTGTTTGACTCTGGTGTTGACTATTATGTTTTATTTGGTCAGCAGCTGTGGGGTATGTTGGGTTCAGGGTCAGCAGACGGATGAGTAGCAAGTGGGCTCTATTGAAAACTACCACTGAGTTTTAAATAACTTGGTTTCAGTCTGAAAGGAGAGGGCTGGACAGCAAGTCTATCAGAAGAATTTGTGACAGGTATGGTAGCTCAGACGCACTGTCTCAGTCACACTTAGTTACAGTGGAGAATGTTCTGGTAGTAAGGGGAAGAGTGAAAGGTCAGCATGGATATCCTAGAGAATGGGCAGATATACAGAATGTGTACAGAAGCATATATGCAAGATGTTAGTAATTTAGCAGCCGACAAGTTACATCAAATACAAAAAGCCTTCAAAATGAATCTATTTTGAGCCAGGGATTCTTTGAGGACTTTCCCAGAAGGTACTGCCCAAATATCCACATGTAGGTATCTTCTTACATTGAGATGTTAAAAAAAATCGAAGCTAATACAGTTTTAAAAAGTGTTTAATTTAAAAAAAAGTTTCTTATTTTCACAACAAAAATTACGCTGATATTAAAATTCATGTGTTTGTTAGAAGGCTTCCTAGCAGTAGAAAGAATGATTCTAGCTATCCTGCAGAATGTAAATGTGGATGAACTAAGAGTAGAGTTGACATGACTTAAAATATGTAGGATGAAGAACAAAAATTTGCACATGTTTACAGAATGTGCATATATTACAGAAAAGAATGAGCCATTATCTATAGTACTTGGGGATTTGGATACTACAGACATGGTGGACTCATGGTCTTGGTCTTAAGAGGACATTGACCCATCATTTCTCCAAGTTCTTTTACTCCCCAAACCCCACCTGCTGTCAGGGGCTCCACCCTACTTGTTGCTTTGCAACAGAGACAGTCAAGGGGTAGCCTCAGAGCAAAGGAGCTGGGTTGTGCTAAGATGTCGGGGTATGTGCCACTCCCTCTGGCTTCCAAGCCATAGTGCATAGTGGACTTTTGTGGCAATGAGTCACAGTGTTCCAAGAAGGCTACACATCAGTACAAGGGGTCTACATGGCTCCCTGGACTCCAAGTGGATGGTACCACATTTATGTGCATTTATGTGCTTTGAACATCTTCCACATAGAACATCCCACCAAAGTATACCAGCTCTGCTGAAGTTACCATTTTGTTTTGCCTCTGCTTCCTCACCTACCAAAGAAGAAAGCATTATTCATTTCCCTCTCTTCCCTTGTTTCTTTAAAGGTTACTACGGTGTGGGGGAGGGGGTACCGCATATTCCAGGGCACATGTGCAAAGTTCAAGGGAACATCTCTGGTCTTAGAGCTTGGTCTCCAGCATGTGTGAGGGAGGGTTTCTTCAATGTTCACTGGGTACAGCCAGCTTGCTGGCCTGCCAGCTTCTGGACCTTCTCTAGTTGCATGACCCATCTCACTGTAAGAGCACTGCAGTCACACATGCCCACACTGGATTTTACATCAATTCTGAGGACCCAAAGCCTGGGACTCATGGCTGCATGGTAATACTTTATACAGCCTCTGGGCCACCTCTTTAACCCTTCTTCCTGCTTTTCTATCTGTGTCCTGGAGACCTAGCAGCTGTACAAGCAACAGAGACAAAACCCAAGCAAGCAGTCCTATAGAAATAAACAGAAGAAAAGCCTGAAGCTATGGCCTAGACAAATCTATGGTCTAGACAAATCCATCTCATGAGGAGACTTCCAAGCCATTCTTTATGACATTAGGGGGGCCACCAATACGGTATTGTCACAATTAGATTTTCACCTTGGATGATATCCTTCCTCCTGGTCTTCAAGTAAAAATACATGGTGCAATCTGGTTATAGTTGCCAGATGATTATAGGGCATTTTGACAAGTTGGAATTTTACTAGACACTTTATTGTTGCCCGAAATTCTGAGTTGATTGATTTGTGACTTTTTAAGGCTTATCTATTTCTGTGTATGGGTGTATGCCTATGTGCCTTTATGTGCACCGTATGTATGCAAGAATATGAGGAGGGCAGAAAATGGTGTCGGTTCCCATGGAATTGAAGTTGCTAGTAGTTGTGACTGAGTCCTGGTCTCCGGCATGAATAGTAAGTGCTCTTAACCACTGAACCATCTCTCCAGCCCAGGTCATGGGTATTTTTATTTACTAAATGTATCACTTGTGACTCTGGGATAAATCTTTTGGGCCTCAGGGCTAGAATGTGAGGCAAATATGCCCAAGAGAAGGTCTAGTCATTTTCTGAGAAAGGGGAATGATGATATGGTGATGGTGGTAGCCAAGGTGGGTAGCGGGAATGAGTAGAAAGTGTAATAAACATCAGGAGTTACAGTACAGCTCTACACAGCCGGCAGATGTCTCTAAAGGTGGGGGGGGGGCAGTTTTACAGGGCATCTAAGTAGCCATTACTTTTAACCTCCTTATGCTCTGTATTGCTTTAGGAACTAGAGGTCTGATCTTTTCGTGGTTCTCCTCGTATTTTTGCAAGCTGCTAACTTTCTGAAAAAGTTGAGAAATTGTGGTTGAAATAAGCACAAAAGAAGAAAAAAGAGTGATCATCCATTTTTAGATGTGTTTAGAGGCTGCATGACTCAGAGCTGCTTCTTTTAAGAGCACTGAATATGTGGTCTTTTTTGGTACTTAGACGCAAACACAGAAGACTTGTGGTCTATATTAGTTTTGGTGAACGATGAAACCCTATTGAAGTAGAATATAAGGGTATACACAAAGGCCCTCTCCTCTCTCAGCTTGGCTTTGGACGACCCCCCTTAGATGCTCTTGGCCTCCCTTATTCACTATTCCACATATCCAAGTGGTCCACAAAGGGCTGTTCTTCCAGACAAGGGCACTGGCAGAAAACATAATAAATGTGTTTGGCTGACAGGGATTCAGGACAGACCAAACATTTCTGTGGTGACCATTCCAAATTTTCAAACAGTATGACAGCAGTTCTTTCCTTACAAGCTTACATGCTTACAAGGAGTAAGTATTCTGGTTTTAAGCAGATCTGAAAACAAACCCAGTACTATTCTAGAAGGGAGAAGGAGAATCTGATGCCTTGTCATTGGGAGGAATTAACTGAACATTTCAGTATTTACTAGTGTTTTAACAAGGCAGACTTTGTCTCAATTTATGCAATCATACAATGAGTCAGAGTGATTGCACCGATCTGCCCCACTCTTCGGCTTTTCATGCCACCATTGATTAGCAACTGAGACTGCTATGTGGGAGGAATATCATGACAGTGGAGATGAATGTTCTTTTAAAGTGTAATTAAAAAATCCTGCTGGAAGACTGTCCATATGCCAATAAATCTCAAGACTTTACCCAACTGTGGAGGATGCACAGCTTTACTTAGTCTTCCCCATGCTCATACAAGTGACTAGAAAGTCACACCTCGGGCCACAAGCACATTTGACATTAATGATAGCATTCGGACTAGAGCAGATGACTGGCATTGTCCCTTGAGAAGTCACAGAAATCCTGATAAATCAGGGGTTTTGTGTTATGTCCTGGATACCTAAAAGAGGTCCCCTGGAGGAAGATATGCCCAAGTACACACTGCGAAAGCAGCCCAGGCTTTAGAAGATGGCAGCTTTGGTTTCACAACACACTGACTCTGTAGAGTTCATGGTTTGTCTTGCCTTTCCATTTCCTTACTTGTAGATTAGTGACAAACACATTGAGAACAATTCATCTAATATAATTTTCATAGAGAATGAGAGGCAATGTCTCCAAAAGGCTTACTGGAATACCTGATGCATAAAATTTGCTTAATAAATATCTGTTCCACTTCTCTGATTAGCAGTGAGTTCCACTTCTCCAATTAGCTGTGCAGTGGGAGCCGATGAATGTTCTCTGAGTGTGTGTGCTTTGAGAAAGAGTTAGTCCTACTATCCCTGTTAGAACTCAGGAGAGAAACTGCCCAGGGAAGAGTGAAATAGACCAAAATTCAGCCTAAAAAGGAAGCATGATTATGGTTCAGAACACAAATGATGTGTGCCTTTAGGTGAGTTATTTAACTGTTTCCCTGTGGGTAAAATAGAAATAATGGTGCCCATAGAGCATCATAAACATTTGATCCCACGATATACTCATTTCCTTTACTCTCTGGGGCCTGGTCCCTTTTCCTGAGGAGGGCTCATGCAGCTGTGCATTTCCCCTTCATTGTTACAGATGAAGGATTCAGGAAGACCCAACCAAATCAGCTTATTCTCCAGAGAGATGACTCAGTAAGACAGCACCTATGAAGGATTCACATGGCATTTGGGGGTGCAATAAAGGCTCGGTATTTTTAAAATTCCAAATAAAAAGTATTGTCTGGTGTCAGCTCTTCAACTGATGACATTTTTTGTCTGCATTGCCTGTAGTTTGGAAACGTGGGACCAGGCCAATAGGCAGTGGGGGAGAAGTTTTCCTCAGCGTTTGGAGTGACAGCTTAAACCAAAAAGAGGGTGGCAGTTCTATCTTTATATTCTTTCATGCCAGGGGCATTTCTGAAGGAAGCATGTATTAAATCAGCTCCTCTAGAAAAGCTTAGCAATTCTACTGGAGATTTTCATATCATGGTCCCAGACTGGGTAGATTCAGATGCAAGGCTGTTTATTTTTAACAACCCTGACTGGGAAACGGCACAGGAAAGACACCATTTCTAGCACACCTCTTCTCATGGGCTCCCTCTAAGGCCACAGATCCACCCTCACAAATGGCTGCCTGCTCATCCAGCCCTTAACAGACTTTGCTTATCAAATAAATATTAAATGTACTAGGTCAGGTCAGGTCTCCTCTCTTGTTTAAGCACTAGTTGGGAAGAAGGTAGCGGCTTGGTTTTGGCTAAGGCTTAACAAATAATAAACATGTGAGGCTGCCCTTTCCTGTTGGATAACAATATCAACTACCAGCCAGCATGTTGAAGAGAAAACTATTCCCCATCTATGTACTTCATATGTTATGAAATTATCATTTACCTTTGTTTCTTTCTGACATAGATGTAAAAATCATTGAACTTGGTTTTTTTTTAGTCTTCATCCTAATTAAATTTCATAAGATTTCTTCTTCATCAATCTTTCCCTACCTCCCTTCCTCTCTTCTTCCCTCCCTTCCTCCCTCCCTCCTTTCCTCCTTTCTCTCTCTCCTCCTCTGTCCCTCCCTCCCTCATTCTCTCTAGAAAGTTTCTGGGTTTGAAGCCAGCCAACATTGCAATTAATTCACCCCAGAGGTCTAAGGTCTTTTTTTTTTTTTTTTTTTTTTTTTTTTTTTTTTTTTTTTTTAGATAGCAGTAAGGACTCAGGGTGAAATGCCATTCTTCCCAAACCACATGGAACAGTGGGTCACAGCACAGCAAGGCCTACAAGCCCTTGTCCTTCACACATACACAGACATGCACACACACACACACAATCTGTAACCAGAAAAAGTCATTTTTCAAAAGGATAAAGCAGTCAAAATGCACAGCTGGGTATGCCAGAAAACACATAATTAGACAAATTGGATTTAAGAGTTATGTAAGGCCTCGATGGAGCCAGTGAATGAGAAGCTGAAAGGAACTATGTGACTGCTCCCTCAGTGCCTCGGAAGAATAGAACATGTGGATATGTGTGTTCTGGGCAAATAAAAGGTAATTACTGGGTGTTACAGAGTGTAGCTGACATCTCAAATGGGTTAAGCTACAGAATGTCTGACAGTGGGCTGTCTGGGGAATAGGATGTTGTCCAGGACTAAAAGAGAGAAACTATAAGAATGGATGTGCTGGGAAGGAAGATCAGGAAAGATCCCTTTAGAGTTGTATTTTATAAAAGATAAAGGGCAGTTTAAAAGCACATTATGCAATTTAAATGATCTATTACATAACTGTTCTATAGGCTTATAAAAGTTTTAGATAATTTTAAGTACCAAAATTATATATTAAAAATTTCCATCTAGCATTAGACTTTTCCCACACAGGGCAAGTATGCTCTACAAAAAAAATAATGGAGTCTGCAATTTAAGTTTTTTTTTTCCACAAAGAATTATCAAATCAATGACTAACTCTTTAAGATAACTGTAATTCCTCCCATAGGATGTAGAAACTAAAACTATAGTACTACTTTTCTTATTTGCAAATAATCTTGTTTGCAAATATGCCTCAAGACAACCGATGAAACGTATTCTCTTTCAATGATCTCCCGAGATAAACAGAACAAAAATAATAATAATTGTCTGAGATAGTACTATTTTCTTTTAAAAAAAAACAATTAGGATTAATTGACAAAAATATCTACTGGTCCCCCAAACAGTAATGCCTATAGCATTTGGGGCCTGTCTCTTAGTGTGCAATTTAAATGTATATACTTAACAATAAAAATTACTTCTTGTCTATTGATATTGCTTAACCATTAAGATCTCTATCAGTACCTCTATCAGAGTGTACAAAAAATGTTTTATGGCCCAGAGAGATGGCTCAGGGGCTAAGAACATTTGCTATATGTGCTGGGGATCTGATTGTGAATCCCCAGCCCCTGCAAAATCAGGGTATGGATATGTGTTCCTGGCACCCCAGGATTGGGGTATAGAGATGGGTGAATGCAGAGAACTCTCTTTCTTCTAGAAAGGGTAGTGGAAATGGTGACAGACCACATCGCGGGGCAAGAAACCTACAGCAACAGAGCAAGAAGCTGGCTTACTCCTCTGGCCTCCAGATACACAGGCACAGGGCATGAATCCACATAGTCAATAAGTAGGCAACAGAGACTTGGAACACTTCTAATCTGTGAGGTATATGCTCAAAACTGGTCAGCAAAGAATTTGTTTCTTCAAACTTATTGTAATCAATCTAGTGAGAGAGACAGCAATATATTAGGAAAGCAAACAACTCTATCATGTATTTGGTGGCTGTATATGAGTATTTACATTTATTCTAATGATAAAGGAAGTTATTTTGAAGGAACTTTTTTTTGTCACAGGTAAGTCGGTGATGGTGATTTCATTTGCTATTTATCATCACAATGAAGTCTTGCATGATACTATCACATTCTTAATTGATGACCAAATAACTGTTCTTTGTTATGAACATAGTCATTGGAAAAATATTCCCAATTGTAAAACTCTATCTCAAAATTACCTTAAAAAATCCTGATTATAAATCAAATAGATCCAAAACTTGAATAGTAGAAAGGAATGTAACTAGAAAGTAGATTTTCATCTTCTTTTAAATTCTCTCAACAGCTGCACTTCAGGTTCCACAAACACATATTGAGCTCCGAGAAGATGCTGAGAAGGTGCTCCGTCACTTTATATGTGAACATGACGAGAGGCAAAGCACAAAGCTCTTGCCAGGCCACTGCTCCTTGTGTCACATGACATGTCCCATGCAGGTGAGGCAGTGACTTAGTGAGCCTGGGTTAAGTGGGTGAGTCAGTACCATAATATACCTGACTTGCAAACACATACTGTGGGTGTTAGTGAAGAGCCACTGAATTAAGGTATTTAATATACATGTCAGACTAAGAACCATCAACCATCAACATTCCCTTCCAACAAAGTTTACACAGAGAACTATCTTAAATAGAGAACATTAACTCGGTCTGATGATTAACAAGCCTGTGACATCATCTCTTAATTCAGGATTTCCTGAGACAAAGGATGAGCAGGAGGATGGAAGTAATAAAGGTTTGGAGTCACAGCATTAGTAACTTTACATCTCAGCTCAGTTCCTATGCTCCCCATCCTTGTTTCTACTAAACCGATCATTCCAGAAACAGGAGGATACCACGCACTGTGTTAAGAGCAAAGAGTTGTTAGGTTTGATTGTCCGAAACCTTTCTCCAGAGTTGACTGTTTACAGGTGGGTTTCTGGTTTGTAAAACTACACTCAACGTCATCTCATCAGAGAGCCTGGGAAGAGGACCAACACAGGGAGAATGCAGAGACTTACTGTGTCCCCTTGCCTGTTGTCTTTCCCAGATATTATCAGGAAGTAGTTCCACGCCAATAGTAACAAAAGCAGCAGCGGTATCAGGTAGAGCTCAAAGTTCCAGACAACTAGGAGGAAGAGCTGGAGGAGGGAGAGAGAAAAAAGAGGCAAGAGTCAGCTCTGAATTTCCTTGGGTAGATTATCATCCACATTCACTTGATACAGACTGAATGCTTCGGAACAGGAAAACAAAGCCCTACGGACTTATTAAGCATTTTGCTAACGGCACATCCAACTCCCAGAAACTCACTAGCAAAACGTTTGCTTTGCTTAATTTCTGCAGAAGCAAACTCAATGTTATTATTTTGTCCAAAGCAATTTTATTTTTCTTCCTCTGCTGAAATTATTGCAAGATTAGACAAAATAAAGTTTTTCATTCCTTTTTTTTTCTTTTCTTTCATGCTTTTTTTAGGCAGCTAAATGAGCTTCACCGTGTTGTCAGAATAGCCTGGCCTGTCTGTCTTAGTCACAAAGAATGAATCACCATTTTAGCATCAGGGTTATTTTCACAAATCTCACTTGGATAACACAATTGAACACATACAATAGGCAGATGAAAAGACCATGCTGACACCTCAGGACTCCAAAGATTTCACATTAGGAAAAAGGCCCTGCTTCCAACGAGTGTTAAAAGAAGTTGGCTTATCATTCTGTATTACCCAGAAAGTCAAAGGTTTGCAAAGGAAAGTGAAGAGCAGTTTTGGCAAAGAGAAATTCAACATTCCTGCTCATATTAGTTTTTAACACGACTTATTTGGGGGGGGGGGAAGGAAAAGAAAACCAAACAAACTATTTTTAACTGTAAGACAAATGTCAGAGAAAGAACTTGGGGGTGACAGACGGAGCCATTCTATGTACAGCTACATTGTAAAGCAACAGGATTTGAGACACAACTGTGACTCAGCTACCTCCTCACCAGACTTAGGTTGTCAACAGACTATCTAGATCTTTTGGGCCTGTGGCTCCTCCATCAGACTAAGGTCACCTTATAGTAGGTCAGATGGAGAGCAGGATTCCTACCTAAACTGTAATGCTGAGAAGCTGTGTAACCTTTCTGTAATGCCAATATCATGTTTTTAATGTCTTCTTCCATAAAATCAGAACAATGAAGTCTCACTTTAGAGTTGTGAGAATGGTGTAATTAGCAGTGCTTGGAATGTGGGCAGATACACTTGCTTACCTTTACTGTGCCCATGCAACCGATGCTCAGAAAATTAGCTAATTTTTGGCTGGAAAATCAGAACATCATCTGCCTACAAAATGTAGGTGAGCAGTAGTGTAAGTGGGCATTTCAGTCCAATGGTCAGGGCAACACACACAGCCTGTATTTCATAGACCAAGAATTAGGAAAGTCATATGAGACTCATGTCAGGAACAGTGCTACTTGAGGCCTTCCTAGTCAATATCTGCTCAGGCCTTACCGAAATAGCAGACAGGAACACCCACCTGTGAGCCAACTCAGGCTCTAGGCCTTAAGAGGTGACTTTGCCTCTGGTTTCACATCTAAAAGCAGGGTCTATAAACACAATCACCTCTAACATCCCTGTTCTAAGATCTAGATGACCTTGTGATACTACTTCAGTGGCTGAGTATAGTGAACCAGTGGCTTCTGGAAGGTCCTCTGCACACACGAACTCACAGTGGTTGCAACATGTACCTGTGCAAGCAGAGGGAAGACCAAATCTCATCTAGGAATGGTGAGCTGGGCATGAAATCCCACCCCTGACTGTGGGCTGCTGGCAATGGTTAGGAGCTGAAAGAGGGAGAGACAGCTTTCTCAAAGAGTACAGCACTGGGTGGGTCAACCAGACTCCAGTGGAAGAGCACACATTGGGAAGTGTCAATAGGTCTTGAAGGTTTTGGGCCTTTTTAGTACACAAAGTTTGGTGAGTAAGGTCTGGGACTGGAAGGGAGAGGGGGAATATGACCAAAATTCTATAAGACACTCTATCAAAATTGTACAATATTTTGAGAATTGTGTATTTTATTACATTTCTGATAGACATAGCTCAAATGGACACCAAGAAGCATAAATAAACGCTCAGAAACTTGAGAATGGCATTTTGGTGATTGTTACATAACATAGATTTGAATTTCAGAATAAGGACTATTCCAAATATTATACTTCAATGCATAAAACAGGAGATAGTTTTTATTTCCAACAGAAATGTAGGAAGAGTTCTAGGGAAAAAAAAAGGAAAATCTTTCCATTTAATTTTTTGAATTTATAAATGTGTACAAAGATCATACAATGAAGGTTTAGAACTTTAAAAAAACAGATTAATTTATTTAATTTATGTGAGTCCATTGTCCTGTGCTTCAGATTTCATTACAGATGGTTGTGAGCCACCATGTGGCTGCTGGGAATTGAACTCAGGACCTCTGGAAGAGCAGTCAGTGTTCTTAACCACTGAGCCATCTCTCCAGGCCCAATGCCTAGGATTATTAAATGTGCTTTTTTCAAGATAATTTTTTTCAGGAAATAAAAGTGAGATAAATTTGATAGGTAACAACTACATGTAAAGGAAAAATTACTTTTGATTAGAGTCAATGTAAATTCTTGATACATTTATTTTAACATTCAGATAATTACTGGAATGCAAGCCACTTAAGGGTAAACATTTTCTTTTGCTCACTGTTTTGTATCTGGAACTTAAAACATGAAGTGGGGCAAAGTAAGTGTTCAGTGCCTAAACATTTACTCCCAGTTAGAGTAAATGGTTCCAAGACCACCCCCAACTTATTCAGCAATTTAATTATTTGTAATCATAAAAGTACTGTAGAGCCATTGTTAGAAACTAGCCATCATGGGGAAAACACACCCACAGTTATAAAGTGGGATGCTTCTAGAGACTTCTCTCTTTGGCAAATATGTCTTTATCATTTCTCCCAGAGAAGACTCCCCTTCCATCCTGCTGTGCTGGTGAGGTGTACTGTTGTGGGGCCTTGGTCTTTCCCTTTAGACCTCCTCACACTTTTTCAGAGGACAATCACTCCCTTCAGCTGCTTCTACCCCTGTGATAGTTTGTATAATGCCCAGGGAGTGGCATTATTAGATGGTGTGGCCATGTTAGACTGAGCCTGTCACTGTGGGTGTGGCTATAAGACCCTCATCTAAGCGGACTGGAAGTCAGTATTCTGCTAGCAGCCTTCAGATGAAGATGTAGAACTCTCAGCTCCTCCTGCACCATGCCTGCCTGGATGCTGCCATGCTCCCACCTTGATGATAATGGACTGAACCTCTGAACCTGTGAAGCAACCCCAATTAAATGTTGTCATTTATAAGATTTGCTTTGGTCATGATGCCTGTTCACAGCAGTAAAACCCTAATTAAGACAGCCCTTATGTCTGGGATTCAGATCATTTTGTTGCTAAATATTCTCTACGAGGATAGTGTCAAGCTGACGAGGAGACATATTCTGTTTTGTAACGTCTGATCATTGATATCACAGTGACTGTGTTGCTTGAAGTTTCTTTCAACACTGTTGTAGTCTTCCAACATCACCAGTTGTGTCAAGTGTTTGTAATATGATGTTCTTTGTACATAATTTTTATCTATAAACATCTTTCTCTTCTCATATGCAGACAAACTCATTTTTCTTAAAATACAGCACTCAAAACCAGCATAACACTTCTTATACACTTATATGGTCTGATGTATTCCATGTATATGGTCACCAGAGCAAGGGTCAGGGGAAGGCAGAGAAAATAAAAACCAAGAAAGAAATTATATTCACTTTAGAGATGCTTACAATAGAAGATTTGTCTTCTTTCTTACAGTCTGTGCATTGGAAAGCTACTTGTGAAAATGAGAAGGCAGCTCGTGTGTTTTAAAGAAAGCATCTTTAAAAGAAGAAAATGATAGAACTTCATATGAACCCCAAATGAAAAATCATTAACATTTTCTTTTTCAGCATTCAAATAAAAATTTCAAAAACAAAACAAAACAAAAACCCTATTGAACATACCTTAACAAAAAACAGTCTTAAAACTTTTCTAAGTGTTCAAAAGTAGGATAAAATACTTTTTGGCCTCAGGAAGCTAAGAATGACTTAAAAAAAGCAATCACCTAGTAGAATATGACTGGTTATTCTAGTTCTTACAGGACAGTGAAGGTCATCTAGTAAAAAGGACCCAGAGTGGAAGAATACTTTTAACTCATTCTCTCTGCATTACAGTTTCCTCCATCTTCTCTGGGCCACTGGTACCACCTCCAGTGCCAGTAAGGTCTTAGGAGAAAGAAGGCTCCTGGGAAAACCCAAAGACAAGCTGACACTGACTCTGTCCTTGGTCCTTACTACAGTTTTTCCACAGGTTTCAGAGTGGGTAAAAGCAATACAATAATGAGACGGAAGAAAAAATTAATGGATAAAAACCACTTAACCAACACACGCAAATTGTAAATATAACTCATATGGTATTGGGCATGCCCTGATCTCACTCTAGAACTGCCCTTTCTTTTATAGGACATAGAATGAGGAGGTCCTACGTTTCAATATTACCTCAGACCAAAATGAAAGGTATGTAGTATTTAACATTATTCCATTCCATTACGTCACAATACTTTTCCAGTCTCTTTCCCCATCTCCCAGTTTGCAGCATTTCCTTTTCATCCCCAGATCTTATTCCCAGAGCCTACATTTTAACATGGGCCTTTGGTATTTCACATCCTTAGAATCTGTGCCTCCATTTATACACAGGACACCAAATCCAACAACATTAACTATCCCTGCTCATTAGAAACTGAAGATGTTTCAAGTATTTGATTTTCTTCTTTTAAACTATAGGTTTAAAAAAAAGGTTGTGGTTTATAATTAAAATTCCATAGTAGAATATCTTAATGAGATATTAGTCGAAATCATAACAGCACCTATAACCTCCATAGGCAGAAAAGGGTACTAAATCTAGGCAGCATGCCTATAATTGTAGCACTTGGAAACCAAAGGCAGGAGGATCAGGAGTTGGGTGTTATCCTCTAGCTACATAACAAGTTTGAGGCTAGCCTGGACTACATGAGAACCTGTCTCAAAACTGGCAAACCGAGAATCCCTGTATGTAGTAAGTATGCTAGAAGTTCTTTCCCACCCGTCCTTGTACTTTCATTATGGCTACCATATGTCCGAGGAGTGAGGACAGATATGAGAGGAAACAGAAACCGCACAGATATTCATATCAGACCCAGAGGCATCTAAGAGCTCCTCTGCACCATGCCTGCTTAGATGTTGCCATGTTCCTGCCTTGACAGAACCACTGAACCTGTAAGCCAGCCCAATTAAATGCCATCCTTATAAGAGTTGCCCTGGTCATGGTGTCTGTTCATAGCAGTAAAACCCTAAGACAGTATGTGTAATAACCTTGATTGTCAACTTGGCACAATTCAGAACCACCTTGAAGACAATCCTCTGAGTGTGTCTATGAGGGAATTTCAGAAACCTTTACATGAGGTTCACTTTCTCCTTTTGATTCAGGCCAGGCTCCCAGGCTCTGTAGAGTGTACCCCACATGCAGGTAGATCTTTATACCTCATGGACAGCCTGCTGCCAGGCATTTACCAGTAAATAAGAAAGCCATCTCTCTAAACTGTGAGCTAAGACAAATGTTTTCTCCACACCATTGCTTCTGGTCTGGTATTTTGACATAGCATCAGGAAAACTAATTAGTACAGTGTATAAATGTAAGTATTACTAGCTTAATCTGCTCAATGCTTTTACATTTAAATTATTCCACACACCTAAACAAACAAACAAACAAAACCAAAACAACAACAACGAAAACCACCCTCACCAATGAGGAGAGGTATGAATCACCACATTAAGAGCTAAATTTCAGAGAGGAAATTGTTTCAAATAGGAGGTGTTTCTTAGAGGGTGTTTGTATTGTGTGGGAAGGCGTTTCTTTTATTAAACAGATATTACAAATTTTTACTAGTATTCTAAGAAAAATATAGAGCTGATACACAAGTTTTTACTAGTAAATCACATAGCACACACTTCCTATTTTCACATTTCACTTAGATGAAAATAAATAGGTTTTAAATATTTTTACTTTATTTTGTATATGTATGAATGTTCATGTGTATGTATGTATATGTTAATATGTGTATGTGCATTGTGTGTGACTGTGAATATGTATGTGTGTGCATGTAGTATGTGTGTATATGTGATATGTGTGCATACACTTATGTATGCATATATGTCCATGTGCATGTGTGTCCATGAATGTGTGTATGAGTGTGTATGTATGCATGTATTTATGAGTGCATGTGTGAATGTTTCTCTAAGTGTGTTTATATGTGCGTATATATTTATGTATACATGCATGTATGTATGTGTGAGTGTATGTGTGCATATGTACATGTGCACCCGTGTGTGTAAGTGAGTATGTATGTGTGATGTGTGAACATGAACATGTAGAGGTTAGAGTACAACTTGGGGGAATTTGTTCTCTTCCATTCTGAGGATTCTAGTGATAAACCTTGGGAAACGAGGCTTGGCAGTAAGCTCCTTTAGCTAATGAGCCATCTTACTAGTCTAAATTTCTAACAGTTTTTAATAACTTCATGCCTCTCTTATTAAAGACCTTGGTTTGAGCTAACAATTGTATGAATATTAACCTATGTCTATATTGCATTTTCATTTGTAAATTTAAACATCATTTATCTAAACCATGGTTTCCAGTCTACAATATCAGCATCACTCATCCCCAGTATCTACTTGGGTCAGAATTTAGAAGGATTCTAAATATTACTCATAAATATTCAGAATAGCTTTATTTTTTAATTTACTGAAAGAAAAGTAATTTGTCCTGACAGGTACTCTGTATGATGTTATGTGGAATGAACTTTATAGCAATGCCATGAATTGTAGGTTGCAAAGATTATTTACATAAGCGGAATCGGAAGCTCAGGCCTTTGAGGTCTGACAGGAGGCACCTACTACTGTATGGCAGAGCCAAGAATTCTGACTGCCAACCCAGAACTTTACCACAAAGCCCAACAGACTTTGGGGAAGAGAAGGACGAAGGCTTTGAAGACATCAACCGTGCAGTGTAGACTCTGTATGCTGTTCCTCCTCTCTCCTTTGTTCTGGGAAAACCACCTTTTTGCATCAGCATGAAGAAAGAGAGAGACAGTTCTTACGTGCTGTGGAAAAGGTTTGGTAAGGCAAACGGGTCAAAAACTACTGGTGGAAATGAGGAAGGGAGCACATGAGCACGGTCCATCCTCCCCTTCCTTCCCACACTCCTACAGATCTAAATAATCATGATGTTTCTATTAAAGGGATTTTTGTCTGTCCAAAATATTTAGAGAAGGTTAGCAAGGTGGCAGCAATGGCAAATACTGGAAATTGAATGAGTCAATTACATTTTAGCGACAAAAAAAAGGAAAGAAAATGCTCCCTTTTCTACATGAAGATTAAACAAATGAAAACTCTGCTTTACTGAAACCCCAGCTGAAGGCAGGGCAAAGCACCTCCTTATATTAAACAAGGCAAATTATATCAAGTCAAGTGAATGATTCGGAATATTAGGATTTTATAGCAACACCGTTTCTACAGAAGATCTGATGTGTCTGATTTTTATTTCTTTGAGCCGGACCGAGCCATCACACCATGTTATCAATTGATGCCTGCATTGAAGCTCGTGTTCCAAGATCATTCAGCGCCACACATGACAGTACCCCTGGGGGAGCCCACTTCAAAAAATTCATTTAAGTTGGAATATTGAATATCCTATTCTTTTGCAAACTACAGTATATTTTAAAAAGAAATCTCATCCAAAATGATTAACACTTCCTACTGTTCAGGAAGAATGCTTGCCCTTTCAGACTAACAGCTGTGGATCATTAGCTCTCCCATGATGGGATGTTTTTGATGAGTATTTTTCTTTCTAATTAAGAGATGAGATTCTCTATTTGACTATCTCTTCAGAAAGAAGTGGGAGAAATTATTCTGCCTATATGGAATGGCTGTCTCCAACAAAACAATTAATTATCTCAGGTCCTTTCTAGAAAATCCTTTCTCTCTAACTTTAATTCACTTTTCTTCCTAACTAAACATACATTAACACTTAGGTCTTTACAGTAATAGCCCACCTCCACCTCATCTTCATCTTTGAAGGCTTTTCTCAGTACTTAAGAATACAGAAGGCAAGAATGTGAACCTTGCAAAATGCCTATAAGCTTTTAAGAATTAACCCAGACAACTCTTTTTGTTTTATCGGACAACTTTTGACATGATGATAATATTCCCTCATGTGAGAGGAACCTCAGAAAAGAAATATTGGAAGGTGTTTTTTTTTTTTTTTGAGTCTCATACATATATTTAGGTCTATTTTTAAAACCAATGATAAACTAAAAAAACAAAAACAAAAACAAAAAACCCCAAAACTATTTCATCTCTACCAGCAAAACCTGACTTAAACACAAAACATTACAGACAGATGTAAAGTGACTTCTAAAACACTTCGATTTTCTTTTTGAAATAACTTTAACCAGGTTTGCTAAGGGATAAAAATTCGTGGTTTAGAAGTTTGATGAAATGGTGTAGCTAGAAAGGGTTATGTTTGTGAGCTGGCCCATTAGTTGCCTCCTTCAGCTCTTGCAACCAAAAAGAGGAAAGGAGGGAGGGAGGGCTGTCTTTCTAAAGCTTAGGTCACTGGATAACACCTCCCTCCTCCCTTTTAAAATGTGATATCTGGATAGGACTCTCATCCAAAGATGTGTCACATAAAAACCATAGAAAAAGTCTATAACGGAAGGAACCCAAGCAGCCTCAGTAAGAGTATCAACTGAAGGGTACACTGCTTCTGGATGGAGATATTACACCAATAGAAGGTTTAGATGGTTATTATTTAAGATTTTCCCATAAGTCAAACTAATGTTTTTATAATTTTATCAAAGGCCAAGATGAACATCCCTGGCTCTGCTTTGAGAATGCTAACAACTCCAATGGGTAAGCCGGGGAGTATGTCCAATTTGAACATCACATTAATCATATATGCACAATTGATAGCCTTGCACATTTAATGTTAGTCAAAGTATGGATGTGGAATGGAAGTGACAAATGCTCATAGTTTCCTGGGTAATATTGATCCTTGGAGGTCCTGTTCACGAGAGTTAGTATCCCAGTTTCTGGTTCATGAGGTCTGCCACAGCATCAAACACTGGTTTTCACTCGTGTTGGCCACAGAAGTTTGACACTCAGTCCCAGGCTATGGGAAGCTGGTGGTATGTCCATGAACATAGTTTAAAATAATCAATCATAGATAACTAAGGAAGCACACCTTATTTCACACCTGAAGGCTTATGGTATTGAATCAGTTACTCCAAACACTAAAGCAAATTGAGAATCAATGTTAAAACAGAAACGGGCTTTACCTAAAAATAAAGGGTTAAATCTGAAATAGTCCTTATCCACGCCTTAAAGGTTTTCATGGGTCCTCGGAGACGTAGTTGGATCCAGAGATCTGGCATATCCCAGACACATGAGCTTTAGATCCGCTGCTCTCTCTTTGTCATTCTCGAATTTGGTTTTGATTTAGTTGAGCATTTTCTAGCTGTACTTTTATATCTCCCATGCCGGGGAAACTGTCATTTTGTCTTCATGATAATCAACTGATTAAATCATGTTCTGAGAACACTTCTTACCCTGTAAGTTACTAGCCTACTAGCAAACGACATAATTGTCCTAAATGTGAACATGAACTTAAGAATAAACTCAATCTAGTTTACAGTTTACCTCCCTCTGTGTTTCTAAGGTTTCAGAAGTGCTGTGAAGTCCCGCAGTACTCAATTACACACAGTTATATTTTAAAGGTTTAAGGAAATGAATTTGCTACCATCGCCCTCTGTGAAGCGTGTTGTTGGTCAACCCCCCTTCTTGTGTATGTAAATGCTGTGTCTAGGTATGTACATTCTATACCAATGTTTGCTGATGTACAAAATGTTCAGTCTATCCTATGCTCAAGATTTGGCTCTGGAGCTATCTCTGTCGTGAACAGGTACAATATTTAAGGCAACAGCTGGCACTTCAGTTGCTCATGGAAGGAAACTCCCTCTGTTCGATACACCGTGCCAGGAAGTAGGATGCTGTGCTAACGAGCCAAACACGTGTTCATAAAGCCTGTGATCCATGGTCCCTTAAAAATTAAACCTGCAGTCTTTACCTTCTTATTTCTAACTCACTGAACAGGGATGCCTTTAGAACAGCAGGCTGTGGTAGCCCCTGCTGTAGCTGATTGCAAAGGGGAGCACACTGCCAGGTTCTGTGCCATTCTGACTCATTTCTACTCAAGTGATTTCACTCCAATTTATCTAGCTTATCATGGTGATCTTTCCTCGTCTACCAGTTTCTGATCTCTCTTTCTAAACCTTTCCACTTACAGCTTGCAGTTATTGTTAATTATTCACTGTCCACGCTTAATGTCTTCATTCCACTCCTAAAATTACACAGCCAAAGCCAGGGGGAAACGTGCTTTTAAATTCTCACCCTCTTAAATAGATTTAAGACCTAATAATATCATATATTCCAGCTATCTTACCAGCTTCTAAAGCTTCATCTCCCATTCTGTCTTATAATTTTCTAATTTTCTCCTTCACTGGTCTCATTCCCCCAATCTTTCTGTTCTGGAAAAACTTCAAGAGTTATGTTTAGCAGCTCCAGCTATGTCTGAACATCTCTCTTTGCAATTCAAATAATCCTCCTCGGCTGACTCTAACAGGCTTCTTTACTCCATTCCATCTTTTTAGCCTTGCTGTGTAATGTTTACCGATGAATGTCTTTCTCTTACTGCTTAACAGATCCTAGTGTTCTTGTTACCACGTGGGAAGCCTAAAGGTTTGAACACTATGAACACATCTCTTTGGGCTATTTTCCACACCTCTGAACATTTTCTTAAATGCAATGGTGCTTGTGTTTCAGTGGTAACAGAAGTTATCAGAGAACACTAGTTTAGACAGCAAGCAAGCTGAACTCCAACTGTTCAAACAGCCTGACTTTTACAGTTAAGGAGAGGCCCACGGCCAAGAGCACTGAGATGAGCAGGTATTTTTAGTTCTCTTGTAGGCCAGCTCTAATGTAATTCTGAAATGTTTTCTTCAAACCCAACTCGACTTTTTTCAGGGCTGTCCAAATCTGTTTTCTTTTATAGCAAAGTACAAATTTTTGGAGCAAAGGAAGCATGGGTATCATTCACCGTGCTCTGTATGGCCCTGGTGTTGATGCCCGATGGCTCATTTTTGTTTGCCAAGCAGATGAGCGCATTGTAATTAGCTCTTGTCAAACTGCTAGAAATACAAAAGTGATTTGCCGTGTAATAAAACTTATATAAAAGAAAAATCTTTCCTGTCATTTCCAGCCAAAATAGTTCCTGTAATCACTTAGAGCTGTACATCTCATAGTTCTAAGAGAAGGCCACTGCGTTTTGGGGGAAGATTTCACTTCTCTGACATGAAGATGCTGACACACACTATCTTTCAGGCATTTATGTTGTTGTAGTTGGTTGCCTGGACAATCTCATTTCTATAACTGGCCTGTCATGATCAGACTTATTCCCTCAGATACACAGTGCAGGTATATGATTCTCAGCCAACATTCAGGCTTCAGACTCTTACAATAAGTATATTACTATGATGAACTTTCCTCAATGATTAAAAATTGCAGAATATTAAACAAGATTGATCAGTATTATTTGGGAGGGGGTATCTTGGGTACTAAGCTCTTGTATAACAATCATCAGTGTCTTGCTGGTGATTTACTTTGGATATACATTGTTAGACTTGGAGACCGCCCTACTTAATCTTTAGCCATAAGAAAAGTTTTATAGCACATCAGTACCCAACATCATCTCATGGAAAAATACAGGTGGTTAGCAAATAGGTGACTATTTTAAAAACTGAGTATAGATCCTAACCAGCAAGTAGTACAGCATGAAACTGTTAGGTCATAAAAAGACTGTTATTTTCTGCTTCATGCCCTTTAGCCTTACCCAGAGAAATGGGAACATTTACATGAAGGAATGGGTAGGGGGCATAAATAAGTCTATATTTAAAAATCATAAATCACTATATTCTAAAGTCAATAAAGTAGATGATGGAAATAAACTTCTAAAAGAAAATACTTGGGGCAGACAAGAATTTATAGACATAGTTCCTAAAGCAGGAAAGAATGCACAGACCCAGCATCTAAAATAATTTCTCTGTCTTTATTCACTTCTCTTCATCTCCCTCTTTTCTCTTATATCCATATATAAACATATATATGCACATATTTAATATTTAAGATGTGTATATATAGTATATATTATAATATGTATATATTATATATTATTATATATGTTTTAAACATGTTACCAAAGAAAGTATATGCATAAGCACATAAATGTAGTTCATCATTAATCACTAAAGAAATATACAATGAGATGCTATTCATGACCATTAATTTGTGTATAATCAAACAAAATTATAAAGTATTTGGTGAGGATATGAAGAAACTAGAACCTTTGTACCTTGTTGATAGAGATGTATAATTGTCAGGCACTGTGGAAACAATTTGGCAATTTCTTAAAATGTAAATTTACAAGATGAACCAAAAAACCCTTATGTATCTGTCCTTGAAACCTGAGTGTATCAGGCCTTGGATTTGCCCATGACGGTTCACAGCAGCATAATTTATAACAGTCTCCAAACAGAAACAGTGAAGATGATTATCATGGTAAATGTGTAGTCAGAAATGCACACACCACACACAGCCAACTGGTCCATGATTACATGAACGAACATGCACTAGCTCCTTCAATGTCAGGAACCCAGAGACATATGCTAAGTAAACTAAGTCAGATAAGAACACATGAGCCAGTTGTTTAAAATGTTCAGAAAAGGCAAAGTACTTTAGATAGAAACAAAAAGAAAACAGTTGGTAGGCACTGGAGGTGGGAACAGAGTAACTGTAATCAGATAAGATGTATCTTTTTGATGTGAAAATTTTTAATTATATATTTCTATTTTATGTGTATGAATGTTTGCCTGCATGTGGGTATATGTACTCTGTGTATGTATGTTAGTGTGTGTGTGTGTGTGGTACCCATGAGGGCCAAAGAGGGCAGTTATTGGCTCTCTGGAACTAGCATTATAGAACATTGTGAGCAAACTGTGGGAGTGGAAACTGAACCCAGTTTTCCAAAAGAGAAGCAAATGCTCATAACTGATGAGCCATGTCTACAGCTTCTCGAAACTATACATCTCATACAGCTAAATCTCAATACATAATTAAGAGAATGGAGGCTGAGGTAACAAAAGACCACAAAGCTGAGTGTGTGGTCTCATAAAGTCTAAAATGCTAGTTGATAACACTACTTTTTTTATGATTCTTGGGGGCCTTGCTTCTCATTTGAGTTCAGAGGACTATCAGAAAGAACAGCTAAACAAGTATCAATATCAGTCTTGCTAATTTTAACCTGAAAACCAAATTCTATAGGCAGGTGAGGAAAAGTATCAATACAGTGCTTCCATGGCAGGTGAAATGTGTTTGGCTGCCTACTCACTCCATGCAAAATGTGATCAACTTTGAACAAACAAAACAACACAACCCAGTGAGCTTTCTCCATTCATAGCTGGGAGCTGTAAATACCACCACCACAAAACTGACTGGGGAAATTTTGCCTGAAATGTGAAAAGAATCAGAAAAATAAAGAAGGATCGCTTGACTTAACATCCTGGAAGAAAATAGGTCAAAGAAGGCAAAAGGACCGCAGCTCCTACACAACAGGCTAGCAAGGTCCCTTTTCCTGTGAAGCCAGCACTCCAGTGACTGTGGTGGCAATGTGATGTTTTCTTACATGCTGGGTTTTGAGTCTAGAGTTGGAATTTCTTTGCAGTCCTCTGTGATCTCAATTACCAAGTCACTGAGAGTACCACCTATAAGGAAATAAAATTTGCCCCCTATATCCACCCACAAATAGAGTGGAAAAAACTGTTAGAAGGGATTTGTTTTATTTTTCTGGTCAGCAACAGTCAGCAACTCCCTTCGGTTGGCTGGACTTGTTTTTCTCAATATATTGCATCAAGAAAAATAGAAATGAAAACCGCTGAACACAGCAGGGCGAGTGAAACGAATCTGAGAACTGTTTCCAACCGTTTTCATGTGAGCACTTCTAAACCTAAGATAATCCTGCATTTTCCAATAACAACTGGAATGTGTTTCTTGCAGCTCCCGCACCCCACCATAGAGCGTACTACGTGTATTTATAAGTTAACTAAACATCAAGCGTAGAAAAGCAAGGTGAGCCTGGCAGATTTCCCATTGTTTCCACATCCATTTTTCTCTATCAGTGGCTACAATCTACATGGGCTCTTGTGTGCCACTATCAATTTACATGGAAATATTCGTGTTTTCGAAGACGAGTGGGCTTTGTCCTGTAAGGAAGAATCAGCTTCCCTGTAGCCAGCTCCATGCTGAGGGAACACTTCGCTGCTTGCATTAGGTCAACATCTATGTGAAAGGTGGCCACCCCTTTTACTCCAACGAAGGCAACCAGAAGGCAACCAGATTCTGTGGTTGTTTGTTCTCTGGGTTTACTTCAGTCCTGGGGAGGCATAGAAGGATGCCTGGCTCTTAAATATCAAAATAACACTGGCTCCAAGTCTTGCCTTCACCTTGGCATCAGTTGAAATCAGAGAAAAAGGAAATGAATTTTGTATGGTTTGTTTTAGAAATAAGGCAACTGACACAAATTGGGAGGAGGAGCCTAAAACGGATGCAGGCGAAAGATGACGTAAACAAGCTGCGAGATATTTTCTATAACTCATCACATCGAGCAATGGCATGGAGCCAATCTGTTCTTTCTCATATAGAAAAATTCATCAATGACAATAGACCCATTTCTGGTTATATAGGTATGTGCAAATATATTTACTAGGTGCACTCCTAGATATGTTAGCATGGGTATAAATCATATGTATACCATATTGCAGCAAATATTAAAATGGAATGGCTATCTCTTTATCGGCCTTTGTGGTTTCACTCCGCAGATGCTGCTCTAGTTTGGAGCCAAACACACAGACTCTGTCACTGGCTCCATGAGCTGCACTCTACATGAGGTTCCTTCCCGAGACAGTTCACCCGGCCTATCCCAGCTCCCCTCCTCCATGTTTCTTTACCCCACCGCCCAGCACAAACATAATTCTATGGCCTGCTAGCTTTTTGTGTAGGTTTATATATTCAATTCTCAAGCCACAAACCCTCTATTCAATAAGATTACATCTAATGGACAAAGACACAAACTATATGAGATAAAAGACCTATGTTTTTATATCTACCTATCGCCAATTATGCTCACCAGGATCTAAGTCTGCTTTCTCCAGCTCCATCTTGATCTCTTCTCAAATCTGTGCCTCTTCCATTTTCCTACCTTTTCCCTGCCTACCTCTCCACTGTCCTTCATGTATTGGCTTAACATAAATCTACAATACCAAATCTGTACAAACTTTTAATTAACTATTTTATAGGATGTACATATTTATAAACACTAAATAATTACCTATGGGACAGATTCCTTTAATTGTAGAGAGGAAATATCAACTCAATTATGATAAAAAAAAGTTCAAAAAGTATTACTGATGATTAGCTTGTCTCATTTCCAGGGAAACAATTTTATAACTGTATATAGGATCAATACTAATATTATTAATATATTTAATGAATCTTATTAATGGAAAATGGAAATCAGGTTTAAATATGAAGCTGAATTTGAATAATCTTAATGTTATGGTTTTCTTGCAGATTTATTCTTTTCCTTCTTGTTTGTATCTGTGTCGGTGTGTGTAGATGGGCCAAAGCTTCCAGGAAGCAATGTAACCTCTAGCGCCAGTGATAAAAGTGTGAGCTGTTGGAGGTGGGTGCTGAGACCCATACTCGAGTCCTTTGCAAGAGAAGTATGTCTCTTCACCACTGAGCTGTCTCTTAACCCACAGCCACTTGAAATTATCTTAATCAAAGTTATTATTATAGAGAAATAATTATATTTCTTTCTACGTTCTAGTGGACAATTCGATTTTATTCTTTTTGTCAACTTTTGGTATACTTTTCTTCCCATGTTACAGCCAGGAAAACCTGAGTTTAAAATGGTGTTTTACAATATTCTACTTCTCTACTTCCAAGTATTAATTCCAAAAATAAGGTGGTTTAAAAGAGACACTATTTTAAACAACATTTATGCTCTTTCATCCAGATTGTGTGGGAAGATACTAAGTATATATTATAAGGATTGTAAAATTTAAAAGAATATTATTATATGATTTAAGGGTATCATTTTATTAATTGGTTATAAGAATATCTCTTTGTTCATTCAAAGCTCTTGTCAAAGATAAAAGGTGTCAACGTTAAGACATGTTCTTATGAGAGGGAGAACCATTGTTCTTCGAAGGTGATCACTAGTAGGTTGCCCATGCTCCAGTGGATGGCTGCACACCCATGCACATATCCACAGCACAAACTGGACTTAGGGAATATCAAAGTTAGAAAGAGATGATGTAGAGCTGAAAGAAGGGTCTCACTGATAGGAAGGTCTCACAAGGTGGGTTGCAGGGACAAATAAAAGATGGGTAAGATCATATTTTATTGTATATATGTATAAAATTCTCAAAGAATTAAATGTTATAATAGACATGTTATTGATGACTTCTGCATCTTACTAAAAACCTTAATCTTCTCAAATCCTCAAGACTCAGCATGTTGGCATAAACCAAAATGTTTCTCAAAGATTCCACAAAATTGATTGAAACTTGCAATATTATACCTAGTTATCTTGTAACAGTTAAAAACTTCTTAGCTCATGATAATTTTCCAAAATAGCACAATGCTAATTTTTGAGGTATTTTTAGTTATTCCTTTGTTTTTTTATCCTTTTCAGTTTTTTTTCACTACAGCATATTGAAGCCAGCCTCTTACACATCTTTTCCCCTCCCCCGAGCTTTTTGAAATTTTATTTTATACGGAGCTCACTAAGTTTGCCAGGCTGTCCTCAATCTCCTGATTCTCTTGTCTCAGCCTTTCTCTAGTGTCATTGGATTACAAGTACAGTGTCTAGTTCAATTTTTAAAGGCTTACATTTCAATTCTAGGCAAACTCCAGTCACATGTGTCTGATGTGATCTGTCACACCAGAACATTCACAGCAATGTAGTGAGTGGAGTTACACAACAGAAATTCTGCCCATTACTTCATTATTGTTATTCTTATATAATTTTTGACCAAAAATACATTGTATCCACTGCTCTTCCTAAGAACCACTGATTCACCAATTTGCAGTAGTCTTTTTTGTTGGTTTCTGTCTTAGTTAGGGTTTTATTTCTGTGAACAGACACCATGACCAAGGCAAGTCTTATAAAGACATTTAATTGGGGCTGGCTTACAGGTTTCAGAGATTCAGTCCATTATCATCAAGGTGGGACATGGCAGCATCTAGGCAGGCATGGTGCTGGAGGAGCTGAGTTCTACATCTTCATCTGAAGGCTGCTAGGCAAAGACTGCCCTCCAGGCAGCTAGAATGAGTGTCTTAAAGCCCACACCAATAGTGATATACCTACTCCAACAAGGCCACACCTCCTAATAGTGCCACTCACTGGGCCAAGCATATACCAACCATAATAGTCTCTTTCTGATTTTCTCTCTCTAAATCCTTCAGCCTTTTCAGTAACTGTGTCTGGTGTAGCTGGTTTTGCCTTTGGCTCCTGCTAGGTAGAACATAGACCTTGGCCTGGCTAACAAGAGTGTGGGTTCAAGAAAGGGCAAGCCAGGAAACCAGGTTAAACTATTCATCTTTGGTATTACTATTATCTCTGCATTTTATCTCATCAACAGCAAGAAGAATAGAATCCTGATGGGTGTCCAGTGTTAGTTATGGAAATCTAAAGTCAATGCTATTGTGGAAGTAAAACATTCCAATAAACCAAATTATGGTGGAATCATTGAGCCTTCAGAACCAGACAGGCATGAATATATTTTGACCTATATTATAGATAGTAACAAGACAATTTAAACATTTCAGTGTAAACCTTAGGCTTTTGAAAACTATAAAGTTTGCCAGCTACCCTCGTCCTCTACCAGATACACTTAGAATCTCTGGCAGAGTCCTGGAATCTGTAGTTTACCTACTCCTTTGGAGTTGCTAGTGATCAAATACTACGGGAGACCATTGTGAGTAGGCACCAAAGGTTTTCACACTTTACAACATCATCCTCTGTGGTGGTACAGTTCACACAGGATAGGCTTTATACTGAAGTCTATAGAAGCAACATGGATGGTAACCCTTCTACCCTGTGTTTAAGAAAGGACAGATGCCAGGCATGGTGACATATTCCATCTACTTGATAGAATGACGTAGGAGGATTGAAAGTTTGTGGTCAGCCTGTGCAAATTAACAAGATCATGTCTCAACAACAACAAAAATGCAAAAAAACTGGAGATGTAGCTCTGTGGTAGACAGTTGCCTAGAATCTGCAAATAATTGCTGGCTTCAATCTCTAGAACTAGAATTTTTAAAAATAGATGGGAGTAGGAAGAGCTATTTCAATTATGTGTGAAAGACTTCAATGAAAGGAAGTCTTCTCCTTTGTTCCTCTTTAATACCCTCCTGGCACTTTAAAACTGTCGTTTACCCCATGTGTATTTAGAAAAACTCAGGATGCCTTTCCCAGTATGTGTGTTTGTAGGGCCAGTCAGCTCAATGACTAGATAAAATTAAATATTGAACAGAACACTCAAGTTCTCCCTAAATTCAATAACCGTGTCATCTTAGAGCATTCAAGTAAACCACACAGACATAACAGAGCTGTTACACATTAAAATTTAAGAAATGGGCTTACTTTCAGACACGATGTCTGACTCCTTTTCTTTATGAAAAATGGGTAGGGGTGATGCCCACCATGCTGCCTTGATAGACTGTCATTTGGGAAGCTCTGGAGATGTATGTGAACTACACCACCGATTCCACAATGGCCCTCGTCAGAACTGATAACTGAAACCAAGTTCTTCAAGTGGAGTGATTCAGGTCAGGGTCCCCACCCTTCCTCAGTTTTAGGAAGTGTGAGAATCTCCTCCAAGTTCACTATTCTATGTTCACAGTTGGCTCCCTGGAGGCTCCTCCCAAGGAGGCAGTTACTCAGTAAACTTCTGCAATAACAAAAAAACTCCAGAAAGATGTCCCTGCTATCACATCTACCTAGGGGCAGACTTTATTCCTAATAGTGATGTTTATCTATTGTAAATTATTGTTATAATTTTTAAATTATGTTGCATGTGTGTACTTGTATGTGTATGTGTGTATGTGTTCAAGTGTGTGTGTGTGTGTGTGTGTGTGTGTGTGTGTGTGTAGATCATAGGGCAACCTGCATAAGTGATTTCGCTCTTTGCACTATGTAGGTTGTAGGACTTTGGTGTTGAACTTGGGTTAAACAGCTTGATAGCAAGTGCACTCACTAAACCATATAGCTATCCCCTCATCTAGGAACTCACTGATAGTATAAAGTATATCCATGCTTCCTGCCCTCTTCCTCAGACATGACTGTAAACTGAAGTCACCAATCTTACCACATCACAAGGCAATCTGAGTTAGTTTTCCCCAATAGCAAGTGAGCCTTTTCAAGCCCCAATTCTGTGCAAGGGGCAAATGGAATGAAGCCATAGTGTTTTATCACTAATTTTTGTGCCTCTACAAGAAGAAAACGGACATACAAAGAGCATGCTTAGAGATAGTTCATTCTGGAGCCTTTCGAACAGGACAGGTCTGGGACAGCTGCCATTCCCTGGTATTCTCTGGAGTTTGTTAGTTGAGGCTCCCATAGCACCTGTTTGTTGTGTCTCTTGCATTTGGAGTTTGTGGGAAAGTTCTTTAGATGGATGAGAATCCCCACTGGTTTCACATAGTCCCACACTTCTTCTTTTACTTGTACCTTAATGACTTGTCACTATTGACTGAGCTGTAAGCTTGCCAAAGAGAACATAAAAAACAAAACCAAAAACACTCCTTTGTGAGTTAACACAGAGGCTTTATTCTCACAAAGTAGGTGCAATTAAAAAAAAAAAAAAAAAAAAAAAAAAAAAAAAACAGCAACCATTTTACTGCTTAAAAAGTATTAGAACATAAAGACAACGAAGATCAATCATTGTAGATGGTGGTGCTGATACCCTCCCCTGACCTATAGTCACCGGGTATTGGCACTTTCTGGTTGGGGGACACCCTGGAAAGCATAAGGTTGCTGATTTCTTGTTTGCACTAAAGAGACCTTAATCGCTGTCATCACAGTGAGAGCTTCACGATGCCCCCTTCCTTTAAGACTTCTGCAGGCTAAAATAATCACACTAATGCTCATTGGCATAGAAGTTAGAAGTCTGGAAAGTAAATCTTGCTCCTGTTTGCTCAGCCAATGTCCATGTGGAGGCGAGGTGGCGTGTTACAGACTTCTGTTTTCGTTAGGCTTCTCAACGTTTAAAAGAGTTGTCAACCGTATTTCCACCCCAGCCGAGGCTTAAGGCATGGATGGCCTGTCCCTAGTTGGCAACAGACTGTGATCATTCCAAGTACTTGCCAAAGGAGGGTCCCACTGACTGCCTATCAAGCATCACTGGGGGGGGGGTGATATTTATGGAATATTGCCTGAAGGAAATACATTCTTTTTTAGATATTCTCAAGTTTATTTGGGAGTTCCGGCCAAACCATTTAAGAAAAACTTTGTCACCTTAGAATAAATGATTGCTGTGGCTATTTACCAAGCATTGAAACAGAGGTTGTACATAATCTGAGTGACAGTATTTACAGTGGCCATGCACATAAAGGGTTAATGCATCTGTCCTACAGATCAGAACACTTCATGTCATCATAGTATCACCTTAAGGCCCCAGAGAATGACAGTTCAGATTAAAATGTGTCTGGCTCTAAATTCTGTGTGTGGAGCTGGAGTCACCTTTATTTCCTTGTGAGCTGCATTTTGGTGTTAGAGCCTTAGTCTCTTATTGGGGAAGTCAAAGAAAGCCTTCTGTGAAAAGCACATGGCAGTAAACTCTGGACACAGATCACAGTGTACAGTATGAGGTTGTGAAAGCACTTGAACAAGAGATTTTGTGATTTTTAAGTAGGGAATCATTGAGTTTATATTTAGCAGACAATGAGCTCGATATAAAAAAAAAACTAATGAGATGTTTATCAATGCTTCCCATAGCTTCTCTCTTCATTCACTGTTCCATGATATGATTATGACCACTACCTGCCCATTCTCTAACCTCGGTGTTACTCTTCCACTTACACATGTAACTCTATATGTCTTTGTAATCGTTCCCATTATCAAGAAAAGCCAAATACAAACTCTATACATATTAAACATGGAATGTGTTGGAGAAACTATGTTCAAAGGCACAATACTAAATTTTCTTTAAAAAAATAATTATAATTTGTAATAGTTGAAAGTGGTGTTCTGAGAAACTTGTATGTTAGCTCAAAGTCATGCAGCAGAACTAGCCTTCTGGCTGGCCCCAGAACCTCAGCTCTTAACTGTCTTTTCATGTTGTATCATTTAACAGAAGCAGGCAGGTGTGATAGGACAGAAATAAAGAAGACCTGGCAAGAAGACAGGGAGAATCCTAACCGGAAGGACGGGAGCAGGAATAGATGGAAGGGCTTGAAAGATAGAGGAGAACTGGGGACTGGGCACAGGTGACCTGCACTCACAAGTACCCTTTCCCCAAGGCTTTCACCACTCCATGTTGCTTGTAGGCTGTTCATCTTATTCTGTATTTGAGTTCTAGTACTTCTACTGCCCAACGGAAAATACGGGTCATTCTTGATAACATCTAATATGGCAGACTGTTTTCATTATTATACTTTATGTGAACTTAAGGGAAAGACCACATTTTTTTCTTCTTCTTTTTTAACTTAAAAAAAATACCTGTAACCATAGAAGTAAGAATAAAGACACTGCAAGTAATATAACTTTAAAAGGAATATTTCCTTTACTGTCATCAGACCAAAACAACCACATTTTAGGATTATCTTCACACATGAGGACCAAGTGGTGAATACAAATGTGTGTGTGTATGTGTGTGTGTGTATGTGTATATGTGTGTATGTGTGTGTGTTTGTGTGTATGTGTGTGTATGTGTATATGTGTGTATGTGTGTGTATGTGTGTAGGTGTGTGTGTATGTGTGTAGGTGTGTTTGTGTGTGTGTATGTGTATGTATGTGTGTGTATATGTATGTGTGTATGTGTATATGTGTGTATATATGTATGTATGTGTGTATATACAAATACATATATATTCCGTGAATGTAGAATTTATAATTACTTTTTGAAAAACTTTTATGTAGTCTTTGCTACTTTTAAATTTACTGTCTAACAATAAAAAAGTTTCTTTGTCCATTAACACGTCAAGGCTTTGCTATAGAGTAAGGAATGGTTTGAAATTTAAAGTTCACCGTGAAACTATTGAGAGAGCTGATCAATTTACCAACTGGAAATACCTTGAGAATTTACATGTGTCATACCAATGGTTTTTGAAAGAATTTCTTCTATTTGTAAGTCCTTTTCAACACAACAACCCAAATCAAAGAATTTCCTTTGAGGTTTCTATATTTTAGAATGAATAAATCTTTTTTTTATGAAGTTCCTCATGGCAAAAACTCTTATTTGGGAGTAAATAGTCTTTATATTTCTATTTGGGGATGCTACTTTATAGTTCATAGGCTTCTTACTTTAGTTATTCCTCTTTCCTTGGAAGACCAGGTGCAGACTGCTGGTTAAACTTCATCAGCTGTTTAAGTTTTTATTACCTTGACACAAGCTAGGATCATCTGGGAACTGGAAATCACAACTGAGAAAAATGCCTTAGAAAAATTGGCCTATAAGCATTTCTATGGGGCGTTTTCTTGACTAAAAAGAGATGCCAGAGGGCCCACTCCATTGAGAGTTGTTACTAGTTTGGTCAAGTGGTCCTCGTTTGCATAAGAAAGCTGAGCAAGCCTTGAGCAGTGAGTTGGCAGTTACTGTTCCTCCAAGATCTTTGCCTCACTTCCTGCCCCCAGGTTCCTGTCTAGAGGTACTGCTCTGAGTTCCCATGGACTGTACTTTGTAAACTGAAATAAACCCTTCCTCCCCAGGTTACTTTTAATAATTGTCCTTTTCATAATAGTAGAAACCCAACAAGGACATCAGCATTATAAATGGTATAGTACTAGAGAATTCCAGACAATGAGGATCAGATCTAGGTCTACCAGTCAAGATGAATGAGACTTTTAGTTGTCCTTCTACTCATGACAATTAGATGCCATTCAATGGAGGACTTTAGCATTTTCAGAGCCCAGGGTGCCATCAATGGTTTCGTTAAAGTATCAGCAGCTGATGTGGTCACACCAAGAACTTAACAGCAACATTAAATTAGCACTGCAGTAGATTGGAGACATGTTTAAATCCAGACAGGAATAACAGGAACAGTTACAGATACTTTGTCTGATTAGCTACCAATGCATGATATCAAGTTAAAGCTATTCCTTGAAAGTAAAAACATGGGCTAACCTATTACTTATTTAAGTGTGTCCAATTATCTGTCACTAGGTATCCACCAGGAACTTACAGTCCACTGCTATGTGATTCCAACTGCAACAAGCTGTAAGACATTTGTCTTGCCTTTGGAGCCATATACAAACATGTTTACAAAAAAGTTTTACATTTGTGAGTTTTAGAGGTAAAATGCAAATGTCAGAAATAATCTTTGAAAGTCCTTTAAGGACATACACAAATTTTTCTTCTCCTAGATGACAGACACCTGGCATCTAAACCACTAAACACAGTGTTCCATCATGTTTACAACACTCTGTTCTTGGGAGTTTTTTCCTTGGGGTGCTTAAATAATAATGAATTTTACATGCAATGTTCTTTACAAATTAAACTGGAATGAACATGATAAAGAGTATACAGTTCTACAGTGACTTTTTTATGGGAATGTAGTGTTTATATATTTCTGAGGCAAGTGTAAAATTTTAGACTCTTGTGTTTTAAGAGTTATTAAGTCTTGGGAAGAGAATGACTGTGTGGTTAAAGAGCACTTTCTGCTCTTTCAGAGGTCCAGGGATAGGTTCCCAGCATACACACAGTGACTAACAATTATCTGTGACTCTGCTTTGGAGGATCTGATATACTATCTGGCCTTTACAGGCACCAAGCATGCATGTGATATTCATACATACATGCAGACAAAACACTCATGCATATAAAATGAAAATAAATAAATCTTGAGAACTGTTTAGTCTGGATTCATACATTTTTCTCACTTAAAATATTTTGTTTATTCTTTCAGATATTAATAAAATATGAGAAGAAACTTCTTACTACCAATAATATTCAAGCCAGAAAGACGTAAAATGCAAATTCTGAAGAAGAAATATTTCTGTTTATGAAGTCTTTACTGATCACAGAATAAGCTTCTTTAATGAACCAGCTGATGCTTGATTAGAGTATTAGATATGTCTAAAAAAATGGAGCAGTCCCAAGGGTTCTACAGTTTCTGTGGTGTCCCTAATTAACTTCATGTTGAGATCACTATTTGACAGCTGCTGTATGAAAATAAAAGTCCTGCATCTCTCTACAAGAATGCTTGAGAGCTGTTTGATACTGCAATTGCTCCTCATATAAGCCATTTGCTCTGAACTAGATTAAATAAAATACAATGAAAAGCTACTTCCATTGTCAAAGAAGTTTGAAAAAAATTCTCCAGTTTACCTTTGTTTCTTTGTTGTAAAAAAAAAAAAAAAAAAAAAAAAAAAGCCTGCCATTTTGCTTTAAAAGATTTTTTAAAAGAAAGAAAGAAAGAGGAGGAGGAGGACAAAAACAACAAAGAAGGAGGAGGAGAAGAACTTGTTTTGATAAAGAAGCTAGAAATACACAGTAGTAAAAAAAAAAAGAAAGAAAGAAAGAAAGCAGTATCTTCCACAAATGATGCTCGTCAAACTGTATGGATCCATGTCCATACTTAGCACCTTTCATAAAACTCACCTCCAAATGCACCGAAGATCTCAACATAAAATCAGATACACTGAACCTGAGGGAAGAGATGGCCTTGAATGCATTGGCACACAAGAAGACTTTCTAGAGAGAATGCCAATAGGAATTAAGATTAACAATTAACAAATGGGACCTCATAAAGCTGAGAAGTTAGACCCTAAAGAAAGAACAGTGTTATTTGGACAAAACAGTAACCTATAAAATGAGAAAAATTTTTACTAACTACACATCCAGTAGAAGCTAATATCCAAACTATATAAACAACTAAATGACAAGGGGAAAAAAAAACAATTTATAACTGTAGTACCAGTTTAAACTATTCTCAAAAGAGGAAACTCAATGGGAAAAGATTTTTACCAACAATATATTTGATAGTGTGCTAATATCCAAAATATATAAAGAGTTTTTTTTTAAAAAAAAAAAAACTAGATGTCAAAAATTAAAACTTGAGTACAGATCTAAACAGAATTCTCAGAAGAGAAAATTCAAATGGCTGAGGAACATTTAAAGAAATGTTCAACATCCTTAGATGTTTAGTCATCACTGAAATGAAAATCAAACTGTTTCAAGATTTCATCATCTACCTGTCAGAATGGCTAAGATCAATAAAGCAAATGACAGCTTATGCTGGTGAGGATGTGGAGTAAGGGGAACACTCCTCCATTGGTGATGGGAGTACAAACTTGTATAGTCACTATGAAAACTTATATAGCAGTATCTCAGAATTGGGAATCCATTTACCTCAAGATTCAGCTGCACCACTCTTTGGCATATACCCAAAGGATGCTTCCTCCTACTACAGAGACACTTGCTCAATCATGTTTATTGCTATTCTGTTTATAATAGTCAGAAATGGAAAATAATCTAGAAGTCTACCAACAGGAAAATTAATAAAAAATAAGGTAACATTTGCACAATTTACACAGCCATTTTTTAAAAGTGAAATTATAAACTTTGCAGGCAAATAGGTGGAATTAGAAAAACATTGTCCAGAATAAGACACCTCACACACAGAAAAACAAATATAGCATGCATTCCCTCATAAGTAGATATTAGCAGTTATGTCTATAATAACCAATCTATAATCTGTAAATCCACAGAGGTTAGGTATAGAGTCAAGGACTAGAGAAGACAGAATCATAGGAAAGGAAAATAGAATAAATAGTTATGGATGAATGGGGTCTGCAACAGGAGGATCAAGTATGGATGAGGAGAAGACAAGGATGAGGGATGGAGTATGGGAGGGGTGACAGCTAAAATTAAGGGTCATTTTAGGGATAGTATGGAAACCTAATTCAGTAGAGGCTTCCTAAAATATCTACAAGTACAATGCCAATCTAAATGAAATCATCAAATAATGGAACAGAGGTCCAGCGAGCCATCTCAAACCATCAAATAAGCTTCTACTACTAGGACTGGGTTACATTGAGTAGAGTTGTTGTCCAAAGGATTCCATGGGAGTCCCAAACAGCCCATTTTGTTGTCAAGACTATAGGCTGCTCTCTACAAACTCAAAGCAAGGCCCTGTTGCTGAAGATTGTGCCCTCCACAACTCACCAAACATAGAGAGAAAGAGCTGTCACCTCTACAGCTAGCATTTGTAAACATCTACATCTAGCCACAAACACTTGGATCAGTTATATTATCCTACCTTCAAGATATGCCACTTAACAGTATCATAAAACTTATGGGAGTGACCATTACCAATATATGCCTTCTAATTTGTCTTTGAGGCTCACATCACAAGACAGAGCACATAATTGACACTGCTTGAGTGACCAAGAACCTGAGACTAGAAATCCTGTGGACCTCACGTAAAAACAAACAGTACTATAAACAATAAAATGACTTAATGACATCCTGTTACACTCTTACATGCATCTGTGTCTTGTTCAGCAACCATCAGAGAAGAGATCCTGCATCAGATGAGAACAAATACAGAGACACAGAGACAGAGACAGACACTATACAGAGAATGAAAGACCAAAATGGCATGTCTCCATCAAATCTTTCCCCTTAGGGACCAGGGAACATACTGAAGAAAAAAAAGCAGGAAGAGTTTGAGAGCCAGAGGGGATGGAGTACATTAGGAAACAAGGCCCACTAAATCAGTGTGATCAACAGATCAATATGATCATGTGAACTCACAGAGACTGAGCAGTATGCACAGGACCTGTACAGGTCTTCACCAGGTCCTTAGGCTTCCAGTTCAGTGTTTCAGTGGGTGTGAATGAGTGAGCCTCCATTCCCTCAGAATCTGTTCCTTCTATCTGTTTCTTTTGTCGAATTCCAATGTCTTAGTTTTGGTTGATCTTTTTTTAGTTAGACGTTTCACTACCGTGATGAACCTCCAGAACTATAAGCAAGCAGGGCAGAAAGGGTTTATTTGACTTACACTTCCATGTAGTTCATCACTGAAGGAAGTCAGGACAGGATCTTAAATGGGGGAGTAGCCTGGAGGCAGAAGGGGGTGCAGAGGCCATGGAGGGACGTTGCTTACTGGCTTGTTCCTCATGGATTCCTTAGCCTATTTTCTTATAAAATCTAGATCTACCAGCCTAGAAGATGGCACCACCCCAAATGGGCTAGGCCTTCCTCTGTCAATCACTAATTAAGAAAATGCCTTACAAGCTTGCCTAGATCTCCACGGTATGGGGGTGTTTTCTTAATTGAGGTTCTCTCCTTTCAAATGAGTTTGTGTTAAGTTGACGTAAAACGTTCCAGCAAATTGTATCATATATATGACAGATTCAATAGGCTAAATTCTTAAAAAGAAGAAGAAAGGGAGGAGGGAAGAAAGAAATGACAAGAAAAGGCAGGTTTGCATATCATTCTCACCTTCTCAGCATGAAGACAGAGCTAAACCCTCCTTGACTTCATAAGCCCCATTTCCTCCTAAGGTTGTTTTTGCTGGGGAAATATGTCTGCAATTTGTTTGACTGACAAGCATTTAGATCTCCCTCCATGAACTGCTTTATAAGAGTGCATTTGACTAATTTGACTTTCTGTTCACAATTTATCCTTGACTCTTCTTCAGTGATTTGAGATAGGCTTTTTCAAAAATCTTGCTTTGGACTATTTGAACTCTTCTCTCTCTCTTCCTTTCCCCCTCTCTCCCTACCCCTCCCTTTCCCTCTCCTTCAGAATGACTTCATGATAAGTGGTCTCATTCTGAACAACACCTTAAGTTTAAGCTGTCCTGTTGGTCCGCATACTTACTAAGCCTGGATTTATTGTAGGCCCTTGTAGTGCAATTTTTGACACACCATTAAGCTCCCTTTTCATTGGGAGCCTAAGGGCACATTCAGGCTCACTGAGAAGAACACGCCTAAATAACAGCTAAAACATGTGTCATGAGCTGCAAGGGGCTTGTTTGCCAGCAGGGCAAACAGTTCATTGCAGCTCACGCAGTACCCTGCAACAGGGTGGGGAGAGATAATGAGATAACCACATACCACAAGTGAGTTGTTCATCTTAGTCTTCAAGCATCTAAGAACACAGTTATCTCAGCAGGAATGCTGCGCCCCAGAGAGATATAAATACCTTTCAGAAAGGTAAAGAGAACAGCCAAAGAAAACAAATCCCCCAAAATAGAATAAAAGACAGAGAGCTGTGAACAGTTTTTTAGAAACAAAATTTCATCTAGAAATTGAATAAGGACAATTGTTCTCTGTGTTTTTCTTCCCCAATATATTTCCCTTTAATTGTATGCAGATTTATTCTAATGTTATGATGCTAATCAACCTGTGTAGCTATAATAATAAAGGCAATGTCAACACCTCATCAAACAGTCACACTGCTTCTTTCATCCTAAACGCTGGCTGTGTCTTCCTTATACAACACCGAAGTACTATGAAAATTATTTATACAAATAAATGGCATCATCGAAAGACTTGGAAAGGTATAATCATTATGTTTAATATGGCCCAATTATGGGTTTATTTCTTTGTTTTAATTATTCTCATAGTTTTAATGAAGGAGTTGCTAGAAGGTGGAACTATTTTTATTTTTAATGGGGGAAATTTGTTTTTAAGAATGAAAACAAAGATAATTAGGTATTCAATGAGAGGCTTACTAATGTATGTATGCTCCTAAATTATTGTCAGTATTACTACTCCAGTTCTGTTATCAAAACTTTCCTTTCCTAAAAGTTACTTTTCCCATTTGTGTCGTGTATTAATATCTTTGCTGCTCATCAAGTGCCAAAATAGAGGTTTCAAAGTTCCCCAGATCATCTCCAGAACAACTGGGGTGGGCGATGACAAGCAATGCTCTTTCAAGATGCAGTTTCCAAATGCATAATAACTTAAGGAAGTGAGAAAAAAAATAGATTTATCAAGAAAAGAGAGAACTCTCCTACATTCAACACAGCAAATCAGCAAATTTCTTCAGGGAAAGACATCAAATTTGAAAGACGTCAATACGTCTCCGCTGTCACCAAACTGTTATTTGTGCTCAGGCACCAGCTGGATTTGTGTATGTGCGTGCATAATCTCTTTCTCACCACTGATGTCATCATTAAAGCTGTGCAAGAATTTTGATTTTTCTCTTTGCACAATCTTCATGGGTGGGGGTGGAGGGAGACTTGGACACTGTAGCAAAAGTTTGTGACAAGTTTGTAAAAGGAAGAAATGCAGGTACTAGGCAGTGGTGTTCTACCTCTGCAAACCTAGCAAGCTTTTGTCCTCAGCCTCTTTAATTCCCCAATGAAGAAGGCATGCAGGCTAACTTCAGAGAAACAGAGCAAAGACTAAGACATTTCCTGTTATTTAAACAACATTCCCCATGACCAAGCTGTCCCTTTCAATATGTACATAGGACTATTTCTTTGCATAATATTCAGACAGATGTTAAACCACTGTTTCTGAGTGTCAAGGTAAAATGAACCGTTTGTGTTACTGTAAACACGCATAAAGTTTCTGACAACTTCAACACACTAAGACTCTTTAAGGACTCTTTGTTTATAAAATCTGCAAGCCAAGGTGAATTAATGTGCGGACAAGGAAGCAATAACCGGAAACATCAACCCTTGGCATGAGAGATAAGACTGCATGGCACTCAGGAGGCAGTTAACAGCTGAGGTGGGGGCTGTGTGGAGGGGACTCGTAAATGGGGTCTCTTCCCACATCATTACCATGTCTGTTCTCAGTAGCCATTTACTGCCTGGGTGAAGAGTAGGTTTTCTTCACTAACTTGCTTGTCTAGGCATTTGTGAGTACTCAGACTTGAATTCAGTGCCGGACAGGAATTTTGATAGAGAAGCTACATGGCTATTGTTGTGTTGGTGGTTACCAGCTGAGCTGGTTTGGTGATAGCTTCCTTTTGTGCTTGTTTGTGATGATGCTCAGGATAGCCATCTGGCCTGATCTTTGCAAGGCAAACTCTCTCCCTGAGCTTCATTCCCAGCCCACTCTCCCCTTAGGTTTATTTATTTATTCTTTCCAAGTCATGCAACGTAGGTAGGTATTAGCTTCCCCATTCCAGAGAAGGAGGCTGCTGAAGGTCAGTGCATGTCTGCATTTTGTCAGGGAGACCTGCTGCAGAATACAGACTAGCCGATCCCCGAGGGCTTACTTACTAGCTGGGAAAAGAAAACACACACATAGGACCAATTGAATACATAAAGCACAATGGTGTGCTGTAGTGCTCCTTTACCCTTCTTGCTTGTGCAGTTCTGGTTACTATGGAGGCTGAAATCAACTCAGACTCTTTATAAAGACACTGGGTTGAGAGTTAATGCGGGAAGGTTTATACTGTGAGACACTTTTTTTCTTGGTAATTTTAGGATTTCACAGGCTGGGCCTTTGTCTTTGGAATAGATTTAAAAGACCCACCCGACTGCTCATGGTTTTGTCCTCAGTAGCAACATTAGTTCTTATAAAGACTGGAGCTGATAAAATTTGCAATTTCCCATTTATACCATCTTTGCTTTTCTTAGACAAAAGGGTAAGATAAGGAAGGTAATTACTGGATTCTGCTCTGTAGTTTCAAAAAAAAAAAAAAAAAAAAAAAAAGAGAATCACAGACTTAAAAATTGCCAGGCCATTTGAATCCCAGAAGGAAAAGAGGTTTGATTGAGAACATGTTCTGCTGCACCCAGAATCATTAGCATGCCAATCTTCTCTCTAGCAGCAAACTTTGTTATTGAATCCTGACTTTCTACGGGTTTATAGGAGTGACTGATCCACGGTGGGGGTGGGAGATGGAAAGTCAGGCACAAAGGTTAGAAACACAGTGAACCGGCACAGCTTGCATGAGTAGGAACCCATGATCTACCATCTAGGAGTTACAGTCCTCAGGGGGTTGCCGTACCTCTCTGTTCCATGGTCTCTTCATCTGTGGGGTGAAGACAGAGCAGCTATGATGTGAAACAGTCATGGGGTGAGTTGGTAACCATTTGCAGCCTGTAGCATCAGGCCAAGTATAGGTGGAACAATTGTTCAAGGATGAAACCAAGGGTTCAAATGGGATCTTTGCAGAGCTGATCTCTGGAGCTGGTTCTCCTTAAGTGTTTCTCATGTCAGAGGGAGAAAAGGGGGGAAATCTGAAATCTAAAGCCCTCTGGGTTAAAGGTGGACGAGTGGCTGGGGCCTTTGTTCCTTCTTGGAACAGAATGAGCCTTCTCAGGGGCTCCCAAGTAAGATTCCTCTTAATGTTCATGGAAGACTGAGCATTTCTTTATATATATACATACAACTTTAAGCTTCTGAGGAGTCAGAGAAGCCGACATCCTGGGCTCAGCTCTTGGACAGGTCTTTGGCAATGGTATTCAAACATTCCCTTATACGCCACCACGTGCTGGAAGGCAGTGGTTTGGGAACTGGGTCATAAGCAACACATATCCCCTTCCTTTTTTTGGAAATACACCTGTTTCTGGGATTTGGTTTGGCTCCTAAATCAAACAGACCTCCGAGTGCTCTGAAACAAGATCAACCTAAAATTATCCGCTTATCTAGAGTTGCATCTAGGCCATATGGTCTAAGTTGTCCAAATGCCACAGAAGCAACAGCAGCCATCATCAGACTTTGCACTTACCCGGCTTCTCTCCTGCCAAAATGTTATGTAAGTCATAAAAGTTTCATTAAGGCAGAGACGTTCACCCTAACTGCAGAGGGGCAGTCCTAGCTGCTGTGTGATGGCTCCCTTTGCTGTGACAAGCTGCAGAAGAGTTCTTTGATGTCTGTTACAGGTTCACAATAGCACACGCAGAGCCGTCAAAGTCCAAACTGGTAAGGCAGGTCTTTGAGAAGCCTTATGAACTACCACGCTCACTGCTCTAGAAAGGCAGGAAAATGGCCGAGATGTTATTTCCTGAAAATTCTGTAGAATGCAAGGTGCCTGAGCAATGAGGGAATTTCCGCACACGGCCAGCAGCCTTCGCACATCTGAACTCAAAGTTCTCTATCAGTTTAACCATATCTTTTCCTTGGCATCCTGTATTATGTCAGATATATAAAGTTATCAGCAAAAATATTAAACGCATGATTATCTTTTGCAGCTCAGGGTTCTGCAGTATAGATGTGTGGAGCAGATGTATTGGACTGAATATAGAAAAGCAAGATGTTTTAGAGCAGGGAGGGTGGTGGGTTGGAGGGAGACTTAGACAGGCTGGACTGAGAAGAATCCTGACAGGTATTGGTGTTAAATTCGCTAACTAGTAAAGGGTGGTTCTACGTAAACCTTCATATTACTATTACCTCACGTCTAATGTTTCTGAAATTATCTAGGCTAGAATGTTGTGTAGATGTATGTTTTTTTGTTTGTTTGTTTGTTTTTTTGTATTTTTTTACTTTATAAACCAACAGACTCAGGAATTATCTGACCAACAGGCCAAGCACTAAATGCTAGGACACGGAGACAGATAGTTTCTTCAGATGCCATTTGTACAGGCAGGAAACTTCCACTGAGATGCAAAGCCTCGGAGTTAACAATATGTCTTAGGGGAATAGGATACTTGTTGCTAAGCCCAATCACCTGAGCTTGACCTCTGGGACCCACACGGTGGAAGGAGAGAAACAAATCATATAAGCTATTCTTATATCTGAACTCCACATGAATACCATGGCACACACACCTATACACACATGGACACAAATGAAGCAAATGAATGTATAGGTCAATAAGCATAAAAATCAAAACAAAATTGAACAGCAAAGGCTCAAAACTCAACTTTCTGAAATGTGTCCTGGCCTTTTCTTTCTTTCTTTCTTTCTTTTTTTTTACAATTGTGATCTTTTATAATGAATATGTCTAGTTAAAACTATCACAGTAGGGAATCTAGAAAATGTATAAGCAACTAATGCTACATACTTCGAAAAACATCACATTACCTTTAGATGTGGTTTTCATGTTAACCCAGAGAACAATGGACATCTATCCTCCACAAAGTATTTTCCAGGAACCGAGTATAAACAGCACTCAGGGCTGCAGTTTGCCAAGGGCATATAGCGATAAAGCTGAATAGCACTAGGAATGCTGTGTTTTTGTAGTGATGTTAAAAGATTGTAAGAGATGTGTAAAAAATTTCAGAACATAACAGCTGACACAGAGATATCTTAAAATAATACAGGGGAATATAAAATAAATGTCTTGCCCACCACAGTTCCCTTCAGAATGACCTTCCCCAACCGAAGAAGCGCATCCAGCCTCCCCCTCTGGGGATTTATTTACCACTGAAGATGGGCTACCAGGGAAATATGAACACCACCACCCACCAATGAATTCAAGCCAAGGCCTGGCACTGCTGAACCTTATAATCTCTTCAGATTTTTGACTTCTGCTTCTGAAAAGAATACTAAAAATAAAAGTAACTTAAAAATGGTTACAAAGGTCACATAATAACATTTGAACTGCCTGGTATCTAATATATGGTCGTCATATATATATATTCAATAAATATTCATTCCCCTTAATTGCAAGAAATGAATTCACAAATACTATTGTAAGCTTTTCATGTCCTCAACTCTATCTAATTATGTCCTCTGGTAGTGATGGAGACCTAGAATTATGACCTCAGGCAAGCAATAGAACTGACTGCTTGTGAGACCACAGGGGACACAGAGCTGAAGCCTTCAAAGCTATCCTGGAATCCTACCTGCTATAGACGTACAAGGTGACACCCATGTGAAGTTCAGATGGTGTCGCTGACAGGAAATTCTGCTTTGTCTACGTCTCAGAGGAAGGAAAAAATGCATGGACCCTCACAAGTCTGATGATGGAAGAGGAAAATGAGGATGGGAACCAACAAAATTAGGAAGACTGAAATGTGTAGTGAGGGACAGAAGGGAATGATCGCCTTCCCTTCTTGCTTCTCACTCTGGTGCTGCAACACAGAGGCCTTGAAGGCTCTAGAAAGACACAGCTCCTGCGACCCCTGAGTTGGGACCTTTAGCCTCCTCCATTGATTCCCCCCACCATTGTCCACCCAACACAACATCTGTGCCTTCTCCTCATCTCTAGTTTTGTGTTAGGAAAGAAAAACAGCATCGTGTTCTGTTCTAGCAACTGGACTGACAGTGGTTTTTGAGAGCTAGTGAGTGATTTCAGTTCCCAGGGCTTGGATTCCATACCCAGGAAGGAATCCCACCATAGTCACACAATCTGCTGTGAAGGTACCCTGCTAACAAACAAGTAGCTACTAATGCTGCAGCAGTGCTCACCTATCAGGAGCGGTGCCTGAAGGATTCAAGTTGCATCTGAATATTAAGCAAGATGCTTTAAACAGAGCATCTGTATTTATTTAAGGTGGTTTTGGTTTTTTTTTTTTTTGTATGGTTTTTGTTTTTGTTTTTGATTGGGAGGAATTGTTGGTGGGGAGTACCACCTTTAGTTTGGCCCATTTCACATAAAACAGCTAAATACCTGGCATAGAGTAGGTACCCATAATGAGAAGTATCTTTGACATGGGAGAACCACAAGGGACGGTAATATTCAGAGATGGATGCCTGGCCTATATCCTAGGCTTAATGACAAGTAGTAGACCATCTTCACTTTTGTCCTTTTAATATTGGCAACTAAGTTCAGAAGGGCATGGGGGTTCAAAGACACAACTCCAGATGCCACTGGGACTGGGGTTGGGGGGGCAGCATGCAAAGAAAAGTCTTAATGTATAGGCAGCCTCAGATATAATAATGGCAAATGATAATGTCAATCACAAATTGATGGTCGCCTATAGAGATTGGCACTTAGATTGGAAAGTTCTTAGGAGATGTATTTTTCCCATTAAAAAATAGCCGAGAAACAATACTGATTTTCTATGCTGTTGCTATGCATCATCTCACAGTGGCATAACCCCCACCACAATGCTGTGAAATTGGATGCGGTATAGATTTGTTTATCAGGTCTTTCCCCCATCTATTTTTCAGCAGCTGATTAGTCTCCCTGGGATGTAGACACATCTCTTATCAAGAGCTGCTTAGCTCTTTCTTGTCTTCACACATGCATCCCAATATACATACTTCTTATAATAAATGTGTTTACATGTATAAATATATATATAAACACATTTTATGCATATATGTTCCTGTACTATATTCAAAGATACATTCCAAATATGCATATATATATTTATATATATACTCTTATTCATATAGGAATCTAACTGGATTCCCAGAGGAAATGTGGAACACATTGTTAAAATGTCTGTCATCCATGTAAGAGAAGCAGAAATACACTGGCCATTAAATTTGCATACAGCCCCGAGCACAGAGGTTCCTGCATGTGCACCGTTCTACTGTTCTTGATGATGGGCATATCTGACAGGAAGATTCTGTCAGGATTAGCTCAGGAAAAACACCCCCAAGGAGATAATTTGAAGACATACTGAGAATTTGCCTCAGTACAAGAAAATAAACATGGAATTCAGACTCTCTGCACATCGGAGAGTTCCCACCACCACCCCATTGTACACTCGGGGATAATCTACTGGAGCTAATTAACACACAACCACATCCAGCACCATTACAAGTGGTTGCCACTCAGGGCTGATTTAGTTGTTGCGGTGCTTAAAAGGGACCAGAGGTTTTGGTGTTGAGTGTAGGAGGGAAAGAAGAAGAAAATGAAAGTGTAAAATCAGCGGCAGAATCCAAAGGTGCCAGGTCCCATCCCCAAAAATGTTAGGGAGCACACCGAGGAAGCACTGGGGTCCTGCGAAAGAGAGCCTCTCGATTATGTTTCCTTTTCTATCAAAAGAATGCTCTCATACAAGGTCTATAACTGTGCCTCAAAGAAGGGCACATTTTACTTCATAAACAACATATTCTCCTCAAAATGCTAGCATATGGATTTATACTACCTTAAAACAGCAACTAGGGCTTCATGTCCATGCCTCAGTTTACCTTTCTGATTAATCTTTCTGATTAATAACATCAGGGGGAGGTCATTAATGAAGAAAAGACTTCATATAATTCCTTTTAAGCACTTTTGTAAACAATGAAGGTAGGACAAGCCTGTTTAGAAAAGGCAAACATTATGGAGGCTATTTTATGAGTAAGAACTATTTATAATACTCTATAATAGAAGATCAAACTTGTTAAATAATGCTTTTAATAAGTATTTATTTTCATTACTGGATTTTGAAACAAGAAAAAAAAAAAGATTAGTAAGAAAAAAAAACCTCTTTTAAGTCAGACTTTGTAAAAGAAACTTGAGTTAGAATTACTTTTCCTTATAAGAGAGTATAGTAAATTATAACAGCATAAAAAGGGTTGCAGAAACTTCTCTCAACAGACATAGTGCTTATTAAATAAGCAAGGCTTAGTAGTGCAGACTTGTAGAACCAGACATATGGGAGGCTCAAACATCAGAATTGTAAGTTTGAGGCCAAACCGGGCAACTTGGTAGGAGACTATCTCAAAAAAAAAAAAAAAAAAAAAAAAATTGCTAGGCATGTAATTCAGTGCTGCAGTGTTTGTTTTGCATGCATAAAGTCCTGACCTCAACCCTAATACTACATAAACAGTCCTATATGCAAAAATATTCTGTGAATTAATTTTTATGTTTATATTAGCCAGAAAATAAGATGCACAAAATGCGTTGACACTGAGCACCTACTGTGTAAAAAAAAAAAGCACCTACTGTGTATAGAAGCTGTCTACCACATGAAATCACCGTGGAAAGCTGGTCTGCATCTTCTTAGATGTAAACTCTTGAAGCAAAACAGTGAGGACAAACAAGAATAACAAGAAGATTAATTGCTCAATGATTGACACTTGTGCTTTGCTGAGAATTATATGGGTATGCAGACAAAACACTATAATCCATCTTTAATGTCTGCCATGACACAAGGCATCAGAGGTAGTAGGGTGTAGGCATTGCTAGTTCTGACCTAGAAAGTGAGATGTACCGTGAGTGAAGGAAATACTCCACAGAGAAAAGTAAGGTCCAGATGACAGGCTGGAGTTGCATGCTCTCCCAGCATTGATCCTCACTGAGGATTTTGATATCCTTAAAAGATTTGAGGCCATTTTGTTGCACTTCCTTAAGTAGGTTTTACATTGGAATCTGTAAAAAGTAAGAACTCCAAAAAAACATTCAATAGTAAAATGTAAGCTACAGATGTTTAGTAGAGCCATGTAGGTACAAAGCAACAGATTGGCTTGAACTCAATAGAATGGGAGAGAAGAGATTGTGGCTTCTGAGAATTTGCAATCCAATCTCAGCATCTGGATGCAGCCAGCCAACTGACTTATTAGGTGGAGGCAGAAGTCAATCTCTTGCAAAAATAAAGCCTAGTATTAAACACAGAATGTTATCCGGGAGCAGTTGATCATTCTATTATAAATAAAATACAGTAAATACCAAGAGTGGTTGTGAACAATCACAGTCCTGCTCCTATACCCTGCTCCAGACTGCGTCCTGATAGCTCCCTGTCAACACTGTTACTGGCGAGGTTTTGGACAGGCCAGCATCTGTTCTTAAGGAAAGGTTTGGAAAGAAAAGAAAAGGTTCAAAAATTGCAACAACGTTTTGAAAATGAGCATGATGTTTTATATTCCTCCATTTCATTAATGTCTACAGCTGCCCTTATCTGGGCTGAGAGCCTTCGTTCCCTTCCGGGTCTAAGGGAGCTAAGAAGCATGCAGGAGATGGATTGAAGGGTGTCAGGATGTCAGCTGCAGCAAAATCCTGGCAGCTTCCCAGAGCACTTTATGAACTGCCTTCACTCACGGGCTTCACTTTACACAATGGAAAAATAGGGAGTCTTACCTTCCTCCATACTGACTGCTGGGGCCTTCCCATTTTTTTAAGTCCAAGCTCCTTCTCCCTCTTAGTTTTTTTTTTTTTTTTTTAATAAATTGAACAACTTTATTTTAAAAACAAAGATAAATGTACAGATTTTACGAATTTTGCATAAAAGTATACGAATACATTTTTGTCAGTACTTGATTTTTTTTTAAAGATTTGATAGTGTGCATTAAGATCTTGCTAGTTACAATGAGCATAAAGTACATGTAAAACAAGATGTAACCTGGTATTAGTCAAAGTTTTCTTGGTGTGTAAAGATTAAGCATAATGGTTTTTCATTTTCTTTCTTTTTTTTTTTTTTGGCCTTTGTTTTTTCTTGAACTTCATATAGTCTGTGAGTTGTTTCTGGGGTGTTCAGAGCTTTCTGGGGTTAGTATCCAGTTATCAGTGACTGCATATTATGTCTGTTCTTTTGTGACTGGGTTATCTCACTCAGAATGATATTTTCTAGATGCATCCATTTTCTTAAGAATTCCATAAAATCATTGTTTCTGATAGCTGAGTAATACTCCATTGTGTAAATATACCACAATTTTTGTATCCATTCATTAACTGAAGGACATCTGGGTTCTTTCCAGGTTCTGGCTATTATAAATAGGGCTGATATGAACATTGTGGTACATGTGTATTTGTTGTATGTTGGAGCTTCTCTGGGGTATATGCCCAGAAGTGGAATAACTGGGTCTTCAGGTAGTACTATGTCCAATTTTCTGAGGAACTGCAAGACTGATTTCCAGAGTGGTTGTGCCAGTTTACAACCCCACCAACAGTGGAGAAGTGTTTCTCTTTCTCCGCATCCTCCTAAGCATTTGCTGTCATCTGAATTTTTTATCTTAGCCATTCTGGTTGGTGTGAGGTGGAATCTCAGGGTTGTTTTGATTTGCATTTCCCTGATGGCTAATGATGTAGAGCACTTCCTTAGATGCTTCTCAACCATTCGATATTCCTCAATTGAGAACATTTTGTTTAGCTCTGTACCCCATTTTTTGAATAGGGCTGTTTGATTCTCTGGTGTCTACCTTCTTGAGTTCTTTGTACACCTTGGATATTAGGCCACTATCAGATGTGGGGTTGATAAAGATCTTTTCCCAATCTGTTGGCTGCCTTTTGTTTTCTTGACAGTGTCCTTCGCCTTACAGAAACTTGAAATCTCATTAAGTCTTATTTGTCAATATTTGACCTTAGAGCATGAGCCATTGATGTTCTGTTCAGAAAATTTTCTCCTGTGCCTATGTGTTCTAAGGTTTTCCTTGCTTTTTCTACTAATAATTTCAGTGTACCAGGTTGAATGCGGAGATCTTTGATCCACTTGCACTTGAGCTTTGTACAAGGAGATAAGTAAGGGTCTATTTTCATTCTGTATGCTGAGTGCCAGTTGGACCAACACCATTTGTTGAAGAGGCTGTCTTTTTTCCATTGAATGTTTACAGCTCCTTTGTCAAAAATCAAGTGACCATATATGTGAGGGCTCATTTCTGGTTCTTCTATTCTATTCCATTGATCCACGTGCCTATCTCTGTACCAGTACCATGCAGTTTTCAGCACAATTGCCTTGTAATATAGCTTGAGGTCAGGTGATTCCTGCAGTTGTTTTCTTGTTGTTGAGGATGGATATCACTATTATAGGTCTTTTATTATTCCAGATGAAATTGCACATTGCTCTTCCCAATTCTATAAAGAATTGGGTTAGAATTTTGATGAGGATTGCATTGAATCTGCAGATTGCTTTTGGTAGGATGGCCATTTTTACAATGTTAATCCTCCCAATCCATGAGCATGGGAGATCTTTCCATTTTCTGAGATCTTCCTCGATTTCCTTCTCTAGAGATTTGAAGTTCTTGTCACACAGGTCCTTCACTTGCTTAGTTAGAGTCACACAGAGGTATTTTATATTGTTTGTGACAATTGTAAAGGGTATCTTTTCCCTAATTTAGTTCTCCACATGTTTGTCCTTTGAGTAGAGGAAGGCTTCTGATTTGTTTGAGTTAATTTTATATCCAGCCACTTTGCTGAACTTGTTTATGAGCTGTAGAAGTTCTCTGGTAAAATTCTTGGGGTTACTTACATACACTATCCTGTCATCTGCAACCAGTGATGTTTTTTCTACCTTTTTAATTTGTATCCCTTTGATTTTCTTTTGCTGTCTAATTGCTCTGGCCAGGACTTCCAGTACTATGTTGAACAGGTAGGGGAATAGTGGGCAGCCTTGTCTAGTCCCTGATTTTAGTGGAATTGCTTCAAGTTTCTCACCATTAAATTTGATGTTGGCTATTGGTTTGCTGTATATTGCTTTTATTATGTTTAGGTATGGGCCTTGGATTCCTGTTCTTTCCAAGACTTTTAACATAAAGGGGAGCTGAATTTTTTCAAATGCTTTCTCAGCATCTAGTGAGATGACCATGTGGTTTTATCTTTGAGTTTGTTTATATGGTGGATTATGTTGATGGATTTCTGTATATTAAACCATCCTTGCATTACAGGGATGAAGCCTACTTAATCATGGTGAATGATCATTTTGATGTGTTCTTGGATTTGGTTTGCAAGAATTTTGTTGATTGTTTTTGCATCAATGTTCATAAGTGAGATTGGTCTGAAGTTCTCTTTCCTTGTAGGGTCTTTGTGTGGTTTAGGAATGAGAGTTATTGTGGCCTAGAAAAAATGAGTTACGTAGTGTTCCATCTGACTCTATTTTGTGGAATAGTTTGGAGAGTATTGGCATTAGGTTGTCAATAAATGTCTGATAGAATTCTGCACTGAACTCATCTGGATCTGGGCTTTTTTGGTTGGGAGGCTTTTGATGACTGCCTCTATTTCTTTAGGTGTTATCAGATTATTTACATGGTTTACCTGGTCCTGGTTCAACTTTAGTATCTGGTATCTGTCTAGAAATTCATCCATTCCCTCCAGATTTTCCAGCTTTGTTGAGTTTAGGCTTTTGTAGTAGGATCTGATGATTTCTTGAATTTCCTCAGTTTTAGTTGTTATGTCTCGACTTTCCTTTCTGGTTTTGTTAATTTGGATACTCTCTCTTTGTCTTCCAGTTAATTTTGCTAAGGGTTTATAAATCTTGTTAATTTTCTCAAAGAACCAGCTCTTGGTTTTGTTGATTCTTTCAGTGGTTCTTTTTGTTTCTATTTGGTCAATTTCTGCTCTGAGTTTGATTATTTCTTGCTGTCTACTCCTCTTGGGTGTATTTGCTTTCTTTTTTTCTAGAGCTTTCAACTGTGCTATCGAGTTGCTAGTGTATGCTCTCTCCAGTTGCTTTTTGGAAGCACTCAGAGCTATGAGTTTTCCTCTCAGTCCTGCTTTCATTGCATCCCATAGGTTTGGGTATGTTGTGTTTTCATTTTCATTAAATTCTAGAAAATCCTTAATTTCTTTATTTCTTCTTTGACCCTGCTATCATTTAATAGAGCACTGTTTAGTTTCCATGTGTATACGGGCTTTTTGTTGTCTTTGTTGTTATTAAAGACCAGCCTTAGACCATGGTGATCTGATAGGATGCATGGGAGTATTTCAATCTTCTTATATCTAGTGAGGCTGGTTTTGTGACTGATTATATTGTCAATTTTGGAGAAGGTGTCGGAAGGTGCTGAGAAGAAGGTGTATTATTTTGTTTTAGGATGATATGTTCTGTAGATGTCTATTCATTCCAATTAGTTAATAACCTCTGCTAGTTTCACTGTTTCCTTGTTCAATTTCTGTTTTTATGATCTGTTCATTGATGAGAGTGGGGTTTTGAGGTCTCCCACTATTATTGTGTGGGGTGCAATGTATTTTTTGAGCTTTAGTAGGGTTTCTTTTATGAATATGGTCTTAGTTTTAATTTATTTCCTCCTATTAAAATTTGTTATGGGTTTTTTTGTGGAAGGAATCCTTTTGTGGGCTCTGTCCACATTAACATAACAAGAGAGAAGTTAGATTTTATTTCCCACACCAATGCCCTATCCAAGACCCATAAACAAATTATTAAGGGGCAGAACCAATGTGCTTCTCTCTCTCTCTCTCTCTCTCTCTCTCTCTCTCTCTCTCTCTCCCTCTCTGTCTATCTGTCAGTAATTTTAACAAATATGCAGTAGAGCAGACGGCAGATCTGTGGTTTTTAAATTTTGGTCCTAAGATAACCACAAATCACACAACTTCGCAAATGGCCAGATACACAAATTTTTTTAGTTTTGATATTTTCTCAATAATACCAAGAATTGAGCAGGAAAGCCCAGATTACTAGGTTTTAAGAAACTTTCACATGATCCCAAAATACACCAGGTAAGAACCTAGGTTTTACATAATCAGCATCTTTGTACTCTTGGTCCATCAACTTCACCTGGGAAATGTACTTTCGGGATTGAGTCAACCTGGCTTGAGAATGATCCCTAGTAAGACACAACAAATGCTGTTGAGCACTTCTCTATAAACTAATACAAAATTCTGTGTACTGGCCAATTAAATGACCTTTAATGACCTTAATAATCAACAATGTAATTGTTCATTTTTCAAAAGCCAACTCCACTTATCTTTATAGGTGTTATAAGATAAAGTTGATTTTCCTATGGGATGTCTGCCAGCTCTAGATATATTTCTATATTTTAATATCTATTTTAATATTTTCTCATCTCCAGAGAAAATTTAAAAAATAAAGGGTAAAGTTTTAACATTCTCTTTAGTTCAAATTTATATCTTTGGCGTTCCTCAGGATATAGAATGTCTAGGGATTGCTAGAAAACAATAAGAGATTCTTTGCTTTTTTCCCATTTTTTTAAAAACACACATGAAGAGGTTTTTGGGTTTAAAAAAAGTAAAGAAAAAAACATTATTGACCACCACAAAGAGGCAGCAATGTGTGCATCTGTATACACTGAGCTGGGGTACATTAGGGAGAAAGAGAAATATCATCCTAGGAGGTCAAGTTTATCACTGCTCAGAGTCAGTTCTTGTTGTGCAGATGCCCCAGATGTGGCTGTAACAGAGGTAGCTGCTGCTTCCTACAGTCAGTCAGTCTAGCTCCATGAGAGCCAGGTTACAAAAAACCACAGCCCACCTACTCAAGCACCTGCTCTCCCCTTTTACAACTTCAGAGTCATTAGCTCAGATAAAACCAGACTCATGGAACCACAGGTCATCCACTGTGGCATCTTAGTATTGACATTGGTTACAGGAAGGGTTGGTGAGAGGGTGGAGGGAAAACCTGTATGTATCTATATAAACAAAGACAATCTGTATTTGTAGCAAGAAGTAATACCCTTCAAAGTTGAAGAGATTACATTAAAAATATTTAAAACCATGCCTGAAACTACTTATCACCAACACTACATCAATTATCCTTAAAGGGGGTAGGTCATTGAATCTTCCAGCCTGAAAGTCTTGGGAAAATATGCATGTAACACACACAGCATGCAGTTAAGAAGTGTGTCTAGCTTCTGTTCCATACTCTCCTTTTCCACAGCCCTGGGGTTCTCTATGCTACAAACACTGAGGCATGTTGGCTTCAGTCAGCTCAGGTAACACTGATCCCTGAGAATAGAGGTTCCCCACCACAGTTGGGAAATGTCCCTGTTCTGAAAGCCACACTCTGTGACTTTGACATCAGACATGAGCATGAGGGTTAAGATGCAGCCCATCATTATGAGGTGTCTGTGGTAACTACATTATTTTAATGTTTCAAAAAAGTGGTTGCAGTTTTATCAACTAATATAGAAGTTAATGCCGTACCACCCCTAGAAATAAAGGATGATTTCTACAAAATCAGAACTACACACTGCTCTTGTGCTTACCACCTAAACTGAAACTCAGCACACAGTTTACAGGCAACCGCCATTCTCTTCACTTAAGAATGGTTTCCCTATTCAAAAACATTTTCAGTGAGGAATGAAGCCAAGCTTCCCTCTATGGAACCAACAGGTCCTTTGGTACACAGGAATGGATCTTCATGAATGTGAGGCATACTTGTTTAATAAGAGTTTTGTGTACAAATGACTGACCCATGGCTCCAGCTGCATATGTAGCAGAGGATGGCCTTGTTGGGCATCAATGGGAAAAAAAGCCCTTGATCCTGCCAGGGCTCAATGCCCCAGAGTAAGGGAGTATCAGAGCAGAGAGTGGAAGCGGGTGTGGGGCATGGGACACACTCACAGAAGCAGTGGAAGATGGGATGGGATAGGGGGTTTATGGAGGGGAAACCAGGAAAGGGGATAACATTTGAGATGTAAATAAAATATATCCAATAAAAATCAATTTTCTTTCTCATTAAGAGATGAAATGTAAAATCTCTATTAGTACTTCCTTGGTAAACATTTGAATAGCAATCATATGAGATAGAAATATTCTGGAACAGATGCTAACAAGTTTGAGAGTTAAGGAAATGTTTTGTAGCGTTGTTTATAGACATGTTTATTAGTCCTGTTCATCTGAGATCTTTCTCTTGCCTTCATTGATCATCAAACTCCTACTTAGACTGTAAAACCCAACTCACTTGTCTCCTGTTCTATGGAACCTACTTCTGTTTCTGCTTTACATGATCTGGTCATATCAATTCGAATCCCAATTTAGAGCAGAGTTGTTACCACAGTGGACACAGCCAATACACTGAGAAGGGAATGAAGCTGCTTCCTGTATGATTCTAAAATAAACCAAAAGCTGCGATTCTAAAAATATCATATACTGTTTTCAACTCACGAATTAGGAGTAAAGGTGCACTTTTGGCACAGAACACATGCTTCACAGTGCTTGAATTAATGTACCTCTCAATTATTCTCAAATGCTGCTTCAAAGAGAAGGCAATGGATGTCCTTGCATACGTATTTGACATGCATCCTTACTCATAGCTAATTACTTATCCTTACAAACACATATGTACTTTATATGTACTTGTACTTTATATTAGCTATGTAAGAGACGAGCATGGTAGTGATGCGTGTCTTTTGATCTCTGACTGTTCTTTATAGAAGTGGTTGAACAGGTCTCAGTCGTTCATAGCCACAAGAACAGCACAGTTTCATCATATGGAAGAAAGTGTGTGACATTAGGAACACTCTTCAGGCCTTTTCTGTTAAGTACTACGGTGTTCTGCTATCACTTGGAAGATCCACATTTCATGCCCAGGCTTTCAGATTTCCAAGACTCCAGGTTATGTTCCCAGCCTCTCAGCTGTCTCCAGTCCACGTGGGGTCATGGTGCAAAATAAAACCACTTCCTTATAAGAACCTGAACGTTCAGGCCAAACAATTGGATACTAAACCTACAGGTCACGGTTTCAAGACTACAGACCTTCGCCGAAGTCTGGGATTTATGGAAATCACTCTGCCTGTCTTTAACAGGTCTATAGTGGAGCAAGTTTTTCTGCCTGAACTAAATGAGTCGCTGAAGGGCTTTTTGTGGTGCAAGACTGCTCCCTACAGGCCATTCTGCAGAATGACATGAACGACAATTTGTTGGAGGCAGACGAAGTAAACAATTTAATGGAACGGTACGAAAATTATTTGCTAGCAGAAGGCAAGCTCAGAAGCATGTAAAGATTTCATAACGCACATGGGGGTTTGCAAGGTACTTTCTTATTTAAAGCTAGAATGGAGTCTTAGGGTTTTACATCATTTCCTTCAGACAAGTTTTATCTTCAGTCAAATGTGAATTGCTTTTCTGATAGAGAAAACATTCTCAGTAACGTACTGTAACACTACCAATCTGTATGGATTACTTACATGGATTCCATAGAAAATCCATATTAATAATCTTCTCTTTGGTGCAGTGATCACAACGGTTAATGGTTTGAGGCAACCTCATGCGGTGGCAGAGGTGAGAAAAGGGTGAGTCATACTAAACTCCCTCTGTGAAGACTTTAAAACAGATTCGCTCAATTATGTGCAATATATCATATATAATACTTAGAATAATTCAATTTTTATTTTAAGCTGCATTTATGTTTTAGAAAACTGACAACTGTTTTGATTCTAAAGCGCTCAGGTAGTCATCTGTTTTGAAATAAAAAAATCTGGTATTTCACGGGAAAATATATCAGATTAACACTGCATTCTCAGGAAAATTTTGGAAATGTGACATTTTTCTGAAATGCAGAAAATGGTTTAGAAATACAGATCTATACATCAGATTATTAGAAATGTATTTAAAAGTGCTTCCCTTCAATTATGAAGAATTTCAAGTCTATTTCAGAATGGATTAATTATGAATATTATGGTTAAAACACATCAACATTCTGTTACCCATATGTACAAATAAACATATGCTGATGTCACTCCACATGTTATAAAACATGTGAAAGGTGGAGTGAATCCTCCTGAAGTGTTAGAGATGCCACATGACATTATCGGTGTAAGTTGGAAAAGTCCGTGTATCATATTACTTCTATTTCTAAAGCTCACTTCCTGCTTGCTGGTCTACCAAGAAAGTTCTACACAGCCTTAATTTTAAACACAATTTGGAACATATGCAAGTTGTATTAAAGAGTACATCGTGAACACTTGATCCCATTTTGAGTGCTACAATGCTAATGTACAACATATCTTTGAAATACTTATAAGTAATAATCTTAGGCAAAATTCACTTGGTAAGAGCTCAAACAAATAAGAAAAAGAGTCCAGGAAGATTAATTAGCTAATAAAATAAGCACTCTAGTTTGTTCCGATGTGCAGGCATGTATGGTGTTCAGCATTTCCTTCTGCTGAAGCATAAATTCCAAGTTGTTATATGGGGGAATGTATGAGACAGTCTATACAGGCATGAGCAACAAAGGGTTAATTTGCACTATCCCACCCCATATCAGGCTTCCTAAAGAGTAAATGCTGCAATATGGTATTTAATTGTATATAATCATAACCGATACTATAATTATGAAATCAGTAAATGATCTCAATTTTATTTTAATGAAATAGCTAATTTTTTATTAGAAGTAGGTCGCTATAATTACATTGTTCAAGAGAAATTTTATAAAACTGAGGACAGTGTTATCATTTTCAAAAGCAGATTCTTAACAAGTTTTCTTGGAAATGAATATTTAATGCACCTAAAAATACTTTTCTTCTTGAATAGATCTCTAAATTTGATTGTTACTCCTGCAACTGATTCATAATGTGTTCATTTAGTACAACTGAGGGTAGACTTTCTAAGACTATTCAGGACATGTGAATTAGTAATTAAAAGTTTAAGCATTTTTTTTAATATTGTTCTGTTAGGCAAGCTAGGTGTTTAAGGTCCTCTTATCTTACCTGGTTCATATAAATGAGTGTATAGAGACTCAGTTCTCCAAAACTCAAGTAAAAGCCCTGATAAAGGCCTTCCTATCTCACAGTGGGAGGCTTTCCAACAAGATGCAAATCAGAATAATGAAAACTATTTTATAATTGGTAGTTTTTATGTTAAGGCTACCAAATCAAGTGAAATGGTCAGTCACTGAACAGTGTTCTGGAAATGTTGGTAGCCTGGTACACTGTCATCCAAACATAGACTGTGTCTAGGAAAATGGTCCATGAGTGTAACAATACCATTTTTTCTCAGCTTACAGAATTCTACTTGATACTCTCTTTTCATTTGCTATATTTTATCTTTTCATGCTACAAAGAAAAACTTCTAAAACTAAATTCATGTTAGTGGCATGATCTGTCTATGATGGAGATCTGTCTTCCCTCTCTGCAGCTAGGGGTACTTTTAATTTACCTTACAGTCTCTGTAAAGCTTACTAACGACATGCTCTCAATAAACTGCATTAGATCCACTCATTGCAAAGGTGCATCTTTGGCATCACTCACTCTTTTTAGAGCCTAAAAAACAGATAATAAATATATGACTCACAAATCATGAATTATGAAAAACAATCTGGTTCAGAAAGCTTTACTAAAATAAAAAGATGGGTCACTTGTCACAAACCAATAAAGGCTATTGTTTGTAAATCCAATATTTGATTTTTATCATTTATATTAGGGAACTTAAAATGATTTTTAAACCACATTACTGTTTGAAAAAATGGTTATAAAGGTGAACATGGGGACTTGGGAGGGAAAAACCATATGTATTCAGTCATGCTCAAATAACTGATCGTTTTACATCAAAGCCAGCATACATGTCTCAGGTTCAGAAACTTGGTCCACAAGGTCGGTGCCCCAAGAATGTGCTCGATTGCATTTTAGGAAGAGCACAACAGGAAGGTTAGCGTGGCTCAGATGCTGCCCTCCTCCCTTGGGTATCTTTCTGATGGCTAAAGTTTGCTCCTGTGGGGCCTCCTTATGCAGAGAAGCCTCAGCACTGGCCATCTACATATCTACAGGACCACTGTGGTAAGGTGGCTCTGTTTGCTTAGTTCACCTCACAGAGAGAATAGCACAATGAGGCTTTTTACCTTTATAATCAATTCATTTCCCTGTTATTTCATGTTAATCATATTAATCATTTTCTAAATATTTTCTAGATGTTATTCATATTTTATAATATGAAATATTATTTCATATTAATCATTTTCTAAATGAAAAAAGTGTATAATTTTCACCAACATGAGCACCCCTGAGAGTATTAGGTCCAGAAAGTTCTTGCCTGGTGTTATCTGAGGGAACCCCATTACTTTTTCTGCTCTCTAGTATCTCATTATAGATTTCTTTGCACCTTTGTATAAAATCGCTCAGATGTCTAAGAAAATCAGAAGCCCATTATCCACCACACCACCGATAGATGTGTGTTATTTATTTAAGGATGATCATATTCCTATCCTTAGACAACAGATTGGATCAGCAGATATCTTGATGAAACCTTGAGGGTTTGTTACAATGGAAAAGTTCAAGGGTACTGAACACAAGTCAGCTTTAGTGACATGTGGCAGATACAAGTCGAGGTAGCTAGGACCACAATGCAGACAACTGGCTAATATGATTGGCATGTCAGGTGACTATCCAGTGGGTGCTGAGAGAACAAGAGGACACTTATGGCTGAGAGGCAGGCACATGCTAGAGAAGCATCTCATGGGCTGCATGTGTCCTGTCAAGAGATTTCACTTCCTTCCACCATATACACAGACATTGGGTAACAAACAGAAAAGAGAGAGAGACAAAGGGCTGCTTATATCTACTTGTATAAGCTAAAACATAGCAAGGGCAATTAAGTAATGAACCCCTAATAATTTTCCAAGTTTGTTTTGGGAGAAGAAATCACACCTTGCAGGAGGCAAGCCTTATGAATACACTTTGATATTTGGATAAGGAAAAGAGCTGAAAATAAGGATGAAGAAGGGGAAAACTGAGATAACCTCTTGAATCATAGAAGCTACACGTTCTTACATCAACAGAAAATGTGCCAGTTGACTGACTAAGTTGGAACTTGGAATACATAAATGACTAAAAATGGTTGAAAGCCTCATTCTGTCTGATGCCCATGGTCAACTGCAAAACTGTAAAACTGGGCATTTCCATGAGAGTTATCATCAGGAACCTCAAGTGATCAGCTTGAGAAATGAGTCTCACCCTGTTTCTGTATTCTGTACTGTGTGTCCTGGAGGCACAGCAGTAGAAACATGCCTTCCCATCCCATACTTATAACATTCATTTTACTCTTAGCTCTGGTAGAGTTAAAGCAGACTCTTGAGATGAGTCTAAGGTTATGAATCTGACTGTCTTGTACAACTGAAACAGCCAACACGCTCCAACTAGGGCTGTGTCCAGGGTTCAGTCTTATGAGAAATGCTCCTATTCCTATGGTTTTTGGACAGGTCCAGTCTCTAACTTCTATACAGTAATTTCAGAAAGCATTGGTATGTTATCATCTGAAAGATTAGTCATTCCCCTCACTTCCCAGTATTGGTAGAGCTAAAATTCAAAACAGGTGCTTGGTGCTAACGTTGTAACCAAAATATTCAGATAAGTCTGCCCTTGGAAGTATAACAGTTACACGGGCCCTGTATAGCTTTAACAAACCCCCATTTTCTTCTTTCTGCCCCATACAATGTGTTGTCTATTTGCCCCCATTCAGGACTAAATTACAGATAAAGTTACAGCAAATTTGTTTTCTCAAAAAAGCAGTCAGCCCTAATATCCCCTGAGTAATAAAAGCCTTGTCTTTCATTCAGAACCAGAACCGGCGTAATTTTTCCTCAAGAAACAAACTCTACTTCCTGTGACAATGGACCTGTTCTTAAAATTCTGAATGGGATACAGCTCAATTTGCAGGTGTTCAGGTCTAAAGGTAAAAGGGCATTTGACCTCCCGACGGGCGATTGTTGCTGTGGTAGGTAACTCCAGTCTGCTAGTTATAGCATTTTATCAGATAAGCTGCCAGAGTTTTCGGCTCTGAATTACTGAGGTAGGCTCAAGTGAATCAATAATTTATACAGATACCTCTCATTCATTTGGATGGTATAAAGATACACACTAACAGCCTGCAGTCGCCACAGAACAAAGCCAGAGAGACATTTCCAAAGGAACCCATTTTTATCTATGTGAACAAAAACTATTATGTAATAAAAACTTAATGGCTTATTAATTTTATTTTTCAGCTGTGTTAGTGATCTGGGTGATGGATATGAATCTCAATAATGTCATGCTGGCAAGTATAAAAACAGTATTTAAAATTTAAAATTCAACATCAGTTTTTAGGTAGACTATTTGGTCTACCAACGTAATACAAAATACTGGAAAATATCCATGTCCCAAAGACCATTGGTTTAAACTGTTTAACTAAATTCTTCAAATATGTCCTTACTGAATTTCAATATAAATTACTTTCTAAACAGGAGAATTAAATATATTTAGGGGCAATACACTAAGAGTATTGTTAATCTATCCTTATGCCATTAATCATTACCTGGGGAAAATTATATAGTGTTTTATACACTAATACTATGACATTTTTATTAACTCATAATCCCTGTGCTAACAGTGCTGCACCAAACAAGTAATAATTAAGAAGGCAGCAAATATTAAAAATGCCTACTTTAAAATTCTTCAATCATGTTAAAGGGAACACCGGAGCTCCTACAATGAAAGCGAAACCCAGTCTGCCTGTGTGTAAGACCATCACCTACAATTTCTGCTTTTTACAGTTAAGATTAAGAGAGTTTGTAATATAAAAACATTATAAAATATCTATTAGCAAATTTAATTGTAACGGGACTGCTTCCTGACAGATTTGAAAATGTTTTTTGTAGATAAGAGAGGCACCAGAAATTGGCCCCCTGCCTAGTTTACCTTTTTTAGTTTGAGGCTGGACATGAGTTTTCCTGATACATGAACAGATTCTGGCTTAAGAAAACTGTGAACAAAACTAGTCGAGGTAACAGATTTGACAAGGAGAGTAACGAGCTGACTCAACACTCAGGTACGAGCACTTTGTTTCCCTAGAAGAAGCTGTTTTCTCTTTTCCTTCCCAGGACCCCATTCTCCCACCTTGGTAAACACAGGAGATAATACAGTCTGTAAAACAAAACAAAACAGAGAAAGAACATGTAAGAGAGAGGGAGGAGAAAAGAAAGGAGGTAAAGGAGGAGAGGAAGAGAGATTGAAACAGAGGCAGAGAGGATGAGAGGATGGGAGCGGGGGAGGAGAGAGGACACGGAGAAAACTTGAATGTATCCTTTTACATGCAGTTCACTCAACAACTCTGCCCTCTGAGAAAAGCAAAGTCAGAGAAAGGAGGAGGAATTCTGGCACACTCCCCTTCTGATAGTTAAGACAAAGAGAGATGTCCCCATCCCCCTGTGATGCTGGCCATACTGACTCTTCCTCAGTTTATCTGATCTGATGGGTCCTCCTCTTATGCTGCTACAGCTTTAACTTCAAGTTTGTCACTAGTGTCACCCGAGCCAGTCCTCCCACATAGCTTTATTGTGCTTTGTCAACTATAAATAAAAGTCTTAAATACACCACTGATCCTATTTCTTTTTTTTTTTTTGTAGGACAAGCCAAGCCATGGGCAAGCAGGGTGGGACGGACGATCGTCCCTAATTTTAGGGCCAGTGTAGGAAACTTTCTCATATCATTTTATTAATTACTTTTCCATACTGATACAAATTTTGTAATACTATAGGCCCCAGAAACAAAAACCTGTGTTGTGCCCATGAATGGTATCCGAGTCTAATTTATACATGGGTCCCTCTACTTAAGAACTTCAAAGCTTTAATTTAGCTGTATTCACTTCAGTGACTCCAATAACTTAGCACACCAAGTTTATAACAAACACTGCTTCACACACTCTACAGCACAGATCTTAAAAATGTACCCAGAGTTTTCTTTCAGTTCTGCTACTAATGCATAAGGAACTATAATGTTACGTTATACTGTTTAACATTGTGTGAAATATTTTTGTTATAATTACAAGTGTCGACTTTTGTTGTTGATTCAGAACCAGGACCTTGTACATGCTGGGCAAACATGAAGCACTAAAGGTCTCCAGGGCGTTGGATTATTCAAGGTATTAAAATATTCACAGCTCTTTCCTAGCATTTATTATGTCTAATGCAAAGTTAAGCCATGGTAAGTTTTATTTTAACCACCATTATTGACAAGGTTTGTCAGTATAGATACTTGGAGCTATGTACTTAACTCAAAGATAATTCATACTTGAAACAATGGAAAGAAAGTTTAGCATGCGTCTTTTCTTTTCTCCCTCCCTCCATCTCTTCTGTCTGTCTGTCTGTCTTTCCTAATACTTAGAGACAAAATAATAATAGTTCTAACTCCACTGTACCTGAAACACAGAGTAAACTCCCAGGGTTATTTGTTATTGTATGTATACCCTTACTCAGACTTCAGGTGTCATGTGAGCTCAATTAGTTAAAATGTTCACCAGAGGATGAATTCACACATAACCTACACCAAGTGCTCATTTACTACATCAAGAATTTAGTCCCACCCAACACATTCCTTTACAGCAAATTCCAAAGTCTGTGGTCCAGTTTTATACCCCAAGACTTCCAGAGGATAATGCCAAATTCCTGTTTGTCCTCAATCAAGGACAACTTCTCTTGTCAACTTCACTTTTTATCTTTTTATTGCTGCTATCTGTGAAACTACCATTACTGGCAGCGAGGAGCTTTGCCACTGCCGATTTGCCTGTAAATCAGCTTCTGCACTGTGAAATCATCTCCAAGTCCCCTGCCATATGGATCATTTGGTGGCTTCATAACACTGCTGAGAGTCCACGTACTCTTTACTTTTGAAAGTCCCTTGCCATGATGCAGCATACCATTCTGGTGGAATTCCACCATCCAGCGTGGAATCGGACGGGATGTGTCCCTGGCGCCTTCTGCACAGAGGCATGAGTCCCTACTGTCTCCATGTGTTGCCTCCATTCCTCGAAGGGATCAGTGAACTTGCTCAGTACTGTGTCATTATCTGTGGCATTGCCTTAATGGAGACACGTGTTCCAAGGGGTAAGGACCTGTCTCACAGAATACTCTTTTCTGTTTGGAATTGGGAAGCCTACATTAAAGGCATTTATATCAGCTAAGATCTAGGATGCTTATGATCTGTGTGTTTGAAAGAGTGGAGAGATGGTATGAACCCAGTTAGTAGGTTAGAAATACTCTAAATACAATATACTTGGCTGAGATGCACTGTAGAACATTGTACTGGAAAAGCCAAACTCTGTGTGGAAGATGTGAGAAAGGCATTCATCAATTCAACACTCTCAATATTTCCTGCCCACCTAGAAAATGTAAATGTGGCCACATAAATGGAACAGATTCCCCTGAGAATCAGCTATTACTATAACTTCAAAATATATAATTTTCTTGATAAACTTTTGCTGCACTAATTTGTGGATAACTAGTGGGTTACATTTATCCCTAGTAACCTCTATTCAAAACCTTTCTCCTACTGACTATGAGAGATTGTTAAATTTGCATTTTATAGCACAACTGCATGAAATATTCTTCAAACACTTAAGACCCGCTTAAGACTTAAGTTCCCTTGAAAGAGCTATACAGTACACTAACTATAGAAAATAGAGTATGATTTGTGCTTAGTGACATGAAATAAAAAATTATATATATATATATATGCCAGAGAAAACTATCCTAATTATTTTTAAATGATTTTTCATTTCCTTCACCTTTCCTCCCCACCTTTACATGGGAGAACATAATGAAATCTGCTTTTAAAATCTCTTAAGAACACAGAGGGCTCAGTAGGTATAGGTATTGCAGAAGCTTGACGGCCTAAAATCATACAGAGTTTTGGAAGCAGAGAACATCTGTAACTCCAATATGGTGGTGGCTGGAAAAGGTGGATCATTAGAGCTCTCTGAAATGTCAATTTAGCCAATAGGTGAGCTCCAGGTTCAACAAAAGCTCGTACCTCAAAAATAATGTGGAGAGGAACTAAGAAAGACAATGGCTACTAATATAATGCAACCTGTGGATAAAGCCCATGGTACTTCCTCCATGAGCAAGGCCATGCTACTTGAGACAGAATAATGTTCACAGACTTCTCCCTGCTGATGGAACTCAGTAAAGAGTGGGTAGGGCTGGATGTAGAAGAAAGTCCTGTGTGAGTTTGTCTAAGGGCAGGAACCCATTTTTCAAAATGAAACAAAGCTTCCTGTGAAATGAACTCTAATATATTGTAAACTATAGGAAGCAAATAAGGCTTCATTGTCAACACTGAAAAAGTAACCACAGTTAAAGAAGGAAGCTAAGAAAGGCAGTGAGTATTGACCCCGGGTCCCACAGAAGCTAAATTCTTGAAGCCCTGTTTGAGCATCTCAGGGAACACTGTTCCTATGAGGATGCACAACTGTTCTCGGTAGGGCTGGAACAATCTTAGTATTTCTAAAGGTCAGTACTCTGACAAATTTGGACTTTACCTTTGATTTTTCTTGCTTAATCTCTTTAAGATGATATGAAAAAGGTAAAGCGCTCGAGACCAAATAAAAGCCAAGTTTTGCCATCTAGTTTTTATTCCTTCCCTTAAAATAAGGGTTGACTTCCCTTATTTTATATATTTTATATATTTTATATATTTCCCTTATAGTTAAATACCAATTTAAGATTTCATCTGCTTCCTGTGTTACCTTCTTCATCCTCTGATTTGTTCCCTTAGAGATTCTGATGACTGGTGTGAACACCCTTCCTTTCCTATCCTAGTGATCTCTAAATGTTACCCCTTGCGGAGTGGAGGGACTCTGCCATCAGAATAGCAGCGATAGTGCAATGCAGCCTCAACTCACATCTCTGCTGTGGCAAAGGCTGCTCAGTTCTTGCTACGTTCAAAGGTGGTCAAATAATGGCAAAAGCAGGGATGACAAAATAGGCACAAGCTCACCCGCCATATTTTATGCGTGGTCCTCCCTTAGTAAATGATGTGCTCCAAATTCTTAGGCATGCCCTCTCGAGTGGTCAGAGAAGAGAAGTAGGGGAAGGTATCGAGCTTTAATTTGCTAATGTTTGCTTAATGTAAAAGGGTTCTGGAACCACAGGGAGAGTTAACTTACTGACTAAAGTGAATTAGAATCTTTCTCGGCTGTAATATTACCTCCATGTGGAAGAGGTATTACTGTTGTTTTATCAAGCGGAGTAACTCCTATAATTAGTTTATTATTTTAAACATTTTTCTTTGAGAAACATTTTAAATAATAATGGACTGCCATGCAAATGGACTTCTGATTTCCTCAACAACAGTGCCCCTCAATTTAATTTAACTTGAAGGCACGCAGAAATTCTTAAAGGAAAAAAATGTTGATTTAGGAATCTGGAAACAGACTTTTTGAAAATTAATTATTTAAAATATTTTGTGATTGGTAGTCAGCTCAGTTATAAGTAGTTTTAAAGGATCTCCTAATTAATACAAGGTGAAATGGGACAACACCAAACAGGAACAAAGCACACTGAGAGAGTCTTGGCATCTGTGTTCCACCACCCCAACCCTAAGGCTCTCGGGGAGAGAACTCATGTACTTACTAAAGTCTCCTGCCTCTGCTGGTAATTTGTAGTTATTGCTTACTTACAGAATAGCAATATGTGCTTTGGCAAAAGTGGCATGGTTTTACCATTCCTACCCGTAAAATAAAGCGTTCCGAGATGACAGCAGATGCTCACGTTGTAGGATAAAGGAGGCAGAGCGGACTGAAAAGCCTGCGGATAATTCTCCATACAGTTCAGTTCTGGCCATTGTAAAGATAAAACTACATTTAGGAGATAGATACTTTTCAAAGCACAGCAGACCCAAGGTTTAAGCGATGAAAGGGTACTAGTCCCATTCAAAAGGAAGAAGGCATGGCTCTGACCAAGTGCTGGGCCATATATAATACACAATACTCCAAAACAAAGGGTTAGTGACTGTGTATGGATGGGTCTGCTTCCTCACACCGCATCCGAAGATGGGCCCTCTTCCTGTATTACTGGTTTCCTAGCTTCTTAAACCTTAGGCTGAGCTTTAGCCAATGATGGCCAATCCGGAAACTCTACATATTCTACATGATTGCTTTTTCCAGGATGCTCTTGCAACTGTAGAAATTTATACACCTGACTTGTAACTTTTTGTATGATCAAGGGCAATAATTGAAGAAGAATTCTTGCCAGGAATTGAGATAAGGTTAAGGGGAAGGTGGGATGTATATTTTGAATGTCAATTTTCCATATGAATTTTGCTTTTGGTCTGTTAAAAATTCCTTTTTAAAATTGGATATATTTTATTTACATTTCATATGTGATCCCTTTTCCTGTTTTCCCCTCCATAAACACTTTATCCCCTTCCCCTGCTTCTCTAAGGGTGCTCCCCTACCCACCCACCCAGCCACCCTCCCTCTCCCCCACCCTGACATTCCCCTACACTGGAGCATCAAGCCTCGGCAGGACCAAGGGCTTCTTTTATGTTAGAAATTTCTTACTGTCAATATTTTTGACTCTACAAAAGGAAATTTAATTAGCTGTAGATATATATAATTCCCTAAACCAATGAAATTCTATGCAAGTGTTTTTCTTCACACATTAGTGAAGGAAAGTTTAACATAACTTAACATTTATATAAATTATAGGTATTATTTTCTAAATTGTATAAATATACTGCAGGAGGAACATATGCTATGAATGGTGGGTGAAATGGCTTAAAAATTTAGATATATAATTTACAAAAACTTTATGAGCACACAGACAGCAGCACCTGCAGTGTTCATGAGCACACACATACACACTTACACACACACACACACACACACACACACACAGAGAATCACCCACTGAGTTCATGAGCAAACACACACACACACACACACACAGCAGCAGCAGCAGCAGCAACATCCATAGAGTTCATGGGCACACCTACACACACACACACACACACACACACACACACACACACACACACACAGCAGCACCCACTGAGTTCATGAGCACACACACACACAGCAGCACCCACTGAGTTCATGAGCACACACACACACACACACACACACACACACACAGCAGCACCCACTGAGTTCATGAGCACACACACACACACACACACACACACACACACAGCAGCAGCAGCAGCAGCAGTACTCATAGTATCAATTAGCACATACACACACACACAGAGGCAGCTGCACCCACAGTGTATTATGCTAAGTGATGCCTCTTCACTTTTCAGGGCTTCTTCTTTTTTGTTGTGGCGAAAGTAACAAAATGTGTGCCTGGAACATTTCTAATTTTTTTTTCTTTCTCTAAAAAAATATTTGTAGTAACAATAGTGCTTCTATAAAAATAAATTGAAAATTGCATAATTCTGCTGGTGTGGAACTCCTGGTGCCTGTTATAGTCCACGAATGGAAATTTCAGCTGTAAGTGTGAAGTGGTTTTCACTAGATCCACTGAGTGATCCTGCACCATCGTCTGTGTCTGCTGAGACTTGGACCTCAAGTGATAGCCGATACCTGTGTTTTCACGTTCACGTTTCCCCTTGATTAATGTGGCCTCTCCAGTTCTTAACCATGAAAGCCACTTCTAAAGCTTTTATGGCCTGTAAATACTGTTGGAAAAACGTTTAAGTTGTTGGCAACCCATAGACTTTCTCTACAGGAAGCAGGTAGTGAAGCTTGCTGACAGCCTCTTGTCTTCAGGCTACTGAAGACAAGTACATGTCCTCTTGGCTCTTGGATTCTTCATTTCTGCACATGCATCACCCCTGTTTGTTCTCTCTACCTCCACAATGGCCCAGGGTCTCCGAGGAAACCTCCCACAATGCCGCTTTACAAAAACAGGGATTGACTGAAGATGAAATACAAATTGTCTAGAAGCAAAGGGGAGCAGGCATTTAAAGATGCCAGAAAGGAATGCATAATGATCCAGTGTCTTCAGTGAGTTAGTATAGATAGAATTTTATTTACAAACACACACACACACACACACACACACACACACGGGAGGAAGAGGAGAGAGAAGAAAAGAGGAAGGGAGGGAGGGAGGGAGGGAGGGAGGGAGGGAGGGAGAGAGAGAGAGAGAGAGAGAGAGAGAGAGAGAGAGAGAGAGAGAGAGAGAGAGAGAGAGAGAGAGATCCAGATCTAGATTCTTACTAGAAAGCCTGCCTGGGGTTGGTCAGGAAAAAATCAAAACTAATAGCTCCTCAGATATGAACAGAAACAAATGTATTTTATGGCCAGTGGTTATGCATTCAAACATGACACTTCACAGTATAAGTGCTATAAGAAGCCAATATCTTGTCATAATTCACGCTCATTGTTCCTCTAAGTAAAATATGTGTTTCCTGTTAGTTATTCTGTGTGAAATTGTACTTTAAAGGCAAGAGGACATTTTTGATAATGCACATCTTAAGACTTTTCATTAAAGTCGCAAATTTAAATTCTACCTTTTTGTGCACTCTGACATTTTTTGGTCTGGCATTTTCATTAATTTTGCGACATACATAAATGTAGCTGAAATGTTAACTGATCAATACTTTGTCTCTCCCGTGGAGCACCAGGGGTTCATTCCCCAGGGACCACACAGCCGAACAGAAATTAAATGTGTAAAATATCAAATGTTAATGTTAAACACAGCCGCACTTACTCCATAACGGCAGAAAAGGCTAAAACAATTCCAAATGGACAGATGGTACCACAAATTATCTACAATCGCATTTAGAGATGAAAGTTTGTCCTGTAAAACAGTTCTCTGACACACACTCAAGTGTGTCCTTCTACTGATAGCTCAGTCTTCCAATTACTTTTGTGCTCATTACAGTGAGAAATGGCAGTACTGAAAAGAACCAGTGTATTCCCTCCCTCCCTTTCTTCCTGTCTGTCTCTCCCTCCCTCATTCCCTCCCCCCTTTTCCATTTTGTACTCACTGAAATCTATAAGAACACAAACATCTGGTCAAGAGACTGTTGAAAATTAGTCCAACTTATGAGATATTTCCAGGTCTACAATAGTGGATTCCTAAGTTTAAGCAGTGTCTTCTACACCATTTTTCAGACAATTTAAAAACCTAACTCATGGCCCCTCAAAAACAAGGCTGTTCCCAGAAGCCTGTGTGCTTTCCTTCTGCCATTCCTTCCCTGTCCTTCCCCTCCGATTTCATCACTGTTGCCTGCAACCCAACAATACAGGCAGTGCTGGGAGCTGTGACTATTGTCCGTATTTGCAGGCTGCTTGACACTGAGATGCCAAATATCATTTCCTTTCTGTTCTGCTGTTGTTTGTTTTTACTGGAGAACTTAGTTAGAAGAGGAAACCAAAATTAAATAGGAAAAATATTTAAACATCAAAAAGCATTCTGATCTGGGTCTAAAACTAAGGTACCTAATGATACAAGTTCATGCCCTCCATGAGGCAGCTGAAGTTAGAAAAAGAAATGGGCCAAATGGAACCAAAATTATTATAACAGACCCATGATCTGTCAACAGGGCGCAATGGGAGGGAGAATCTGTAACAGTGGGCCTGCTTATGTGTTCATCTAATGCAAACTGGTTCTTTTCAACAAATTGTCCTAATAAGGACTTGCACATGCAATGACAACTTTGAAACATTTTGTTTATAAATACCCAATTTACTCTCTATAAGATGGCTAAAAGTCTTTTACAAGGTATTTTTTTCTGCATTATATTACAAGTATAAGATATACATCTCAAAGTCTTTTACAGTAAAGAATGTCTACCATGCCACATAAGGCAAGGTACTTTTTATATGACTCAGTTTCTTCTATATACTAGGAGAATAGTAGAATCTACATTATGGAGTTGTTGAAAACATTAAATTCTTAGAAAAGAGCATTTTTATGTGTGTGTATATGTAAACAATTACTTGGCACATAGAGAGTACCTAAAATATTAAGTTTTATTCATATGAATCTTTTTATATTACAATTCAATCTGTGCTTAAGAAGATTATTAATAGAAGTAACTGATAAGAGTTTTGGGTTCATAAAGAAATTATAGGAAAATTAGTTTGATGGTTTTAACATGCTCTTATCATAATTTAATAACTATATTTATTATAGCAAAACCCTTATTTATTTGGAGTTTCTCCCCACAAGAAAAATGCTCAGATTGGCGGCCTCATTGAAAAGATTTAGTTGGCTGTTAATACTGGAAGCTCACTAGCTGCTGAGCTGTCTTCAGGTGACGGGAGAACCCACGAAGGCTGCTCATTCTCAGCTCTGTGGACACCCAATTGGAGTCTACGCAAAGAAGTGTGGTTTCCTGATTCATTACTTCAGTTACACTCCATTAAAGTACAACTCCCTTTTCTTTCGCCAGTGAAATGGCTACTATTCTGTTCCTGCCTCCATGCTCGTCCTTGGCTCCAGCTTGTTTCCTACCTTTATTATCCCACTAGTGTTTCCTAGGACTCAATCTGTTACAAACTAGTTGCTGGCCAGGGCAGACACTTCATTTCCGGCACAGCATTGTTTCCTTCCAGTTCGGTCACCGGAGTAAGGTTACATGCAGGTGCCTGTCTCTCGGAGTTTCAGTGGCTTCTTTCTTAGGAAGCAAAAGAAGATTGTGAAAAAGGGATACCATCTTGAATTAATTTTACAAATGACCTTTGGAACCTAGAAAAAGTTTATGAAGACTCACAAAATATGCTGTAATGCCAAAAAATTCACAGCGTGCTCCTGAATAAATTATATATATATATACTTTTTAAAAAATGTTTTCAAATTTCACAAACAGCCCTGGAGAGTAGTGTTAAAGACACTTGATCAAAAATGGCAGCAGACATTTCCAGTAAGGTTTTATTGTTATTATACAGCCTTATAGAGCCTGAAATGAATGATTTAAAGTATGTGTAGAAATTTTCTATCATTTTACTTAAAATCATAATGCCTCTGTGCTAATGAAAAATTAGAATATCCCAGTATGTCTATTATGTGAGCAGTGTTAGAAGAGCATGGAGAGAAGATGTTCTGTTTTTGTTTTTGTTTTTAAACAATGATGATGGCAGCCACTTTCTTTAAGGAGGTAACAAAGTGTCTATGGGAAGTCTGTGCTGCTAACTTTCTGGTAACTTACATCACAAAGGGACATATGCAGTCTTTGTTCCTGTGTTCTTACATTAATGGGAGTTCCATACCGGGGCCATAAGGAAGACATACATTCACTTCAATGGCAACACTAAAAAACGCGACCCCCCCCCCCCCCAATGAAAGCCATCCTGTAAGGCCTTACACTAATGTCATATAAAACTGGCAGCGGCGAGGAAGCATAAGGCACTTACTTGCTAGCAGTCGCAAAATAAAATAAAGAATCTCAGAAGATGGGCTCCACAGAGACCTGAGTGGAAACACTGAGCACACAGGGACAGCGTGAGAGTAGACAGCCCTGGCTAGGTGGAGAGGAAGTGCCTTTTTAGCTTTTTCTGCCTCTGCCAAGTGGGTCCTGCCTTCAGTTCTTATTAAACAATCGGAGTAAAGGGTATGGTGTGAACCTTGTGAGGAGAGTATTTGGGTCGATTACATTACCACTATGACTTTTTTAAAAAATAGAAACCGAGAATCATCTTTTAAGTAGGTCACATCCCTTTCTGCCTGACTCACATAGTGGAGTCTTACCACCCCGCACTCCACAGTGAGAGATGCTCTTATTCTGACAAGATACTCAAAGAATGAATAAAGTCAAAATGAGGATGGTCAAGGCTGTTCCCACTGCCACGATTTTACACACAGAACTACTTCTTTTTTTCTTTTTGGCTCTTCTATTGGGATCTGGAATTGCACAATATGCAACATTTTACTTTGTAAGTGTCAGAAAAAAATTATGGTTTGGCTAAGATGTCTTGTGTTCCGGAAATCTGAGGAATATATTCTTGGATTCAGACCTTGAACAAATCCATCAGGTTCCTGCCCACAGCAAATCTGTCCAGTCAAGTCTCAAAATAGGAGGTTCTTTTTTTTTAAAAAAAATGGTTCTGTCGACATAACTGCTACTAAAGCCACAGAGACTGGGAGCTAGGATCACCGAATCTGACGTATAACAACATAACAACGGACAAGCAGTGCAGTATGATCATACCACAAAAGCAGCAAGACTCCTGGGGGGCGAATCCCAATCAAAGCAACTATTAACGTAGTATGCAGTGTTTACGAGCACCATGACACAACGTTTTGTTCTGATAAAGTTTCTTAGAAGCAGCTGTAAGGGAAACAAAAAGAGTATTAGAATTTGTAAGACAGAAAATGATCAGATGTGCTATATGATTCTTCGAGCTCATAGTGGTTCAGAAAGGATCCTGAGAGGGAAGAAGGTCACAGAGACCCACCAAGCTATTTGGCTCACCAGTTAAAAAGAAACAAAGTGTCAATAGCAAGTGTGGAAAGACCAGAGGGGATACAAAAATTTTGTAGCTAAGTATGTATTTAAAAATAATGTTTTCAAGTAAGCCTATGTTTGATTGTAACACAAAAATCGTCTACTTACAAAACACAGAACTTTATTTATTTTGAACTCTTTGTTTTAAGGTCAACTAAATATTTAAATTTCAAGATGTTTTGAAGTAAATTGGATACTTTGGAATGTTTTTATTTAATCTTAGGGAAAAGCTTGCTTAATGTTGCTCATTGTAGAAAACACCATGATTTTAAAAGTTTTTTTTACCATTTAGTAGGATTGCTTCTGTCTTAGAATCACCCCTTCCTACATATTAAATCCACTCTACATTTTTCATTATTTTTCTATGATTTTAGACTTAGAAAACTTTTATAGTAACCAACTATGTTGGAAAAATCTCTTATTAAAAAGTATTTATGATAACGGATGGAATTTAAAACAACAGAAACTACAGTTTAACAGGAAAAAGAATGCTCACAAATTTGACAATAGTATCACAAAACTGCACACTGAAACATAAATTAATCCTATGTCTGAAAATTAATATATTGCTATCCTAAATACATTGCAGTATCAATCTGGTATTTTAAGGAAACAGCTCGGTAAAATTAACTGAGTTCAGAAGGCAATATATTTTTATATAAGTGTAAAACACACATGTAAAAGGTATGTGTGCATTGGAAAGGTAGTTATAGTGCATTTCTAAAACTGAAATTCTCTTCAGGCAGAGTCTGCTTGTGAGTTTTCCTTCTCGGTTACTAGCACTTTTCTAAAGAACAGTTTTTATTATCTTTATCCATAATGATAGGGAAATATAATACTGTTCTATATTTAGATAGGCAGCACATTTTAAACACACATTATTGAACACCAAAAGTCTCATTTTGTGGCAAATTCATTAGATTAAAAATAGAAAGACTACAGTTTCTCATGGCACAGAATATTAGCAAATATTTCACAGTAAAAGTAAGATTAGTAACGTCGTAGCCATAATAAGTACCTTTGCTTTCTTAGTTCTGTAAAGTGTCTTACACATTTTTTTAAAAAAGGCTAGGTATTACTTTTTGAGTTGATATTAAAGTAAATTTAAAGTTACTATTGATCGATACCAAGCTTATGTTAAAAACAGCTTCATAAAGGAAATACCCGAGTTCCTGATCTTTCTGTTCATAGAAGATGTCAGTAAAACCTCTAGCTGATTGTTGTTAAAGTCTAATTAAAAGATGGCCACCTCACTGAGTTAGAGGGAAGTGCTTTGTATGCTCCGCACACCTGCATCATACCTGTGGGTGGTCTGTGTGTATATCTGAACCTCAGGCTTCTTGGTCTCTGTCACACACTCCATGACAATCAAATTGTGGTTTATGTGCCAAATGATCATTCCCTGGCTAATTCATAAGCACATGTCCATCAGATGCTAGACTTACAGTATCTCTTCTTTTTCACCACCCCCACTTAATGTAGTATTTTGGTTTTACCCTTACTTGAACCTTTTAAGAAAAGAAGGGAGGAAAAGAAAGAATAATAGTCATTTTTAAAAAGCCACTTTCAATGTGTAGATGGTGAAAATTTCCACGGACTTCCCCCACTCCAGACCTCCAAGGTTTATTTGAATTTACTTAGATGTTTTACAGATACAATCAGTTCTTCCCAGAGGGATTTATCTTTCTTTGGGTTTTACCTGTTTAGAGAGTCTGTTTTCCTCTTCAATGTACTTCCGTTCTTTGGGTATTAATGTTCGTAAGCTGGCTTTCACCTATGCATCAACACATGTATCTGTTATGGGTTCATATATTACAACTGTTTACAAGTTTTGCACGCAGTTCAATTTGCAATAATTTCTAAAGTTTCAAAGTCCTGGCTGCTGTGCTCATAAAATATAAATGTATACAGTTGCATATGCATGCACGTCCCTCTCTCAAGCAGGCAAGCAAGCAGCAGCCAAGCACACAGTAGCGGCGGCAGCAGCAACAGCAGCAGGACCCACTCTAACAGAAAGCGTGGGTGTGCCAGGCAGTGCCAGAAGCATATTCTCCAGGATACATCAAGGTTTAGAGAAAATGAGGAATGACAGAAATTCTCTACAAATCACGAACAAAAGCTTTCATGAAACTGAACTCTTTAGCAGTACAAAAAAGCCAAAGTTAAGACTTACAGCATTAAAAATCACATCTATTTCAAGATAGATGACCCCCTTTGTTGGCCCTGTCAGCTGCTTGTTTTTCAAGACGTAGGCTTTCTGTTCACCATTTTGAATCTGCGGGAAAAGGACATGACAGCCGTCTGTCTCGTGGTCTCCACTGAATACACTCCCCCAATGACCTTTGACCCCCAGCTGCTGAAACTGACAGAGAACCCAAAACAACTGTGGCAATTCTGACAAGTACCTGTTCATTACCAGGATCAAGTCTGTCAAGAAAAATTAACTATCATGGGATTCAACATGGCCGTGCATTGAGTATGTTAAAAATTTTTAGTGTTCTTATTACAGACCCTGGTTGAGAGATGACAGACACAGAGCTGAGTTTTTTTTCCCCTTGAGCAAAAGCAACACAGAAGAGTGTGCCAGGTGAATAAAACTTACAGACAGCAATGGTATAGCAACTCTGCCCAGAAAGTCGGCGCTCCGGTCACGATCTTCATCATAAACTGTCACTTCAAGAACTGAATGAATGTCTTTAATGTTGCTGCATAATAAAAACACCCAAGGAGAAAAGGAGACTCCATTAGTATGAAGCAAAGCTAGATCTTCTTGAAATTTGAAATAGTACCAGTTGTTTTGTGTCTCTATTTTCACGTGGATTGTTTGCATGTAGACAGACATATCCCGGACAAAGTAGAGGCTGATAGAATTTCCCACAATACATCTGAGATGATAACACCAACAGTCATATATCATCTGGAACTTTGAAGGCTATTGCAACTTTCAGTTATATTCTTAAGGACTTATTTTTTTATCTGAATATGTAAAATAATAGATTACAGAAAAAAATGGCTAAGTACCCCTAATAATCTTTAGGCTTTTTTGTCTCTTCTCATTACAGGAGTAAATCATGCAATTTCATAACTCCTACACAAAACATTACAAGGTTTGATAACAGTAGGTATCACAATAGATTTTTGAACTATTATTGTTTTTACAATAATATGACATGTCTATTTTTTAAAGTTCTCACTAATATACTAAGTTTCTGTTAATTTCATAGCAAAACACAGAAAACAGAATAGAGAACAATGTAACATTCATAAGTATAATACTATCCTTGGATTTAGAAATGAAGTAATATTCCAGTAAATTCCAAAGACAATGATAATCAAAGACTATGTGAGTTGTTCTTATTTTTGTTTCAAGAAAAATAAGTGTCAATTGTTGGCAGCATTTATTTTTTGATCAAATTGTTTACCAAGAAAATATGAGTTAAAAGAAAACAAAAAAAGAATATATTCATCATTGAAACACCACTACCACACTTGCAAAGAGGCTTTATCAGGCTACAATCAATTAATCGCTTTGATAATAATCAAACCTATTCATTCAATTATGCGTTCCAGAGAAAACACTCTCTATAACCCTCTTAGCAGTGTCAGCCTCCTCTACTGCCTGGGCTTTCATCTCATAAAAATGTGGAATTCCTTAAAAATAAATTGGTCAGATAATTGAAGCTGATTAGTTACTGGCTCTTAAGCAGAGACATTATAAGGAATTAATGAGGAATTTAGCAGTTTTTCATGTACAAGACATAAAACCATGTTGGAAATCTGTTAAGTACTTCTGTTTGGAGAGCTTTCTTTTGTGTAGTCTGTTCTCTACAGTCCAGCCTTTAAAAGGGGACACAGAGGATACTACAGTGCAGCAGGCACAGCTTTTACACAGTGGAAAAGATTTACAAACTTTTTAAAACAAAAGGGAAATTAACTCAGAGGTTGTTTTGAGATCTCGGACAATGGCTAATGTCCTTATTGTGCTGAAATGAGACAAGCCCAATCTAAGCATCTGTCAAGTTCCTGACTGGATTGTTTGCTGATTTCAGAGATGGAACAAACAGAGCTTTGTTCTTCTCGGTGTCAATGCAATTGGGAAGATTTTCAATAGAAAGAATAAAAGGAAGAAGCAGTATGCAGATTCAGAGACGGGAGCAAAACCTTAGTCAGGCCACATAAAAAGCACAGTTGAAAATAGTCCTGTGAAAACATAGAAAAGGACATCCCTTCCCCCCCTTTCCCAAGTTTCATTCTCCAGAGGCAGGGAGTTTGAAAATCCATAATTAGCAAAGGCATGGCAGATGTGTCAAGTTGTGAAACAGAGAACACACACACACACACACAACACACACACACACATACACATACTCACATACACATACACATATACTTACACATGCACACACACATACACACACTCACACACATACATACACACACATGCACACTCACACACACATGTCTTAGGGTGAACTATATTTTCATACCAGTTCTAAACAAAGCACATAGTAACAGTCACTTACAACGTGAATACTTTGTTCCACTGAGGACTAAGGTGCTTGTACACGGTGTGTGTCCGCAGCCTGTCGTTGTTCAGTTCAACCACACAAAATGGATCGCTTTTACCTGCAAGAGATTTGGAGTGCATGTAAAAACACTGAAAGCCCCTGCATGGATGGTAGCATGATCATATCTGTTATGATCCCAATCCTCGCCAAAACGTCTTATCATGAACAAAAAAGGAAAAAGCTTACAAGTTAAAAAGCAATCTCATTGAAACAGGTGTCACCAGATATTAGCAATTGCTATGATTTATGGTGATTTAGAACTTGAGAGCAAAGTAAATAGCTTGACGTTCGATCTTCAGTGTTTTTAACAAAACTCTCCTGTGACGGCTGTTACGAGGGAGTGTGGCATGCCTGCCCTATATGTGTTCTTTGGGGCTATTATGATCACTTTAACTATTTAGTCAACTTAATTTTACAGTAACACTTTTGAACTTATCTGATTTTCTAGTAACTCATCAAAAGGATTTCCAAACATGTTTATTGTGGGAAAAAATGGCTATATTGCCAAATGATACCACTTTAAAGTCTCTGGCTGGGTTACTTTCCCCTGAGAGACCTGTGGGATTCACAATAAGGTAAATTAGAGCCCATGAGGCTGAATATGTCTGTTGTTTGGAACTTAATATCAACAGGCAATCTGCATGCTAAAGAGCCGCGTTCTTCTTTTTTAATGTTCTCTGTAAATAAAGAACTTGAAAGGTATCCATTCTTACCACTCTGCTCTGTCATACTAAAATCATGCACCCCACAGTTACATCTTGGGGTGTCCTTGATATTTCTGTCATACCTCGTCTTGTGTTATAACGTCACAGAGTGATTGGCCCTGTGTGAGGGGTGAGAACAGTGTTGAAGCGGCATGTGATGTGTTTGATACATTATACAAATGACAAATGGGGTCAATATTTACACAATGCTAGCCACAGGTCATATCTCTTAAACTACAGTATTGATTTAGACTACATAGAGGTTAATGTGCATATTATTAACTTTAACGATAAAGAACAATTGTTTTAAATGCATTGTGAACTGAAGCCACAGTAGTTTACACCTGTGTGAAAGCTTAAATACCATCCAAGATTTGCAATTAATTTTGCCTTGGAAAGGGATTTATTAGCTATCCGGGACAGAGAAGCTATGTATTCCCACAGAGAAATATATTCATTTTTCACAGGATGATACATAAACGAGAGGTACAGATTTAACTCACCTTTAATTTATTAATTTTATATTGAAAAAGATTTAGTATGTGTGTGTTAAATCAGTAGTCTCTTATAACCCAACATAATGGCACAATTTAACATCATGGTAGTTTTGTCAATTTGGTGTCTTCAGGATGCTTTTCAGCAAAGAGTAGAGAACTGGTTTTCTTTAAGGTCCAGTAAAAACTGTACTACACGCTTTGTTTCCCGCTGCCTGGTTTATAGATCCTGGCTCTTACCTCCACTGCCTTCTTCTCCAACTCCTGCTCACCGTTGGAGACAGTGTTGAAAACATTTTGTTCATTAAAACACATCATAATCGTTTTCATTTGGCACTGCAATAACATTTTTCTTTCATACAATTCTGATGCCAGCATAAAAAGGCATCCACAAAAAGCTTTTGAAAAATGTTTATATGCAAGCATCTAGGTAAGATTTTCTCCAATAATAATGCCACACCTTAGTCATCACCAGATTACAAACAGGATGATTTATGTAAGTTTGATTATAGATTCACATAGTTGACAAATCTTCATTTCTTCTGTTGTGATCAGTATTGTATTTGCTAGAGAAACCTGTGCTCATGGATTTTGAATTGAAGAAGATGACTTAATTCCAGTGTGTTTTGGGTGATAAAAACAGAAACTTGGGGTACCGAAAAATATGTCTTGCTGGAAAAATGACGTAATGGGAGAGGTAATAGAGGAAGGGGCTGTGTTGGCCTAGAGGAACAGTTACTGAAACACTTTGCTGGCAACACCCAGGAAAGCAGAGTGACTGAGGACGTAGATTGGAACGTGTGCACTAGATGACAGGCAGGAGAGTGGCCTCTCAGCAGTGTTCCACGCACTCTACAGGAGAGGCTCAGGAGAAATTTGAGTTGAGGGATGGCATGAGCCGATGTTATCTGAAGAATAAGGTGGAGCACTGGGGAGAGCAGTGGGAGCCAGTCCAGTGATCCAGGTGCTAAATCGTGACTGGACGCTGAGGCATCATAACCTTATCAATGTTAGAACTGAACACTCTAATACGCCTATCTAATGTAATAGCAATATAATAGCCAAAATGGTAATACTTGCAGATGGAAAACAGTTCACTAAGCTTAGTCCAGTCACATTTTATTTGGGATTGTGGGTGGATAAACAGACACCAACAAGTCTTATTTCTTGTCTCTCTGTCTCTAGAATCTGGGAAAGAAGAGAGAAGAAAGTCTGTTTAAATAACTACAACCAACCAAGGAATGTTGAGTGGGAGAAATAGTCTTCCCCAAGAAAGAGCGTCCCGATTGTCTGATACCAACCGATCATGTATCTGAATAGAATTGTATAGACTGAGTAGGCTCTATTTAGGTATCATTTATAATATGAGGATTTGATAAAATGTTAATAAGAAATTGATGTAATATTAAGTCTTGGACCACTATTAATTTTCATTGACTCAGAAAGTACCCTTCTAATGCTGTGTGTTCAAGGTCAAGAATAAACTACCATCAGTTTCAATGACAGCAAAGTACAGTTCCAAATTCTATCCATGAATAAGCATGCATTACTGTTTTATTTCTAAAGAAGTAGTTGCAAGTAGTGTGTTGATTTTGCTTGCTGAATGCTGCTTTAAAATGCTGGCTTTTTGACTCCTTAGCTGCTCAGGCTTGTTTATTGACAATTAAGCAAGTGGAAAGAGTGTGAGAAACACCAGAGGTGAACCACATAATCAATTATCTAAAAATGATTCACTCCTTTAATCTTTTTATCATTCCATTTTGCCTCTGCAAAGCATTTCTTTGCTTGCTGAGAGTACCCGAGTGGGTTGCCTCTGGACACAGGACGGATGTACACAATATTCTGCAAAGTGCATGTTGTTCTTCAATGACACATGGCTAGAAGCATGCACTCAGTAGCCAACGTTGAAATGTAATTTTACTTCTGACTTTTTACTAACCAAAAAATCTTAATGTATAGATCATAGAATCTCTTACATACCTCTTATTCACTTTTGTCCTGTGCCCAAGGCAGACCTGTGAACTACCAATAGTCTTTTCCAAAATATTAACTTCTAATATTTTGGTGACAAAAATACCAATCGCATTGCTTAGAAATGTAACAAATGGAAGACCTTGGAATTGATGGGAGGCAGGAATTGTAGCAGTGCTGTGTGGTAGATGTGGTGTTGATTGCTTTAGCTGCAGCGACAGCTAGAACAGAATCTTGCCTTCCTTGAGAACATGGCAATTTCCAATGTTGACAACTTTCTAAAGAGAACTGTGAATGCCTTCTGAAGTATTCATTACTTATTGAGTGGCTGCTCTGCTCACCCCAGAATTATAAGTATGGTTAAGACATAGCCGAGCTCTCAAGGCATGCACAGGTCCACAGATATGATAAACGTGCAAATACATAATTATTATGCAGCATTCCAAGCGCTGTAATGAAGGTGAGTGAAGAGCGCAGAAGGAGCGATGAGAAGGAAGCACATTATTCGTAATTATGGGACAGGAAGAGGAAGAGGAAGCGGCATTTTCCTTGGGGAGCAGACCTCGTAATCTGTGATGATTGGGCAGGTTTGCCACCAGCTTCTTTAAAAGTAAAGAACCATCACAAAAGTGAACTTCATGACAATTTATAATCAGTAACATGTCATTTAAATTGATTCACATATCTCTTTAATAATGTCTCTATTACATAAAAACCTACAAATGAATAACATAACTCATAAAGAGACACTTTAAACTAGTATGCTTGGATAGTTGTCTATAATCTAGTTAAATGCTAAAAGCCATTTCTTTTCCTATGGAATTTTAATAAGAAAAGGAATCTCCCAAGTGAATTAACACTAGGGTGTCTTTTACCCCTTATCATAAAACTAAATTGGCAACAGACTTCAAAGCACATATTCTATTACTTCATTCTTTTAAAAAATAAATCCATTTTATAACAATGACAAAAAAGAGATTCAGGGTTGGCTCCAGTAGGCATCTTTCCTGGGAATCTTCAAAACCACACCATGGATTAATAAAGTGACTTCAATGGCTAATTTTCACTTTTGTCCTTACTCCTGAGGGTCATAATCCTGACACACTGGTAAATAATTGTGGGAAAGTCTACACAGGGCACTGTTCAGCTGCTGTTTTGTGTCACATTGTTACTTCAGTTTGTTGAAACCAGTAGTCTGAGTATTAAAGTCACCAAATGATACTGAAAGATATTCTTGCTTACTGAGCAGGGCAGGAATCTTGATCCATCAGTGGTGGGCTTTGTCCAGGGTCATTTAACTGCTGACAAGTGGCATAGTTTGCTAGATGTAGTGTGTCACAAAAAAATGTGGGGGTGGGGAGGAGCTAGTGACCATCTCTTTGTAGTCATGTCTTTGAAAACACAGAAGGCTTTTAGTAGCATGGAAAGCAATTCATGCCCATGGGGAGGGAGCCTTCATTTTGCACCTCCCTTGCATTTATTAAGCACTTTGGATTAATTTCCTCAGTTGCCACATGTTGCAATGAGTATATTTTAATCTTAAAATATATAATCAAGTTGCCATCTGTCCTTTCTGCAAACTTGAATTTCAATTGTGACATGTAACAGTGTCATAGCTGAGGGAATTCCACAGGGTCTCTTAGAACAAAAAGCAACGTATGTTGAGATTTCTGCCAATCTTTTTCTTACCACTGGAAATGGAGCTTTGACCCTAGGCTTTCTCATCAACTGACCTAAACATATTTTAAGCATCTGATTGGTAGAATTACATTAACTGACACTCTTTACTACATCCCTATGGGGCTTCATCTGGAACTGCGTATTAATAACATGGTTTTTCCTTTCTAAGTTATGAAGCAAGCAACTTTTCATCGTGGTAAAGAAATTTACTATCTAGAGTTATGTTGTCAATCCATTAGACATAATACACTTTTAATTTTATAATTTTATAAAATACTGAATTTTATAATGCTCTTTATACTATAATAAAATAAAAGTGGAGCAATATGATCTTGAAATTTAACTATTACAAAAGAAGAATAAACAGAATTTGGTTCACAATAAAACCATACACTGAGCTATTAAACAAATATTTATTGAATGACTACTATGTGCCAAAACGTACAACCAGGGGACAGGGAGTTCTTTTTCTTAATCTAATTGTATAAAGGATGGGGCAGTGGAGGTAAATAGTGAATATAAGTAATTAGAAGGCTGTGTTGTGTGTGATGTGTTAAAGAATGATACAAGTTCATGGAAACAGAAAAATAAAGAACGCTGTGTTAGAAGGGTATGGAAGAGAACCACAATTTATAGACTGAATTCAGTGTTTGTAGTAAGACTATGAAGATGAAGTTTGGGTAAAGAATTGAAAGAATTGGAAAAAAGTCAAGTAGACATATGAGAAAAGTTGTCTCGAATGTAGAAGCTTCTAAAATAAAAGCTTGCTGCACTATGAGTTTATGGCACGGTTAATATAAGATGTCAAGTAATTGATAACAGCAATCATGAACACCAGGTCATCAGCATTATGTGATGGCAGCCATTCCAAAGCTTGATTAAATCATGTTTTTTAAACTAAATACAAATAATGCAAGACATGGAACAATGTTTATTATATAAGCATGTGGAATTTTTTTGTAAGTTGTTCAGCATTTTCAGCTCCAAGCTCCTAAACATCAAAAGTGCTCCCCAAATTTGCTTCCAATGAAATTCCTTTAACAGTGACATGAACACTCACAGGACAGTATCACCCTCTTATCAATTGGGAAGCATGGCCCTTTGGTAGTGGTTCTTATATAATTTGGCCATAAATTTTTTTCAAAATTATTGAAGATCTCAAAAGATTTTTAAGGAATGGCATAACCATTAAAATTATTGTTTTAGAGATTTAGAAGATGATAAAAGGTTATGAACTCAATGTGGATGACAAATATGCCTACAGGATATAAGCAGGAGAGGGGGCAAACCTTAATGCAGACTTTAGAAGGGTATACTGTGTGATGACCAGGGTGGGGTGGGGAGAAGATTGTAAAGCTGAGTGACCTGTTAGCACTGTTAAAGAAAGGGTCTCCATACATCTTTGACAGCATCTTGGAGATTTCTAGAAATTCCCAGACCATACTTTAGACAAAACTAAGAGTAGTGGACACATATGCTATGTTGCTTTTAACCCTGTAATCCCCCTTGCCATCCAGAACAAGATGGAGAGGAGTGGGACATCATGGAGCTAGAAGCATGGATGAATCCTAAAACTGAGCCATTTTGATAGACGCCAGAAGTTTGGGATTTATAACCAAAGACCAGCAAGGGAAACGTGAAAAACAGGAACACAAAGACAAGGACGGCCATGAATCTATAAAATTAAAAAAGCCTACAGAAAATTATGCATGGGTACTTACAACCTTACATTACACAGAAAACTTTCATTTTAAAATGCATTTTGATATAACAGTATATGCATGATGTTTATCTTACAAGCATATAGTCATGTAAGTTACTCCATCTATAATTAGTAGAAAACACATTAAACTCCTCGTTGCAGCCTTCCTAAACATCTCAGGACCTCTAGTACTTAATTAGACTCTCCTGTAGAAATTATGGCATTTCAGATTAGCTTCTCTATAAGTAAATTAATTAGCTACAGAGACCTTTCATAATGCAATAAAACCCTTTAAACTTAAAAATTAGCATAGTATTAGGAGATTAAGCTTTTAAAAACCCTCTCTCTCAATCAAAGGAAACACAGATGAAAATTATCACTGTCAAGCCTCTGCTCTAACAATGATTTTTTTTTTTTTTTTTTGTATTCTGATAAAAGCTCATTCGGTACTGTTATTTAGCTTGTAACTGTTACCTCAGAATCTGATGGTTCAATGGCACTGTATGGAAAAGTCACAAAGCTCATCCTGGTAACCAGGAGTCAGCCAGACTCTGTTTCAATAGTTTCGATGATAGAGAATTTTTTTTTTAACTGGAATTTCTCATTTTAGAATTGTAATTTTTGGAAAATGTTTATGTTGAGAATAAAATTATGAATCAGTGACTCTTGTATTTATCTTTGAAGTAATTTAAAAATTCAGTTAAAATGATAGGTATAAAATAAGGGCACACCCTTTGTCAGGCAATAGGTGATAAATGGATATATGGCTGGCTGAGCATGATTTTTTTCTTTTTTTAAACAGATACTCTCTGTATTTACATTTGAAATGTTATCCCTTTCCCCCACCCTACTCTCATCACCCCTCCCCCTCCACTTGTCTCCAAGAAGGTGCACTCACTCCCGATCTCCCTCTCCATCTTGGCATTCCCCTACATTAGGAAACTGCTCTCACTAGACCAAAGGCCTCTTCTCACATTGATATCAGACACTGCTATCTTCTGCTACATATGCAACTGGAGCCATAGGTCTCTCAATGTGTGCTCAATGGTTGGTGTTTTAGTCCCTGGTAGTTGTGGAGGGTTTGGTTGGTTGATAATGTTCTGTCCATGAGGTTGCACACCCTTTCAGCTTCTTCAGTTCTTTCTCTAGCTCCTTCATTGGGGATCCTGTGTTCAGTCTCACAGTTAGCTGCAAGCATACTTAACTGTGTCTGTATGACTCTGGCAGATCCTCTGAGGAGACATCCATATCTGGTTCCTGACAGTAAGCAGTTCTTGGCATCAGCAATAGTGCTTGGCCTTGGTGGCTGCATACGGGGTTGATCCCAAGGTGAGGCAGCCTCTAAATGATCTTTTCTTCAATCCCTGCTTCTCTCTATTTGACCTTGTATTTCCTCCCATGAGTGTTTTGTTCTCCCTTCTAAGAAGGACTGAGGCATCCACATTTGGCCTTCCTTCTTTTTGAGCTTCATAAAGTCTGTGAATTGTTTCTTTGATATTCAGGGATTTCTTGGGCTAATATCTGCTTATCAGTGACTACATACCACGTGTGTTCCTTTGTGACTGGGTTACCTCACTCAGGATGATAGTCTCTAGTTCTATCCATTTGCCTGGGAATTTTATAAAGTCATTGTTTCTAATAGTTGGGTAGTACTCCACTGTGTAAATGTACCACACTTTCTGTATTCATTCCTCTGTTGAAGGACATCTGTGTTGTTTCCAGTTTCTGGCTATTATAAATAAGGCTATTATGAATATGGTGGAGCATGTGTCCTGGTTACATGTTAGAGCATCTTTGGGGTATATGCCCAGGAGTGGAATAGCTGGGTTTTCAGGTAGTGCTATGTCCAATTTTCTGAGGAACCGCCAGACTAATTTTCAGAGTGGTTGTACCACTGAGCATGAATTCTAACCATTTTGTAGACTCTATTCCTGAAGTACACAGAGGCCTTGAAGCCCAGAGTGATATTCCTAGGCTCTCTTGAAGCTAGAGATACATACATATGTATACATACATACATACATGTATATATACATATATACGCATATACATATGTCTATGTGTGTGTGATTATGTTGTGTGAATCATGTGTACATAACTAAGATTGGCTACTAGAACTCAGTTAACCGTAACCATGTAGAGTTCATCTTATTTTTGAGAACAATAGGTATGAGTGAAATTAACCCTTATCAGTTTCTTTGAAACTTGTTAATGTGGTAGGAGAAATCACTTCTCACTCTTCCATAAGACATCAATCCTAATCTCTACAGAACAAGAACAGAGTCTGTGTTCTGAGGTCCTTTCTGCCCTGCTAAGTCTCTCTGACTCACTTAATGCTCTAAATTAAATCCCCTTCTGATTAAATTTTGCTTATATATTATGGTTTTCTATTTCATTTTATGAGTTTTCTATATGTGTGAATGTATGTCAGTGTCTATGTTTTATTTTGCTTTTTCTTTTGCTCTTTTTTTCTGTTTGTTTTATCCTATTCAGGTGTCTTTGTATCATCATCATCATCATCGATGCATGTTTGTTTTCTAATGAGAGAAAGAAGAAAGAATGGAGGGAAGGAAGGAAGAAAAGAAAAGAAAAAACAAAAAGAAAAAAAGAAAAGAGTACAGGCTTGGTGGGTATGGGAATCTAGGAGAATTTGGAGGACAGAAACCTTAATTACAATGTACTGTAATAAAACAAATCTGTTTTTAATAAAATAAAAGAGATTTACCAGAAAGAAGGTTCTTTGGACATGAACCTTGGCAGCTACTACTTGGCTAGCTTCTGTCTATATTTTCCCCAGGATAGAGCTTTGAATTATAAAACAATGAGATTTCTCATGCCCCCACTCCTGCCCCCACTCTGCCCACCAGTGTCTGTCTTCTGTAGTGTAGTTATCTACTGGCCTTAACATAAGGACCCAGATGTACATGGTTGCTCTTCTGTTTATGAGCTGGAGTGTGTGTGGGGTGGTGGTGGTAGTGGTAGTGGTGTAGTGTGTATGTATGTGTGTGTGTGAGTGCATGTATGTGTGGTGTGTGTGGGGGGTATGTGTGTGTGTGTGTGTGTGTGTGTGTGTGTGTGTGTGTGTGTGTGAGAGGGGGGGGAGGGAGGGAGGGAGAATCAGACAAAGAAACAGAGATAGAGCAGAGAGAATTAATTAGCTACTTTTACAATCTCTCTACTGTTCAGTTTTCGAAATTATAAAAACCTGGGGTAGCAATAATTTTATTCATGTTATTGTGAGATTCATTCTTATAACCTTTATGCCAAATTCAAATCTTACACGATAATACAAATCTTACATGATAGAGCCTCAAAAATTTTAGTTAGTATTATTGCTATTAGTATCATTATCTTGAATCAATTTACATCAATATAAATCCCAAGATTAAAGTATATTTCAGCTGAAAATGCATCGTAGTCAGTCTGTCAATGTTCTTTGTGACGAGTAGCTTTGACAAGTATTGTTCTCAACATTTGACTTTCATTCACAATAACAAGGAATAATAAATGTATAATTCATTTTTCTAGTGCTTAAACCCAGCTCTAAGCCTCAAGTATTTTTTTGTATTTTCTACCATAAAGCAAAAAAAAAATCTCCATTTTTAACCATGTAAGACATTAGAGTTATATTTTGATATTTATTTTATTGAGTAAACTATATTATTTCAGTCTGTAAATACATACACATACCACAAACATTAACAATATAAAGTAATATAGCAACATATATGTGTATATATTCAAATATATATATATATATATATACAGAGAGAGAGACATAAAATATTTATACAAATATGTATATATACATATATACACAGAGAGACACTTAAAATATTTATATTTTTTGTATATGTATTTTAGTCTTATATAAATGAATCAACATGCTCTTCTAGCAAGTTTGATAAGCAAGCAGTCAATTATGTCGTCAAAGTTATTAGTAAATAAACAGTGTGGACCTAAGACAGAGAGATGGATTCTCCTCACAGTACCCCACTAACATCAATCCTTAAATCACTCTCTTGGGCTCGACTTTTCAGTGATTTAGGATTCTAACTATAGGATTATACATCTCAAGTGTTTCTATAGTAAATGGTTCTCCCACCCTCAGAAACTCTCATAAATTCAGATCTTCTCTGCAGTGTTTCTTAGACCCATTGTTCTAAGAAGTGAATGTCTTATTCATATAGCTTAGAGTAACAGAAATGTAAAGACTAGTTTAATTTAAAATGATCGCAGCATCTACAGACTTGCTCAGCACTGAGGGAGATCCTGAGGCTTTTTTTTTTTTTTTTTTTTTTTTCTCAAAGGATCATTTTGTAATCTTGGTTGCACAGAACTGGATTAATTATTTTATAGTATTTCTCTTTCCTTCCTTTTCCATTGATAGGGGACCACCACCACTTTCTCAGCACAGAGTCGTTCACCTCTAGAGCATATCAAACCCAATTATTAATCTCTTTGTGATCACACCTATTCTTTCAGAGCAGACTCTCTTAACCACGTGACCAGCATATGAATCACACATGATTTCTCTAATTCATCTGAAACACTGGTTTAGACACAGGCTAGTCCAGCATTCATGCTGAATTATGCCTTTCCTTTATGTTTTTAACATATTTGATAAGAATGGATGAGTGGTTAAGGAGTATTTTCCAATTTCTGCATTTACAACCCGAATTTTTAAAAATACAATAGTAAAAGAGAGCAAGTTTTCTGGTGGGTAAATGTGTAACATAAAGGGGTGTGAAAGGCCAAGCAGCTGCTGTCTCTGTGAAGCTTTTGTTGACTAGTTTCATTCTTAGCAAATATCTGAAGGACATTAATGCATTTATCTCACGTGAGTTTGCACATATGGATATTCTCTAAATTATGCATATTATCATAACAAGAATGCCAATTTTAGATGCTTTATGAACTACATAAATATTTAATCGAAGTATACTGCTAAAAACTTATATGTTATATTAAAAAGCAAATGGAGACCTTAACTTATATCATTGAGATAAAGCATACTTTGGGAACAGTTCGTTTTTTAGTGATATTTATTTTTTGTTTCAACAGATATAATCTTAAAATAGTAAATATTGCCAATGCCTTCATGTATCTTCCTTTAGCTGTGAGCTATTTTACTCTAGCCTTTTATCTGGTCCATTCAATGGAATGATGTAGATTTTAAAGGCTGCATATTTTCTCTTCTTCCAACACAGATTTTAACTAATGGTCATAAAATATAAGATTATGCTTATGGGAAACCCTCAGTATTATTACATGACAATAGTAACTACTGGTACATGCTGCTCCCATGCCACAGAAGAAGCAACCTGGCTCCTCCTTTCAACAAGACAACAGGATTTAGAAAGGCATTTAGTGCAACAACTACATATGTTTTGTACAATTTGCTAAACAAACTCACAAGTTATTTTTAAGGAGAGTATAGTATTTAAAGACAGTCTAGTATATATAATATATGCATATTATATACATTGTATATACCTGCATAGTACTATTTCTCCAACTTGTACATTATAAATATGTACACCCACATGCTACTATTTCTCCAACTCTTCATAACACTTCCCAGAAACTGACTTGCTTTTTCTTCTCTACAGCCTGCTTTTTATTTTCTTTTTTGGAATAGACCCATAATGTTCAGGGAAAATACCAAGAATAATAAATCCCAATCTCTACATAAAATATACCTTCATGACACACTCAAGCTGGAAATCACAGGAACCAATAAAAATGCAGGCAGCCACTGATAATGAGGTCAGAAATACAAATAAATTTACTTTTAATGAAGACTGGAGGCACAGTAATCAAAGTGTTAAAATTCATTTCATGCATATCTCATTTGCTTCTTAGCTGATATTTACCACGCAATTCTGTGAGAAAGTAGAGGCCTAAGATGCTCCAGATAAATGGCTCAATTAATTGTACAGAGGTAGACCTCTTTGAGCTGAGCCAGAGCTGTGAGCTCTTTATTAAAAGCACTATTCTGTAGCCCCTAACCTTGTTCCTTGACTCCTCTCTGGTTTCCAATTTAAACAAGTCCCCATGTGGCCTGCTCTAAAGGGCTTTGTCTCCCTGTCATTGTTAAGAGAGCGGAGGCATCCAGGAAGTGTGAAATCAGACCTCATGAGTTGAACGGTTCCCCAGGGAACGCAGGGCTGTGCAGAAGGTCAAAGTCATGGGCCGGACCATCTAAAAGTGTCTGATCGCCAGTCTGTGACACAGCAAGCTGGGGGTGGGGGCTAGACTGAAGAGGACTGCAATTGAACACATCTTAATTAAAGCCCACAGACAGCAAAACAAAATGTTTTCTAGGCAGCCTGTCAAATGGGGCTTAAATTTAGCTCTGCTAATGAATCTGAGTTGCTCACTGTTATTTTGTAAGATAATAAGACTCTCATCACAGAGGCTGATAAAAAAAAAAAAAAACTGTAGCATGTCTTTTTCTGCTGTTCTGTTACTTAAATATTTTTCAACAATGAAGACAGTTTTCCAAAAGGAAAACATGAAAAAAGTCTATGCAAATACAGGGGGCACTAAACATTTCTCTTTAATAACTACTTGTTTTCTACGAGGCTGACATGCTACAAGTCTTTTATGAATAGTTTAGTTTAGGGGGAAATGTTCAATTAATGGGATGATTTCACCGACTATGAATCATAAATCCTCTCTCATTCTCCTCCTTCTATTACTTCTTGAAAAAGATGGTACATTCATTTGCAAAATCAGTTCACCTGGGATAGGACAGTTTTGTGTGGGCACGCTTTAACATAGTGGCAAGGTTGAGCAGCTTCTCAAAGGTTCATAGTTCTCCCATATCACCATTTCTAAAGCTGACCGGCTGGTCTCCCTAGAGAGGCTGTGACCTCTTCCTCAGGAGAAAAACAAGACACAGAAAAAAAAAAAAAAAAAAAACCCACAGACTATAATATCCAAAACTCCTACAACCCTGGTAAAATGAGGAGGGGGTGAGGAACCATCACAGCCCAGGGCAAAGCAGAGAGAAGGGCTACTGAGCAGAACTCACAACCTGGAACATGTAGGAGGAGGAAGGGCTTTGAAACTTGAAAGAACTCATCACCAGATCACTAAATCTCCTTTAAAGAAAGCACCACTCAATACAGAAGACATGAAATGCTCTGTTGCAAGTAGAAATTAGGCCCTACTTAGGACAAAGAATAATCAATAGTTAGAAAAGTACTATTTCATTTATCCCTCCCCCCTTTCACACACACACACACACACACACACACACACACACACACACACACACACACACACACACACACTCTTCAGTTGGCCTTTCTGGTCTCATAATCTAGCCAGTTTTAGGAAACATGAGATTTCCTGTTGGAAAGATTATTCTCCAGTGAACAGGACCAGGCAGCTTCTAGTTTTGCTTTGATGATACAGAGATACAGTAACCTCTCACTGGGTAGCTGATGGTGAGTACATTGTACTTAGAAGTATTTTCAGTTACTCAAACTTTTTTGCTGAAAGGAATTTAGTGTACCAAGGTTTCAAATCCTAGTGCCACTTTCTCAGGCTGTGAAAAGCCTGTTCACAATTTGACTGAAATTTCAATCCACTCTTGTGCTGTGTTCAATGTGCATATGTGTGGGAGTTGTAAATTGAGGCCTTAACCACCAGAGTTAATCTCTTTCTTAAATCTGTATTAACCTTAATGATTTGAAGTGCACTGGCCAACACTGGGCTATTGAGACAGAAGAAAAAACTCCCCGTGACTATCAATAGTTTATTAGGGGCTTAACTGAAGTGACCTACTGTAGTCCTGTTCTGCTGAACAAGAGTATAGGCTTTTTGTGGAAAGGGAAGGAATTGAGAGTTTCATTAAAAAGTAATTTGTGCTTTTTACTCACTCATTCAAAGAGAGTCTCAATTGTTCTTTATTCGCACAGAGTTAATACAGTATTACGATGTTTCTCAATGAATGTGTTGTAACAAAAGAAAAATTTTACATTTTGAAAGGAAAAAAATTCTTTGTAATTGTAGTAAGATTGATGGCTACTTTAAAAGATTACAGAATCTTTCTTTCCTGTGCTCATTTAATGTTGGAATACTAATTAAAATTGCATGTAAGTTATGCGACTGTGTGTTGTAATAATTAAAAGCAAATAAAAAACATATGAGGGATGATAGTGTGTAAGTTTGTCTTGTTAGGTTTGTTCAAAAAGAATACAAATGTCTTCTAGCTACAGCTTTATTTGTGGCAGGTCAGAAAACATTACTGGCTTAGCACAGAGAGTTACTCATGGTTTTAAAATCCTCATACAATATTGTAGACCAGCCATTCTCAACCTATGGGTCACAATCCCCTTGGCAAACCTCTATCTCCAAAAATATTTATATTAGAATTCATAAGAGTAGGAAAATCATAGTTATAAAGTAGGAATGAAAATAATTTTATAGTTGGGGGTTACCATAGCATAAAGAATTGCACTAAAGGGTCCTAAAATTAGGAAGGTTGAGAACCACTGCTCTAAATGAATGCTCTGCTGAAGACTTGAAGATGGAAAAAAACCATTTAATCCTGTCTCTTTACTTTTGTTTCACATTAGGAAGAGCCTGGCTGTGAACTAAGATGGACCTCAACTTTTCAAAATTCTATATATAAAAGACAAATCACATGAAGAGCTTGTTTGCACCCAAAATTGTTTATACTTTCAAAATCAAGATTATTTTAATTTATAGTGCATCCAGATTTTTTTTTTTACTTAAACAAAAGGCCCGTAATTTTTGTCACCATCACAAATGTCATAAAAACCACAGAAGGTCAAAGGGTGAACAAGGTCAAAGACTAAATTATCCATTTGCCCCTGAATAGTTCAACATCTCTCTTGCTCAATCCAGAGACCATTAGATTATAAGGTCAGCATGGAATGAGCAATCGTTAGATTTATATCCTTAAAACTGAAAGAAAAAAATTGAGATTCAGTTATTCAGGAGTCCTCAAATTAATGTTCACTTTATCAAATAAAATTATATTTCATTGAATCTCCAGTGGAAAGGCTATTGTTACTCACATTGACTTATACAGAACCATTAGGAAAGAAATATCTCTATTTTTTCCAACTTTGAAAGTACATGTACTTTAACTTCCATAGTGGCATACAGGCCAAGTAGGTTAACCTAGTTTGCATATTCATGAGGCTTTAAAATCAATGACATCTTCTAAGAGGAGGCAAACTCATACAACTGCATTCAGCTTGAATAATGCCAGGCAGTAAGCATTGGAAATAGAGGGAATATGAATCACGCCATAAGAAATTATTGTGCAGATTAATTCCCTGATAACTATACAGAAACCAAGTTTTAAGAAAGAACACGAATAAACTCGCTATTCACAAGTTGTTTACTACTAACAGTCAAGGTAGCTCACACTCGGAGATTATAGCTCCCCTAGTCCCAGTATTCTCAGCCTTCCATTCATGTTTTTTAAAGTGCTTTTGTTTTCAAAAAGATGAGTTGAGGATCACCTTTGCAAAGAAATGATAAATTTTTATTTATTCCTGCCACATAGTATACTCATTTGATGATATACGAATATTACAATTTTAAATATTGCTATTTTGGAACAAACCTCTGCTGCTTAATTTCAAAGGAATTATCTTTTTATCTGTATTCAGTTCTACTGAATGAATTAAAGAAGGGCAGAGATTTGCAGACAGTTGGATGGTAAGAGGAGTATAGTGTTTGCTCAAATAAGTCTATAGGGGTCATTGTACTTATCATTTAGAATCGTGTGCTTATTACTACACATAATAAGCCACTGTTTTCTAGCACAGTGAAGTTTCCACGGAACTGATAAGTCAGTTCTATCATACAATCTGATGTAAGATAGATAACTCAATAGTCCCATGAACATCTCTCAGATCCTTACTGAATCACATGACAGACCAGCGACCACAGCCACAAAGTACTTAACTGCAGCTACATGAGCCATGGTCTCATTTGTTACTATGTTGAACACACAGTGATAGAGAAGACTTAAGACTGGTTTACTGTTTTTCCACATCTATGTTCTGGGTGAAAAACTAACATATAGGCCAAGTTTAGATACATAATTATTTTTGTATTGTGCTAAAGAGTTTGTGCAACTGGAAGATTGTAGCAGCAACCCAAATAAGAGACATTCATAGTAATTACTGAGAACTCCATCACTGACCTTTTCAGTGAGTGATGCAACAGATTCCATGTGTGTTTGACATACAAGTGTTTGTGCTCTGAGAGAAGCTAGTGACAACCGGCAGGAGACGGGTCTGTGTTGTTCAGTGTGCAGAAATAAGAATCCCTGGACATAGCAATCCTGCTACATTGATTAAACTTTGGAAGGGCAACAGTTCAGAAGTTATTTTGACTTTTGTTGTTTATTTTTAGTGTATCACACTGTTTGAAATATAGAACTGTGTAGGGAACTGAGGATTGATTATCAAGTCTTTTGTGAGATCAACTCTGAACCTACTTAAACCATTGACTTCAATGATTCTTGCAGATAAAAATCAGAGCTGGATTATTCGGCTGCACAGACACAGCCCACTTTTTGGTATATACAATAAGATAATTACATCATTTCCTACCTGTGACATCTGCAGCCATCAAACCTTCTGCTCTGATGACTTTCACCTGGAGAAATCCCACATCTTTAAGGTTGCTAAATATCCTCAGTGGGCTCTGAAAAACACAAGCATGGGCATTAGGGGGAAAAAAAAGAAGCCTCAAAAATATGTTTAGAAAACACTATGTTTTCTAAGCATGCTGTCTCAGGAGTCAAAGACTCATTTGTGTTTTTCCAAAGCAAATTATAGTTTCTGTGTCAGGAATGTGCACATATCATGTGTACCTGAGGACACACACACACAATCATGTAATTAGTGATAAATAACAAAAATATGACAAGTACTACCTATAAATAGCACTCAGTAGATGCTGAGCAATGAGTTACGAAGCAGATCTTTCCAATGGCTTCTCTCAATTTCTTTTATTAAAGCACCTCAGAAAAACCCTTTCATCTATAGATTTGATAGTTTGAAGATTATAATAAGTAATATGAACTTTTAACTGCTTGGTTACATGGCACTTTTCAGACATGGGGAGTTATTGGGAAAGTTAATACTAAAATTATTTTTTTCTATTATTTTATTCTTAGTGTTTAGATGAGGGACAAATTATGCAAAGGCTGCTAATAGTTATTTCAAAGATACATAGCTTTCTAAAACTTTTAAGGAAGAACTTTTAAAAATAAACCAAGTTAAAAAATAAATTCAAAGGTGATGAGGAACTTTTCTTAAGTTTATATTTGTAGTTGCTGTAATGTATAGAACTGTGAAAGTTTTGATAGAACCAGATGGTTAAAGCTATTTCACTTCAAAAATTGGCTACGATATCTTAGTAAGCATAATGCCTGTAGGGACCTAAGGAGGAAAGCTATCATAAAATGACCTAGAACTCTAAAGAATGAGTAAACGCAACAGAATTCCCAAACACTGGCACACATCTTGTTTGCATTTCCTTTGGTAAGGCTACTGCCTCTAATGAGCATGTTAAAGATACTCAATTCCTCACCTCCTTGAAAATGTTTTACCAGTACACAGTTTAGTATGCTTTTGCATAAATACGTATAGATCAAATGTTGCTAGTATAAAAGCAGTCTCATTAATGTATTGTTCATGTAGGGCACACACACACCAAAGCTTCTATAATACAAACTTAATCAGTCCTGGATGGCCAGTCACTATTTACGTTGAAGCTATGCCCTTGGTATCTGAGAGGAAGAAAGACAGATAAATGTGTAATCTCATAGCATGTCTTTCTAAAAACAGTGCTAAGTACAAAGATTACCTCAATCTCTGTTATAAACAACTGTTTATCACCAAAACTGTGTTTAAAAGGCTCATTTGGCTAGATTTAGTTCATATACACTTGTGTCTCTCTAAGTCCCTAAAAACCAAATGTTTATCAATGGGGACTTGAGGTAGCAGGACTGAGGTTTCCAGGAAACACTAAGTCCCACAGCACTGATAAAGTTGGCCAGGATCTTATCTCAGAGTTCACTTAATATATTAAACCCTGTAAGGATTCTTCCCTAAAGATGGGAAATAGTGTCATTGGACAGGTTTGGCACTTTAATTTTTCCAGGGGTGATTCAAACCAAATTTCATTGTGACTAAAACAAATGTCAGCAGCCAGAGTCGTTTTGCTCTGTGATGCTGATGGGACAGTCATAGCCACACCGACTGGGCCTTCAGCTCTTAGTCCCAGGTTCACACTGAGAGGGAGGAGGGGGAGGGATTGGAGTCTGAAGGTTTCATTCTCCAAGTCACCTGACATTTGACAATTTATGAAATTCCTGTTTAGGCCAGTAACATATAGATCATAACAAGAACTCAAAGAAGAAGCAAATAAATATTAGTTTTAAAAATTAATTTTATGAAAAGCTTTATAAAGGGTTATTCCCACATAGTTATTTATGGATATTTTAGGAGGCCTCAAAACCTGTACGGCTTTTGAAGCTAGAAATTTCCATAGCACAGAAATCCATGATTTGCTGTGAATCCTTTCAGCCCTCAATAGATGGGAAAAGATTGAAATGCTCTGGAGAGGAGCCTCTTTATTTTTTTAATGAAAGGCTGTATAATATATTTTCTCTATGGCTGCAGCAGCTGTCAGAGAGAGCATCGCGGTTCGGCTCTATTACAGGAGAGGCAATACCCCATCCTATGGCACAGAGATGCTCTGAGGGGCCAGAGCTGATTGACAGCTTGTCACCATGACGTCTTATTCCATCTCTGTTATGGAGAAAATTAATGTCACAGCACCAGCCTTATGACTTGCTGTCATCTTAGAGCCGTTCACCTTTTATCAACGTTCTAAATAACATTTCAAGCCCAGCGTCTCACGGTGGACAATCCGGTCAAGGGACATTAAATCAGATGACTGTGAAATGTCATAATAAAAATGGAATGCTAACAACTTCTTCTCTAAACCAGCTCCTCTGGTTTTTAAACTGTGACAAGGAGGAGCAGGGGTTCAGCAAACCCGTGCTGAAAAGGTCAAACAGCAGCTCTTGGACTACTACCCATTACTACCCACCCCTGCTGACCTTCCCTCTTCCCCTCCCTGCAAAGGCGAAAAGAACAAGAAAATGGAATTAGCCACCTTTTCAGAATGTGCTGATCAAATAGTAGCACACACAGGAATGTCTGTTTAATTTGTGGGGTTTCCCTGCTGAGCAATGACAAGATTCTCTAGAACCACTGAATATCAGAGTGGGGCAATTCATTCCTTTCTCTACCCTGACCAGTACCAAATCTAAATGAAGTCAAATTCTTAAGTTTAACCTCAACTTTAAATATACATGCACCATGCATGAATACACACACACACACACACACACACACACTGCATTTTTTAATGAAAAATGCAGAAATAATACACTGAATAAGTGATCTCCTCTACATGTTTGCTCAAAATAAGGGATTTTTTAGACCTCATACAAAATCCATTTATTTCATAATACATAAAGTATAAAAGCCTTAAAAGCTGCCAAGACATTTCTTTGTCCTTGTAGTGTGGCGAGTTAACGCTAATATAGCGCATGCGCTCCTCTGCATTATCGCCTCTTAGCGAGTGTCTCTAGAGGGAGAGGAAGACCTGTGCCTGGAATCTGAGGTTACAAAAAAGCATATCTAACCAGGATTTACCTTATAAAGCACTGGGCAGAGTATAACATGAGAATTAGTTGGGCTGTCAAACATTTTACATTTCATTCTTTCAAGTAGCATTTTGGAAAAGATGGAAAACAAAGTATTCACATTGTGAAGGGAAATAGATGATTAAAGTAAAGCTATTCAATGACAACAACAAAACAATCAATAACAGGTAGATTACTTGTAATTATGCAGACAGCACTATCATTTTCATACATGGGATGGTATCAAATAGTGATCCAGTAACCACAGACTGGAAATGCCCAGATGAATTTTCATGTTAATATGCCAATTAATTCCTTCAGAGTAGTTTTAATTCAGATGGCTCATTCCCCAGAACTAAAGAATATATTTTAGTGGAGTATCAAAATGTGAAACAAATTTCATAATTGCAATTATATATTAGAAGATACTACACACACACACACACACACACAAAACTTAGGCTTCTAGGTGGTTTAAAAATATACACTATTTAGCCCTGCGAAGTCACCTCTATTAAACTGTTTATGATAACACTATTGCTGGATGAGTTGTACAAGCATTAGCAGACAGCTGATTCGGTGGAGATAGCCAGAATAAATTTGCTGAGGCGGACATCCTGCTAATCTGTTTGAAGAATATTGTACAGCATTAGTACCAGCACTTCATGTTATCTGCACAGCCTGATAAGGTACATCTTTATTAAATTCAGTTATTGAAAGGATGTCAGTCAGCAAATAGGAATATTTTTTAAAAAGCCATTCTTTGTGAGTCGGAGCTTGGTTTCATGGCTGAGTGTCTAGAGGAGCAGTCTAAACACCTGGCAGTGCAGCACAATGCAAGCTTTGTGATTTTAAGTGGGGAAGCTTTTCCCTAGCTTCCCCAGCACAGAAGCCTTCATTGAGAAACAATGGTGGAGCAAGCGCTCCCCTCTCTGGTGATTCAAGGCAACTGCATGGTAAAAAATGCATCCTGAAAGTTCCCAGGGAAGTAAAAGACAGGACTGAAAATTTGAAGGGAACAAAATCTGAGGAAAGCAATTATTTCTTGGTTCCCTATCCCACCCTTCCACCCCACCCTCAATCAGAGGGAAGGAGGCTGCCTTTTTAATTGCATTTCACAGTGACTTTTTACATTGAAGGGGTGAAGCCAGGTTTTTCTTGTAAACATTCTCCAGCTCCCAAACCTCTCAGCATGCCAATAACCTCATTTTAGATTTAGAAAGACAAGTCTTCTTTGCAATTACACAGAATCAAGGATTAATCTTAAAGGGATGTATAAATTTGAGTTTCCTTTATGGAAAGTTTTATCATATCATATCAATCTATCAATCAATCAATCAATCAATCTATCTATCTATCTACCTATCTATCACATAATATATACATATATATGATAAAAATCACAAAGTAGAACCTTAGAATCCATAATATACTCTGCAATAGATTCTGGCCATGACCAAGCTTAGACATCAATGGGCAATGCCCACTTTAGCCCCTGCAGAGTAGTAAGGATCTGCAAGGGCCTGCCTTCTGCCCCTCAAACTCCTCCGCTGTAATCTTATCTATCTGGGTCCTCTGCTTATGACCTCATGTAGTCACACTGGGTCTGGAAGGAAGATCATTTATACGTACATATCTCTTTAATATCTCTTCCCGTTCCTTCTGGTCCTCCCAGGAGTTGACAGAGAGGTCAGAGATACTGACTGTGGCCGAGGCTGTCAAAGTGACAAGCAGAACCAGGTGGCCCTCACCCTCTTCCAGCTGTAACTCCAGCTTGTGCGTTTGCTCCCTACTGAGGGACGACAGGTCAACCTGGCACCTAGAAACAAATGTTTTGAATTAGCAAGTGGCATTTTTCACCACATCAAACAGAAATGGGGTTTGTTGGGAGTCCTGCGAAAGGTAAAGCAATAGAATTACCATCTGGGCCAGTGGAAGAAACTCAACTGATTTTCTTCACGAAATTCTGACTTTGGTTATTATAGGGCTGTTAACTTCTTATTTCCTGTAAGGTACGGACTTAGGTGAAGTTGAGTTATAATATCCTCTGGTACCCGATTCACTAGTTGGTGGAATTACTCAGACCAATGCAAGCTGAAGCAAATTACCAAGAACCTGGGTTTCTACGCCACCGTTTCCATTATGGCTGATCCTCCTCCCAATTCCTGAATGCCAATGAAAAGCAAATAGAGCATTTACTATAAAGAGGTGAAGTTTTCCATTTTGCAAATCATATTGATAGTACACTCACTAAACTTAAGTGTGTCCTCCCATCATGTGGCAAGACATGCTGCATGTACTAGTCTTCAAGTTAAATACCTTGCATTCTTTCATAAACATGTCAATTGGTTCTGAGGAGGCAGGTAATAAACTGGTTATAAGCCTACTAACCTGAGAGAATGGGGGTGGCAGGGAAAAAAGAAAAGACATTTCAGACAAGAAACAGGGCTGGTAGGATTGCTCAGTAGGTGCAGTTGCTGACTGCTAAGCTTGGACATCTGAGTTCCAAACTCTGGGATGTACATGGTAGAAGGAGTGACCCAATTCACACAAATTATCCTTTAACTCATGTGCTGTGACACATACCAGAAAATGCACTGGACATTAAGAAATAGCCAATTATCAAAGCAATGTTCTCAATATATCATGAATGGAATGAGAAAGAGGTATAAATCAAGGACAGGTAAAATTATAAAATTATTATTTCTTTTCATTCTTTACTACAGCATCTATTTTTTGTTTTAAAGTTGTTTTTAAAAAACAGTACAACAGTATTTAAAGTTTTCAGAGATTGTACCTGAATTCAAATGTGTCTCTTAAAAGATTTTACAACATCAAAGTCTGACAGTTTGTGTGTGTGTGTGTGTGTGTGTGTGTATACAGTCATTAACAATGATTATGACTAGACAGAAGCTATAGGCTAAATGTTATTATTAAGAGAGGTCATAATTAGCTTGTAACATTTCTGGGAAGACACCTTCCAAATGCTAGAATAGGTGCCAGAAACCTCACTGATTCTGGTAATATAGCATTCAATTCAAAGTAATATTACTAACTCTCCCCAATGGTAAAAAATATAAAAATAAAAATAAAAAAAATAAAGCCTGAAAACATATCAAATGCCTTATATATCACTCTAATTATAATAACAGTGAAGTTCTCAATACTATTTAGAGTAACTTGAATAGCTAAAACACATCAGTAAAAAATAATCACTTGGAAAAGTAATCAAAATGAGAAGGGAAAATAATGTTAGTGATCTCTCCAGCACTGGGCACACCGCCTAGCCCATAGTTCCTTACCACGTGCAGTCAGTGATCAGGACAGAACGTTGGCTGAGTGCACTTGGGACCAAGAAGGCTCTTTCATTCACTCTATGTCATTTTGTCCCCCAACCAGTCCCCAGCTCAGTTTAATCAAGTACTTCCCAGGCCTGTCCTTCCCTTAGTTTTGCAAGGGACTCAGTACTGCCATACACAGAAAGGCATGGGAACACAAAGCCTCCTGCACAGTCCCCTTTCAAGCTCAGAACCATGCACATGCTGCATGAAGGTGATGCTTCCTCTCTGAGTTGGGGAAAGTGGTGCAGATAATCTGCACTAGAAATCACACACCGGCAACTTTCACATGGAATCAGACCCGGTAGTTTTGTTGTGTGTGTGTGTGTGTGTGTGTGTGTGTGTGTGTGTGTTATGTCAAATAAAAAGTTTAAATTTAACTGTAATAATTTTTTAATACAGGACAAATATTCCCTGATTTAGCAAATGTCACCAATTCTGCCTGTTGGTAAGCCATTTACTTACTCTCCTTATCCCAGTAGGTAGTAAGGATGTGTGAGTCCTACAACCTGCTATTTGCCAATGAAAAACTGAGAGGCAGGGGCGGGGCTGCATGACGTAAAGGGACACATGCATTTATGCTCAGAGCCAGAACCAGTCCCTGGACCCCTGGAATGATGATCCAACCATTCTCCTCTACAAAACTGTCACCAAATAACCACATTCTTGGAGTGAAGTGTGTGCAGTTAGCAGTGTTTCTCAGAGATGGCCAGACATTTTGGTTCTAGAAAACATCTCAGTTTCTAAGTATAGCAATGTGTTGTTCCTATTTCAATGTTTTCAACTACATATATAAATTAGGGAAACAAGCTATGAGCTAAGTTCTAACAAGACAAGATCATTTCACAAATTTAAATTGAAAAAACCATGACACTAGTAAAATTTAAACAAGATAAATTTAGAGAAATACATTTGTTTTCTGCATCAACTAAAACGTCAATACTGAATATGCACATAAGAAGAGTTAAGTGTTCATGTGTGCTGCTTCAGCATTTTGAGTGTCCTAATTTAATATAAAGAACAACAATATTCTGGACATACAGTGTTAAGTGGTTCCCAGGTGTTCACTGTGCCTGTTGGGCTTCCTATTAATCTAAAAATTTGCCCAGCAACATGACCTCTCTTTAACTGTCAATTTTGCTAAAACTTTACCAAGTTGTCTTGTTAACTTGAAGATAAAGTTTGCATTACAGTTTCATTGCTGAGTATCCAATCAAGTGACTGCTGGGATCGGGTATAGCAAAAGAATCTTCCATTTCCTTTCAGCTTTTGAACAAATATGTAGAAAGACAGAGCCCTTGTGACATAGTCTACTGCCCTGTGAATATTGTACTAATTGGTGTGGGATGAAGTGCCTGTATTTGTCTCACCTCTATTGATGTGCCCCTCACAAAGGAAGGATTCATCATTGACAAACTATAGAAGGAAGTGATTATCCAGGGGACCCAGGCATGAAAAAATAGTTACCAAAACTGAAAATGCAAAATTATTTTTTAAGAAAAGCACTGATATAAATTCATGAACTCTAAAAATACTTTGACAGAGACGAAGAGGCCAGAGTCACAGTTCCTTACTTCCAGCCTTGTTTCTCCACTAATTAGTTGTATGACCTTTTCCAAGACAACTTTCCCTCTTGATTTTCACTTTTCTCATCAGCAGCTGTGAGCTAATTGAACTGATGAACTCTCAATTTTCAGAGTCCCCAATCTCAGGATTTGTGATAACTCTACTCCATGTTTACACTTGAGTCTTTTCTGCTTTGCAATTCTACAATCTACAACTAAAAAGGGCATGTTTGTAAATAATGAAATATTATTTCTTACCTGTCTTTCTCCCTTCCCCTTCCTCCTCCCCTTCTACTTCCCCCTTCCTCTCTCCCACTTTCTTTTTGTGATTTATTTTCCCCAGTCATTTTACTCACTCACACACTGACTCATTGCAGAGTGTCCGTGGGTCAATCCTCTTAGATTTCTAGGGGTTGCCTATATTAAAACTAAGTTTTTGTATATTTACTTTAGAACACTGAATAGCACCAATTTGGTCAGAGTAAGCAAGGTTATTAGACTTGAGAGTATATTACTGAGGGTTCAGAATGCAGAACTGAAAAACCCTTCTGCATTATGACTTAAGCTCTTTGTGCTTTATATTTACTTTACTTTTAAATTTTATTATTTTATTTTGAGACAGGGTCTCTATGTGTAGTTCTGGGTAGCCTAGAACTTGATATATAGACCAAGCTGACTCAAACTCACAGAGATCTACCAGCTTTTGTGTACTGAGAGAATGCTAGGGTAAGGTAAGCACCACCACACCCAGCTCAGCCTTACTTATCAAACAGAAATTCGAGGGAAAATGCCTTCTCTTAGCTAGAGTTGTGAGAGCAAAAAAAATCACAGATACTTTGAGAAGTTATAATTGCTTTCTTATTACACTATTACCTTCACTTTACTTTGCACTCTGAACTATCTGTACCCAAGCCCAACTCACCAATTATTCAGTCAATCAATTAATATAATAGTCAAAGCAGAATTAACGCTGACAGAGACTTCAGAGACAGATTGCCACATTAAAAAAATGAGAACATTGGGGTTCAGAGATCACAGAGCTGAGATCAAGTTTCCTACCATGTATATCAGAACTTGAATATGTAACATATATACATTTAGATTTGTTTAACATATGAGAGAATGATTAGTCATCTTAATGAAATAATATTTTCCCTGAGACGTGAAGGATGATACTGGGCTCATGGCACGTTTTCTTGTCTTGCCTCTGCTGCCCTTGAATTGATGAAGATTTCTCCCCAGATGAAACAATCCTGTGATTGTTTCACATCCTTGGTGTGTTGGAATGAGTCTCCAGGGATACAAGAAGCAGGTGTTGGAGCTATTTCAAGTCACTTTTTACTAAAATACAAGAGCACAGGATTCTCTGACCCTGGTGGCCTCGACAAATGGTAGTGGGAGAAGACGTGGAAGGCACCAGACAGTGATGCTTATGCACACTGAACACCAACCAGTTCATACAGACCCTGGAAAGGGGAGTTAAGAACTATATAATCTAGCTTTAACTAAACTAATCCTCACAAAATACACAAGTGGTTTAAAAATCCCCTGTAAATAACTGTGAACTGAAGATAATGCTAACTGAGCATGCACAAGAGAACATCTATGACAGAAACCTGGAGTGAGGACATTTCTCCTACTTATAGTCAGTCGGTGTTAGACGCAGTGTGAGTCATGAATCACTGTGGGTGTAGTCAGCCCTTTTAAAGACTCAGCCAAAACAATCTGACTTATCAGGTAGAACATTTGCAAGAGAAATTTCTATCAGCTTTTTAACAATGAATTTCAAAGTGTAGACTACAACCTTAAGTATTGACTAGATATTATGAAGCCATCATAATTAGTAAGATACTTAAAAATGAACCTGGAGAAGATGAAGAGAAAGATCTAGGATCTCCTTTGGGGTGGGGGGGGAACGTATGTGATAAACAACAACAACAACAACAACAACAACAACAACAACAATTTTGTCCACTTTTTGAAAAACCCAATTTACAGTAAGGGTATAGAAAGCTTTAAAAAATGTCCTACTATACAAGAACCATTTTATATTACTATAATCAACAGCCCATAAAATACTACAAATTCTTTTAGTATGAATCAGTATAGATCATACTTCTGTAGTCAGCATGCAGAAGACTGCAAATCAATCCTTTCTTATCTCCTTGTACAAAGCTCAAGTGCAAGTAGATCAAAGATTTCCATATAAAACCAGGTACACTGAAACTATTAGAAGAGAAAGTGGGGGAAAGTTTAGAATACATAGGCACAGGGGAAATTTTCCTGAACAGAACACCAATGGCTCAAGCTCTAAGGTCAAATATCAACAAATGGGACTTAATGAGATTGCAAAGTTTCTGTAAGGCTAAGGACACTGTCATGAAAACAAAATGGCAGCCAGTAGACTGGGAAAGGATCTTTACCAATCCCACATCTGATAGAGGTCTAATATCTAATATATACAAAGAAATCAAGAAGTTAGACTACAGAGTGTCAAACAATTTTATTCAGAAATGGGGCACAGAACTAAACAAAGAATTCTCAACTGAAAAATACCAAACAGCTGAGAAGCACCTAAAGAAATGCTCAACATCCCTAGTCATCATGAAAATGCAAACCAAAACAACCCTGAGATTCTACCTCATACCAGTCAGAATGGCTAAGATTAAAAACTCAGATGACAGCAGATGCTGGCAAGGATGTGGAGAAAGAGGAACACTCCTTCACTGTTGGTGGGGTTGTAAGCTGGTACAAGCACTCTGGAAATCAGTCTGGCAGTTCCTCAGAAAATTGGACATAGTACTACCTGAAGACCCAGCTATACCACTTCTGGGCATATACCCAAAAGATGCTCCAACATATAACAAGGACACATGTTACACCACATTCATAGCTGCCATATTTATAATAGCCAGAAGCTGGAAAGAACCCTGATGTCCTTCAACAGATGAATGGATACAGAAATTGTGCTATATTTATACAATGGAGCTATCAGAAACAATGACTTTATGAAATTCCTAGGCAAATGGATGGAACTAGAGAATATCATCCTGAGTGAGGTAACCCACTCACAAAAGAACACACATGGTATACAGTCACTAATAATTGATACTAGCCCCAGAAAGCCACAACTCACAAACCTTATGAAGCTCAAAAAGAAAAAAGGCCAAAATGTGGAAGCCTTTGTCTTTCATAGAAAACGAAAAAAGAAACAGAAAAAAAAGTGTATTCATCATATAGTATTGTGTAACAAATGTTGTGAGCTATAATAATATTTTATAAAATAAATTAGAAAAATAAAAATATATTAAAAAGGAAGGGACGTTTGTAATGGAGAGAGTTCAGCATGCAGTCACTGATGTGCTTGAGTTATCTCAAGTGCTGACATTAAGTGAGAGATAACATGGCTGAATTTCTGTTATCCAAGGTTACAAGAATTCAGCTGTGTTGGGGAGATTTTTCTATTAGAGCACACTTCTGTAAATTTGCAATCTTCTTTATTTGTGGCCTGAAGGTAAACTATTGACATATAGAATCAGTATGTATATATAGCTTCACTCTGTGGTACCCAGAAATGATCCTGGAAACTTGACCCATTACTTAGGAAATGTTGAAATGAGCAAAAATTCAAAACTTTCCAAAGAAAACAACAGCTCATCAACAAAAAATTAAAATCAAAATGCTGTCATCCTAAGGAAACATTTTATTATATAAACCCTCAGTTAGGAAATCAGTAAACATGCAATAAAAAAATAACTATTTTACAATTTTTGGTCTCTCCATCTCTCCGATTTCCTGTTAACAATGCAGTGTGGTTCATCCTTGCCTAGGTTGTGTAGGAAGCCAGGGCCACTGTAGTTTTTGCTGTCACAAATAAATGCCCCAATCAGAATCATAGTATGTTGAATATGCAAAAATGCTGATCTGACAATTCAAGGTCAAAGTCTGACACACTTGTTTATTTCATATTCCAGTTTTATCCTGCCCAAAATTATAGAGTTGTTTCATGTTATATAAACCATTCTTTTTCTAGAACTTGCCAATCTAGAGTCAGTATTCCATCATATATAATTTTTTGAACAACTTTATTTTAGAAAACAAAGATAAATGTACAAATTTTAAGCATTTTTGCATAAAAGTATACGGATAAATTTTTGTCAGTGCTTGGCTTTTTTTTCCCCCAAAGGTTTGATAGTGTGCATTAAGGTCTTACTAGTTACAATGAGCATAAAGTACATGTAAAACAGGATGTAACCCATAATTAGTCAAAGTTTTCTTGATGTGTAAGGATTGAGCATAATGGTTTTTTCTTTTTCTTTTTTTTTTTTCTTGAACTTCACACAGTCTGTGAGTTGTTTCTGGGGTGTTCAGAGCTTTCTGGGGTTAGTATCCCATTATCAGTGACTGCATATTATGTCTGTTCTTTTGTGACTGGGTTATCTCACTCAGGATGATATTCCCTAGATGCAACCATTTTCTTAAGAATTTTGTTAAGTCATTGTTTCTGATAGCTGAGTAGTACTCCATTGTGTAAATGTACCATAATTTTTGTATCCATTCATCTACTGAAGGACATCTGGGTTCTTTCCAGCTTCTGGCTATTATATATCATTTAATAAAGCTTTTTAGAACTTTCTATTCAAGCTTATATTGGCAACTCTTTGTTGTACAAGGGAGCACCAACACCAACATCCTTATAACACTCAATGGATAACTAACAATTCAACAATCTCAAAATAAACATATCCCCAAACCAATGACACTTTAAATATATGAAGGCATTCAGCACACTAGTAAATCATACCATAGATTTTACCATATTGGACCACAGGTAACTCCAACTGAATAAACTTGGAAGCTATAGGACTTACTTATTCTACATACATATAAGCAAGTTGCTTTCTGACAGCCCTTGTTCTTGGTAATTTACTTCAGCTGTCAGCAACCAATTTGTTCAGATCAATGCTCTGCATAAAAATGTAACAATCATGAGGACTTATTAGCTGATTACTGTAAAGGTGGAAGTCTGTCTTGCCTGCCAAAATGCAAGTGATTGAAAAGTTAACAAATGACATGTGGAGTAACATTTCATCCTCACCTGAAATTTGGTAAGATTTGTTGTTCAAACTTGCAATATGATGAGCATCATCTAAACTGGTTTACTGACTACCTGTTATTTTATTGAGGAGTTTAAGGCTTCCAAAAGACATGCTGAATACAAACTGTGGTAATCTGAAGGTGAGCTTTAGAATCAGGAGAGTAGGATTTGTACCCTGGAGCAGTCACTCCACCAGGATTATTATTGAGAAGCCTCTGAACATACTTCGGCTTCACTCTCTGTATCAGCAGAATTGGCATGATACAAATTTCTTTCTATGCCCTCATGTTGAGCTGCATGTAATGATGACCTACATGCTTTAACATGCTTGCCGTTGCTAATTCCTGTTCTTTGTGAATGCACTCTTATGTAAACAAAAATCAAGAAAATATGGAAACTTCCACATATCACAAAGATGAAAATTATGAACACAACAGGTATAGACGAAGTCAATAGCTAGTCAAACAACATTCCCCAACTAGCATTCTTAAGCAAACAAACAGCCAAACTCACTATACTACCTGACTTCCAAATATACCAATGAATGACACCTAGACAAATGGACTGGAATTCAGAGCCTAGAGCTAAAGCAAGATATTCACAACCAAGGGTGTTCAGCAAATGTGCTAGAAATATGGAGCAGAGCATAGGTAGACTCTTTAAGGAATTGTCTCAGGAAAACTGAATGTCCACTTGCAGAAACCAGACCATGATCTCTCCCACTGTACCAACCAACTCAAAACAGAGTAAAGACTTTAACAGAAGACCTAAAACTACAAAACCATCCAGAGAAAATAAACACACAAATACTCAGATTCTTTACTGTCATGTTTAATGCAGTGTTTTATACAGCATTCATTAAGTAGACCCAAAAAGTGTCCATCCATCCATAGATAAACAACAAATACTACATACTAACAGTAGAATCTTATTTTTCCTGAAATAATGAAATTCTGTTTTTAATACCAAAAGTCAAGAAATATGGAATCTATCATTTATGGGTATGCAGAGATCATTACACTGAGTAAACTAATCTACACATAAAAAGTAGTTAGTGCCATGGTCCAAAAAGGCTGACTTCACAAAAGCTGCAAGTAGATTAGAGGATTAGAGAGGCTCAGAGGATCAGAGGGAGGGCTGATGAGGAAGGCTGACTGGTCAGTATAAGACTCAGATGATAGAGGTTACAATCTGGTGTGCTGTGGCAGAATAGTGTGACTTTAGGTGACACTGTTGGGTGTGCCTGTGTTTATAATGCTACATGAAAGGATAGTGAATGCTTCTATTAACCATAAATGCATGAGGATTAAACATGTTTACCTTAATTTAAGTATTGCACTAGATATAACTTAAATACCACATGATACCATAAAATATGTACAACCTTGTCAATTAAAAATATTGTAGTGAAAGAATCTTGATAAATGTTTTTCTTCTAAACCTATGAGCTTAGCATTTAAGTGTGAGCATTATCATACACAACTATACTCTAACTCAGTGAATTTTCTCTTTTGCATAATAAAATACCTCTTATCACAATTATATTGTTTGTGCCTTCCACCAAGTTATGCTCATAGTGACAATATAGTATCAGTGGGTATCATATCATTCTTTATTTAAAGAATGAGTAATTATAATTTTCAATATTAAATCAAGCTTCAGTTGTTTGTATTCAAATTTAAAAAAATTACTGAGCATATGTATGTGCTACACACTTTCTAAGGATGCCACAGTAAACAGACATTAAAATATCCCTCTTGTCATGGAATTTACATTCTGGTACAGCAAAGTGAATGATCAAGTAGAATAAGGAATATACACAGTATGGTGGTTACATCTATAAAACATCAGCAGATTAGGAGAAAGGGGATATTAGGAAAACAGTTTATCAAACCTACTACAGTAGAGAAGCAAGGCAAGAACATGGCTTAAGGAAAGGGTGTCACAGATAAGGAAATGTCTGGTGCGCTTTGGGATTAGCCTAGTGTCCATTCTCATGGGAGGATAAGGGACCACATCGAACAGAGCACTGCAGTTCACAGAAGGACTTTGCTTCCTCCCAGACATAGGAGACAACTGAAGAGCTCGGAATAGAGGAGTTAAGTTATTTTATTTATGTTTTTTCCCCTCTTGGGACTAGAGAGATGGTTCAAAAAGTAAAGATGTTTGCTGTGCATCTGGGGACCCAACTGGAAGCCCTGGAACACATGTGAAGATGGAGGAAGAGAACAGATCTCAGAGTGTTGTCCTCTGAATGTGACTTGTGTGCTGTGGCCTATGTGCAAACGTAACCCCACACCACACAACATGCATACAAATTTATTAAATAAAACTTTAAATCTCTTTATAACCAACATCTTACTGAAGTTGCAGTAGAGTCTCTACCACTCTTTGAGCCTTGACAAAACAGCTAACAACAATAACCACAACAACATGAAGGAAGACATGGAAAAGTGGGATAAGGGAAAAACACCCACATGGAAGTCTAGAAGGAAGTGACTAGAAGGCAGAGTTGGGCCAAGTCCAACAACCTTGTTTATCTGATCATACTATTATACTTTTATTAGAGTTCCAGGAAGTGTCTGACTGTAACCCCAGTTATGGATTCCAAGAACCTGAAGGTTTAGGTAGCTAAGGCAGCCCTTCAGGAGCTCCTTAGTAAATAACTTAGCAAATGGATTTCACACCATAGCTTAAGTGGTTTAGAGGCAGAAACAGGTTCAACAGACTTTACATTTCAAAGACTGAACTGTGGGTATGTTTGATGAATGTGAGGGAAAAGAAGATAAAAAGGTGACTGGTATTTTCAGAGTTAGCAAGGAATAAAGGAAAATCCTGAAAGAAAAGATCTCGGGCATTGGGAGTAAGGGGCTAACTTGCTGGTGTCTACACTGAATCGAGGACTTAATTATCCACATAGTAACAGTAGTCAGCTGGCTATGAGAATCTGGGGCTGAAGAAGACCAGAGTGACTAGCACCTTGTAGTTCTCAGCTTGTAGGTGGCACAGGATGCACAGGAAGAAATACACTCACTGGAGGAGCAAGTGCAGGCAGAGACAGAGCCTGAGGGATAAATTCTGACTTGTTTACTCTAGAACTATGGTTCGAGAGAGTGTCCAGAGCAGGAGGAGATATAGTGTGTTGGGAGTCAGGTGAAAAGTATGTTTCTTCCTTCTTTTCTTCCTTCCTTCCTTCCTTCCTTCCTTCCTTCCTTCCTACCTTCCTTCCTTCCTTCCTTCCATCTTTCCTTCCTTTCATTTTTATTGAATATTCTCTGTATTTACATTTCAAATGTTATTCCCTTTCCCCCACTCTCCTCCCCCTTCCCCTTTCCCTTGCTTCCATGAAACTGCTCCCTCTCCCAACCACCTTGACATTCCCCTACACTGGGAAAATGAGCCTCTGCTGGACCAAAGGCCTCTTTCCCCATTGATGCCAAACAATACTACCCTCTGCTACATATGCAACTTGGGCCATGGGTTTCTCAGGTATACTCGTTTATTGGTGGTTTAGTCCCTGGGAGCTCTGGGGGGGGGTAGATCTGGTTGGTTGATATTATTGTTCTTTCTATGGGCTTGCAAACCCTTTCAGCTCCCTCAGTCCTTTCTCTAACTCCTTCATTATGGTCCCCATGCTGAGTCCACTGGTTAGCTGCAAGCTTCCTCATCTGTATCAGTATGGCTCTGGCAGAGAGCCTCTAGGTATGGAAGCAATCAGCTCCTTGCTGCTCTGCTGCTGGGCAGGGCACTGTGGCCAATGGGCTGCATGACATTTACAGATGGTCTGATAGCAGCAGCTGTTGGGGCAGAAGCCTGACCTCATGGATTCCAGGGGGGGGGGGGGAGGAAGTTTTCACTGCTAAAATATTTATGCTTCACCATCCCCAGGCTTGAATTGATAGTCAGCCTTGCTTTCATCATGATCAAACTAGACTTACTATTGAGTTTACATTTATAAAACAGTTTCAAAAGTATGTGGCCTAGCATTGAAACGACACAGCAAAGAAACCACAGAGCAGCCCAAGCCCAGAAGGGGGGGGGGTAGAGACTTGGCCTCCTCTCTGCCATATCTGCTTTCTAGAAACGGAGAGAATAGCACAGGACGGCCTGTGACTTTTTTTTTTTTTTTTTTTTTTTTTTTTTTTTTTTTTTACAATATTCAAAGTTGGAAATTCTTCCCAAAGAAAGAAATGCATAATTGATAACTTCAAAAGGAAAGTGGCAAAGAAGAATCCCATGCAGCCAGAACAGCAGTCAGTGGGTTTTAGAGCACAGCCCCTTCATTCTAGGGGGAGGAGAATGAGCAGGTTCCACTTCGATTATCTGATTACCGAGACAAGAACTGTTTCTGGAAGCTATGAAAAGAACTGAGTGTAGCAGCTAGATTCTAACTTCCTGAATGAGAACACAGCCGAAGGAAATTACTACAAATACACAGCCACAGTGGAGTGATTCTGAGACTCCGAGGCATACACATGACATAAGCTGGCAGCGGTGGTGGTGGTGGTGGGGGAGCGGGGCACCAAAGCGAACAAAACAACTTTGAGCAAACTCTGACGGTACTATTTTTCTGAGGGCACAGTGCAACAAAGGTCCCTGCTTTCAAATGGATTGAAGTATTTAATGCAATTCCTAGACCACAGTGGTGTCCCCTGCCCACTACCTTTGTTTATACAGAACGTATTAAGGGTGAACAGAAACTCAGTCCCATCTTCCATTTTACAAGCATAAGGTGAAAACTATTGCTTAAATGGGTTTGTCAGAATCATTTGAATAAAAGTGAAGAGCATAGTATGTTGGGTCAGATTCCTGTTTTTACTTTTAGACTAAAATTCACTTTACTCTGGGAATGTTATAAATTCTCTTTGGATTGTAAATTCAGTGACTTGGAATGCCTGTGAACAACAGTGAAGGAAGATTCTTTAAAACAACAGAGTCTCTGCACACTCTGCTGTTTTCAGTGCTGGCAAGTTTCCACACATTTTGCTGCAATGCACATATGCAACTGTCAAAAAACCATGAAAATAGGCTTTGTAATCAGAACACAATTTCTATCATTCAAGTGGTCGACCCAAATAACCTTAACTTGGTAGAGAAATGTCATAGAGCTTCAGAATTCGGTTTGCTGTGTTATCAGATTAACATGGATCTGCCTCAGTTGCGTTCTTCCTTTTTTTAAAATTCTGAAACCCCTTACAGAGCTATGAACTCCTAAGAGAGTACAAGGGTCCTTGTAGGGAGTTGTAGAAAATAATGCATTTCATGGTCACAATATGCTTTGTAAAAACAAACATTATCATAGATTACTTTCCAGTCTTGAATGTGTTCTTTGTTCCTCTAAGTGTCTCATATCAGATGAAATTCCTCTTTCTCAACTCCCATAACTTTTGTGCACAATAATTCTGACATCTGGAGAAAATTTCTGGATATCAATTTGCCTGTCCATCAACTAGGCAAAGCTGCCACCTACTGGTCATTCTTTGAATCTAAGTTTTTCAGTTCTAGGTGGTGCTGTAATGGTTGTAGCTGGTGATTGTCATGTTTCCCCATTGTTCCAAACCCTTCTCCATCTTGAGAAGTATTACAAAATAGTTGTGGATGACGTTGTTATTAAAATATCAAGTCCTTTCTGTACCCAACACTGCCAGGAAACGTGCTGGGAAGGAGACCCCACTCCTTTATTTGATGTGCCCTTCTGCAGTTGAAGGAAGAAGGTATCAAATGCTAGCCTTCGGGTTTCTGTCAATCCACACCCTATCAAAAATAAAATAATTCTAGAAAAAAAATAGCTTCCTTCTTTTGAGACTGAAAACGTCATTGACAACAACCAAATTTAAAGAAAACATTTTTTTTTTCAATGAAACTTGCTATCTCTAAGGTAAGTGAAACAGCAGTTGGCACAAACCTTCCAATGAAGTCATCTCTTTTCCCAGCATCTTTGTCCCAGGCAGTGATGTCTATAACCCCGCCTCTTTCTTCATAGAGATGGAAATCGAATTGCTCCCTCCACTGAGGGTTCAGAGTTTTGGGCATAATCTGGAGAGCAAAGGAGTTATTGTATCATTCGCAGCATTTAAGAACCAATTTGAGACACTATACAAAGACTTGTTAAGGCCAGTAGTTCATTTAACTGAAGCTTGCGGGTGTACATGCATGTCAGTCAGTAAACCATCTTTGCTGCTCAGTGGACTTTTATGGACATGTCCAGAGAAATCAGAAGTAAGCCCTTGGCCGATTTATCCAACATACACAAAATATGAAATACAAAGAAAAGGTAACCCGTCTGTGAGGTAACTCATTCAGATACTGGCATTTATTCAGTCACAGTTTCTGAATTGTGGAGGAGGCACACAGAGTCAGCAACCTCACAATAAAAGAAAATGAAAATTCCCAGAGTTCCTGTTTCCCGTTGCTCTCATGCAGATGGATATCTAAAGTGCAGGAAAAGCAGGCAGTGGGCTGTCTGGGAGGGGGGTAGACTTGGGGCAGCTCCACACATATTGCCCCTTTAGTATTTGATATTGCTATTTCACGTCATGCACAGGGAAATGACACATGTGTGTGTTCTTCATGTTGCATCAACAACAGGACACCTAGACTGAAATTTTGTGATTTCAAAAATTCAGAGAAGACACCTAGTAAACCAATGAACTAAGCTATCGATATTAAACCTCTACACATTCCATTTAGCATTTGGTTAGGTTGAACTCATATTTGTTCCTTTTGTCATCTTTCTTTTTAAAAGGTCAAACCTACTGGCCTTTCCTTTTTTTAATATACGGCAGACAGACCTTTAAATGTGAAGAGTTTCAAAGCAATGATGTACGTGTATGCAAAGGTGATGCAAATGACCGACAACTTTAAAGTTCATAATCTGAAGTTAATCTTCAGTAAATCAAGGAGAAAAAGATCAAATAGAGACACATGTCCATAGTGAGGTACGTATTTCATATGTAAAGAGCAGAATTATAAAACTAAGTCTAGCAGAGCATGCGAATTGTGTTAAGAGAAACCAGAAGTGGTCATAGATACCTATCTTTGGAAATAGAAGCTGTTTTAAAGTTTGTTCTTAAGTTCCTGGTGACAAACATAGATGGCTGTAGATGGGGCCTGTGGTAATTCAAATGTCAGCTTGGATGAACTTTCATAGCAGTTTGGAATGTAGTCCATTTTTAAAAATCTGATCATAAACAGATTAACTTTTCAGTGTTTGATATTAGGATTGTCTTTCCCATAATCTTCCAGTTAAAAGTTATATCTAAAACTTTCATGTGGGCCTCTGGAAGATTACCAGGCAGTCTGGGAGCAATACTCACTGCCTGTAAACTAGTCAATGTTGTGATGTTTTTGAATTAACTTAAATACTGATGAAGATTTTCTGTGCGAGAAGGGAACCATTTGTTGACCCCCAAAATGTTTATGCAAATGAGTCCCCTAAAGGCATTTTTTTAAAAAATGAACATGGAATGTGATCTTTATGTAATTCAGGATGGCTGGGAGCCCTCACCTGAAGCTGTCTATAAATGCTATCTGTAGAAAAGTTGTTAAAATTACACACAATAAGACATAGCTCTGGACAGTAAGTCTTTTTTTTTAAATTAGCTTTATTTAAAAAAACAAAGATAAATGCACAGATTTTAAAAGCATTTTTTGCATAGAAGTATATGAATACATTTTTGTCAGTACTTGATTTTTTTAAAGGGTTGATAGTACGCATTAAAATCTTACTGGTTATGATGAGCATAAAGTACATGTAAAACAAGATGTAACCCAGAATTAGTCAAAGTTTCCTTGGTGTGTAAAAATTAAGCATAATGATTTTTCATTTTTTTTTTGGCCTTTGTTTTTCTTGAACTTCATATGGCCTGTGAGTTGTTTCTGGGGTGTTCAGAGCTTTCTGGGGTTAGTATCCAATTATCAGTGACGGAATATTATGTCTGTTCTTTTGTGACTGGGTTACCTCACTCAGGATGATATTCTCTAGATGCATACATTTTTCTTAAGAATTTCATAAAGTCATTGTTTTTGATAGCTGAGTAGTACTCCATTGTGTAAATATACTACAATTTTTGTATCCATTCATCTACTGAAGGACATCTGGGTTTTTCCAGGTTCTGGCTATTATAAATAAGGCTGCTATGAACATTGTGGTGCATGTGACTTTGTTGTATGTTGGAGAATCTCTGGGGTATATGCTCAGGAGTGGAATAATTGGGTCTTCAAGTAGTACAATGTCCAATTTTCTGTGGAACCACCAGACTAATTTCCAGTGTGGTTATACCAGTTTACAACCCCACCAACAGTGGAGAAATGTTCCTCCTTTTCCACATCCTCACCAGCATCTGCTGTCATCTGAATTTTTGACATTAGCCATTCTGACTGGTGTGAGGTAAAATCTGAGGATTGTTTTGATTTCCATTTCACTGATGACTAAGGATGTCGAACACTTCCTTAGATGCTTCTCAGCCATTTGATATTCCTCAATTGAGAACTTTTTGTTTAGCTTTGAACCCCATTTTTAATAGGATTGTTTGATTCTTTGATGTCTAACTTCTTGAGTAGTTTGTATACCTTGGATATTGGGCCTCTATCAGATGTGAGGTTGGTAAAGATATTTTCCCAATCTGTTGGCTGTCATTTTGTTTTCTTGACAGTGTGCTTAGCCTTACAGAAACTTTGCAATCTCATTAAGTCCCATTTGTTAATATTTGACCTTAGAGCTTGTGCCATTGGTGTTTTGTTCAGGAAATTTTCTCCTGTGCCTATGTGCTCTAAGGTTTTTCCTACTTTCTCTTTTAATAGTTTCAGTGTACCTGGTTTAATGTGGAGACCTTTGATCTACTTGTACTTAAGCTTTGTACAAGGAGATAAGAAAGGGTCTAATTTCACTCTTCTACATGCTAAGTGCCAGTTGGACCAACACCATTTATTGAAGAGGCTGTCCTTTTTCCATTGAATGTTTACAGCTCATTTGTCAAAAATCAAGTGACCATATATGTGAGGGCTCATTTCTGGATCTTCTATTCTATTCCATTGATCCACATGCCTATGTCTGTACCTGTACCATGCAGTTTTCAGCACAATTGCCTTGTAATATAGCTTGAGGTCAGGGATGGTGATTCCCGCAGATATTTTTTTTGTTGTTGAGGATGGATTTAGCTATTCTAGGTCTTTTGTTATTCCATATGAAATTGCACATTGCTTTTTCCAACTCTATGAAGAATTTGGTTTGAATTTTGATGGGGATTGCATTGAATCTGTAGATTGCTTTTGGTAAGATGGCCAATTTTACAATGTTGATCCTTCCAATCCATGAGCATGGTAGATCTTTCCATTTTCTGAGTGAGATCTTCCTTGATTTCCTTCTTCAGAGTTTTGACATTCGTGTCATACAGCTCGTTAACTTGCTTAGTTAGAGTCACACAATATTGTTTGTGATTATTGTGAAGGGTATCTTTTCCCTAATTTCTTTCTCCACATGTTTGTCCTTAGAGTAGAGGAAGGCTACTGATTTGTTTGAGTTAATTTTATATTCAGCCACTTTGCTGAACTTGTTTATGAGCTGTAGAAGATTTGTGGTGGAATTTTTGGGGTCACTTACGAACACTAACATGTCATCTGCAAACACTGTTGTTTTTACCTCTTCCTTTCCAATTTATATCCCTTTGATTTCCTTTTGCTGTCTAATTGCTCTGGTGAGGACTTCCAGTACTATGTTGAATAGCTAGGGGGAGAGTGGGCAGCCTTGTTTAGTCCCTGATTTTAGTGGGATTGCTACAAGTTTCCCATCGTTCAGTTTGATGTTGGCTATAGGTTTGCTGTATATTGCCTATATTATATTTAGGTATGGGCCTTGGATTCCTGTTCTTTCCAAGACTTTTAACATGAAGAGGTGTTGAATTTTGTCAAATGCTTTCTCAGCATCTAGTGAGATGACCATGTGTGGGGAGCCGAATGTGGACGCCATTACAAGATGGCGCTGGCTCCCTCACGGTTTGAGGTAAACAACTTTATATATAGTAATGCTCTTGTCAGCTAAGGTGCTGCACCCTGCTCATGCGCAGTACATAACCTATCTCCGGCCAATCCTGAGGCCTCTGGTGTCAGCAGACTGGTGACAACCAATCATGACAAGCCCGTATGCGCTTTTCCCTATATAAGCGGACAGCTAAGATAGTTCGGGCCTCTCGCTTCCTGCTCTCCCCTTCAATCAAGAGGCTCCCACAATAAAGTGTGATCTGAGAAGAATTCTGGTGGTGGTCGTCTTTCCTTGCTGGTCGAAGAGCGCGCCGCAACCATGTGGTTTTTTTCTTTGAGTTTGTTTATATGGTGGATTATGTTGATGGATTTCCATATAATAAAACATCTCTGCATCCCAGGGGTGAAGCCTACTTGATCATGGTGAATGATCATTTTGATGTGTTCTTGGATTCAGTTTGGAAGGATTTTGATGAGTATTTTTGCATCAATGTTCATAAATGAGATTGGTCTGAAGTTCTCTTTCCTTGTAGGGTTTTTGTGTGGTTTAGGAAAGAGAGTTATTGTAGCCTCGAAAAATGAGTTAGGTAGAGTTCTATCTGACTCTATTTTATGGAATAGTTTGGAGAGTATTGGTATTAGGTCGTTCATAAATGTCTGATAGAATTCTGTACTGAACCCATCTGGACCTGGGCTGTTTTTGGTTGGGAGGCTTTTGATGACTTCTTCTATTTCTTTAGATGTTATGGGATTATTTAGATGTTTTACCTGGTCCTGGTTTAACTTTAGTATCTGGTGTCTGTCTAGGAATTCATTTATTTCCTCCAGATTTCCCAGCTTTGTTGAATATAGGCTTTTGTAGCAGAATCTGATGATTTCTTGAATATCCTCAGTTTCAGTTGTTATGTCTCCACTTTCCTTTCTGATTTTGTTAATTTGGACACTCTCTCTTTGCCCTCTAGTCAGTCTGACTAAGGGTTTATCAGTCTTGTTAATTTTCTCAATGAACCAGCTCTCGGTTTTGTTGATTCTTTGAATGGTTCTTTTTCTTTCCATTTTGTCAATTTCTGCTCTGAGTTTGATTATTTCTTGCCGACCACTCCTCTTGTGTGTATCTGCTTCCTTTTGTTCTAGAGCTTTCAACCGTGCTGTCAAGTTTCTAGTGTATGCTCTCTCCAGTTTCTTTTTGGAAGCACTCAGAGCTATGAGTTTTCCTCTCAGTACTGCTTTCATTGCATCCTATAGGTTTGGAAATGTTGTGTTTTTGTTTTCATTAAATTATAGAAAATCCTAAATTTCTTTATTTATTCTTTGACCATGTTATTTTTTTTAATAGAGCACTGTTTAGTTTCCATGTGTATATGGGTTTTTTGTTGTCTTTGTTGTTATTAAAGACCAGCCTTAGACCATGGTGATCTGAGAGGATGCATGGGAGTATTTCAATCTTCTTATATCGATTGAGGCTTGTTCTGTGACTGATTATATGGTCAATTTTGGAGAAGTTGCCATGAGGTGCTGAGAAGAAGCTGTATTCTTTTGTTTTAGGATGAAATGTTCTGTAAATGACTATTAATTCCAATTGGTTAATAACCTCTGCTAGTTTCACAGTGTCCTTGTTCAGTTTCTGTTTCCATGATCTTTCCATTGATGAGAGTGGGGTGTTGAGGTCTCCCACTATTATTGTGTGGGGTACAATATATTTTTTGAGCTTTAGTAGAGTTTCTTATATGAATGTGGGTGCTTTTGTATTTGGAGCATATATGTTAAGGATTGAGAGTTCCTCCTGACAGATTTCCCCGGTAATGAGTAAAAAGTGTCCTTCCTTATCTTTTTTGATAACTTTTGGTTGGAAATTTACTTTATTCAATATTAGAATAGCCACTCCAGCTTGCTTCTTGGGGCTGTTTGCTTGGAAGTTTTTTTTCCCAACCTTTTACTCCTAGATAGTGTCTGTCTTTGTCTCTGAGATGAGTTTCCTGTATGCAGCAAAATGCTGGATTCTGTTTATGTATCCAGTCTGATATCCTTTGTCTTTTTATTGGGGAATTGGGTCTATTTATGTTAACAGATATTAAGGAATAATGGTTGCTGCTTCCTGCTATTTTTGCTATTAGAGGTAGAATTGTGCCTGTGTGTCTTTCTTCTTTTGGTTTTCTTGCTTATGTATTTTCTTGTTTTTACTAGGATATGGTTTCTCTCCTTTTATTGGGTTTTCCACCTATAAGTCGTTGTAGTGCTGGGTTTGTGGTCAGATGTTGTGTAAATTTAGTTTTGTCTTGGAATATCTTGGTCTCTCCATCTATGGTGATTGAAAGTTTTGTTTGGTATAGCAGCTTGGGCTGGCACTTGTGTTCTCTTAGGGTCTGCATGATGTCTCTCCAGGATCTTCTAACTTCCATAGTCTCTGTTGAGAAGTTGGGTGTGTTTCTGATTGGTATTCCTTTATATGTTACATGACCTTTTTCCCTTACTGCTTTTAGTATTCTTTCTTTGCTTTGGGCACTTGGTGTTTTGACTATTATGTGTTGGGAGGAATTTCTTTTCTCGTCCACTATGTTTGGAGTTCTGTAGGCTTCTTTTATGCTCCTCGTCACCTCATTCTTAATGGTAGGGAAGTTTTCTTCTACAGTTTTGTTGAGGATATTTACTGTGCCTCTTAATTGATATTCTTCATCCTCTTCTATTCCTATTATTCTTAGGATTGGTCTTCTCATTGTGTCCTTGATCTCTTGGATATTTTGGGCTAGTAGCTTTTTGGCTTTTGCATCTTCTCTGAATGTTTTGTCTATGTTTTCAATGTTGTCTTGGGCCCCTGAGATTCTCTCTTCCATCTCTTGTAGTCTGTTGGATATGCTTACATCTGTGACTACTGATTTCTTTTTTAGGTTTCCTACATCCAGGGTTGTCTCTTTTAGTGTTTTCTTTATTGTTTCTATTTCCATTTTAAATTCCTTCTTCAATTTCTTCATATCTTTGGTTCTTTTTTTCCTCTAGTTCTTTTATTTCTTCGAGTGTTTTTCATGTTTCCTCTTTAAAAGCTTCTACTTTATGTTTTTTCTCCCGTTCTTGTTTAAAGATCTCCATCAGCATTTTGAGGTTTGATTTTAGCTCTGAGTCTTCTTTTTCTGGATTGTTTGGCATTCAGCTGTTTGCTGTGATGGGAGAGCTCGGTTCTGATTGTGCCAGGTTGTCTTGGTTTCCATTGGGTAAATTCTTTTGATTTCCTCTTTCTATCTTGTTGTCTGTGATTATATGTGGTCTTGTTGTCAGTGATTGGTTCTTGTCTCTTCCATGTACCTGGTCTGTGTCCCTGGATCTCTGCTGTTCCCGGTGGCAGATGGCCTGAGCATTTGGTTCACACACAAGAACCTTTCAAGTGAAAAACGAGTCCCTCTGGCAGAGTTCCTGCTCCCCTGAACCAAATAGATGCGGGGGGGGGGGCACTTTCTGTGCGCTCAAACCAGGCCTGCGTCCCTGGATCTCTATTGTTCCAGGTGGCCAACAGTCTTTGACATTATCATTAGCTTGATAAAGAACATGCTTCTGCTCAATACATTACTACTTATATATAAAATAATACCTAATATATTACTAGTAAGGAAATAAAAATGTTGCTCTACAAATATTACTACTGCCACTAATCTTCCTCCTGCCTTTAGCAGGTACTGGGTACTTACACTCACAGCAGTAGTCCAAGCCTTTTCTGTGCCTGTCACACATTCATTTAATCTCTTCAACAGCTTGCTTAGGCAGGCATCATTTTAGCGCTATGTCTGCAGTGCTACTGCCCAGGCCTCATAGCAGCAGCAGGGGTTTGGACCTTTGCTTCCTCGAAGCATCTAAACCTCCTGGCTATGGCATGGAGTTTGCAATCATGAACACATGGTAGGCAGGGGGTCAAGGGTCAATTTGGAAGGAATAAATGGTTGGCAGGAGTGGGAGGGGGGAAGAAGAGAAGTGAATTTTAATTGCAGTTCATTTTTATCCAACTATGATATAAAATTTAAAAGTAGCTATCTCCTGAGAGGCTCAGCCAGAGCCTGACAAATATAGAGGTGGATACTCACAGCCAACCACTGGACTGAACATGGAGTCCCCAATGGAGGAGTTAAGTGAAAGGACTGAAGGACCTGAAGGTGTCTGTAACTCGTAGGAACAACAACCATCCTCCCAGAGCTCCCAGGGACTAAACTAAAGGGCACACATGGAGTGACCCATGGCTCCAGCTGCATATGTAGCAGAGGATAGTCTTGGTAGTGACAAGGCTCGATGTCCCAGTGTAGGGGAATACCAGAGTGAGGAGGCAGGTGGGTGGGTGGGGGAACACCCTCATAGAAGCAGGGGTAGGAAGGGTGGGAGAGGAAGTTTCCAGAGGGGGAACTGGGAAAAGTGATAACATTTGAAATGTAAATAAATAAAATATCCAGTAAGAAGGTATAATATAATTAAATAAAATGCTAAACAAATTTAAAAAAATTTTAAAAACTCCTCTGGTCTCTTAGGGTCAAATTCAGATTGGATAAAATGACTCAGAGTAATTTGAAAGACTTTCATTGTATGTGAAATAATGCATGTATCAGAGCTAATCTATGTCTATACCTCAGTCTTTTCTGTGCACAGGTATGCTATGCTTTTTCTGAGATATTATTGTTTGTTTGTTTCTGTCTCTCTCTCTTAACTCTCACAAACGTGCTGAGCACTGGCTTCTGTGTATGAGAAGAAGACACTGAGAGAAAAGACAAGAGTGGTTCACTCCAGGACCCCTGGTGCCCAGACCATCAGCCAGCGTTGCTTTCGGACATGTCCCAAATTTCTCAGTTCAGAAGGCATCCATCATTCACATCTCCTAAAGTCTTGCTAGTCTCTGGTCAGAACCTTCCCAGCAGAGGTCGGACCAATGATGGATGGAGGCTTACCTTGCTCTTGTACTTCTGATGGCCAAGCCGGAACTTCACATATGGATCACTCAACCCATTGGAGTCCATTGCTTTGAGGTCTCGACCCTCAATCAAGGTGATACTGACTATTCCTCTCCACAGCTGTGACTTCCTGTGCTGCTCTGACAGACGTAAACTTTGGGTCTGAAACTTTGGCAAAGAAGAAATAAGTTAGCTTATCGTGTTTTAAACTGTAATCTCCGAGTTGGCCTCACTCTTTTTCCTGGTACATAGTTTTCCAAAGAATAGAAGTTAGTCAATTATTATGGTTAAAAAAATTATGGAGTGTTATGTATTAATTATAAAATTATTAACAGGTCATGAATTATCAGCTCCTGTGATGTCGAGGAGTGCCCAAGCACTGCAACCTCTCACACCCTCAAATTAAGATAGAGATATATGCCTGTGTCAAAACAAGACAAGAGAAATGAGACCACTATTTAATTTTTAATGTTTTAATTTTTAGGAGTTATTTTTCTATGTTTAAAATGTGTTCTTCTTATGGCTTTAAGCTAAAAGGTTAGTTGAAAGTAAGCATTAGAAAAATTTAAAGCTGTCTTTTTATCTTAGGCGATAAATGACTTTCTAGAGAACCACCCAAGGAGCTACAGAGCACAAAACTTCAGCTCACCAGAAACCTTGCTCTTCTGTTAAACTTACATCATGAATATTTACAATTATTTTTAAGCTAATATGTAATTTATATTGGTATGCCTCCAAATGTTTCCTGCATTCTGTGGCACAAACACGCTCTTGTTAGTCATTTCTAATATGCTCAGTTCTAAGTCACATGACTCAGGCCAGTGAGCAACTTCAAATGTTTTTAAGTTATCAGCTCTACTACAATATTTACATGACTTACAATCTGGGAAAGCATAGTAACAGTAACATGTTCGACTGGAGTCAGCATGGAGAGAGACCACAGAGTTACTGCTTCTGTTGTTAAGTGTGTTTGTCCTGCTTACAGCTGCTTCATGAAGAAATTCATCTCTCCACATGTAAGTTATAGGCTAGCATTATTTGATGTTGAATCCCATCTATATCACCTTGATGAGCTTATAGCCCGCCTCGTCCACTTGCCTCCCATTCTGACCTGTAGAGCTATTCTATCCTGCTAATGCCATTTTTACATGTGATCATAAGAAGTCATGTATTTCAAGGTGCATTTATCAGGAAAATAAAAACTTAAGTTCTTCAAAAGACAACAGTTCTAGTGTGGATGTTATTTCAACTGAAATCCTCATAAATAATATGGTATACTTATTTAACAGCAACTTTCAGGCATGATGCTGTCTCTGCCTTATTAACATCAACATACACTTGACCAGTGAGCCTCAAGAGCAGTGTTTCCGTGACTCCAGAAGGCTAAGAGAAGACTCAGAAAATGCATCGAGTTCCACAGAACTCTGCCTCCATCCATACTGGGTTTCTACACTGGATTTTGTTTGAGCAAAGCATTTCTTAAATCAATTGTTTAGAATTCATTTTACCAAACAATGGCTGAGGATTTCCATTTGTTTGTTTGCTTCAGGTATTACTGTTAACTGATGAGCTGTAGTGGTGTTGAGGATTGAACCTGGGACCTGTTGCTAAGCATTCTACCACAGAACTGCCCTGTCACTGGCTTGTGATTGATGGGACAGTTGATACTGAGATGGTGCAATTAGAACCCATTCTAAACTTTGGCTATGAAGGCTTTGCTGAAAAGCATGATTGGTGAAGGTGGAGAACAAGTAAAAAGGCAATCTTGTTAGTAAAGAACATGCGCCAATAGCTGCTGGTTCACACAGAGCCTCACGTTTGAAAAGTGCTTATGGCCACTGTAGCATTTGGCTTCAACTCAAAATGCACATAAATGCCAGGCCTCAGCCCCTGTTCACTGATGTGTAATTGAGGCACAGATTGTTGAACTACTAAATGGAAGATATAGGACTAGAATCCTGAATCTCTGGGTTATAATTTTGATGTTTTTCCAAAATAAGTGTTTAGGATAGAGACAGTCTTACGTGCTTAAAGACAATAATGATCTAAATATAATACAAACTTATCGAAGTACTAACAACCATTTAACCAAAACCACTGAGAAAATAATGGAAAGAGGCGATGAATGGTTGCCCTCACCAGGTTACACTGGGAAGCTGGCTATTTATAGTTCTCTGATAAGTACTAGTTAAATCAGAATTATATTTGGCAGAGAGAGAAAATAGGAGGAAAATGAGATGATGTAATGCAGATGGAAACCCAACATCTACAATTAATGAAGGAAATAATCCTTCAGCTTTTAAGGCACTAGATTGTAAGTTTTACCAGTAAAATTATTTAAACTTGCCTGCCTGATCCTAAATGGATATAATTTAGTTTCTGAGGGGTGTTAAAGAACTGAGTTTTTATCAAAAGTACCTCCATGTGATTCTCCTACCTATCACTATCTGAGGACCATTCTCATCAGATACACTCATTTAATTTTAGAACTAATATAGACTATCAATTTGTCAGAAAACACTGAATTTTAAAGTGTGAAGGAATTTGTTAATAATAGCTTCAGTAAGAATTTAAGATGAATTAGTTGGCCCTTTAAAGATAATATTGCTTTACTTTTTTGAAATATCAAGAATATAATTCCCTTTGATGTGTCTAAAATGTTTGGATTGGAAGTGGTGCTCAGTACAGGACCTCAGCCTCAGAATACAAACTTCGTCGAAGATGAGAGCAAGCCTGGGAAATGATCTGTGGAGCTCACATGTGCATTTTGACAATAAGGCCTCTGGAGCTCTGTTTGCAGAAGTACAGGAAGGGAGATTGGGCTGTTGCACATCTAGATGGGAACAAATGGCCTGAGGTCTAAAACTCTTGTTTTGAACAGCATGTACAACCAGCTTGCAAAACCTATCTCCTTAAATCTCTGCAATTCCTAGACCCTTTCTTGTAGTGCAGGGAAGATGAGCACCAGTCCAATGTGGAGTGTGTGACTTGTTTTAAGTACGGTGCTTCTGCCTGGCAAGAATTACAAGGAGATGGAGCCTGTTTAATGGTTTTAGTGTTTTATGAATAGGTGTATCAGAAAGACACCCCCCAACCCCAAATCTGCTGCCATAAAACTTTAGAGATTTTTTTTTCTATTTAAAAACAGAGGCAGATTCAAGAAAAATAAACGTTCCATGGACACCAATAATTAATTTTGCTTTCATATCTGTGCTAAACCTAAAAAAAAAAAAAAAAAAAAAAAAAAGCGGAGGTCTGCTCCACTTATTTTTGTGCTTTGACATTCACAAAAGCAGCCAAAGGAAACAAAAGGGTCACAGAGATCACTTTCTCATGACACCGTGGGCAGAAAATAGAAAGCAGGTCTAGAGAGGGCCGATGAAGGGCGATTCAGGCGTGGGAGGGTGGGGCAGCCGGGAGACATTTAAGGTTTCAACGATTGCTTGGACGGGTTTCTGAGCAACAGCGAGTGAAGAGAGGGGAGCTTAGGTATTTCACCGCCGGAAGGATCCGATCAGGACAGTCTGAAACCTCGGTTAGATCACATTGAAAAGCAAGCTCAGTGAACACCTACGGGTGCTGGGGTCTCATGCCCTGTTTTTCATGACGTGTATCTCTTTGAAGGTAAAATAACTGAAGAACACATGGACCTAAATACCAAATGTGTAGAGATTGCCAAGTCTGAGATTTTAATTAGAAATTGCTCACCTGCCTTCCTCGCCTTCTCCCTCCCTGCCTCCTTCCTTCACCCTCTAAAGACGGACCCTAAAACGTTTATAATACAAAAGGACTTATTGTTACAGGTTTCCAGTTTGCTTTGGGTTTCAGTTACATGGAATATAATCTGGCTGTTGAGAAAGGCCAATTAGAAGATTAAAGGAAAGAAGTTATCTGGCACTTTAGTACACATTATTCAGTAAAGCAGATGAATATTTTCAGTAATGTGCGTATTGTATTGTCCTCTAAAGCTCTACTGTACAAACTGCATACATATAAAAATTCTCACTCTATTTAATAAGAGTTACAAATTACAGTACTTAAAATACCAAATAGTACCAGGAAATATCCTCCTCGTCTATATCCAGACTGACAAATGAAATAAAATAAAATCAAACCTGATCTGTGCAGAGGTAGCTTATGACTGAGCAAACAGTCCAATCTGCTCTCTGGCACGTACAAATGACCATTGGCTTTTTTTTTTTCACCTTGATCGAGTTACCTGTGTGTAAATCTTAATCCTTCCAAATGAGACCCAGACCCTGCAAGACTGGAGAGAAAGATACGGCTTGTATGTTTAGATGAGTCTTGTGTAGAGTCATCTCTTTTCTCTATTTCCAGCACATGCTTTCATTTAATCACATGGTCCACAGGCCACAATAAAGAAAAGATAAGGCCAACCTAGGATGACTGTCTCATGTTGCAAAAACTAGGGAGTGGGGGAATTATCACCTCAACCCCAGACTCGGGTACATGCTTGATCCTTGCCTCTTCCTAAAGAGTTTATTCCAGTGAATTGCAGCCAACAAACAGATTGGTTCTGTAGTCATCATCTGATCAAAGCCTCTAGTGAGCTTTGTAACCTGGTACAAAGTGTCTTCCTGATAATATAGATCCAAATACTGCTTTTGAAGATGGTTAACAGCTACTGTAAACCTCAGAGGAACTTCTGGGATTCATCCTCAAATTTTCTCTCATTGCTTCTTGATAATAATATATGGAGTCAGCACACTACAGTCATTCATACAAGCTCATAACAATACAAGGCTGCAAAAAGAGGTGTGTGTTGGAGCAGGCAAGAATGAGTAGATGTGACTCAGTGGCTCTTTGCCTAAGTTAACATGGCACTTGACAGCTTCTGAAGAGACACTTCCACAAATTTAAAAAATTTTGAAGGGAAAAATGTACTTCCTTAATATCAATGCTTTGAACCCAAGAAAGGAAAATTGCAAAGATTTAACAATGTAACAAGTTCACTGCAATGTCTACTGCTACAAAAAAAAATCATAGGCTAAATGTGGTTTTGTTGGTTATTTTATGAAAATAAAAACTTAGACCCAGAGATGAACACATAAAGAGAATGCTATGTGAAGCCTAGAATGATGGTATCACCATCATAAAGCTGCAAAAGCCGGGAGAAAACAGTCTCCCAAAGATGTATAGCCCTCCTCACACACTGATTTGGATCCTTGTCCCAGGTCAGTGAGGTGATACAGTCTGATGTGTAAGTTAAACAGTGTCTGGGGCTTAGGTACAACATAATGGAGAGTTAATATCAAAGGTGAAAATGGAGTCTTTTCTTTGACTATTATAGCTTTTGTCTTTTTTTATTTTATAAAATTATAGCTCACAAAATTTGTTACATAATAATATATGATGAATACACAATTTATTTCCTTTTCCTTTTTCTTTTTCTTTTCTAAGAAGGACTGATGCTTGCACATTTTGGCCTTCCTTCTTTTTGAGCTTCATATGGTCTGAGAGTTGTTTCTTGGGTGTTCAGAGCTTTCTGGGGCTAGTATCCAATTATCAGTGACTGCATGTTGTGTATGGTTCTTTGTGAGTGGGAAAATGAAGTCTTGTTTTGTGATTTTTTTTGGAAGATCCACTTAAATAGCAATAGAAAAGATATAGCTAATCAGTTCAGAGTTAAAGATGGAGAAGAGAAGATAGAAATGAAACCTAGAGGTTCAGGAATAACAGTATAGGGAGATAAAAACATCTCATTGAGATGAGACATAACCCAGGTTGAGTAACCCACAGGTGTTCCCGGACATAGGAGAAAAGCTTCTAGAAGTTTCATGTTGATGCTTCAAGAACAGTCTTAAAGGGATAGCATTAGAGGGTACTGACATTAAACTAGTAACTAAATGTTGTGTATAATGCACAGCTACAGAAGAGACACAAGTGGATGACAGAGCTCACGATGAAGTCACCAAAGATTAGATCAAATTATGATGCTATTTAAAGCAAATCCTGTGGAAATTGTATATTTTTTTCATTTACATCAAAAGCACAGTTAACAATAAAAATCTCATGTTTTTCAAAGAAATACCAATGGATATTTGCTGTAGACATGCTAGACATGTTGCTTGTGATCTCTGTTATAAAATAAACAGCAATGACTGCATATCTCCTGCAAATGTTGCTTATGGTCACTTTAATAAGAGTAAACATTTTATGAGTGGAAATGGAGCAGAAAAGAATCCCATCTTCTAGAGTGGGACAAAGAACCTTTGTACATCTCCTATAGGAACCATCTATTTCTGGAAGAGGATCTGGAACTGCAGTGCTTAAAACCTGAAGAAACTTGTCTCTGCAAAGAAAAGCTTTAAAGGCATGCTTTCAAAAGTATAAGAGTCTCAGTATTTTTAAAGTGAAGGCATAAAAGACTTGTTGAGATGTCTTCAAATTAAGTCAGTAGAGAAGGAAAACGAAAACATCTATCTGCGATGCAGATTTAAGAGCAAGCATTCTTAGTTCACATTCAATTTTCTAAGTAACTATCCCAAATGGAAAACTCATGAATATTAATATTAAAGTATTTCAATATTACCCTCCAAAAGAAAGATTGCACAGAGCAGTGAGATCCAAACACTTCATTTTCTGAGAGTTCCTAAAAACAAACAAACATTTAGCTAACTTTTGAGATGCTTTTTTGACAATGCTTAATGATTATCAAAATCAAAACAAAACAAATCAAAGTAAACTGAAAGGCAAGAGTTATACAACCAGACATGGTATGTATTGGAAACTATAGGTTCTTCTCTGACTAGATGACTCTGTCTTCGTTGCCTACAGCAGTGAGGGTGAAGTAGATGAGGCTTCTGTATTTCAAAGCACACTTACCTCTGTGCTCTTAATACTCATTCATATCTCTCAGTCAGAAAATATAAGTAGTTAAACACATTGAAAGATTTAAGGTCAAGAAGGTAACATTGCTTCTTTTATAGAGCAATTGTGCTAACCATAGTTTATGAGATTGTTTTAAGACACAAAAGCAGAAATCTTACTAATAGAACATGTATCTAGTTAAAGTCTGTTCAAAATTTCTTAAGTGTCCCAGTATTTTACAATAAATGTAATACAATTGATTGCATTAATTTGAGCTCTGAGCTACACCCTCAGCCCTAATTACATTTTAAACGGGTTTATGTTACATTTACTTTGGACTACAAAGTTTTATGTTTTGTCCTGTAGTATCAGTTATAATGAAGTCATGGGGTACTGTTAAGAGTTTTAGGACTGTTCAGTTCGGACATTATCATGAAGAGGGAGCAATCTCACAATGCTATTTTCCCGCCATTTTGTGACAACAACTAAGATTATAGTGGCACAGCATCTTCTATTTATTTCCAAGGCATAATAAATACTCGTTAAGTTTTGTTAAATAAGTAATATTTGGTTAAAGCCTTAGTTTTCACCAAACAGAAAAAGATAAAGTAGAAAATAATATTTACCAAACACGTTTTTGAGTATGTTTCAAAGTGAACAATCTTAAACTAGACAGAGATGCTTCACACATATATTCCGAATGCAACCAGTTATGATTTGCCAAGTTGCACTGCTCATGGTAGAAATCACCAAAACCAGATTTTCCATATACGATAGCATGTGATTCGTTATAAAGGACTATTTGCTTATATTTACATTTTATAGTTTTCATGTGACACAATATCATAGTAGAATCTAATTAACCAAAGAGTCCTTTAAAAAAGTACATTTACATTTTAACTGTCATCTTTCTTGATACCATATTTTTTAAAAAAGATCACAATAAATCTTATGTTGCATATCAATTCTTCTTTCTTTCTTTATTGATTTAGTGTGTGTGTGTGTGTTCTTATGTCAGGAGTCATTATTTTCCTGTCATCTTACTGATCTGGGAATTGATATCTGGTCATAAGGTCTATAGCAAAGTGCCTTTATCCAATGAACCGTCCCTTTTGCTCATTATATTTTTCTTTAACCTAAAGAATCTTTTGTATTTTAGAGATGTTGAATGCTTTATTTTTAATTATTTTTCTTTATTTTGATATATAAATATTTTAAGACAATGATTAGCTTAGTAGCATGTGAAAGACATTTTAAATATCACGTTGCAATTTCATATTTAAATAATTAAGTCTGGGACCCTAATGGTATAAGTGGTTTATATACATAATTTATATAAGTTGAGGTAGTATCAAAATTTGTATATTCAAGTAAGTTTCAATCTTAGATGGAGACAAAACATTTACTCTTAAATACAGCAGAAAGAAAATATTTCAAAGTAGCTTTAACTCATGTATAGTTTCATATAGTGCCATGTGACCTGCTGAAGCTGTACTAAGATTGAACAGAGGTATTTACTTAATTGTTATTGGCTTAGTATTAAAAAAAGATATTCATAAATTTTATGGTTGGGGTGGTTAAATGCCAAAGATGTGGGTTTGAAAAACAAATCTACCCAATATATAAGACCCAGCCTAGTCATCAGCTGGTACCTTTTATGCCATGTCTAATTATTTCTATCACTCATCAGCTACAATTTGTAGTTCAGTGTGCAACCACATTCTTTTGTAAGTTTAGGCCTTTATTTCAAGTTAAGCAGTTTAATTTTCACGTGGCTTTTAGTGCCATTTATTGCTCTGAATTAATATGAATTTTACATTAGACCAACCCAGAGGTAGTTAATAATAATGGTAACAACAGTACCAACAAAAACCCCACCAAAATATAGCAACATTAATAGCAACAAAAATAATCATCAACACTAATAAACTATAAAATAAACTATAAAACCAACAATAACATTAAAAACTGTAAGTGCAACAATAAAAAGCAACAATAATAAAGACTATAAGTGTAACAATAAAAAGTAACAACAATCAGAACAATAAGCATGACCTCAGTAACAAGAAGACGCTGTGGTGATGACGAGTTCTAAATAAAAGTACTGATTTTAATTTGTGAGTTCTGAAGAAGCCTTGGGTCAAATCATCATGTACACAGTAAGTACCACTTGGGTGTTCACCAAGCCAAGAGAGCAGAGTAAGGGAAATCAAGCTGTAGGAAAGTACTAAATTATAAATTTACATTTAAAGAAAACTGAACAAACACTAGAAGACAATCATCAGAATTATCCTAAATAATGAATGACTGAACTGCTTCTATTGAGATTTCTAATTTATCATCTTAAATCAAGAGCCATTGGTAAAATACAAATAGGTCCATTTTTGCCTTCAAAGTATTTTTTCACTGTAAGTAAATTTCTACTCAAAGATGAAAAATAAAACTGCAAATCTAAAACTTAATCATATTTTTAAAATGAAAAATATAGAAGTTTTTTAATAAAAATAAAAGTGAAGTGCATGTTTTCCTTAAACAATACCTATGATGCTAATTTTCAAACTGTATATAAAATAAATCATAAAATCTTTTAAGACTTTGTTATCAGAATGAGGATTAATAATCAACCTTTTATTTAAAATAATATTTTAAAATTGGATCAATATACAGATTTTAAGACCTAACTCATGGGGCTGGTGAAATGGCTCAGCAGTTGAAAGCACTGGCTGCCTTTAGATAGGTCCTGAGTTCAATTCCCATCAACCACATGGTGGTTCACAATGAGGGCATTGGTAAGGGGATCAGATGCCCTCTTCTGGTGTGTTTGAAGACAGCTACAGTGGACTCATACATAAATAAGTAAACAAACAAACAAACAAACAAAACTTTAAAAAAGACATAAATTTATTTATTATAATGTGGGAAACCTTCAAAAATCAAAATAATCATAACAGAAAAAATTTGAGTTTGTAACCCTAAAATTCAAGGGTTAGAATCAAGTCAGTTGTCTAGATTACTTGAACCAGTTTTAATATCTATGAGCACAATTTCTTCTTAAAGGTGCTATTTTGGGTATTTAAGTAATTGAAAGAAATATTTCATATGCAAATCAGCTGCACAAAGTTTCCTGGTCAGAAAATCATTGTTCATGAAAATCAGGATCATGGGATACTTCCCTCTTAGGGGAAAAAAGTTAGAATATTGATTAAGTCTTTGAGTAACCATGCCAAATAGGCTTTTGTAAATAAAGTCCTTATAAAATATAAATTGTTTATTTTTACTTGAGTATTTAAAATACTTAAAATGAATAAATCTATCTTTCTATTATCTGTCTCTCCATTCATCTACCTACCTACCTGTCAGCCCATCACTGATATATTAGTTTCCCCTTTCTAATCAGCTCAGGAAGAATCATGGAGAAACCCTTTGATGTTCGGTTGACACATCCACGAAGCAAAGGTCAATTGGCAATCATGCAATAAACATCTTAGTCTTGGGATGCAAGCTTGGTGGGGTCCATATTGTACTCAGGATTATATTTTATCCCTTGACTTTATATCAGATCATCCATGTTTGCTCCAGAGAGAGCTACAAAAGCACTCAAATGTAATGTTATGATGATAGCAAATCTCTATCATTATGAATTAAAGTACATAAAATCTAATTTCATGTCTATGGGGAAATATTGTAAAGACATCACAGAAATCATTTCAATATAAGAACTAACCATGGATCTATGTAGTTGGAAGAATGAACAAAGTCATGTTAGTGTATATTTATAAAATACACAAGCAGTAAATCTAACCAGCTCCAAATACATGCTGTGTGACAGAACTTCTCTTTGCTGTTTTACTCTTCTCCATTTGTTTACTGCTGCGTTTTAGAATCTCAGAACATTCAATTCTGAGTATTACTTCATAGTTTTTCTAAAAATAGTTGGGCATAAAAATCTTTCCAAGGTAAGAAATTTTAATTGTTTGCTTCCTTAAAAACATTGTATCTGAAGACATAACCAAGAACTGTAAGTGATATGCTGAAGTAAAGGTACTGTGATCGCTCACAGGTGAGAAACTCCTACCATGGTCTTCATTTCACAGCTCAGTTCTCTTACTTAAAAACCACCTGTTTATTGGAATATGAGGTCTTAGAAGAACCAACCCAATAATAATTAACTAATACCTTTTTTATTATATCTATGTGTGATACTTAAAAATGTGTTTAAAAATCTGTTTCTGTCCCCTCACTTAAAGAATTTCAAGTCACTGATGCATTTTTAATATGTCTTGCAAGGTGCCAGTTTAACTATGCCCTGGAGTCTTACAGAGCTCAGTGTTCCCTAGTTTAAATTAATGATATCTTTGCCAGAAGTCTTATTAAAACTGCTTCATTCAACCAATGGGTAAAGTGTTTCATATTTCATTAAAATCATGCTAAGTGATTATAATAAAATCTTTATGAAAAGATATATTGCTAAAAGAGATGTAGGATGTCAAAGAACAGATCTAGTAATGAGATACCACCACAATAACCTACACTATATCACCCAAAATAACTCAATTTTAAAGAAAAAAATTAAAATTTGTTACAGTTAAGATTTTGACGATTAGCTTTTTCTCTTCTTTTAAATAATGTTTTGTTTTATTATTTTGAAAAGTTTGATCATTACCAACCGTACCATCTACCTACTTCCAGCTCCTTCCCAGAACCCACCAACACATATATATCCCTCCCAACTAACTGTCCTGCTTATTTTGTTTGTTTGTTTGCTTACCTAATAGCTTACAAACTCCAATTACTGTTGGCCATATGAGCAAGGGTGTGGCCATTCACTAGGGTATGGGCAACCTATCAGAAGCCACATGCACAAAAAAAAAGTGAATCTTATTCAGAAGCCATCAACTGTCATTATAAAGTCAGCTAGAGGTGTGGCCCCTGCCATAATGTTTTTAGATAATTGAAGTACTTTATTGAGAACACATACTTTGTTTTTTGTTTTGTTTTGTTTAAGAGAAGGATAAGGTCTTCCTATGTAGTATGGGCCGAATGAAAACAGTGATTCTACGTCATCCACAAACATGCTTAGTAGTGCCTTGCTTATTTATTATTCATCCTAACCACAGTTAAACTATAAACTTTCTCTTCTGGGTTAGAACACGGGCACATGCAGAGCTGAATAAACTGCAAGCCGCTTGAGAGAGACAGTTATTTTACTATTTCATTTCCATTTTATTGGTTTGACCATATAAAATGTATATATATATATGTTATAAGCTCATGGAATATTCTTGATGAATTAATTTAACCATAAATAAATGATCAATGATAGGCTTCTTCTCAAAAAAATAAAGTATTGAAGCAACTCAAAGTGCTACCTTTTCTCTGTCGAAACGTATTTTGTCACATAAATGTAGCTCTTTGACCTGGATAATTACCTACTTGTCGGAGTTTAGGAAGACACTGATTTTCTTTTCTTCTTCAGATAACACTTCTATCCCAGATATGTGTGAGAGACAATTTAAACTGCCTGGTAGAAAGTAGATTTGGTAGACATACTGAGTGTAGTGGTGGATGTCTCTACAGAAAAGGAGGTATTGCAGGATTTATTATTTACTGATTTGCATGTAATTAAAATCTAACCCATATTTCTCATCTTGCTCTGCACATGCCATGTAGCTGCATTTCCCGTACTTGTTATAATGTCTTAACAGCTGTACCCACAATGATAGAGAAATTTGTCTTGAATAACATGTATGCTGCCCCATGTCCTCCTCAATAGTAAATACTGTTTCACAGCATGTGAGTAGCAAAATATCCCATGAGAGATTTTGGTACTGGCAGACCCGTGTCAGCTGAATATCAATTAAAAACTCATCACATAAAATGGAGATATTGAAATGACCAGCAGGTATTTAGGTGATGGGAAATTCTACAAGTATTTCACCTCATACACAAGGAAGACATTTGTCTGACAAAAGGGCGACCACCTTAGTACTCTCCTGTCTGCATCTGTATTTAAATTACTTCTGAAAGAAACCAAGACAAGACAGAAATGCTCCAAGCCACAGATAACTATAAATAACAACGTCTGGCTATGTGCAAATCTTTACTGAGAAGCATTGACTCTCAGATTTTTTTGCACCCTCAGTCAGTGCTCAAAGACAAGCTTCATATTAAAGACTGGCCTGAGAAGGAGAGATTTTGTTCATGTAAACTGAGACTCCAGAAAAGAAAAATATTTTTTTCCTTTAGGACAATACAATGGTGAGCATAGTTGCAAAATATGAAAATAACTATGATAAAATCAATACTTGTATTTGTATATATTGAGTATAGCTCAAAGACATTCTCTTAAACAACAAAAGGAGAATTCTCCTTACTAACACATAGCTTTTAAGGTGAAGAGTTAGGAGGGTAAAGCAGCAACATATTCTAAGCCCATCTACCCTGCACACTTACCCCTAGCTCTCAGAAGCAGCTGCCTAGAGGAAAGGATTCAGTAACAGTATCAATCTGGGGGTGTGTGAAGACCAGTGAAGGAAGTAATAATTACAAACAAGATGTTTTTCATGGGCTTTTAAAATATAACACTGTGTCTGGTGAACATGAAATGTGTTTTAGGGCATAGTAAAAATTTGAATGAATTACCAAGTACTCATTATATTCTCATAGAAAAAAAAACCCAAAATGAGTGAACTGATTCTGTTTGCATTTTAAATTTCTACAAAAATGTACCAAGTTAAAAAACCCCTTAGTCTAATATTAACACTTGTACAAAATATAACCTGTCAGGCACTCAAGAGAGTCCTGAATTAGACAGAGGCAAACTTCCAAAGTTTAAATTAATAATTAATTATAAAGCACTAAGAATTTTAAATATAAAATAATGGAAATAATATATTTGTTATTCATTTAAATTTTTATAGATTAAAGAAAATTATGTGGATTTATTTTTACTTTATCATTAAGTTTATTTTAAATAAATTAAATGTCTTATACTCTATCATCTATCTATCTATCTATCTATCTATCTATCTATCTATCTATCTATCTATCTATCTACCTACCTACCTACCTACCCATCTATCTGAATATGTGTTAGAATGGGTCTTTCTCTCAAGCCCATGCTGGCCTTTTATTTTCTTTTTTCAGCTTCTTAAGTGCTGAGATCTCAGGGCCTATCATTATACACAGTCCAAAACAACACTTCTCTCTTTCATATTTCAATAAAATAGGTTACTGATACTAACTAATGCCAAATACTATATAATATCCAGTCCTAGTTAAACTTATTTGAGAGAGATAATGCTATTATTTGTGGGTTAAAAGGTTTTACATAAATATATCATCATAAAAACATAGAATGAGGAAAGTCTTATGTATATTTTAAAATCAAATGCTTTCAATATACTATTAATTCTAAAGCACAGTTACAAAGACAAACAATACAACATTTCTTTAAAAGTATTCGAAGCTTTATTTTGTTTATTGAGACCACAATGAACTCTCAAAAATATTCAGTGACTTTCTCTAATATGTGCTTTTTGAGTATTATCTCTTGCTCACCAGCAAGAAGTTCAGTAAGAACTAGAAAGTGGCCAACGGTACATAAGTTCTTTATAAAACAGATTAAGACATCATAACAAACATAAATTGATACTTATTATACATTTTTCTTAAATCACAAGGAAAAGGAAAGTTATGAAATAGAATAACAAATTAAATTAAGGATGATTTTATCAGAATGGAAGAAGAAAGATTGCAAATGTTCCAGGGTCTAAAAAAATCAGAACTATTAAAAGCAATATTGATCTTCTAAGTAAAAAAAAATTTGAGTAAACATCATTTTTACCAAGAAAATCTGCTTTGTTTCAAAGCACAGTCATCTAAAAGTTCAGTTTCATCTTGATATTTATGTTCAAGAGCTGTGTCATCACCAAAGGTACTAGAAAGCTTAGTATGTTCCTTACATATTTTAAGAGGTATATGGAAAGCTCAGGACATTCCTGGAGCATCCATGGCTCTTGTTCTGGAAGTGAGGTGAGGTACTTGAGGAAAACTGTCCTCAAGGTGCCATGACACAAGGACTTGTGAGTTTATAAAACCCATACTCAATTTTCTATGACATGAAAGAATGTTTCATGGCCCCTTTGTCTGGAGTTACCCCTGCCCCAGTCCATCACTTCCATCTTGGAGAAGAGTGATTTTGTAGACCCTGTTGTGCACATAGTAGAGACTGGATGCTGCGAATGAGGCTGGAGAGCGATTGGAGAGCAGCAGGAGAATGGTGTGAGTGCTCTGGACCAGTGAGGTTCCTACTGACTTAGGAAGTGCTGCATGATTTGATTAAAGATTATGGGGAAGAAAAAAAGAGTAACCGGCAATGATGAAATTTTGTGATAGAGCTTGGAAGGGTATGGAAGGAATTTGGAAAAGCAGCTAAGAGTCTTCTCAACAAGGAAAGCTGAAGATCACATGCTAAGAATTACCTTACTGGATCTTTTCCAACTCTTCCTCATTAGCATTGTCTGTAAATGAAATAAAGTATTACATTATCTTTTATCCAGTACCGAAGAGGGCAGCCACTGTTTTTGAGGGGAAGTGTAACATTAATTGGTCCTTTTAATAACTGCTTTACACACACACACACACACACACACACACACACACAGGCACACAAGCGCACGTGCACACACATACATGCATGTAATAGAGAACTTTAACATTCAAGAAGTCTTTCTGGTGACAGTTCACTTGTATTATTCTTTCTATGAAAAAATGAGACAGTGCATTTTAAATATAATGTAATTGGAATTAGTCAATTGTGAATCAGAAATACAAATTGAGTTGCATGAAATTGTCCATTTGGAGGTGAGTGTTAAGGATTCACTTTACTTAATTGGGTATATAACATTTTTTTTTCCTTCAATCTATACCAAAAGCTGTTGCTTAGGCCACATTTTTGAAACACTTATGCATTTAGTTAGTTATTAACTCTATTGTTGTCTATAATGTTTCTAACACAGCAAAAGGTTAGTTAATTCTTTTTTTTTTTAACTAAAATACATCCTCTGTAATATGCTGTTTAAGTCACTGTGAGGGCTCAGTCTGGCTCAGTGCTTTACTTAACCTTCTGGAGAGTTGTTATAAGTGCTTAAACTTGGTCTCTTGCTTTTGCATAAAGTATAAAGCCTCCCTCAAATTTAAATAATTCTTCTATTTACTAGTAAGCATTTCCCTTAAGTACATAGATATAACCCTTCCTCTTTGTCCTACTGTGTCTTAAGGTAGTCTTTAAGATGGATGACAAGGAAAGTGGGGAATATTTAGGGAAAAGCTTGCTCTGTCTGTGTTAGGGAACTGCATCAATGTCAAGAGCTCTATCACTTTTATCCTTATGAAGACAGCCCATTCTAGAAAGCACTCATTCCTCATAAAATAGAGGATAGAAAGTATTTTCACACAAGACCATGCCATCTTTGACCTAATACAGAGGGAATGGAAGTTGGGAATGGAATTATGCAGCAACTTTAGAATAGAAAATAGAAAAATTGTGACATTCCCAAAGACCTTGCAAAATTTTAAAATTTTTTGTCTTCATAAAGTCCATTGACCAAAACATGAAAGAGTAACAGATTTCCAAATGTTATAAAAATCCTACTCATTGGTTTTCAAATAGAACCAGGAAACAGCAAAATACTGTTATCAATACTACAAGAGAGTTAATATTTTCTAAGTGCTAAGGTACAATTCATTTTGAAGCAACACATTTAACCACTGGGTTGGAGAGACAGACATCATAGACACCAAATAGACACTTGCTATTGATGGTAGATGAGTGACTATTATCTGCACCTGATGATCACTAACTTCATATTATCAAAGGTCATCTGCAACAAAATTCTTCAGTAGTTAGGCATATCCACAAGAGTTCCTCAATCAAGACTCCAGTAACAAAGATTCAACTTTCTCAGAAAATAGTTTCAATGCATTTGAACATGGCAATTTTTGTAGACAAAATTTTGAGTCAAAACAAGTGAAATCAATTAGAATAAAGAAAAAAGTTTAAAATATCTTAACTAGTGGTTATTTGTCAGCATCATTAAACATCTATGGAATCCTATAAAATCATTCTGAAAGAAGTGTTAGGCTAACAAGGGTGTGGGAATGTTGAGAAGGGTAGACTTGGGTTAAAAAAGAAACCTCAATTACAGTAATTCAGTAGAAAGTGAAAAAAAAAACACAAATGAACTTAATAGACTAACTGTTGGCATTGCCATCTTTACAAACTAATAAAGAAGACAGCTGTTGGGTAATGTTGAAGATAAAAGACCAAGTACATTCTAGAAATACATGGCTTAAATTCTGTTCAGTAGCTGTGGTTTTAGCTAAAAAACATACGAGTTAGGGTTTGAGGGTGTCAGTCTATAGCCATAGCACCATCCTGGTTCTTTGTTCCCAAGTCAACCTTCCTTGAAGCCAACAAAAGGATAAGTGGTATAAGAATATAATCAATGATAGAACTGTAGAAGAAATTGTTTTAAAAAGGTTTAAAATATCATTTCTTTTGTTGTTATACTTTTAATAGTTTATCCTGCTGATATACATATAGAAAAAGCACAGAACAGATAGTATACACAACTTATAAAACACACACATTCAACACTTCACAATTAGATATGTCTTTAAATATTGTATAAAAGTTAGAAGACAGATCATAATTAAATCAAAGTATAAAAGTTGTTTATAACTCATATAAAGCCACATAGTATCAATTCATATGTTTCTGGAGATTTTCCAATTTTCAACCTTATCCAAGCAATCTGTAGATCTATGTTGTCTAAGAGAGTATGTAACACAAATTAACTCACTTTTATGTCACAAATTCTCCAATGAAGAAAGCTGTGTATTGAACTTGGCTAGAAAAAGAACCAGAAAGAACTCACACTGTCAAACAAAAATACCATGGGACACACATGTATGCATTACATAATTTTTTAGATTCAAGAGAGGACATGCAGTCAAAACAGAAATAACAGTTGTGACATGCAGAATAGCCACATGTTGCCACAGAAGCTTTGGTTTCTTGTACACACAATGTTGGGGACTCACAAATAGAAGTACATACATATGTTCACATCTGAACATTTTAAAATATAATCATATATCCAATGCAGATTTTAATATCTGGCTGATTTCTAGAAGAGCTATCCATATAAGAAAAAACTTATCTCAGATGACATACAATCTAAAACCAAGATATAAGTCAAATATAAAACTATAGTCTTTCAAGATAGACCAAAGGGTGCTTTATTTAATAGACAAAATTGGTAGGCTAGATGTTAAGGCTGTCTTATACTTTATAGATTGTAAAATAGTAATACTTATATTCATCTTATAGTTAAAAACAAACTTTTTAACTGGACAAAAAGGCAGAAATGTAGATTGTCCCGAAGCTGCTTGTATTTTAATGTTAATTCCACTTTCCCAAGAAGGGCTGGCTAGTCACCTGACTCCAACTGAACCTTCCCATTTTAATTAGTAAAATAAAGGGAAGCCAGTGACTGGGTGGGGCGAGGGGGTGGAAGGAAGGGAGGTCTAAGAGGTCAAAGGACTAGAGAGGTCAGATGTTGGAGAGGCAGAGAGGGGAGAGGATGGAGGTGAGAGGTGAGAGGTGAGAGGTTGTGGTAACATGGAGGTTCCCAAGGACCAGCTGGACCCAGGTGACATTAATTGGCATTAAATAGCTATGAACAGTAGGGATTTTTATAGATCTAGCATCTTATATGAAGGGCAGTTTGTATCTTTGTCTATTTGATGTAATCTTGTTGTGTAGGGGGTTTGTGGATTGAGAGTTAAACATATAAACCTGTATAAAAAGCTATCGGGCTGTAGAGTTGTGTTTGTGCGGGATTTGGGGTACAGAAATACCCCAGGACAGAGGCAGAGAACAGGCGGTAGAAAACCGCCCAGGGAAGGAAGTTGCTTGGACAAGTTGGGCCGTGTTGGGAGCTTGAACCGGGCGCCAGAGAAGCATGGCGCTCCGAACTAAAACCGGGCCTGAGAAGTGAGAACTCAGGGCCAGTAAAAAGATAAATGATTTCTATGTTTTAATATTTACTGCAACACAAGTGCATTATTCATGGAGTGCATCGTCACTATTTAGGGGTGAATATGGAAATCACAAAGTAGCTGGAAACTTAGTGCTTTGTACTACTAAGTCCCGTGTGGTCCAGTTCTGTTCCTAGTTTCATCACACTTTATTACTGTTAATATTCTATTTCCTGCTTGATTATTAGGACACACTAGCTACGGTTTTGGAAACTCATCAGTTTTCTTTTAATTCATGTAAAATATTTAGCAAAGTTTTATAAATAAAAAGAATTACACACCAAGAAAATGACTATTTCCATGTTATATTTTGTTTTACATATACTTTATGATCATTGTAAATACTAAGATTTCAATGCATACTATCAAACCTTTAAAAAATCAAGTACTGACAAAATTATATTTATATAGTTTTATGCTAAAATGCTTTTAATAATCTGTACATGTATCTCTGATTTTTAAAAAAATAATGTTGTAAGAAAAAAATTTTAAAAAGATAAGGATTGTGTGGTTGTTGACCTAAAGTCTGAATCCCAAAAGTCCAAAATAAATTATTTCTGAGCTAGTAAGCAGAGAGAACAGAAAATGTCCTCTCATACTGTTCTGTGTGGAGGAGCAACCTCATCCTAATTTCCTCACTATACATCAGTCACACTGACAGAGACTAAGGACCACCGCATCACTTATATTTTAGCTTCAATTTTTTTCTGAGTAAGAGTTGTTCCTGGGCAATTTATAAAAATTCAGTACTCCATCTTTACATTAGTGGTAGAAACTATATTTAAAATAGGAAAATTGAGGAAGAAGATATAATGAATCTCTGATTGTTCTTAGATAGGAAATGTCTAATGTGTCCTAGACCATACTTTGCTAATACTAGATGTATTGCCCAAGGACGAAAAGAAAATGCTATGTCTATCCATTGTAGTTAGAAGTCTCTGAGGAGAACAATATAGCCAATAATTAAGACACTGATTTTAAGAATCTACCAAAGAAAGTTAGATCATTATTTAATTGTGATATAATGGTATTTGTAGCAACTTCAAGGATTTCAATGTTAAAGCTAGAATAAAATCAACATGAGAATACTTCCTCCTTATAAGACATGGAACATCCACTAGGTATAGAATGCAGACCTACAAATGTACTATTAAATATATTACAATAAATGTCCCATGTGCATATACTTTTCTTCATGAGGAAAGCATATAGGTTCGAGGTTAGCTGAAATAAAAGCCTTCTCTCAGCAATACAAATGACCCTGGTGATAGGTTGGGCTTGAAAGGTAAACTGTGGAGAAGTTTATATGATGGGAAGTCACAAGTGAGAGAATATATGATGTTTGTTGGACTCTGCTCATTGGTTTGTAAGTATTATAGGAATAGATGCAAATTGCTGAACTAACGATATAAGGGACTTACAGAACTTTGGGAGATAGAAAAAGCATTTTTCTTTTAAATTCTTATATTTACATACATTTATAAGCGCTGGGATGTTTATATAACATGTATACATTGTTGCTCAAATCAGCATATTTATCTCTGGAAACATTTACCATTGGAAATATGTAAAATTCCTTTTCTTAGCCCTCTAAAATAACTAGCACATTATTAGTTTCTATAGGCTCCCTACTATGTACTAGCACATCAGAAGTATTTGCTTCACACTGTAACTTACACATTGAACAGTATTTTTCCCATTCCTTTCTCCCATTAGTTGGTTCCAGTTTCATGCAATCAGCAATCTCCCCTCCAGTTCTATGAGATGAACTTTGTTGATTGATTATGTGTTCCTTATCTAATTTACTGTCTAGTTCCACCTGTATTGCTATAAAAGATGCTATTTGGAACTGACTACTTATTCCATTGTAATTCTTTTAAAAAATAAATGTTTACTTGTGGTTTTGTTCAGTATCTGAAATTTTAGAAAGTACTATTGATAAATACGACTGATATAGTTTGAAAAGGTATCAGCAGAACAGTTCTTTAGTCCAAATAAAAAGCGAAAATTTCTAACTTTTCTACATTTATAGGTATACTTAGAATTTCACATTTCTATATAATATAGGATATTAGAATAGCTGAAACGCTAGCTCCTAGTAGACTTTTCCATTTCTCTATTTTAGCTTGCTGTCTATCCAAACTTGCTCCTCTACTGCCAAGCACCTTGATGCTGACTACAACCATGTGGATGGCCTCTGGGGGTGACTCTTCTCTCTCCTTCTTTGGGTGTGACCAAGGTTAGGATGAGAAGTCCAGGAGTGCTCCTAGCCAGGACTGTTCTGGTCAGCTCTAGAGGCTTTGCTCAGCTCTGCCTGAGTCATCTGTTTCTCTGGGGAGAAGAGGGACTAAAGGGAATTGATAACAGCATGGAAGGATGTACCATCTCCTACATGGGCAACAGAATAACCTAGCACAGATGGAGACTCTGAAAATAGAAGGCATGAAGTAGGGATGTGAATGAGGAACACCAGGCAGCAAGGACATCCTTGAAACACAGTCAAAGTAATTTGAGTTATGGCAATAGCATGGCAGCTTTTAGGAGAAAGATCTTTGTGTCAAAAGGTGAATATGACTGGAGATAAACAAAGAAGAAGAAGGAAAAGGAGACAAATTAAATGGTATTTTGATGAATAACTTTTTCATTTGGTTACCTCCTTATTCATATGTAAGAAGTCACTGATGGTCACCTCTTGGTCGCTATATATATATATATATATATATATATATATATATATATATATATATATATATACACACACACACACATATATATATATATATATATAATTATTTAGAAATACATTGTGCCTATGATGTAAATTTGAGCTGGTTGGGAGGTCTTTTAAAGGACTGATGAAAATAAGTAATGTGAGAAGCATCTTTGTCACTGCTCACCTCGCACTTTCCTCTCAGTCAGAGGATCTCAATAGTTCCTTTATTATCTAGATAACTAATTCCATCCCTTAAGCTCTCTGGTTGATGCTAGGATCTTTCAAATGCCTTTTCTCTAGACTATCCATTATCAAAACTCCCAAATAAGCAGAAGAGCTGCCACAGCATCTAAGTGTTTGATAATACTGCAGGTGGGTGGTCTGGGGACACATAGGACATTGGGCTAGTTATTTTCATTTATGAAGTACTGCCCTGAATTAAATTAGAAAAGAAAACCAACACAGGATTAGTGTATCACCGAACTCTCCTGACTTGTATTTAACCTCTTACAGGCAAACCTGCCAATCTCCTACCTTTACCTCTGAGGACTCCTATTTAGAGCCTTATCATCTTTCAATAGAGTTTTCAACAGTCTTGTAACTTGTGTCCTTGTAGCCATCCAAATCACTTTAATGAATTTTCTACTATGTATGAGCAGAGATACTTTTTTAAACAGGCAAATACAATCATGTCATTTTCCCTTTGCAGAACTTGCCATAATTCCTCATTGCTGTTTGAATAAAGTTCACGAATCTTACCATGGACAACAGGCCCTCCACAGTATAGGCATCTGTCTTTCCCTCTGTAGCATGCAGCATGGCTCTCTCTCTCTGCTTCTTTGGTCATGGGGTCTTTTCGTGTGCTCCTTCCTCTACCTTACGTATTTCTCCTTCTGGGTTTTTAGTTCTTATTTTATTTCTTACCTCAGCATTGACTTGACTTCCTTAGAGAATCCCAGACCCACACAAATAGAAACACATTTCCTGTTTTTGTTTTCTTGTAAATGTATCTTTCTTTCATCACACTTGATTAGTTGTCATCTTTTGTTTCTCTCTGTGAATCACTGGACACAATTTCAAATGTGTCCTAAATACCAGCACAGGAGTTGCCTTACCATAGGCTTCTGGTGAACACTTGAATTATTTTAATAAAGTACAAGATAAAAATTTTAAATGCACTCCTAATTATGGACTAGAAATATAGAATTTACTTCTTGATTTGTGCTACCGGTAACTTCTAACTGATGGGCTTGTTCTATAATTGATAGTATTCTTTGAACAAGCTTTTCCTTAGCTGCCTCTCTAAATGCACATGTGTACTCAGCTGCACCATGCCACACCCTACATAGAGTGGGTACTAGGTACACTCAGCCACACTGAGTTCTCACAGCAGGTACTACGTAGTAAGATTTTCCTATAAATAAGGTTTTTTAAGTAAGACACATAAACTTATATAACCACTGTTTAATTTTTAAGGATGTAAAGGAATTCTCCTTAAAGTAGTGAATTTGGGGGGGTGAGTTTAGGAAAAACAACCTTCAGTTTTGAAGTTTTGGGGATTTATTTTTCTGTGTTTTGTTTTTTTTTTTCTTTTAACCTATAGTCTTGATCAAAATGTCAAAATATCTTTTAATAGATAATTTATACTAACTTGAATAATACATTATTTTAAAACAGGAATATAAGTATTACAGAAAGAGTGTTTTGGTAACTTCTAAAAATTTTATCTACTATAAAAATGCATTCAAGCTATAGTATTTTCCAGGTGTATAATTGAATATTGAGCCTACAAACCATCACTGGCCGGTTGTGCGAGAAAGTACACTGCCAAGAATACTGACATGGATCATACCGGACACTTGCTCAGGTTCCCTCAATAGTGTGGAAGTCACAGCTCCCTCTGCAGCCCTCATTTATTTCTCATAGTAGCATGGTGTACAAGGAAGTACAAATCGCTATGTAGAGATATGGAATGTATCACTATGGAAACCCATTGAAAACACGAAGAGGCTGCACTTATCCAGTAAACAACCACCAGAGAGCAGAAACTCTTATAATTTCACCTTATTTTCCTTGCCATGGCCTATTTGGTGATACAGTCAAGAGAGTAGAGTCTTGGATATCCCAACATGAACTTTCAAATATTCAAATTCACTAATCAACATATTTCCCAAGAGAAAACTAATATTTGCCTACAATATAACATGTCTCGAATTGGTTACTAAAATTATAAAGGGGCATAAACCTATTTATTTGCAACAAGAGGTTCTGATCTGAAGCATGGGTCAGGAAATTTGAAATCAGACACAATGAGCACGTATGGGTGATACACAGGATACTTATGAAAACAGGTTAGAATTTCAAGTGCATCTGCTCTTTATTGTCACTTCTGTATCCCAAGGGGACTCTGAGCACATGAGCAAGTAAGAGCAAGAAGAGATTTTACTGTGCCCAGGAATCTGGGAGACTTACCACATCCCTGGGTTCACCTTCCTTAGGCGTAAGGATGACTGACAGCAAGATGATTCCAAGGTCATGGTCTGGATAATGGGGATCTTTCAGAGTTAAGGTGACATCTGTGGGCCTGTGATATAAAATGTTTAATTGGGAATAGTCATTGAGTGCATAACTCCAAAATTATTTTAATCAATAATTCTTTAAGAAATTTTCTACGCTTTTGATTTCGTAGTAGTACAGTTTTTGTTGCTATCAAAATACTACCATTGTAGGATTCATTCAATAACCTGCATGCCCATGGAGATGCTTGAGTTCACTGGATAAATTTCACGTTATGAGCTTCTAGAGAGTTGCTGAAAGAAATAACCCTATTCAATGATCTCTGAACCCACTTCCATGGTCTGTAAGCTCACAGGGTGAAGTCTAGCTGGTTTTCCATATATCTAAACCCAGAAACTGAATGAAGGTCTTAGTATTATAGCTTCTTATTGAGCAGGGATATTGTTTAAAATGAATAGGAAGGTGTGAGAAGAGAAAACATATAAAGTGTGTTTTGCTGCTGGTTGTCCTTTGCCCGGCAATAGGGAAAGGAGCTAAAGTGGACAAAGATATTGGACAGGTGCAACCAAAAATATTGATGATCTCTGACTTTTAACTATTGTAACTTAACTGTGCTGGATGCCAAAGCTGTGCTGTCTTCAAACAAACATGTGCTGGCTTCTGGAGACTTAGAATCTCTTGCTTATTTTGTGGCTGATAACCGCTGGCTTCTTTTCTCTTTTACTTCTATGCTTTATGTTACTGCTTAACTCAATCTTACTGTTCAGTGCTAAAAACTTAACTTTCTTATTGTTCTGTGCTTCACTAAGTGCTGAGGAAGCTCAACTGTATCTCTCTATTATTTATTTTATAAATGTCTGTACTGGAGTAGCACTAGAAAACTCAACTCTTGCTTACTTCACAAATCTTTGTCAGCATTATAAACTTAAGTCTCACTTTAATTCTCTGTGTTTATTGAGGGCTAGAAAACTTAATCCCTACTTCAGTTCTCTACCTCAGCTCTAAATTACTCTAAGCAGAAGCTGCAGGTGTCTGGAGAACTAACACCTGTTGCTTATGCAGTGGGTTAAGTAAAGGAAAGAAGCTTCTTTTTCTCTTTGGAAGCCTCAGTGGCCTGGAGAGAGGGATGCCTGAAGCAACAAAACTTTTATGGAACCAGGAGAAGAGAGACACACTAGCAAAAGAAAAAAACTTTTACATAGGCAAATATGCAGAAACACAAATACATTCATGTACCCACTCATAAATCTTCATACACTCTTGTGCTTAGTTACTTATATCAAACTTACGTAACTTATATACTTAAACACACATATCTATACTTACATATAAAACTGGTAAGAAAGAGCAAAAGCCTCCATGAGCAGGTTTCATGGAACAAGCACCAGCACATAAAAATGTACTTATTCTAGATAAAAATAATCTTCAGCCCTTATTGCATAAAGTAAAACTTCTTACCTTTCATTGCTAAATTTATTAAGAAATCTGTTTCGTTATAATAAAAGCCTGCCTGCTGCCTTCTGCTCTCCCTGGAGCTTTTTCTCAGCCTCTTTTCTCTTCCTGCCTACTTAATTCCACTCTATCCCTTTTCTCTCTTTATCTGTTCTGCTTCTGTAAAGCTTCTGTCTTGCTTCTACTTTCTCCATTCTTCTTCTGCCCTCTACCTTCTGACTTCGTTTCTAGTTTTTTTTCTGCATTGTGTTCTACTTACTTAAAGTAATCATACATTCAAATCATAAAGTGAAGAAGTTTACAGCAGAGATATTTACATGTGTTTCCATTAAGACTAGTTATCTAGCTAGACATTCATTATCTGTCACTAGATCAGTAGGTTCATTGAAAGTCTAAAACTATAATTCTTATGTCTAAGTTAACATTGGAGTTTTGTTTAGATAAACCTAGTCAATATTTTATCTTCTCTCCTTGCACCTACAATAAATCATTTGTCCTTTTTACAGCATTTTACTAACTGTTTTATGGCATAAAGAATATATTCCTAAATAGTAGATTTTTATGCCTGGTTTCTATCTAGGGCAATTAGCTTGTTGCACATGAAGAATTACAAAGTCCCAATTATAGCTTTCATATCACAGAAAGCTCTAATTGCAGTCCTCATTATAAAGGGCTTAATAATTATTAGAATAATTTAAGGGATTCTTATAGAATCATTATTAGGAATTAAGAAATAATCTATTTGTCTGTATAACATCTATAAGATAGCACATCTTTGTTGAGCTACAGAAAATATGTTAAATAGGTTGGGCTAATGCCCAGCAATTGTTAGATTAATTTAATAATTACCAGAAAAGCAGACCAATAGCAGAAATAAACTCTGCTATTTGTTCTTTGGGCCTTGCCTCCAAGGACTCATTTATTGCAGTTCCATAGCAAACCATCTCTGGAAAATCACCTGCTAGTCTTAGTCTTTCCTAGATGGCTCCTGACAATTTGTCTCATATTTTATAGACATATATTAAGGCAATCTAATAATTAAAAGAACAGCTGATATTCAAAATAATGATTTCAGTTTGGGGTTGTGCAAACCTATTGCCAAAACAGTCTCTAAATTTGAAATACATAGAAACATTACTTAGAATTGGACAATGAGAATTTAGATTTAGATTTACATTAGATTTAGGTTTGGAATAGATCAGCATTTCTGAAGAAGAGAGGATAAAGAATTTAGTATTATACACAATCACTTTTAAGAAATAAAGTAAATAATCTTTTAAGTTAGAATGCATAGGTAACATCTTGCTTACCTATTTTAATTAATATTGAAAAGGATTATTAAAAACCAACACAAATCAGTTTCTGTAGACCATGGAGCACCAAACAAAGAAATTGTGGGATGCTTCACAACAAAGCATCTTTTCTTGTTTACTCATTCTTTTACTTGTGTCTTGCATTTAAAACGAGAGTACTAAAACATATTAAACCAATGTGCAGGTTTCTCATAAAAACCAGAGAACAAAACCAAGGGGATTCCTGTGTCCACAGAATTTCAATTTTGCTACAGTTTAGTTCTGGTACTCTGAAGAGACATTTGGGTAAAGAATGACCCAAGTGAAAATTTTCAGTCCTTTCTGCCTATCATGTTTCTTGTTTGTGTGCATGCATGAGTGCATGTATGTGTGTGTGTGTGTGTGTGTGTGTGTGCATGAGTGCTGTGTGTGTGTGTATGTACATATTCTTAAAATTCACCTCAGAAGATTCTGTGAATGAAGGTGCAGATTAAAAGTCTGTGTGTCTGAAGTTTTCTACCAAATGTTTTTTTCACACACCCCAGATTAAAACATAGGTAGTTTTTAATCTGAACACCATGGTAGCAAAAATTTTATAACATAATTTTAATATATTTAGGTGTGATAAGTTAAAATGTGAACCTCTTTGTAGTGTCAGACATCTAATTGAACCATCTGTCCTCAAATTGTTTTCACCATTAATTTAGCTATTAGCAATCATTAAAACTTGTTAGCTACCGATGATTTTTTACTCATCTCTGCATATATATGTGCATATAGGTGTGTTTGTGTTCATCAGTATTAGCAGGATGATGGTGGTGGTTACTGGAATACTATTGTGAATGTAGTAGAGGCTATGGGCAGATGTTAGGTATCACTTTCCTACCTAATTATTTGTGCCAAGTTTTCTCACAGGACCACTAATGAGGTCTCTCAACAGTTTGGTTGGCTGGCCAACTAGCACCAGGAATCCATCTACACGTTTCCAGTTCTCAAGTGCTGGGATTACAGCTGTACACCATTGTCCCCAGCTTGTTTTATAGATTCTAGAGATCAGTATTGGGGCCTTTATGCTTGTACAATGAGCACTTTACTGCTTGAGCCATATCCCAACATCAACTTTTCTTTCTAAATAAATGTGTATTTGGCATCATATTGTATCAGTGCAGTATATACACATTTGGTGTTGTAATTTGATTGGATTCCTTTAATGAATTTCTTTAATACTATAGACTAGTTTAATCTTTACATATAAATAAATAAGAATGAGAATTAAGGAATTTCCTTAGAGAATATATTTCAAATTGATTTTAAAAATTTTAGGGGCTGGAGCCATGGCTTAGTGGTTAAGAGCAATGACTGCTCTTCCAGAGATCCTGAGTTCAATTCTCAGCAACCACATGTAATAGGATCTAATGTCCTCTTCTTGTGTGTCTGAAGACAGCTACAGTGTACTCATATACAAAAAATATATAACAAATAATTCTTTCAAAAATTTTATTGCTGAAGTGATTGCAATTCCAGATCTTAAGATAAACTACAGAGCCATAGGAATAAAAAGCAACATGACATTGCTCTCAGAATGTAGATCAATAGAACTAAACTGAAAGCATGAACATGAATACACATAACTTCAGTTGGCAAAGACAGAAAAGGCATACACTTAAAAAAGAAAACATTTTTCAAAAATAGAGCTGAGGAAACAGGATGGTGTGATAGAAGATACCCAGCTGGCAACAACATGCTATCAGCAGGACTCTGTACTGACTGGTGTTGTCTACTTCACACCACCAGCTCTACAGTGAAGCACAGTGACAGTACAGTATCTGAGAGTTACCTGTTTAGCTCCAACTGTGTGAGATCGAGAAAGGCTGAGCCCATAAAGTCATCTTGCAGTCCAAAATCATAATCAAATACCTAAGGGGCCAAAGAGACAAAGCATTTCACAATAATTTTGGAAAATATTTAAATGAAGCATTCTTATTATAAAAACTGGTTATCTCTTCTACCCAAACAACTGATTTACATATATATATATATATTTAAATTTGTGATCCTTTGTAATATTAGAGTCATAAAATATTCAAATAAACTACATTTTTATTTAATATTATTTATTATTTCATCTTATTTGTATTGGCAACAGAAGTTTTAGAGAAGGTGTAACAATATACTTTAAGGTCATTAAAGATAATTTTTATATTATAATAAATAAGGATACAGATATTATGGTTAAAACATTTTGTAAAGTTATATTAAGGATATATCAAATTAACCTTTTAATTTTGCAAATACTTATTTGAGACAATTCTAATAAAAAATTAAAATGAAAAAGAAAGAAAGAGAATGTTCTCTGTCCATACAAGTCATATACTTAAATGCTAAGATAGGCCTTTCCCTATAAAAGAAGTCAGCATCCATTCAATCGCTGCCTTTGTCTTCTCCTAAGCCTGCCTGAAAATGTCATACTTACTCCTGTCATACGCCAGGAGATTTACAACAAGAACCAATCTGAGGAAGACTTGGATCAAGAAAGTGGTTTTTAACACTGGTCTCCTTTACTGAGGAGCTATTTACTGATGAGGTCCCATTTACCACAGAATATTCTACAGAATCAAATGTTTCTTCAACCATAAACAGCAAACCACCAGTCTGTTCTCTGGTGAGGTGTGTGGGAATCAAACACCCAACAAGAACCACAACAAGTACCTGTCCTCTGGCACCTTGCCTCCTATTAATAATGTGTCCCTGGAACTCTCTTCAGGAGTGGTGTCACTATCATAACTTGTATGTATGTGGATGGAACGAAAGTCGAGGCTTATCTGAAACTTTGGAGACATGCATATTCTAAACAAGAATCTTATATTCCCAACACATGAGGCCAGAATGAAGCTGGGTCCCAAGCAACCCAAGATAGTCTTCTGAGGGCTCAGGCCTCCAGGCAGCTGCCAAAGTAGCAATCAGGAGAGTGGTGTACTGAAATTCTAACTAAGGGGTCCACATTTGCAGCCTGGGAAAGAATTGGTATGATTGCTGCTCAGCCAGTGTCTGTAAATCCTTGTCCTCCTCCCCCTTGTGCAGAGGCCTTTCTGCCACAAGCCACTGGACTCAGATGGTGTTGTCCATGGTAGGCAGTGCCCTGCAGATAGGAAAGGCTGGGTTCACCTGCAATTTCATTCTGGTCTGACCTGGGTTCCAGACACTCCCCAAAGGATGAATTTTCTCTTCCTGCTACCAGCCTGTATTATCCAGGAACTAGGGGTGGAAGATAATTTGCTATGTTCTGAATGTGTTCACAGCAACACGAAGATCATGAAGAGCTTTAAAATTAGAAGCTGAGCAAAGAAAAATGCCCTACCCCCAATATGATGCCTTACACAACATCAAGGTTTTGATCTGATCTGAAGGGAATGGAAGCAAAGAAAAATATTCTGTGATTCCTATAATGGCTAAAACCCCTGAACATCAGTCTTCAGAAGCCCCTCCTCCTTTCTCTTCCAGCAGAATGGAGAGTCTGCAGACAAATCAGCATAATAACTCTAATAACACCCTGCTGAAGCTTAACATCTGTGGCATCTCCTCATGGCTTTGTGCTGGCTTTGCTTAATGCCTAGCTATCTGAGAATGATATTATTTTAGTGGGTTTGTTTTGCTGTAATTTTTTAATAGATTATTTTGGGGGAGGGGGTTGGGAACAGTTTCAAATTAGGAAAGCAGAAAGTACTATTTCTAAGTTTTTTTTTCTTGATTAAGGCTTTATCATGTATTAACTCTAGTGGCCTAGAATACAGTACAAAGTTCATTGGTTTTGCTAAACAATCTTTAGGTGTATCTATAGTGTCATACATTTGAAATTATGTATTATGCTACCATTCAGATTGGCTTCTACCTAGCAATATGCATGTGAGAAATATACATGTCCTTGATTGATTCTCTTTTTCTTTTTAATGTCGAGATTCCATTGTCCATGATGGCCTTATAAATTGATGCTACACTGGTGGATACTTTGTTGTTTTTGTATATTCAAGACATGGTCTCTTGTAGCACAAGCTGGCCTTGAATATTTTAATTTTAAAAAATGTATTATGTGACATTTCCCCCTCTGATCACACTCATCATCCCTGTCTTCTCTTATTGAAGATGTAGCCCCACCGATCCCTCCTCCAGGGCCACCCACACTGACATGAATACAGCACTATTCACCAGTGCACAGACAGCTCACCAGCAACTAAACTACTGCTGATGGCTCTCCATGCTCTAGCGGTCATTGACTGCCAGTAGTAGCTCCCCAGGAAGAGCATGGCTCCCACAAACTCCTCATCTCTCCTTAGCTCAATGTTAATGGGCTTGACTGGTCCTTGGGCCATCATTTCCTATGTGCTGAAGTGCATCACCATGTGCAGTGCTGGACATTCAACTAGTATGCTGTGTGCATACTAGTGAGTCACATACTTTACACATTGGCATTCCCAGCTGGAAATGTATGGTAGGGATAGAGACTCTGTAGAGCCCAGGCTGGTCCCACAAATCTGCAAACCTGCCTCAGTGTCTGCTCAGTCTTGCACAAAGGCTTGAGACAGTTGTGTCTTGTGCCTTGGACTTGTCTTTAGGAACTCATCATGTGACCTAGGTTAATGCCAAGCTTTTGATCTTGTTGCTGCTTCTCATATCACCATATTTCAAGGTACACTACTACACTCAGATTGCAGGCATGCAGCAGGGATGCATTTCTAGTATTAAACCGAGTCTTCCATAGGAAAAAATTGCTCAGATGGTCAATAAATACATAGATAGGTACAGTTCAATGGTGAGCATTAATAGACAATCTCAGAAGTTAAGAGGGCATGTGTGGCTACTGTATCAAAGAAGACCAGAACAGTCTCTAAGGAGGTGTTTTATGTATAGACCTGATTGAAAAGAAAAAACAAATGTCACACTGATAAAGGAAAGACTCTCCAGTCAGAGAAAACAACAAGAGACAGACTAAAGTGTTTAATGATCAGCAAGAAGCCAATGCCATTAAGTCAGTATGGGACAGCTGGGAAGTAGATAGTTAGATATCTCAATGCACAGTCAGTTAAGACCCTTCTATAAAAAACTATGTAAAGGAGAAGAGCCTAAATTCTGACCAATTAGTGACTTTCTAGGTCTTTATTCTCGGCTGATACTCACTGTACAGTTCAGTGTGCCAGGCAATATGAAGAACACTGAGGGAAGGGCACTGGTAAGCAAAAATAACATCATTGATACTGACAGTTTAGTGAGGGAGACAAATGTTTAGCAAGAAAACATACAGGTGATTTGTGACTATATATTTTCATGTGCTTTAAACAAGGCAACAACAATAACAACATGGGAAATCGAGGAAAGCATGTGAAATGAAATAAGCCATAAAGCTACTCAGAGAAGTTTAGAGTTATGTTGCCTAATCTTTTTTAAATAGGAAACATTTGAGCACTGGAATAAATACAAAAGGACAAGTCTATGAATGGATGACCCAGTTTTAGAATATGAGACTGTGAGGCAGAGAGGATTAGTAGCCTAGTAAAGGGGAGCTGAGTCTTGGGTCTATTGGTCTTTTCACCTAGTACATATGTGCTTCAACAACAACAACAACAACAACAAAACACACACACACACACACACACACACACACACACCAAATGTGCAAGAAATTTATTTTTAAACAAAAAGATAAATACTTTGCATTACAAAAGGCTTCTCAAACTCGAAGAGTCACAGGGGAATTTATTTAACTGGTTAGAACATCCTTGATATATATATCAGTGACTTGATTAATAGGCTTTCTCCCAACATCCAAACTCTCTTTACTCCAATGTCAGTCTCTTTACTATTGGAATATTAAATATTTGCTTCAATTATTAGTTCTATATAAGTCAAATAAGACATAAACATGGGAAAAATGAAAACATTTATTATTGAAATTATTAGCTTTGCTACTTGTTCTAAGTTCTACAAATTTGTTTGTCAGAAGTAGCATTTTATTTGTCAGAGTGTGTATCTTAAAAGATAGAATAAAGTAGAAAAAGCATGTCCCAGTACAGCATTATCAAGAATAATTAATGTTTACTCTGTAATTACTGGAGTTACATCATGTTTTAAATGCATTGATTTAAAATTTTTAAGCAAATTGCACATTCCAGTTAGCAAGATATTAAAAATATTTATTATAAAATTTAAGGACTACGATAAAACAAAATTCAAATCTTGTTTGAGTTTGAAAACTAGAATGTATTTACACTTAACATGTATAACTTGGGCAGGCAACCCAAGAAAAGCCCAGAAACTGATAGGTTTAGAGCAGAATTCTATCAGACCTTCATGGAAGACCTAATACCAATATTCTCCAAACTATCCCACAAAATAGAAACAGAGGGAATACTACCCATCTCATTCTTCAAAGCCACAATTATGCTCATTCCTAAACCACACAAAGACCCTAGAAAGAAAGAGAACTTTAGACCTATTTCTCTCATGAACATTGATGCAAAAATACTCAATAAAATTCTTGCAAACCAAATCCAAGAACACATCAAAAAAAAATCATTCACCATGATCAAGTAGGCTTCATCCCAGGGATGCAAGGATGGCTCAATATCCAGAAATCCATCAATGTAATCCACTATATAAACAAACTCAAAGAAAAAAAAACCCACATGATTATCTCTTTAGATGCTGAGAAAGCATTTGACAAAATTCATCACCCCTTTCTTCATGTTAAAAGTCTTGGAAAGGTGAAGAATTCAAGGCTCATACTTAAACATAGTAAAAGCAATATACAGCAAACGAGTAGCCAACATCAAACTAAATGGTGAGAAACTTGAAACAATCCTACTTCAAGGACTAGAATCAGGGACTAGACAAAGCTGCCCACTCTCTTGATACATACATTTCAAGTACCTAAACAGAACCTGGTAGTAATTCACTCAGTAGCTTTTCAAAAATAAATAAGTGTGAGGAGAGGCCTTTGGTCCAGTGAAGGCTTGTTTTCCCAGTGTATGTGCTGAGGTGGAAAAGGGTGGTTGGGAGAGGGAGCACCTTCATGGAGGCAATGGGAAGGGGATGGGGGATAAGATTGGGGAAAGGAGATAATATCTGAAATGTAAATGCAGAGAATATCCAATTTTTTAAAAAAAGGAAAAATGTATGTAGCAGTGAAAGCAAATCTTTGACTTCTAGAAGCTTCTGTCGTGGTGAAACGATTAATGAAACATGTAATAACTATGTGTATCTAGTATTACCAAGTAAAGGAGCAAGAGAGCTCAGGTAGTGGTATCCTGGGAAGGTTTCATAATGGATGGCAAATAACCAAACCAAAGGTACATGGCTAAAATTCCTCTATTTTCCAGTTACCTTCAAAACCTCTAGATGTGAGTTGCTTCTAAGGGTTAATAATCTTGTGATCTGAACCTCCTCCTAGGAGCTACAGAGTTGAATGATTCTTTACTCATATCCAGTCAGTGTGCAAGCATGAGTTGTTTTATAATTTATTCTCACCAAGAATCCCCAGTGCATACAGATGGGGAAGCACATGCCCCATGCCTGTTTACATATAGATGGGAAGCACACATCCCATGCCTGTTCTTGACTGAAGACCCAGAACTGAGTAAAAGGCTAACCTGTGTTCTGTGCTGGATTCATTCTTTAAACATTAAATTATTAAATAGTTTTTTAAAATATAATGTATTTGGGTCATGTTTCCCCTCCTCAGCTCCCCACAGATCGTCCCCACCTTGTACCCATGCAAGTTATTGTTCTTTATCAATAAAATAAAATAATAAAAGCACACAGAAATTGAAACAAACATGGAGAAGACCAATTAGGCAACAACAAAAAGCTCAAACAAAACAAAATGAAACAAAAATTTCACAAAACAAGCAACAGTACTTCAGATCCCCTCCACACTTAGACACAGCTTCACTCCCAGGAGGTTCACAACCTGTCACACAGATAAGTCACCCACACCCTAATACCTGGCCTAAATTGGACTCCTATGGGGCCCAGCCAACACAAAATCTATCTGCCAGGCCAGCAACAGATTTTACTTCTGGTCCAAAACTGTGCCTTGGGGTAGATTGGGTGCCCAGCCCTATACAGAGACAGCTTGCCTCCCAGGAAGCCCATCATAACCAGGTGTATAAGAGGCACTGCCTCCAGTCAGAGACAGCAAGGCCAGTTAACAGCAGGGATAACCCTGTGAGAGGCAAGAATAAGAATATAAACAATAGAAACTAATGCCACTTGGCACCATCAAAATACGGTTCTCTGACCAAGGTCAGCCCTGGATACCATATCACACCCAAAAGTCAAGATTCTGACCTAAAATTCCATCTCATGAAAGTGATAGAGAATCTTAAAGAGGACATAAGTAACTCACTTTAAGAAATACAGGAGAATATAAGTAAACAGGTAGAAGCCTGCAAAGAGGAAACACATTAATCCTTTAAAGAAACACAGAAAAACAAAATCAAACACGTGAAGAAATTGAATAAAACAATTTGGGATATAAAAATGGAAATAGAAACAATAAAAATAGCACAAAGGGATGCAACCCTGGAGATGGAAAATCTAGGAAAGAGATCAAGAGTTAGAGATGAAAGTATCACCAACAGAAAATTAGAGAACATGATCTGGTATTGGAGGGGGGGGGGGAGACAGGACTGAAGCCCTGAGGACCAGAATAAAGAATGGAAACCGGCAAACTTGGGAGGTAAGAGGTGGGGCAGGGGGTGCTCCAGAATGTATCAGAGACCTGGGTGGTAAGATACTCTCAGGACTCAAAGGGAGGGCCCTTAGATAAAATCCCTACAGTGGGGGAAAGGGAACTTGTAAAGCCCACCTTCAGCAGAAAGACAGACTCAAGTTAGGGAAGGGGTTGACATTACACAGTCAAAAACTCTAACCCATAATTGTTTTTCTCTGAAAGAACTGCAGGAACAAAAATGGAGAAAAGCTTGAGGAAAAGGAGATCAAGACACATGCCCAAATTTGGATGCAGCTCAGGAAGAGGCCCCCAAGGTCTGACACTATTACTGATGCTATGGTGTGCTCACAAAAAGAGGTCTATCCCCATGAAAGGGCCAACAAGTGGCTGAAAGAGTCAGATGCAGATATTTATACCCAACCAATGGACAGAAGCTGCTGGCCCCTGTGGTGTTATTAGGGAAAAGCTGAAAGAAGCTGAAGAGGAGGTCAACCCTGTAGGAGGACAAGCAGTCTTAACTAACTTGGATCCCCAAGAACTCTTAGATATTGCCACCAGCCAGGCAGCATATACCAGCTGATATGAGGCCCCCAACAAGTATAGAGCAGAGGACTGCTAGGTATGAACTTAGTCAGAGTTCCTAACACTTAAGACACTGGAGACCCCAGGATGTGGGGAGAACTGGTAGGTTGGAAAAGTGGGGACATTCTTATGGAGATTTGGGGAAGGAGGTATGGGATGTGGAACATTCAGAGGGTGGACCAGGAGGGAATAAAATCTGGACTTTAAAAAAAAGATTAAATAAAATTTAAAAAGAAATATAGATTATTTATATAATAAAGTTTCACCCAAAGGTTAAAAAAAGAAGAAAAAGAGAATCTCAGGCATAGAAGATACCATAAAAGATACCATAGAAGATATTGACACTACAGTCCAAAATAAATAAATAAATAAATAAATAAATAAATAAATAAATAAATAAATAAATAAAAGGGCAAAAGCTCGTAACCCAAAACTTCTAGGAAATTTAGGACACAACAAAAAGACCGAACCTAAGAATAATAGCAAGAGTAAAGAGTGAAGATTCCCAATTCAAAGGGCCAGATAATTTTAATGGGGATTGCATTGAATCTGTAGATTGCTTTCAGCAAGATGGCAATTTTTACTATATTAATCCTGCCAATCCATGAGCATTTTCATCTTTTGAGATTTTCTTCAATTTCTTTCTTTGAAGACTTGAAGTTCTTGTCATACAGATCTTTCTTTCACTTGCTTGGGTAAAGTCACACCAAGCTATTTTATATTGTTTGTGACTATTGTTAAGGGTGTTATTTCTCTATTTTTTTCAGCCTGTTTATCTTTTGAGTAGAGAAAGGCTACTTAATTGTTTGAGTTAATTTTATATTTAGCCACCTTGCTGAAGTTGTTTATCAGCTATAGGAGTTCTCTGGTTCAATTTTTGGGGTCACTTAAGTATACTATTGTATCATCTGCAAATAGTGATGTTTTGACTTCTTCATTTCCAATTTGTATCCCTCTGACATCATTTTGTTGTCTAATTGCTCTGTTTAGGACTTCTATTACTACATTGAATAGGTAGGGAAAGATTGTGCATCCTTGTCTCATCCTAATTTTAGTGGGACTGCTACAAGTATCTCTCCATTTTTTTGATGTTAGCTACTGTTTTTGCTGCATATTGCATTTACTATGGTTAGGTATGGGCCTTGAATTCCTGATCTTTTCAAGACTTGTAACATGAAGCAGTGTTGAATGTTGTCAAATGATCTCTCACCTCTAATGAGATGATCATGTGGTTTGTTTCTTTGAATTTGTTTACATAGTGAATTAAATTGATAAAGTTCTGTATATTGAAACATCCCTGCATCCCTGGGATGAAGCCCTGGCATGATGGTTTTGATGTAATTTGAATTCTGCTTGGGAGAATTTTATTCACTATTTTTGCATCAATATTATTAGGGAAATTGATCTGGTTTCTTTCGTTGTTGGGTCTCTATGTGGTTTAAGTATAAGCATAATTGTGGATTCATAGAAGGAATTGAGTAGTGTTCCTTCTGTTTGTATTTTGTGGGATAGTTTAGAGAGTATTGGTATTAGGTCCTCTATAAAAATCTAATAAAATTATGCATTAAACCTATCTGGTCCTGGGCATTATTTGGTTGGGAGAGTTTTGATGACAACATCTATTTCTTTAGGGGTTATAGGAGTGTTTAGATGGTTTATCTGATCCTGATTTAACTTTGGTACCTGGTATATGTTTAGAAAATTGTCCATTTCATCCAGATTTTCTAGTTTTGTTGGGTACAGGCTTTTGTAGTAGAATATGATTTCTTTGATTTTGTAGTTATGTCTCCCTTTTCATTTCTGATTTTGTTAATTTGAATACTGTCTCTGTGCCCTATGGTTAGTCTGGCTAAAGCTTTATCAATCTTGTTGATTTTTCTCAAAGAACCAACTCCTGGTTTTGATGATTCTCTTTATAGTTCTTTTTGTTTTTACTTGGTTGATTTTGGCCCCGAGTTTGATTATTTTCTGCTACCTATACCTCTTGGCTGCATTTGCTTCTTTTTGTTCTAGAGCTTTTAGGTGTGCTGTAAAACTGCTAGTGTATTCCCTCCACAGTTTCTTTTTGGAGGCACTCAGAGCTATGAGTTTTCCTCTTAGCACTGCTTTCACTGTGTTCCATAAGTTTGGGTATGTTGTACCTTAATTTTCATTAAATTTTTAAAAGTCTTTAATTTCTTTCTGTATTTCTTCCTTATTGAGTAGAACATTATTCAGCTTCCATGTGTATGTGGGCTGTCATTTTGTTGTTGTTGTTATTGAAGACCAGTCTTAGTCCATGGTGATGTGATAGGAAGCATGGGATGTTTTCTGTCTTCTTGTATCTATTGAGACCAGTTTTGTGACCAAATATTTGGTCAGTTTTGGAGAAGGTGCTGAGAAGAAGGTATATTGTTTTGTCTTAGGATGAAATATTCTATAGATATCTGTTAAATCCACTTGGTTCATAACTTCTGTTAGTTTTACTGTGTCTCTGTTTAGTTTCTGTTTCCATGATCTGTCCATTGATGTGAGTACAGTTTTGAAATCTCCTACTATTGTTGTATGAAGTACAATGTGTGCTTTGAGCTTTAGTCAGGTTTCTTTTATGAATGTAGGTGCTTTTGCATTTGGAGCATAGATATTCAGAATTGAGATTTCATCCTGGTGGATTTTTCCTTTGAGTGTCCTTCCTTATCTTTTCTATAACTTTAAGTTGAATACAGAGTTTATTTGATATTAGAAATGCTACTCCAGCTTGTTTCTTGGGATCATTTGCTTGGAAAATTGTTTTCTAGCCATTTACTCTCAGGTAGTGTCTGACTTTGTCACTGAGGTGTTTTTCCTGTATGCAGCAAAATTTTGGGTCCTCCAATGTATCCAGTTTGTTAGTCTATGTCTATTTATAGAGAATTGAGCATATTAATATTGAGAGATACAGTGACCAGTGATTGCTGTTTCCTGTTATTTTTGTTATTAGATGTGGAATTATGTTTCTGTGGCTGTCTTCTTTTGGGTTAGTTGAAAAAATATTACTTTCTTGCTTTTTCTAGGGTATGGTTTTCCTCTTTGTGTTGAAATTTTCCATCTATTATCCTTTGTAGGGCTGGATTTGTGGAAAGATATTGTTTAAATTTGGTTTTGTCATGGAGTATCTTGGTTTCTTCATATATGTTAATTGAGAGTTTTGCTGAATATAGTAGACTGTGCTGGCATTTGTGTACTCTTAGGGTCCATATGACATCTACTCAGGATCATAGTCCCTATTGAAAAGTCTAGTGTGATTCTGATAGGTCTGCCTTTGTATGCTACTTGGCCTTTTCCCCTTATTGTTTTTAATATTCATTCTTTGTTTTGTATATTTGGTCTTTTGACTATTATGTGACAGAAGAAATTTCTTTTCTGGTCCAATCTATTTAGAGTTCTGTAGGCTTCTTGTATGTTTTGGGCATCTTTCGTTAGGTTAGGGAAGTTTTCTTCTATAATTTTGTTAAAGATATTTACTGGGCCTTTAAGTTTGGAATTTTTGCTCTCTTTCACACCCATTATTCTCAGGGTTAAACTTCTCATTGTGTCCTGGGTTTCCTAGATGTTTTGGGTTAGGACCTTTTTACATTTCACATTTTCTTTGACTGTTGTTTCAATGTTTTCTATGGTATCTTCTGCCCCTGAGATTCTCCCTTCCATCTCTTGTATTCTTTTGTTGATGCTTGTGTCTATGAACTTCTGATCTCTTTCCTAGTTTTTCTATATTTAGGGCTGTCTCCCTTTGTGGTTTCTTTATTGTTTCTATTTCCATTTTTAGATCCTGGATGGTTTTTTTTCAATTCCTTCACTTGTTTTCTTGTATCTTCCTGTAATTATCTAAAGAATTTGTGTGTGGGGTGTGTGGGGGTGTGTGTTCTCTTTAAGGGCTTCTACCTGTTTATCTGTGTTGTCTTCTATTTCTTTATGGAAGTTATTTATGATCTTCTTAATGTCCTCTAACATCATCATGAGTTGTGATTTTAAATCAGAATCTTGCTTTTCTGGTATGTTAGGGTATCCAGCACTTGCTGTGGTTGGGGAACTGGGTTCTGATGTCAAGTGGCCTTGGTTTCTTTGTTGCTTAGGTTCTTTGACTTGCCTCTTACCATCTGCTTATTTCTGGTGTTACCTAGTCCTGCTGATTCTGACAGTGGCTTGACTCTTCTGTAAGCCTGTGTGTCAGCACTACTTGTGGGGCTATCTCACTTCTAGCTGGGTATGGGTATAAAGAGCTGTAGCACAGGGTCAGCACAGGGTACACACAGAAACTGTAAAGATCCTATCCCAGAGTGTTTCTAGATTCCTGTGTCCTGAGGGCTCCAAAAGTATTCTCCTTGGGCCAGAAATTTGAGCAGAGCTGGTAGTTTCAACTGTGTTCTCAGATGTTTCAGCACTCCTATGAGATCAGCTCTCTCCCAGCAGGGTCTTGGTTTTGAGTGCTCTGGCACCAGATCAGCACCAGGAGCAGGTGCAAGCTGGAAGGATCCCTTCCCAGACTGCTCCTCAGTTCCTGTGTACTGAGGACTGCAGATGGGATCCACAGAGTAGAAATGATGATTTTACCTGTGCTCTCAGGTGTTTCAGCACTTTTGTGGGACCAGCTCTCTCCCAGCCTGGTCTGGATATAGAGAGCTATAGCACAGGCTCAGCTCCAGGTTCAGGCAGAAGCCACACATATTCTACATATTCTAGTACATATTTCTGAAGTACCATGTAATGGTTCTCTGGATTTCCTGTCTCTGTTGTTATGTCCTCCTTTTCCTTTCTGATTTTTTTTTAAATGGATACTGTCTCTGCATTTTAGTCAGTTTGGATAAGGGTTTGACTACCTTGTTGATTTTTTTCAAAGAACCAACTCTTTGTTTCATTGATTCTTTGTTTCTATTTTATTGATTTTTAGCCCTCAATTTTATTATTTCCTGCCATTTACTACTTTTAGGTGTGCTTTCTTCTTTTTGTTCTGAAGATTTCAGGTATGTTGTTAGGTTGCTAGCAAGAAAGTTCTCAAATTGTTTAATGAAGGCACTTAGTGCTATGAACTTTCCTCTTAATACTGTTTTTATGTTATCCTTTAGGTTTGGGTATGTTGAGTAGTAATCTTTATTGAACTGGAAAAAGTTTTTTGTTCTTTAATTTATTTATGTCTTTCTTGACCCTCCCCCCTTTTTTTGTATCCTAGAAATTCGTAGTTCTTTAGTTATTTCTGTTGTTATTGAAATACAGCTTTCATCCATGGTAGTCTCATAGGATGCAGGGAGCTATTTCGTATTTTTTGTATCTGTTAAAATTTGCTTTGTAACCAAGTATGATTTTTAACAAATCAAGTTTGTAACCAAGGTGATTGTGGAGGATGATCTATGAGGTGCTAAGAAGAAGGTGTATTCTTTTGTGTTTGAATGAGATGTTCTGTACATATCTGTTAGGTCCATGTGCTTAATAATGTCTGCTAGCTCCAATATTTCTCTATTTAGTTTTGCCAAATGTATACCACCTGCATTCCCGGGGCCTACAGGGTCAAGAGGAGGACATTGGATACTCTGGATCTGGTTGCAAAATATCTTGTGGATGCAAACTCATGTCCTCTGGAAGAGCAGCCCTGTGTATAGGTTCCAATCATCTCAAACCAAAATAATTTTATACCATTTTTTTCTGAATAGTTGAGATGGATTATTTATTGTCTTCCTTTGAGCTTAATAGCATATTCATTTTAAAATATGACCTTTCACAATTGATTTTGCTTGGATGTATAGGAAGTACTCTTCCTTGAGCACAAAGAACAGAAAACCCACATCTAATATACTTTTGCTAAATCCATTTTTGGCTTTATGTCAACTGGAGACCTATATGATTGTTACTGACACTATCATATTAAGGAATATAAGTGTATTGCTGAAGTAATTAAAATAGATTCCCTTGCTGTCTTTTTATTTGCAGTGACATTAATGTGAGGACGCACATCGTGGTCTTTCCTTCCCTACTACATTCTTCACAATCACCCCTCACTACTCCCTCAGAGCAGGACCTCTTTACAACCCAACCATCCTCTATCTCTTTATAATGAAAGCTATGATCTCTCCCTGCTCTGGGGAGAGTGAGGAACAGAGAGAGAGACACACCTCTGACAATGGAGGTTGGGCTTCCCCGCAGGTGGAGCAAGGCTGCCATCTCTGTAATGAGTACTCTGTCACCATAAACTGTGTGTTAAGACATAGCTTGCTAATTCTATTTCACTGATTTTCTTTCACCAGTGTCCACTTCAGACATTTTCTTATGCAAAAATATGTCTATTTTCCTCATGAAGGATTCTAGGAACCTATTGATTTTAAGCTTTTGATGGTTTTCCTTTCTTTGCTACCATAAACTAAATTACTAGCATTTTAATTAATTAATTTATTCACTTTACATCTCAATCACCCAGTTCCCCTGTCACACAGTTCTTCCCCCATCCCCGTCCCTTTCTCCTCTAAGAGGGTGGAAGACTCCTGTGTATCCTCCCACCCTGGCACATCAAATCTCTGCAGCTCTAGGTACACCCTCTCCCACTGATGCCAGACAAGGAAACCCAGTTAGGGGAGAGTATTCCATATACAGGCAACAAACAGTTTAGGAATAGCCCTGCTCCAGTTTTTAGGGGATCCTCATGAATACTGAGTCGCACATCTGCTATATAAAGTTACTGGTATTTTAATAACATCTTGTTTACTTATGTTTCCTCTCCATGGGGGTATTCTTGTATATTCTCCTGTGTTCTAGTTTTTGTTATGTGATTACACCATGACCACATTCTGGGAGAAAGAAGCTTTATTTCAGCTAGTTTTCTATATCAGAGTTTGTTGTTTAGGGAGGTCAGGTCTGAACTGAAGCAGAATTTATAGAAGGAAGTCACTCAGTGACTCGTTCTCTGCTCTCTCCTGTACACAGACCAACCTGCTGCACTTAATGCTACCCAGAGTGGGTCAGGTCTTCTCAATACAATCATTTATCCAGACAATCCCTTATAAACACTAACAATCTGATTGGGGAACATCTTAGCTGTGGTTTCCTCTTCCCAGGTATTGCTAGATGATGTGAATCTGACATGGAGGAATTCAACTGGAAGCCTTCATTAATTATTAGTTAATTAATTAATAATTTAATTCAACATTAAATATCTGGGAGGGAGGAAAACGGGTACCTACTAAGCAACTATATGAGACTAAGAGTTTATGTGGCATGACAATTTAGAGAAAAGAATGGTTTGTGAGCTCTCATGGCAAAAGCAGAGAAAAGATTGCATACCAAATAGACATGCATAACACATGCACAGCAAAAAAAAGTGCATCTAGAGATAGACTAAAGGGAATCTAGGTACCAAAATGAAACAAGGAAACACGGACTTTTCATGGCTGAGATTGTGATTCTTTAAGCTCCTTAAGAACATCTTTAATTTTTTGACTTTCTATAACTCAATCAGATGAGATAAAAATCTTCTTTTTACTATAAAAAGAAGCCACTGTGATGATCAAATATATGATGGAGAGATAGGAAAGACAGAAAAAGAAGTGTGTGACCACTCAGGATAGAGGTGAAAATGGTACTGGGTGAGAGAGAGAGAGAGCTGAAACAAGGGTATTAAAGCATTGAAAACCCCTTATTAAAAGTAGGTTTTTTTAAAAAAAAAATCTAAGCTTACAAGTACATTCTTCACCAGGATTCTGCAGCAAGTCTTCTTGTGTGGTGTGTAGAGAGATCTTTGATTGTTTTGAAACTCAGTTGAAGTCTATATTGAACATTGTGAGCATGGGAAGGTTTTGTCACCACGAAGGAAATTATTCTGTACCAAGTGTTACATAATTCACTTAGCCTATGGCAAGTGGTTTCATGTCTAATGCAGAGCCGTCCCTATGAGCAGGTTCAAATTATTGTTTGTTTACATGAAGCAGAAAAATCCCAGGAATGTTTCTAAGGGCTAGTGATTCTATTACCTTTATTGTAGGTCATACATGGTCCTCTGAACTGGAGCAGACGAGGATTCCTCATTCTGTCCCTGCCAGATCTCATTTGTTGGAAGGCATAGGCCTTTGTGATACCATTACAGACCTTAAGTTTCTTTCCTTTTTCATTTTTATTAATTTGAATGTATTTATTTTATTATTTTAGTATTTTACTATTCTATTGGATGTGTAACTGCTCATGTGTGTATGTGTATGGAGTGCACATGCCCATATTTGTACCTGTAGAGGCCAAAGGTGACATCAAGGAATATCTTATTCCATATCTCTCTACTGCATGTATGTATGTATGTATGTATGCATGCACATGCATAGGTATTTATTCTGTTCATCCTCATCATGTATCTATGTATGTATTTGAGATATAGTTTTTCCATTGCACCTGAAGCTTGATGACTTGGCTACACTGGCTGGCTTGTGAGCTCTGGAGATCTGCCTGTCTCCATCCCCATGTACTAAGTTAAGAATGCATATAGCTACTTCTGACTTTTTATGGGGGCTGGTGCTTTATCATTTATCATTTACCACCAAAGGAGCCTTGGGAACTTTCTTAGGATAATGGCCTTTAGATACAGCCATGAACGCTAGGCCAGGGCTGGCACACAGAGAAGATGTCAGATGCCAACACTGCTAGATTTTGGTCAGTGCAAAAAAATTATACTAGTGGGTGAATGTAGCCTGTGGTGAGAAGAGAAAGCCACAGCCCTCATAACCTGTGGCTCCCACCAGAAAACCTTAAATACCACAATTAAACAAAAAGGCAGATAAAACAAACAAAAATGCTGATTTCCTTTCTGTGAGATTATTTTTGGAAACATATTTTCCTGTGCTTCGAAACTATAATAGGTCAGTTGACAAAACAAATCAGGAGGAAGGTTTCAAGTCTTCCTAAATATCTACCCACAGAAATGTTCCAAATCAGTGCCCCTGCCCCTTACTGTCCCTTCTTATCTTGCATGAAAACCACCGTTAGCAGTAGTCATTGGAGAAAAGTCTCTTCAGAGACATGAGAAACAACCATTATCAAATAAAGATTTCTGTATGTGTTGGATATCATAGCGGAAAAGCAAAGTAATGGCTCACCTTGATATACAGTGGCTCTCTAAGATGGTCGACAAACACGCAAGTTTTTTCCTCCCACACAGGATTGAGGTTCTTGTGGATAATTTTACTTCTATACACTTCTTTTCTTCCAATTTTAAACTTTACATATGGATCACTTGTCCCTGTTGAAGAGACACACGATCCACATCAGCCATGACTTTCTATGGAAGTAAGATGTTAATTCAATACCAGAGGAATTTAAGGGGAAAGAAATGAATAAAGACCTATCTACTGCACAGGAAAGGGAGGGGAACTTTTCTAAGTATTGAAGTAAGACTAAACCATCACCATGTTACTACTTTACCTTTCAAGCACAACCCTGCAAACTTGCCCTGGCGTTTTAGGAACTGGGTTGCTTTCTGGTGGCATAACTAATTTTCATTTGACAGCAGGAGTTGATAGGCATCTACCTCACTTTGGTAAGATAAAAGATTCACCATACTTTAAATTTACACTCCCCTAACTGCCATGGCTAAGAATGCTGAACACCTTTTCCCATATATTTACAGTTGCAGTTGAATTGTTCAGAGTTTTCTACCCTTTTCATTAAAACTCATTTACTGATTGGGTTGATTTTTGTTTCTTTGTGGTATTTTGTTGTGTGGTACCCCACCCCACTCTATCTATCTATCTATCTATCTATCTATCTATCTATCTATCATCTATCTATCTATCTATACATACATACACACACACACACACACACACACACACACACACACACAATCTGGAATCAAGCCTATTACATATGTAGGTAGCAAAGATTTTCCTCTCAATTTACAGGCAGCCTCTTCATTATTTACTTGTCCCTCCGATGTGAACATTTTATTTATTTTTCTCTCTCTTTTTATTAGATATTGTCTATATTTACATTTCAGATGTTATCTCCTTTCTGCCAATCCCATTGCCCCTCCCCCTTCTATTGCCTCTATGAAGGTGCTCCCTGTCCCAACCCCCCTCTCCCACCTCAGTGCCTTAGCGTTCCCCTGGATCAAAGTCCTTTCCTCTCATTGATGCCAGAGGATGTCATCCTCTGATACATATGTACCTGTAGTCATGTGTCTCTCCATGTATACTCAATGCTTGGTGTTTTAGTTCCTGGGAGCTGTGGTGGTTTGGTTACTAAGAATTTTCTTCTTCCCATGGGGTTACAGACCCTTTCAGCTCCTTCAGTCCTTTCTCTAACTCTTTCACTGGGGTACATGTGTTCAGTTCGATGGTTAGCTGTAAGCATCCTCCTCTGCATCAGTATGGCTCTGGCAGAACCTCTGAGAAGGCATCCATGTCAGGTTCCTGCCAGTTAACACTACTTGGCATCAGCAATAGTGCATGGGTTTAGTAGCTGAATATGGGATGGATCGCCAGGTGAGGCAGTCTCTGGATAATCTTTTCTGATGTGAGCATTTTAACGTCATGTAATCACAGCTGTAAATTATTGGTTTATATTTGTATTTGACCCCCAGATATAATCCTTTGTTTTTGTAATGTAAATATTGGTATAGTATATTAAACTATATTCTTTAGAAAAAGTCAATGCAATAAAATGTTAAAAGCTAAAATGGATATTACTAATATGATAGATCCTAATTATGTACTGAGTACCCAGAGAGGCACTGCAACAAATATTTGAAAGACTACTAAAATCCACGACTATTAAAATCTGTTTTAAGAACTGTTAAAATATAGTTAACTAGGATCTGGAGAGGTGTCTCAGTTGTTAAGAACACTGTTTGGATGCAGAAAATCCTAGCATCCACATGGTGGCCTACAACAGTATGTTTAGCCACAGTATTATGCCATGTATAATCTCAGCAACCACTGAGCATCACCTCTTCATCTTTTGGTTGTGACCATAATCTAGTTGATCCTTAAGTGATTGATAGGTATCAATAGTTCAAGACCTTCACTGCTTGTGAGTTCAATATGCAGAATGGGGTTTCTTACGTTCTCTAGCTCAGTTCAGTAAAATACTCACACACAACGTGCTCATTGGCTGTGTTTGGAAGTTTAGATGAGGCTTAACTCAGCAAAACGCTGTTAGAAATATCAATAGCTACTATAGTTTTCAGATAAGCTCTACAGTCAGGTACATGTAAAAATGCTCAATTAGAAGAGAACATCATGTCCTAGTCTGCAAGGCTTGGGCCCTTAGGATTTGTGCTGTCAAAAGGGAAGTGACGGGACTTAATTTTTCTGGGATGCACCTTTTGGAACTCATGATGATTGGAGAACTCTTGAGAAAATGCAAATGGATATGGTGGTGATGGTGTTGGTGATGATGATGACTAAAGCGACAATAATAACAGCAGTGTTTTAAATCTCAGGAAATGACTAAAGCCTGAGTGTAATTTCATTGTAATATTTCATTAAACCACAAGGTGGCAGTCATATTTACCAAATTTGTGTCCGGTCTACTGTTAAAAGCAAGTGCTGCTGTGTGCTCCACGCTTCTGAAGTTCCCAGGCTTTTTTTTTTTTTTTTTTTTTTGGTAGCAAAATATGCTTAATTATTATTATTTGTATAAGACAGCTTACAGTGTTGATGAAACGACAGTGGCAGAGAATATGGAGACTAAATCCAGACTGCCTTTCCTATTAAATCCACTCTAATAGGAAATAGCAGACTGCCTTTCCTATTACATCCACTCTAATAGGAAATAGCATACTGCTGTCAAAGCTTTTGTTTCAGGGGTTTGCTTTTAGAAACATTAATTTTATTTTAAAATTACAGATATATACTTTGAAAGGTGCAGCATAGTCTAGACCTAGAGAATACCTAGTGTTTTTTTCTTAACTCCAGGATCCAATTGTTTCTTTTAAAGACAGACAATGGATAGTTTCTATCTAGGATTTCTCATTATAAAGAGAAGCACACACCCTCCATCCTTCTAAGATCCAGAACACTGATGAAAACAATATTTTTTAAATTATTGACAGTTCGAAGTATTTTAAGTTTAAACACAAAATTAATTTGCTCTCAGAGGACATTTACATTTATGTAGCAATAAAATCGCCAGGCACAAGAAGGCACACTCTCTTCCCCAAAAACAGTATTTAAAGGCATTTAAATTTTAAGCAGTATCTAATCACAACAGCCCTGGCTTTTATTCTCAGGGACAAATGAGATTTCTGGTTAACAAGTTTAAATCATTATCATTTCAAACTTAGTATGTAATAAAATATAAAGCGCTCCTCATACTCTGGGGACCCATAAAGATTTAATGATACCATGCCCACTTGAACATCTTACAGCCCATTCTCTGCCTAACACATGGGTGACAAAGTGGGTGGAAAAGTAAAAAAATACAGCACATTAACTTTTTCTAAAGACTTGCTGGTTTTTATTTCACATGTATGGGTGCTGGCATCCATGTGAGTATATCATATTTCAGCAAGAGCCTTGCAGAGCCCTAGGAGGATGTCAGAGCCCCCAGACCACATGTGACAGACAATTGTGAACTACCATGTGGATGCTGTGCACCAAACTCAGGTCCTGTGCAAGAGCATCCAGTGCTCTGACCCTCTGAGCTATCTCTCCAACCTTGATATTAGAACTTTAGAGGAGCATAAATATTGCTAAGACTTAAAATTTAAAAGTATAGAGATCACGATGAGACATGTTGGACATTGTACTTCAGTACAATTCAGTAAAGAGCTGAGATAAACACAGTTCTTTCTTTGAAGAGAAGAAGAAAGTCAAACAGATCATATGAAAAATCATAAATGATTTTTCTAAGAGTAGACTTTTAGGCTTAATGTCCCTATTCAGTAAAGAATCGGGATACACACAGGATTCTCTTGCTATACCTGAATAGGTAGAGCAGATCTAGCATAAGCAGTGGGTAGTATCTAAAGGTAACTTCAGATTATTTAAGTAAACTAAAATATTTGAGGTGAGATATAGTTTTTTTTCCACATTGCTTTGGACAAATATTGCTTTAATACTAAATTCAAGTTGTAGATTATCTGTGACATAAAAACAACCGCAGTGGTGTCCCAGAAGTCATTTTCCCAAACACCATGACCTCTGGTGCCTCAGACAGTCCCCCTATGCCTAGGAATTAATACATTGATTCCTAAAATATAACAAATTAATCATTTTTACCCTAAGGGAAACCATTTTCTCTAGAATTTTTAAACATGGTCCATTTTGACAAAAAATAATCAAATATATAAAACAAATTATAAATAGTTTTTAAAGGTACCCTTGTTCTCTTATTATAAAAAATAGAAAATTTAATAAAGCAATACTCCAAGTGTCTGTCTTCCTCACCTCTTTTTACTTCATTACCTCAATATTTTCTGAAATAGTTTTATAATGTGTCACAGAAGAGTTTTAAAAGTTCTATAAAAATCTTTTTACCTCTATGCACTGGTGGTTTGCTGGCATGTACATTTGTCCACCACAACTGTGTCATGATCACAGAGCCCAGAGGAGGGGAAGTGGAGTCACAGATGGTTGCAAACCACTGTGTGGGGGTTGTGACTCAAACTGGGGTCCTGTGAAGGAGCAGCCTGTGCTCTTGACGGCTGAGCCATCTCTTCTGCCCCATTTCTTTCTTAAGATTATCCAATTCCAGTGGTGTTTCCTTGTTGTGCTTGCTTTAATGAGATTGGCCCTCATAGGTGGGTATATTTGAATGTTCGTTTCCCAGATGATGTTCTGTTTAAAAAAGAATGGGAGTCTTGGAGGAGGTATGCCTTAACTGCTTTAAGGTTTCAAAAGCCCAAGCTAGCCTTCCCCTCTCTCTATCTCCCTCTCCCTCCCTCTCTGCTTCCATTAAAATTAAAAAATAAAAATAAAAGTCTCTTAGCTACTGCTCCAGCACTATGCCTGCCTGCTGCCACTTCTTCACCGTGATGGTCACAAACTAACCCAATGAAACTACAACTACGTATGAGCCTCAGTGAGAGGTTGTTATCCTGACTCCCCAGGCTTCGTTCCTAAATTCCACAACACCAGTTACAGTGCTCTTGAGGTTGAAGGATATTGGTTGAGGTCCCAAGTTTGTTTGTTATAAGCTGTGCAAGCTAGGTCTTTCCACCTCTCTTCTCTATAGTTCTTTATATACAAAATGAGAATGTTTCTCATGCACCCCCAAAAGAGGCAAGGCTCTCTGATGCATGCCCGTGACAGTACAGCAGCCATTCCGTGCTTCCTAGAAAACCAAAGATTACAGTGCCAAACATGAAGAAGTAGTATTGTTGAAGGTTCGGTCTTCTACTGTGTATTGTAATGCTAAGTGTGGCCCCCAAGATGAGAGAAATCTGCATGTAGACCCTACTGAGCTATGAGACCTTGCCCCAAGATATTTCGGATTAATGAATAATGATGCTGACAATCAGTAGCTGGGCAGAAGAGACATAGGTGAGGTTTAGGGTTCCTAAGCTTGGGGGTCAGAGGTGAACCATGATGGGAGAAGGTGAAGAATGAAAGAGAAGCTTCATGAGTTAGGTGAGTCAAGAAAATGTGGCTCTGAGGGCTGACCAATTGGAGTTAAGAGCAGCCCAGATGAAACATAGTAAGTAATAACCCGGGGTTATCAATAGGAAAGTGGATTCTAATAGCATAGAGGGTAGATATGTGCCCAGCTCATGTGCTTATTGTAAATATATAGGTTGTGTATGTCTTTTATCTGGGAACTAAGTTGTCAAAGGTAGGATAGAAACCCCGGATTGGGATTAAAAAATGTCTACAACATGTTAGTGCCCAACTGAGGCAAAAACTCCCTTTAAAAAATTAAATTAATTATAGCTTTCCAAATGAAAAAAACACGTGCACTCTCTTTAAGATGAAGATATAAAAAAAAAATTTGTTTCTTAGCCATGCAGGTTTTCCCCCAAGCGGCTCTGGGTTCCAAACTAGGGCAAAATATGTGTGCTAATTTGGCATGCATAATTCTGGGGTTCATAACATAAACTAAGACACAGCTGCACCTAGCCCCAAACAACACCCCAAGCAACAAGTTCAGACTCCAGCCAGGGTCTTCTGAAATGTTGCGCTTTCCTGCTTTAGAGAGTCATCAGCTTCATCGCACAGATGTAAAAGCCCTGGCTATGCAGTGAAACAAAGGCCTACTGCTCAGAGGCAAAAAAGCAAGGTTTTATGCTTCTCACAATCAAAACAATTATAGAAAATAAAGTAAATTAATATGTCAACTCTATCTTAAGCAACTGGTTTCTTTCAACATGGGATCCATGGAAATACTGGGACTGCTTGGCCTAACACACAACACATATATGTTGGCTTGAAAATAGGCTTATACAATAAATAGAAGGGACTTGAAGTTAAATTTTTTTTAAAAAAGGATATTAATTTAACATATATACAAAGAAAGGGGATATAAGTATACTTATCCTCAGAGATATTAATCTCCAAGAAAAGTAGAAAAAATTGAAATTTATATAAATGTTTTTAAGGATAAAAGAAAAATAAGTGAAAACTGATATAAATGTTTTAAGGATATAGGGATGAATAAATCCAGGCCTTCATTTTCAATGCTTAGGAGAAAAAGGCAAGGGTAGTTAAGTTTTTTTTTTTGAGTCCAAAGCCAATCTCATTTATAAGTAAATCTGGGCCACCTCAGGTTACAAGAAAACTCTATCTCAATAAATAATAATTGTTTTTAAGTGTTTTAAATATTTTAATTGTTAAAATGATGGTAGCTATAAGTTCAATGGTTATAATGATATTACAAATTCTCTATTTGAGAAGTCAAAATAGAGTGAACCTAAATTAAAAAAAAAAAGAGGCAGCTAAATTTAATCAATCTATACTTTTGATGACTTCGAGTTGCTGGACTAAGAACATGCTATTTTGGGAGAGAGGCTTTGTATTTGTGTTAACAGAAAAAAAAAAAGGCTCTGGATTCCTTCCAAAGTAATAAGGATCTGATGGAAAAATGTGGGTTGTCCTGGTGCTGTCTGTATGCTGATGTTAATGATGTTTCCTCAAGAGTGGCTGCCCTGACCAGCAATCAATCACTTACTTAGGTGATCTCATGTGAACCTTCTTTCAAGTTTATACTGGTCAATAAAGGCTAGAACCTGTGATTGGGCAGTGGAGGAAAAAGGTGGGATAGAAGGTCTTTGAGATGGGGGAGGTAGAAAGAGGAGAATGAGAAGAGAAGGGAGAAGATAAAAGAAGACAAGGAAGAAGCCATGATGGAGCAGAACTACATAGCCAGGAGAAACCGCAAGTAGCAAAGGATCTTATAGCTAGAGAATAAATTAGTATAGTATTAGATCTGCCCAAATCAAGGAACATAGCCTATAATTATAATAACTGTGTTGTGTATTTTTATATGGGCTTATTGGGGTTGAAAATTTCAGCAACAGAGAAAGACCCCCATGAAGATCTTGACTGCACATAGGAAGGAAAAAAAATCAAAGACCAAAAGGGACAGGTAACATGAACTGGTTAAAACTTAAAATTGTCTCTAGCCAAACCTTCAGCTATACATACCCAATGAATCTTGTTAGCTACATAGTCCTTAAATTCAACATGCCATCCTTTCATATGACAGGAATGACAATTTATATACAATTTGATATTGATCAAACCAGCTCATAAAAAAGACAATTTTCTTCTACCTGCTCAAAGAAAAACATTCATCTTTAAGTGAGCTGTATACCTTGCACATTCCATAGAAATACCTTTATAAAACTAATTATGGGCTGTAAGGTTTATATGTTACAGATAAAACACCAAAAGTACAGCTCTGACAAGATTCCTCCCCGGGAAGCTAAAATGACCTGCTGTTCTACCATCCTGCCTCAACTAATTCTGTTTCCAGAGACATGCTTTCAGAACAGCTTTAGAAAGGGATGATAATGCTAAAAAACCTCAGTTCATACAGCATTTCCAATCAGGACTTCAGCTAAGCTCTAAACTTTCTCCACTTGGACAAAAAAAAAAATGGCAGCTTGCTTTATTTTGACTTAACCATCTTTCAAATTTCCTTTTGGGCCTCAAACCAAAATTCTTCTACCCAATTCAGCATAAAGCAATTATAAGAAAACCATTATTCTAATCCACTAAATTGGAATGAGTGGTTTTAGTTATTTTATAAATTATAGATATGTTGTAATTTTAAGAGATAATTTAGAAATAATTATAGATTTGGCCAGGGAGGAAACTAAATAGAGAGCTTAGACTCAGGGCTTTCTATCTTTCCTTTCCCCTCTTTCTTAGGTAAAGAGAAGAGGGTTAAAGAGAAAAAGAATATAATAATACTATAAGAAATCAGACAAATAGGGATGGATTATCAAATTTATCTTTAAACAAAAGCATTTTATAGCCATAATGTTATATTGGTAAAGATCTTCATAGTGTAATGAAGAGTTAAGGTTATTTTTTGTATACTGATTCAAGTTTAAGGTTTTCATACTATAAATGCTGATACAACATTTAGGATGAATTTTGTTATTCTTAGATATGTATTGTAGCTCTGCAGCTCATTTGGAAAACACGGGTTAGTCCTATTCCTTTTAATGGCTGCTATTACAAACTGTTTAGGATGATTGAGTAATGCAAGTCGTCAAACTCATAGTCATGGTATATACTGGTCTGGATTATCACAGAAATATACACCTGGGTTGTACAGATAATACATAGGTAGCTGGAGGCAGGGATTCTTTGCTTGTTCAGATTTGCTGTGAATAGATGGTCTTCAAAAGAGATAGAGATCCACAGAATGTTACATGTAAGGTTCTTTCATTATTATAAGATCTTTTGACTCTGCTTTTAAGAGATGAGCATCAATACATCCATGGGCAGTTGCTTCAATTATGGCAAGTTAACCACTAGACAAGAAATGCTCTAATTTTATCTGCAACAAAATGTTGTTTAAAAAGAACAAACAGATGTGTGATAGCTGACTGCTAAGATCTGCCAAGGCAGGGTAAGCTAGTTCTTTATAATTCCTGCTTCACTTAAGATTCTCTGGGCCTAAAGTCTGAAGTTAGATTCTCCAACATTATGGAAAATATTGGGGACTATCTAGGCAGTTATCTGGCTCTGCCAATTGTCTCTGCCAAATTTTGGAAGCTGCATTCCTGCACGTCTTGCATACTCAAATATTTATTCCTCCTCAAATCTCTGATGGGGGTTAGCACCTAGATAATTATAGTCTCACAATAAAACTTAAGTTGTTTGGGTTTTAAAAGATGTGCTAGGTCTAAACATTATTTTAAGATAATAATACAAGGTAAAATAGAAGGCAATTTAGGTATAAAATTATAAGCTCATTAAGTCAGGATAGGTGATAAAATTATCTAAATTTTGAAATAGCTTGGACTTTATAAGTGTACATCATACCTTATAATATACATAGTTATTATAGTTGTATTCATTTTATATCTGAGATAAAAAGCATTTTTTGGACTAAAAAGAGAGAAATGTTGAGGTTTGGTCTTTTACTGTTACTGTAATGCTAAGTATGGCCCCCAAGATGAGAAAGTTGCACACAGACCCAAGAGAGCGATGTGACCTTGCCCTCCACTTATTTCTGATTGGTAAATAAAAACAATGACAGCCAATAGCTGGGCAGAAGCTACATAAGCAGAGTTTAGGGTTCCTGGGCTTGAGGGTTTGAGGAGACCATGATGGAAAGATGAAGGTGAGGGATGGTGGAGAAGCCTCCATGGCTTAGGTTAGTCATGAAAACTTGGCCTCGAAGGCTGGTCAATTGGAGTTAAAAACAGCCCAGATAAAACATAGTAAGTAAGAACTTAAGGTTATCAATAGAAGTAGCATAAAGGGTAGATGTCTGCCCAGCTCTTGTGCTGTTTAAGGCTTATTGTAAATATAAAAGCTGTTTGTGTTTTATCCAGGAACTAAATGGTCAAAGGTGGGGTACAAACCCCAGATTAGGATGAAAATTTTCTATAACAATTATTAAAATACTTGAAAAAACTGTAAAATTCACTACACTTTCTCTTTTAATAACACATGCAGTTGGCTTTTTTGTTTTGTTTTTGTCCTTTTAATTGGGGAGAACATTATTTGTCCAACATGTTCATCTTGGAAATGTCATCAAACCTATACTAAAAATAAGTTAACTCTTAGAAAACAAACACAATTTGAAAAAAATATTTATTTCTTAAATTTCCAACAGATTATTTTGAGAGATTAGATATTTTTATGTCACATAGACTCCTTCATTGATATTTCTATAATATAATTATGTACTAGGTTTTTTTTATTCATACTCTCTAGTTTACAAACTTAGTGGAATCATTAGTTCTGATACTATGTTTTCCACAGAATAAAATGTAATTCTTAACATACAAGATAAAAATGGTTTGAGACAGAAAAAGCCTGAGCCCCAACCCCCCTCCTGCCAACCAGAATACCTGCTTGAGAAATAAACTTGTATTACTCTTAAATCATTAAATATTAAGGAATCTGTTTATGCTCCCAATTCAACTCATCTTAATCACTGTATATCCTTAAAGCCTGTGGAATCTAATTATTATAACACTTGATAATGGGCCTGGCTTCTTCAATTGTAATTCATACAATACCTCTAAAATACATTTTTACTATCATAACCTCTCAGTCTTTACCAGATTAAGTATTTCTTTAAATAAATTCTCCAAAAGCTACTAGAATCATCTACAACACATTCAAGCCAGGATACTTTGCTCTTTTGGACTGGACTCTCCTTTGTATCCCATATCTAAAAGTGCTTGGGTGGGCACACTCAGGTCCCATAACTCTAGCTCAGAGTCAGTTTTCATAATTTATTTTTATTTTATACACATTTGTGTTTTGACTCCCTGTATGTCTGTATAAGGGTGTCAGAAACCCTGTAATTAAAGTTACATTAATAAGATGCCATGTAGGTGCTGGGAATTTAACCCAGGGTTTTGGAAGAGCAGCCAGTGGTTTTAAAGCTTCCCTCTGTCCAAGAAATTTTGCCCTAACAGCATTACATGTGTACCATTTCATATATCTACTGTAAGGGCTTCCAGTCTTAATTCAAAACCCATTTCCCACGTTTTATTTCAGAAATACATTCATGAGTTTTATCAGGATATATAATCAAATCATCACAATGTGGTGGGGCCTTGGGTTCAATCTCCAGTAGTTAAAAGGCAATAATGAGTTTGGTTACTAGAGGCTTTACTTATACCCATAGCTATATACATATAATATATATATATAATATTTTACATTATATATAATATTTTACATTAGTAAACTGCTTCAGAGAGTTTAGGCTCACAGCCTGTCTTTATGACTACTCAATGGCAGATCATAATATCAGATATATTTGAGTTTAAATTCCAAATTCACTCCACTGTAGCATGGCACCCAACTCCTACAGCTTTTCAAATAAATTGACTTGTGCTAATCACTCAAACTATTATTTCTGAGCTCAGCCTACGTAGTACATTTCCTGATAACTCTCATTAGAGATAAGTTTTCAGGAGGTGGCAGATTTGATAATTGTCCATGTGACAATGATTAATTTTAAACCATTAGCCTAGACAGTCTGTGCTAGAAAAGCTCACGTATACTGGACGAGATTTATTTAGGTTTTTGTCTTCACTGAAAATAACACCAGGGTAGAGATGACTTAGGCATCTGAGAAGCTGCTCCAAAGCAGGTGTTCAGTATGGTGGTTTGGATGAGGCTTACATATTTGAATGCTTGGTGCCCAGTGAGTGGAGGTGTTTTAGAAGGATTAGGAGGCATGGCGTTGAGGGACAGGTATGTCAGTGTGCCTGGCCTTTGAGGTTGCAGGCCCATCTGTCTGCCCTCTACTGCACTCATCTCCCTGAAGCCTATGCATCAGATTACTACTCCAGTACCAAGCTTGCCTGCCATCATCCTCTCTGGCATAACAGTCATGGACTAGCCCTCTGAAACTGTAGACAAGCCCCCAATTACATTCTTTCTGTTATAAGTTGTTATAAAGGATAAACTTCCTAGTTAGAGAACATGGCACTAGACTCAGCTCTAGTACTTAGTACAAAAGTAGACTTGAACAAAGCATTTGACTTAGTGAAAAACCGTATACCTTCCACTAAAGTCATTGGGATAGTTCAATTACATATAAAGTATGTTCCATAGTTCTCAACGCAAATATTCAACCAGCAATTATTCTTACTCAGTCTTATTAAACATATTATATTATTTTGAAAAAGCCTGAGCCAATATAATTAAACTGAAGTTAAAAAAAAACAAACACAACAAAATAGCAAAACTCTTATTTTGAATGTTGAGTAATTATTTTTTGGGGGGGGATAGTTACTATTTATCTACTGCCTTTAATCTTTTAGGTATATATAAATACTTAGCAAATTATTTTTGAGGTATTTCTCTTCTTGCTATATAGAGATAATAATTCTACTGGATTAGTTAAAGCATTGAACATCTTTGACTAAGTATAAACAATATATAAATAATTCCAAGTATAGAAAAAGCATCCTAAAATGTGCCATTAGAAAAGCTCACAATTGCAGGGGTAGTGAGATAGCTCTGTAGATAAGAGCACTTTCTACCAAGTTGGATAACTTAAGCTCAATCCCTGGGACCCACATGGTAGAGAGAACTGACTCCTGTAAGTTGACCTCTGACCTCCATGTATGTGCAGTGGCACGCTAGCACACACAATAAATAAATGTTAAAAAATAGAAAAATACCTAAGAACTATAGAACACATACACCAAAACCAAAAGTATTACCCTAGAAAGAAAATAAACTTTTTATCAATTAATAACAATGTCAATAGTCTATGATGATTGCTTGATATTTTTAGCTGGAATAATTTGAAAGCAATTATATAACTCAAATATACCATGAATAGCCATAATTTCTTAAAAAAGTAATTTCTTTAAATAGTCACATATTTGATTTTTAAAAAAGATATACAACAAGCAAATAAACAAAAGCAAGGAAACTAGATCTGTCCCCATCTTCCCTATTTCATTCTCTAAAATCTTATGCCTAAGCATCTTATCAGACAAAAAAATATCTATTGTTATTTTTCACTTTTACTTTTCATTGACTTCTCATGGGTGAAATTTAAATATGTTAGCACACTAATAACTGAATGTGTGTATTCTTGCCCATTACATCAGCATGATCATCTCACAAGCATTTTACAAAATGTCTTTTATGAAGAGACCAAAGTCTTAATTAGGAATGATGGCTTTAGCATAAAAGAAAATCACAGATGTTTTGAAGATGTCCTGAGGAACAAAGGGGTGCTGCTGCCTCTTATCACCCTCATCCATCATAGTAATGCAGCTCTACTCAGAGCCCTTCCTCAAGAAGCAATTGTCCCTACGAATGGCATTATCTTGTGCATAGAAAACCCAAAGGTCCATGAAAACACTAGTAAAGATAACCATTAAATTGAATAACACCACAGGATACAAAATCAAGATACATATTTCAAAAGCATTTCTACATTAACCATTTTATGAATAACTAAGAATTAATTATCTGAAAGGAAAATAAGAAATTAATCCTTTTCCAATATTGCCAAATATTAAAATACTTAGGCTTAAGCTTGCCTAAGAAAACTAAAATCACTTCTCTGCGAAACTACAAAACACAAATAAAAAAAATTGAAGAGCATACAAATGGAAAGGTATTTTGTGTTGATAGATTGAAATAATTGATCTTATTTCAATAAGATTTCAATAAGAATATGACTATGCTGCTTAAGGTAATAAATTGATTCTATGCTAATTGTACCAAAATTTCTATAGCAGAAATAAAAAAATAATCTAAAACCCAAATGGAGCCACCAAGACTCAATTGCCAAAGCAATTCTGAAAAACAAAGCTGGAAGTTACATTCTTATTTCAGTAAGTTACAAGTACAGTAATTAAAACAGCGCAATTCTGTTGTAGAAGCAGATACACAGTCAAGTGGAACAGAGGGGAAACACAGAAATCAACCCAGGGATGAATGGAGAGCCCATTTTTAACAAGGGCTCATGGATATAAGATGGGGAAAGGAGTTCAACAAATGATGCTCTGGAAACTCAATGTTCCCATACAAAAGAAGAGAAGTCAACCTTTAAAAAATGCTTTTGTTTTATTTTTGTTGTTTTAGGTACACAGAAGGCCATAAAGACATGTTTCTACACCGTTCTCTAAGATTTTAGGGACTTCTGTTTCAAATAAATGTTAAAATGTGGCAATTTCATACATGTATACAATGCTATGTGCAGGTTTGCCCCAGTTTCCCTCTCTTATTGTCCTTCCACTCCTTCATTTTTTTTAACTTGACTCTTCCTATTCTGTGGTCAAACTTTATCCTATGCCATACATAAAAAAGACTAAAACTGACTCAAGGCTTAGACTCTCAAGACAGATACTAAGATGTCTAGGGAAGAAGATAAAAGGTATTATATTCTTGGTCCTGACAATGTTGTCCTAGCACAGACAATAAAAGCCAAAATATTCAGAGGAACTTTATTAAACTGAAGCATTTTCTGAACCTCAAGAAATACAATAAATAGAATAAAAAGTCTATAGAATTGAAAAGGACATTTGTAAACTGTATATTAGATAAGGAGGAAGTATTTTAAGAAATAAGGAGTTTCTGCCACTTGATGACAAACACTAACAATCTGATTTTTTAATCAGCTAAATATGTAAATAGAAATATTTCCAAATAAGACAACACAAATGTGCAAAGTTATATACCAACTCAAACATTATTAATCAGCAGAAAACCATAAATCTAAAGCACAATGAAGAACTACATAACAATTGTCAGGGTAGCTATCAACTACTGCCTGAAACCCCAGAACTCTGAGGGAAGGAATGAAAATGGTGTAGTACTATGTAAAACAACAGAAGAAATAGGAGGAAGAAGAAATGATATAGGAGGAGGGAAAGAAACAAGAGAAGGAGACAATATAAAAATATGGCCTAGCAATCTCACTTGGAATAACTGAAAGTGAGTAATTAAAGAAATATCTACCCATGGTTATTACAGTACTACATCCCATAGCCAAGATATGAAAACACCTAGAAGTGTAATGAGAGTTGAGTGGAGAAAGAAACGTAGTATGTACTTGTAATATTATATTATTTAGACTTTTAAAGGGCAAACTGGAAACATGTTTTCACACAGTTCTTGAATATGAGATAGTTACTATTAAGTAACCTCACTGGATCAGCTGTGTCCTAAGGATTGGCAGCAGAAGTTGGGTTTTGTAATCAGAATGTGTTGAGTATACTGTGGTGCAGTGTGTATATAATTATGAGAATGTATGTGCACTTAGAGATTTGGTAAGAGAGTAAAACTCACATTAGGTACTTTCACCACCACAACAGATGTCAAAATAAAGGAACACTGGATGTGTTTTTCAGCACATGGAAGCCTCTTGAGATTTTGATTGCACAGACTTAGTTCAGTGAGCTCTTGACCTCACATGGGTAGTGGAAATACAAAAGCTTTCAAACTCTGAGAAGAGCAACATCTATAAAATTCAGACACTGTCCTGTAGAACATGACTAAGGAGTAACTTGACTCTTCCCAAGTAGTGCTGGCACCCCAGGGCTGTGATGGATAAGTAACTGTTCTAACAGCTCTATCTCCAATGTTTCCACATTCATTGGTAAGGCAGCAGGCACACTTGTAATTCACAAGGTTACAAACTGCTATAGTTAGTTGATTAATTTTTTCTGACAGGTTCAGGTAATGGCATGCAGGAGCAGCACAACAGATCTCAGGTGTTGGAAGAGGATTGCTGTGAAAGTGTCCTCTGCAGAGTGAACCACCATGAGCCGACGGAAGCTGTGGTTATCTGTGGACCCTGTGGTGGTCTAAACTAGACATTTCTTATAGTCTACAGCATTTTAACAGTTGGACCCCAGTTGGTAGCCAATAACAGGCATGTAAGTGGAAGTCATAAAAATAACTTCTTTTTATGACTGTGGATCAAAGCTGGCCTCCTCCCACCCAACACACACTGCACTGGAAAGAGCAGGGTGCAGCCTTTCTTCTGCTCAGTCTCTTACTCCCAGGGCTTCTGTGCTTAGTTGTTTACGGTCACAAATATAAAATTAAATCAAAACACAGATTTCTCTGTTTTGTGAAAAATAATATTTAAAGTCCTTAACAAGGAAACTTTGTTAATATTTAGTTCTAAAACTGCTTTCAAGACCAATTTTTAAAATCCACAAGGTGGTCAAGATTATTTAAATTACTTCTTCACTGAAACTACAATTCTAAGGGCTTAGAACCATGCTTATGTTGTCACTGGAATTCAGCACATTTAGAGCAGTATTGAGATGTCTTTCAGATAGACTCTTGGTTATTTCATGTACTTTAATTAATAACAGTTCCAAAATAAAAAGTCTAATAATGTGTATTACTCATCCTCACATCCAGCAAAACTTAATACTGTCTGAATGATCATACAGAAACAAAAAGATATGGAAAACTAATATAAAGATTCCAACTATTAAACTTGGTGCTCTATGACAGATGGCCACACAGAATATAGATGCAGCTTGAATCCTTCCAAATAATCACTTCGTAATTAAATCCAATATTTGATGAGCCCATATGCTAAATGCTGTGGTGTATTTTGATTCTGGATATGTCTGTGCTAGAGTATATGTTTATCTAGCTAATCTACCTCCTATGAATCTTTAGATTTTTGAAAAGGAAGCTAGTTACCCTTCCAAATATGTGCAATCCTAAATATACTTAAACAGTAGTACAATTATACACCTGAGGCTGTGAAAAATGAGTGCTATATACTTCCATACTTACTGATTTCCAATGAGGAAATTATTAACAATTCACTTCTGCAAATCAGCAATTAAAGGGAGAAATTACTTGTGAAGACTCTTCTTGCTCTTTTACAAAGTAATAATTATATATCAGTAATAATCTGTGACAGTCCCCTCCTCTCCAGGATCTTGATACAAATTTTGTCTTTTTAAAAAAGGAAATCCATTTCAACTGGAATAAGACATCTTATTGTTCAGATTTGCATTTCTCTGATGATAAGAGATATAGAGCCCATCCACCTTTGGGAAACATCTATTTAGATAATTTTTCCATTTAAAAACCAGATCATTTACTGATGGGTTGTTTGAGTGACAAAGTAATAAATCAGAGAAAGATTTGACAGAATAGGATATGCCCAACTCTCACAGGAAGAGAGAAGAAGAGGAAGAGAAAGCAGAACACACACACACACACACACACACACACACACACACACACGGCAGGGGGAGAGAGGGGGGAGAGGGGGAGGAGAGAGGGGGGGGAGAGAGAGAGAGAGAGAGAGAGAGAGAGAGAGAGAGGAGAGACAGAGACAGAGACAGAGACAGAGACAGAGACAGAGAACAAAGCAGGCAGTTTTACCAGGATCGTTGTACAGAGACAGGTTGAAGAGTGGATAAGCTAAACACAGGAAAAGACAGAACTAGCCCGAGAATGAGAAAGAGCCAGAATATTAGAACAGATTGCCAAAGTAAGTAAAAGTCCAAGCACACCAATTCAGTAAGAAAATGAGAGAATTCAGGTTCAATCAGTCATCTAGGAGAGGAGTTTGAGTCAGAACATAGCTGAGTTGAATCAGCCAGTCAGAGCTCAGAAAGAACAAGAAAGGGTGAGCTTATTCAGCAGTAAGTCTCAGAGACTGAAAACATTCTAGGCCTAGATTAGATTGGACCAAAGCTAGAAGTTTCCAGTACTACGCCTATGCTAGCAGATGGAGGAAGTAAGCTTCGGTAACAACAATTACTTCATTGGAATTAAAGTTACTTTTATAGCATATTCATATTTATGTGTAGGAGTTAAAGAAGTTGGTATCATAGAAGTAGAATATAGAATAATAGTGAGCAAAGGTTATTATAGGGAGATAGCAGATGAATTAAGTACAGTTGATAGGTACAAAGGTATAAATAAATAGTATGAGCTCACTAACGTTTTATATAGTAAGAAAGCCATAATGAATAGCATGTTATAGGAAAGACTTTGAATGTTTCCAATATAAAACTCTAATAGGACTAGAAGTTTCTTTCAAGAGCAGACTGCTTGTCTAACATGAATGTTTGATCACAAAACTTATCAAGAAACCTGAAAAACAAATGAAATACCAATGGCTCGAATGAAGATGTATTAGTTAAGTTCCTAATTGCTGTGATGGGCTGAGGGTTTAAGGGCTATATTTTATCACATGAAGAAAGCTATACATCTGGTGAGAGGAGTTTGGGAAAGAGGCTGTTATATCTTGGCAGAAACTGAAGAGTAGAGTCAGAATGAAACACAAGGCTGACTCCTATGACTTGTTTCCTCCTATGAGGCCTCACCTTAAAGGTCCTACATCCTAGCAAAAACGGCACCAGCATCTGGGGCTGAATAGTCAATCACAGAAGACATTTACACCTGAACTTCAAATACACATACTAATTCTCCTGATATGATCATTATCTATTACATACATATAGTGAAATATCACCTGTACCTAAACATGTAAATTAATATGTGCCAATTAAAAGTATTACAGATAAAAACTGAGGGAAAACTTGTTTTTATTTTTAAATTCAAATTTAAAGAGGATGGTTAGAAACACCTCTAGGTTCCCCAATGACTAATTATAGACCCTTCAATGATAATTTGATATAGTCAAAGGTTATATACATTTTATAATCAAGAAAGTAGACAAGAAAAGCAAATGTAACACCTACAGTGTAACCAAAATACTTGAAGAACAATGAAAAAAAAGAAACAAACTTCACCCCTCATGCTAAAAACAGTTAATAAGTGTTTAATGTGACAAGTGACTTCAAAACTTGCAATTATCTTGCTAAAGGGTATGTCTTCCTGGCAGATATAGTATAGTGGTAGGTGTTGTGAGTCCTTGTTCTCTACTCCAACACAGTATTGCCTGTAACCTGCTGCTGGTGGTTGAATGAGTCTGCATCTATAAGCTTGATAAAAAGCTGCAAAACGAACCTAAATGCTACATCTCCCAGCTATCTCACTCTCTCATCTTCTGCTGTGGATGGTTTATTATGTTGTCAAGGAAGACAAAGCTCTCACCTCTTACAATATCTGTTCTAGTTTTCCCAGTGAATGAAGTCTCCAGCTGGCAGAATTTCCATTTTCTGAAACACATTCATGTATCTAGCAATATTTACTGGATGCCAATTAAATGTTAGGCACTGAGAATTTAGCAGTATATAAAGCCAGACTTTTGTTCCTATGGAGCCTTCATTTCAGTGGAGAGGACTAGGTAACAAAAAACATATTAGCATTTAATATGCTGTGTGTTGGTAGCGACATGATGTAACATACTGTCTGGCAAAGGAGAACTGGTGTTGGTATAAATGGGGGAGGGGTACAGATAGGAAGGAGTGCCTTGATTCTAGGTAAATATTAAATGGGGAACTAACTAGCATAACTGTCCTCCGAGAGACTCCATGAAACAGCTGACTGAAACAGATACAGAGATCCACAAACAAACATTAGCAGAGCATGGAGAGTTTTGTGGAAGTTGGGGAAGGATTGAGGGACCCAGAGGAATAGGGTCTCCATAAAAAGACCAATAGAATCAACTAATCTAGACCCATAGAGTCTCCCAGAGGCCAAACCACCAATCACAGAGCATACATTGCCTGGACCTAGGTCACCTGCACATATGTACCAGATATGCGGCTTGGTTCTATGAAAGTCCCACAACAAATGGGATATTTCTGACTCTGTCGCCTACATGTGGATCCTTTCCCCCTAACTTGGTTGCATTGTCTGGCCTCAGTTGTAGAAAATGTGCATAGTCCTACAGTGACTTAATGTGCCAGGGGGGTTGGTACCCAACAAGCCTCCCACTTCTCAGAGGGGAAGGGGATGGAGGTATGAAAGGAAGGGCTGTGTGAGGGGATTATGTGAGGGGGGCTGCTATCAGGATGTAAAGTGAATAAATAATGTAAAGAGAAAGAAATAAAAGAGGAACAAAAGCAAAGAGGAAGAAGGAGCATTCCTGACAGAGATATGAAATTTCAAACTCTGAAAGACTGCCAGGTGAGTTGCAAGAGATGAAGGCAGAGTTCTGTAGGCCAACAGATCATGGTGTGGATTTTTATTCAGTAACAATATGGGTTGTTTGATTCCAGTGAATTAAAACAGAAGAGAAAGTGAATAATTTTAAAAGCATTTTAAAGAATGCCCTTTCTGAACCTTCTACCTAGTCCTTTCTGCTGTGACAGACCAGTAGCTCGTCTGCTCTCCAGAAGACACCATGTCTGTAGGCATCCAAGAAGATCCACTGCACTCAGATAATTTTTTAATTGAACAACTTTATTTTTAAAAACAAAGATAAATGTACAGATTTTAAAGGCATTTTTGCATAACAGTATATGAATACATTTTTTTCAGTACTTGATTTTTTTTTAAGGTTTGATAGTATGCCTTAAAATCTTATTAGTTACAATGAGCATAAAGTACATGTAAAACAAGATGTAACCTGAAAATATTCAAAGTTTTCTTGGCGTGAAAAGATTAAACATAATTATTTTTCATTTTTTTTTGGCCTTTGTTTTTCTTGAACTACATATAGTCTGTAAGTTGTTTCTGGGGTGTTCAGAGCTTTTGGGGGTTACTATCCAATTATTAGTGTCTGCATATTATGTCTGTTCTTTTGTGACTGGGTTATCTCACTCAGGATGATATTCTCTAGATGCATCCATTTTCTTAAGAATTTCATAAAGTCATTGTTTCTGATAGCTGAGTAAATATACCACAATTTTTGTATCCATTCATCTACTGAAGGACATCTGGGTTCTTTCCAGCATCTGGCTCTTATAAATAGAGCTGCTATAAACATTGTGGTGCATGTGTCTTTGTTGTAAGCTTCTCTAGGGTATATGCCCAGAAGTGGAATAACTGGGTCTTTAGGTAGTACTATGTCCAATTTTCTGAGGAATTGCCAGACTGATTTCCAGAGTGGTTGTACCAGTTTACAATCCCACCAACAGTGGAGAAGTGTTCCTCTTTCTCCGCATCCTAGCCAGCATCTGCTGTCATCTGAAATTCTGATCTTAGCCATTCTGACTGGTGTGAGATGGAATCTCAGGGTTGTTTTGATTTGCACTTCCCTGATGGCTAAGGATGTCAAGCACTTCCTTAGATGTTTCTCAGTCAATCGATATTCCTCAATTGAGAACTTTTTGTTTAGCTCTGTACCCCATTTTTAATAGGGTTGTTTGATTCTCTGGTGTCTAACTTCTTGAGTTCTTTGTATACTTTGAATATTAGGCCCCTATCAGATATGGGGTTGGTAAAGATCTTTTCCTAATCTGTTGGTTGCCTTTTGTTTTCTTACCAGTGTCCTTAGCCTTACAGAAACACTGCAATCTCATTAAGTCCCATTTGTCAATATTTGTTCTTGGAGCATGATCCATTGGTGTTCTGTTTAGGAAAAATTTCCTTGTGCCTATGTGTTCTAAGGTTTTCCCTACTTTCTCTTCTAATAATTCCAGTATACCTGGTTTAATGTGAAGATCTTTGATCCACTTGCACTTGAGCTTTGTACAAGGAGATAAATGGTCTATTTTCATTCTTCTGCATGCTGAGTGCCAGTTGGACCAACACCATTTGTTGAAGAGGATGTCCATTTTCCATTGAATGTTTACAGCTCCTTTTTCAAAAATCAAGTGACCATATATGTGAGGGCTCATTTCTGGATTTTCTATTCTATTCCATTGATCCACATGCCGATCTCTGTACCAGTACCATTTTCTGAGATCTTCCTTGATTTCCTTCTTTAGAGATTTGAAGTTCTTGTCATACAGGTTCTTCACTTGCTTAGTTAGAGTCACACCAAGGTATTTCATATTGTTTGTGACTATTGTGAAGGGTATATTTTCTCTAATTTCTTTCTCTGCATGATTGTCCTTTGAGTAGAGGAAGGCTACTGATTTGTTTGAGATCATTTTATACCCAGCCACTTTGCTGAACTTGTTTATCAGCTGTAGGAGTTCTCTGGTGAAACTTTTGGGGTCACTTACATACACTATCATGTCATCTGCAAACAGTGATGGTTTTACTTCTTCCTTTCCAATTTGTATCCTTTTGATTTCCTTTTGCTGTCTAATTGCTCTGGCCAGAACTTCTAGTACTATGTTGAATAGGTAGGGGAAGAGTGGGCAGCCTTGTCGAGTCCCTGATTTTAGTGGGATTGCTTCAAGTTTTTCACCATTAAGTTTGATGTTGGCTATTGGTTTGCTGTATATTGCTTTTAATATGTTTAGGTAAGGGCCTTGGATTCCCATTCTTTCCAAGACTTTTAACATGAAGGTGTTGAATTTTGTCAAATGCTTTCTCAGCATCTAGTGAGATAACCATGTGGTTTTTTTTCTTTGAGTTTGTTTATATGGTGGATTACGTTGATAAATTTCTGTATATTAAACCATCTCTGCATCCCAGGGATGAAGTCTACTTGATCATTGTGAATGATCATTTTGAGGTGTTCTTGGTTTGCAAGGATTTTGTTGAGTATTTTTGCATCAATGTTCATAAGTGAGATTGGTCTGAAGTTCTCTTTCCTTGTAGGGTCTTAGTGTGGTTTATTAATGATGGTTATTGTGGCCTCGAAAATGAGTCAGGTAGTGTTCCATCTGACTATTTTGTGGAATAGTTTTGATAGTATTGTTATTAGGTCATCAATAAATGTCTGATAGAATTCTGCACTGAACCCATCTGGGCCGGGGCTTTTTTTGGTTGGGAGGCTTTTGATGACTGCTTCTATATCTTTAGGTGTTATTGGATTATTTAGATGGTTTTCCTGGTCCTGGTTTAACTTTGGTAACTTGTATCTGTCTAGGAATTCATCCATTTCCTCCAGATTTCCAGCTTTGTTAAGTATAGGCTTTTGTAGTAGGATCTGATGATTTCTTGAATTTCCTCACTTTCAGTTGTTATGTCCCCACTTTCCTTTCTGATTTTGTTAATTTGGGTACTCTCTCTCTTCCCTCTAGTTAGTCTGGCTAAGTTTATCAATCTTGTTACTTTTCTCAAAGAACCAACTCTTAATTTTGTTGATTCTTTCAATGGTTCTTTTTGTTTGTATTTGGTCTATTTCTGCTCGGAGTTTGATGATTTCTTGCTGTTTACTCCTCTTGGGTGTATCTGCTTCCTTTTGTTCTAGAGCTTTCATCTGTGCTGTAAAGTTGCTAGTGAATGCTCTCTCCAGTTTTTTTTTTTGGAAGCACTCAGAACTATGAGTTTTCCTTTCAGTGCTGCTTTCATTGCTTCCCATAGGTTTCTGTATGTTGTGTTTTCATTTTCATTAAATTCTAGAAAATCCTTAATTTCTTTCTTTATTTCTTCTTTGACCATGCTATCGTTTGATAGAGCATTGTTTAATTTCCATGTGTATATGGACTTTTTGTTGTCTTTGTTGTTATTAAAAAACAGTCTTAGACCATGGTGATTTGATAGGATGCATGGGAGTATTTCAATCTTCTTATATCTATTAAGACTTGTTTTGTGACTGATTACATGGTCAATTTTGGAGAAGGTGCCGTGAGGTGCTAAGAAGGTATATTCTTTTGTTTTAGGATGAAATGTTCTGTAGATGTCTATTAATTCCAATTGGTTTATACCCTCTGCTAGTTTCACTGTGTCCTTGTTCAGTTTCTGTTTCCATGATCTGTCCATTGATGAGTGTGGGGTCTTGAGGTCTCCCACTATTATTGTGGGGGGTGAAATGTATATTTTGAGCTTTAGTAGGGTTTTTTTTTAATGAATATGGGTACTCTTGTATTTGGAGCATATATGTTAAGGATTGAGTTCCACCTGACAAGTTTTCTCTGTAATGAGGAAAAAGTGTCCTTTTTTGTCTTTTTTGATAACTTTTGGTTGAAAATCTACTTCATTCGACTTTAGGATGGCTACTCCAGCTTGCTTCTTGGGGCCGTTTGCTTGGAAGGTTTTTTCCCAACCTTTTACTCTGAGATATTGTCTGTCTTTGTGTCTGAGATGAGTTTCCCGTATGCAGGAAAATACTGGGTTTTGTTTATGTATGCAGTCTGATAGCCTATATCTTTGTATTGGGGAATTGAGTCCATTTATGTTAACAGATAATTAAGATATTAAGTGGATGCTGTTTCCTGCTATTATTGCTTTTGGAGGTAGAATTGTGCCTGTGTGTCTTTCTTCTTTTGGTTTTCTTGCTTAGGTATTTTCTTGTTTTTACTAGGACGTAGTTTCTCTCCTTGTATTGGGTTTTCCACCTATAATTCGTTGTAGTGCTGGGTTTGTGGTCAGATATTGTGTAAATTTAGTTTTTCCTGAAATATCTTGGTTTCTCCATCTATAGTGATTGAGAGTTTTGCTGGGTACAGCAGCTTGGGCTGACACTTTTGTTCTGTTGGGGTTTGCATGATGTCTGTCCAGGATCTTCTAGTTTTCATAGTCTCTGTTGAGAAGTTGGGTGTGATTCTGATTGGTCTGCCTTTATATATTACATGACCTTTTTTTTCCCTTACTGTTTTTAGTGTTCTTTCTTTGCTTTGGGTACTTGGTGTTTTGACTATTATGGATGGAGAAGAATTTCTTTTCTGATCCACTCTATTTGGAGTTCTGTAGGCTTCTTTTATGCTCATGGTCATCTTATTCTTAAGGGTAGGAATGTTTTCTTCTGCGATTTTGTTGAAGATATTTACTGTGCTTCTTAGTTGATATCCTTTGCCCTCTTCTATTCCTATTATCCTTACATTTGGTCTTCTCATTGTGTCATGCATCTCCTGGATATTTTGGGTTAGGAGCTGTTTGGATTTTACATCTTCACTGACTGTTTTGTCTGGTTTCCATGTTGTCCTTGGCCCCTGATATTCTCTCTTCCATCTCTTGTAGTCTGTTGGATATGCTTGCATCTGTGACTCCTGATTTCTTTTTTTTTTAGGTTTTATACCTCTAGGGTTGTTTCTTTTAGTGTTTTCTTTATTGTTTTCCTCTTAAATTTCTCCTTCAATTCCTTCATCTCTTTGGTTCTGTTTTTCTCTAGTTCTTTGATTTCTTTGAGTGTTTTTCTTGCTTCTTCTTCTTTTTTTTTTTTTTTTTTTTTTTTTTTTGCTTTTCCTCCCGTTCTTGTTTAAGGTTCTCTATCATCATCTTGAGGTATGATTTTGGGTCTGAGTCTTCTTTTTCTGGAGTGTTTGGCATTCCGTTATTTTCTGTGATGGAAAAGCTGGGTTCTGCTGTTGCCAGGTTGTCTTGGTTTCCTTTGGGTAAGTTCTTTCACTTTCCTCTTGCCATCTTCTTGTCAGTGATTGCTTCCTGTCTCTCCTGTGTACCTTGCCTGTGTCCCTGGATCTCTGCTCTTTCTGGTGGCAGATGGCTTGAGTGTTTGTTCTGCATGCACAGGCCTTCCGGGCGAAAACTGAGTCCTTATGGCAGAGTTCCTTCTCCTCTGATCCAATGGGGGTTGGGGGAGCATTTTCCGTGGGTTAGGCCCAGCCCTCTCTGTGCCCTGGCTACTCGCAGTGCAGTATCACCAGGCCTGAGTTCCTGTATCTCCGCTGTTCCTGGTGGCAGATGGCCTGAGTGTTTGGTCCACTCAGATCATTTTGTAAGAACACTCCAGAAGTCCCACAGGTGCAGCTGGGAGTCCAGTGAACTTGGGGACCCACTATCTCCCAACCCCCTTACCATCCATCCATACCACTCCCCTTCCATCCAGCCCTTCCTGTTGGGACAGACTGCTAGGTAGTCTGCTCCCCTGAAGACACCATTTCCAGAGGCATCCCAGGAGATCCACTGCACCCAGGACACCACAGCTTGAAGGCATCGCAGGAGTTCTTCTGTATGTATGGCAACTGGGTCACCAACACTACAGTCTGAAGACCTCACAGGGGCTCTGGCATTCAGGGTAACTGACCAAAAAGATTAAAAGCCTCCTGGGGTTCTGCTGTACTTAGGGAAACAGAAACCACAGTTCATAGGACCCCATGGAGAACAGTTTCACACTGGACAACAGCTTGACTGCTCCTCTGAAGAGCCAACAGTCTGGAGGCCTCCCAGGAGATCTACTGCAGCCAAGACAACAGATCAGCAGCTAAACTGCCCTCTGAAGATCCTCCAGTTGGAAGGCCCCATAGGAGTTCTGCTAGAGCCAAGGTTGCAGGTTTATCAGTAGACCTGAAGCAACCCAGGGACAAAAGAGGCAGACTCCAGACAGAGTCACCCAGAATAGAAAAACCCAAAGACAACCAGATGGCAAGAGGCAAGTGCAAGACCATAAGCAACAGAAACCAATATATGCAGGCATCTTCAGAACCCAGTTCTCCCACCACAGCAAACCCTGAATATTCCAAAAGCCATGAAAATCAGAAAGCTGACCTAAATTCATATCTCATGAAGATAATAGAGTCCTTTAAGGAGGGCATAGATAACTCATAGAAAGAAATACAGGAAAACACAGTTAAACAGGTAGAAGTCCATAAACAGGTAACAAATACATCCCTTAACGAAATACAAGAAAACACAATCAAACAAGTAAAGAAATTGCATCAAATGGTCCAAGACCTAAAAGTGGAAGTCAAAACAACAAAAACAAAATACAAATTGAGGCAAACTTGGAAATGGAAAACCTAGGAAAGAGGTCAGGATTTACACATGTAAATATCACCAACACAATACAAGAGATAGAAGAGAGAATCTCAAGTGTAGAAGATAACTTAGAAGAGATTGACACAACTGCCAAAGAAAATTCAAAACATAAAAAAGCCTTCACCCAAAACATCCAGGAAAGTTAGAACACAATGCAAAGACCAAATCTAAGAATAATTGGAATAGAGGAGAATGAAGATTCCCAGCTCAAAAGACCTTAAAATGTCTTCAAGAAAATCATAGAAGAAAACTTCCCCAACCTAAAGAAAGAGATAGCTATAATGGTTCAAGAAGCCTATAGGACACCAAACACATGGGACCGGAAAAGAAAACCTCTTGTCACATAATAATCAAAACACTAAACACACAGAACAAAGAAAAAGTATTAAAAGTTGTAACGGAAAAAGGCCAAGTATCACTCAAAAAGTAGATACTTTTTGATACTATCAGAATTATACCAGACTTCTCAACAGAGACTAATGAAAGTCAGAAGAGCCTGGTCAGACTCTAAGAGAACACAAATGCCAGCCCAGGCTACTATACCCAGCAAAACTCTCAATCAACATAGATGGAGGAATATTCCAGGACAAAGCCAAATTCAGGACAAAACCAAATTCAAACTATCTATCTACCAATCCAGCCCTATAGAGGTCCCTAGAAGGAAAACTCTAACACATGAAAGGCACCTACTCCAAAGAAAAGGTAGTAAGAATCTCACAACAAAGCCAAAAGGAGAGAACCACAACAATATAATGCCACCTACAAAAAAAAAAAAAAAAAAAAAAAAAAAAAAAAAAAAAAAAAAAAACCAAAAAAAAACAACAACAACAAAAACCAGGAACAGTCATCTGTCTTTAATATCTCTCAATATTAATGGACTCAAATCACCTATAAAAAGACAAAAGCTAACAGACTGGATATGCAAACAAGAGCCAGCACATCAATAACAAAGACAGACACTATCTTAGAGTAAAGGGATGGAAAAATATCTTCCAAGCAAATGGTCCCAAGAATCAATCTGGAGAAATGACTCAGTGGTTAGGAGAACTGGATACTCTTGCAGACAAGTTGGGTTTTGGTTACCAGCTCCCACATAATGGCTCACAATCATCTCTAACTTCAGTTTCAAGAGATCTGAACCCCTGTTCTGGCTCCTGCAGGTACTTAATACACACTGTTTACAAACTCATGAAGATAAAGCATTAACCTGAAGTAAAAATAAACTCTTTAAAAATGTGGAAAGGGTGGTTCTTATGAAATCCAACTTCTTCAAAAAGCAGAGATATTTTTCTACCAGGCATCTGACAGAAAAGGTAAGACTTGAAGCATGAGGTAGTCTAAAAGGCTGATGAAGACTTTAAGATTGAAAAGGACCAATGCGATGAATCCCAGACTAACTGATGGGAGCTTAAATTAACCCTTGTCTGACAGCAGCAAGAACATAACACCTTCAGAATATCAACAAATATTCATAATATTCATAATATCAATAAAGACACTGTAATGGTTGTCACCTTGATGGGATCTACAATCATCTGAATGACAGACCCCTGGCATGCCTATGGGGAATTATTTTGATTAGATTAATTGAGTTGGATTGACCTGCCCACTATGGGTGGTTCCATTCTCTGGGCTAGACTGAATAAAATGGGCAAAACTAGCTGAGTACAGAACTTAGTTCTCTGCTTATTATGAATAAAATGTGAAAAATGTCAACCTCAAATTTCTACTGCTGAAACTTCTTTACAGACAGACTGGAACCATGAATGATGGGCTAAAATATATGCTTTGTACATTAACTTCCTTTTATTGAGGTATCTATCATGGTAACTAAAGCAAAAATAAAATCTGGAAATATCAAATGGATATGGATGAGAAGATGAGAACCCTGGGATTCAGGTAAGCTTATCCTAGACAATACTGTGTCCAAAGCAGAAAATCCTGCTCAACTGTGCCCACATTCACAGTTGTTATAGACCATGAGCCATTAAATTATTGTCCGAAGCTGTTCTGTTCCTGAAAGTTTGTCATAAAGGAACATGATACTAATAACTTACCTAAAAATGGTTTAGTTGGAAAAATAAGAAAAGAAGCAGGAAAGGATCTTAGTATAAGAGAATTCTTATGAAAGTCAACAGAGTCTTGGTTAGGAATCTGTCTAGGATCCCTTACCAAACAATTAAGAAAATACTGTGGTTTATAGCAAAGCTGTACAGAAGCAGGCATCTCAGATCCAAAAAAACAAGTCTACCATGCTGTGTATCTATGGTATTTAGCCCTTGCTCTGAAAGATAAGCGCATGGGCATACAATTGGTTGGCCTCTGGCAAAACTTAACAGAGCTTAGAATATTTTATGTCAAGAATATTTAATTGCTTCACAGAGTGTGTCTTTCATAAAACCTCTTTCAAACTGGACCTATACTTACTCCTATACTCTAGACATGGAGCAAAAAAAAGGAATCCTCATCTACTTAAAAGTCTCCCAAATACTTAGATCAGGTTACCAATATATTCCAGAACTTCCTGGCATATTTGGTATAGCCTTCACCCTTGCCCAAGTTGTCTCTATATTTTTTCATGCTTCCTTATTTGGTCTGGACTCATTCTGTACTGTTATAGAACCCTTGATTTTCAATAAAGTTCATACTCATCAATGAAATACTATTCAGCGAGAAGTAAACAGCTTATTTAAAGTGGAGAACTGAGGTAGTTGTGGAAACACAACCCTTTGTTCTGAGTACACAGGAAACAGAGACAAGAAGATTAAGGATTTGAAGGCCAGCAGTATAGTAAGATTCTATCTCAAAAAAGGAAGAGGAGAGAAGGAAAGAAGGAAGGAAGGAGAAAGAAATAAACAAAGACAAAGAAACAGGGGAAAGAGCTTAATACACTCAGTTGAGCTTACATACACTCAAGCAGAAGGACAGTTATGAAAACAGTATTGACTAAAGTAGATAATGTGTCTTGTGACTGAAAATTAAATTACTCAGCAGAGCATATGGAGTCTGTCAGACTGAAGATTTGTGGAGTAACCAAATCAACACAAAGGAAGTGATGTAAGTGGAAATATGAAACCTACAATGAAAGCTAAAATTTCCTTTGTTACATTAGACATCAAAAAGTAAATTATGAATACACATGGTCAGATGCATACATGTGGTCCCATGGGTACCCATGGTCTTGTATTATATAAGCAATCTCAAAGAAAAATCTCATTATCATCTCATTAGATGTCAAAAGCCTTTAAGAAAATGTAACACCTCTTCATGTTAAAGTCTTGGAATGATCAGAAATTCAAGGCACATACCTATATATAATAAAAGCAAATCAACAGCCAATATCAAATTAAATGGAGACAAATTTGTAGCAATCCCACTAAAATCAGGGACAAGACAAGGCTGTATACTTTCTCTCTATTTGTTCAATACAGTACTCAAAATTCTAGGTAGGGCATTTAGATAACAAAAGGAGATCAAAGGGATACAAATTGGAAAGGAGAAAGTCAAAGTATCACTATTTGCAGAAGATATGGTAGCATATGTAAGTGAACCCCAAGTTTCTACCATGTAGAATAATGCAAATTGATCCATTTTTTATCTCTATGTACAAAGCTAAATTTCAAGTAAATCAGGAACCTCCACATAAAACCAGATACACTCAATCTAATAGAAGAAAAAGTGGGAAAGAGCCTCAAAGACATCAGCACAGGAGGATATTTTCCTGAGCTGAACACCAATGACTCAGGCTCTAAGATAAAAAAAAAATTGACAAATGGGCCCTTATGAAACAGAAAAGCTCTGTAAGGCAACAGACACTGTCAATAGGACAAAATGGCAGCCTACAGATTGAGAAAAGATCTTTACCAACCCTATATCCAATACAGAGCGTATATCCTAAAAGATATAAAGAACTCACAAAGTTAGAGTCCAGAAAACCAAATAACCCATTTTAAAATGGGGTACAAAGTTAAACAAAGAATTTTCAATTGAAGAATCTTCCTCCAGTGGCTGAGAAGTACCTTAAGAAATGTTCAACACTTTTACCAATCACGGAAATTCAAATTAAAACTACCCTGAGATCCCACCTCACACCGATCAGAATGGCTAAGATCAAAGACTCAAGGGACAGCAGATACTGGTGAAGATGTGGAGAAAGAGGAACACTCCTCCATTGCTGGTGGAATTACAAGGTGGTACAACCACTGTGGAAATAAGTAAATTGGTTTAGATCTACCTGAAAACCCAACTATTCCATTCGTGGGTATTTACCCAAAAGATGCCGCAATATATAGCAAGGACACATGCTCCACTATGTTCATAGCAGTGTTATTTTTTAATTTTTAATTGGATAGTTTATATATTTATATTTCAAATGCTATCCCCTTTCCCGGTTGCCCCTTCTCCCATCCCCTCCCCCTGCTTGTATGATGATGCTCCCCCTCCCTCCCACCTATTCCCACCTAACCATTCTGGTATTCCCCTACACTGGGAAAGTGAACCTTCACAGGACCAAGGGCTTCTCCTTCTATTGATACCAGACAGTGCCATCCTCTGCTACATATGCAGCTGGAGCCATGAGTCCCCCCACATGTACCCTTTGGTTGGAGGCTTAGTCCCTGGGAACACTGGGGGGTTTGCTGGGATGATATTGTTGTTTTTCTATGGGGTTGCAAACCCCTTCATGTCCTTCAGTCCTTTCTCTAACTCCTCAATTGGGGTCCCTGAACTCAGTCTGATGGTTAGCTGCAAGCATCTTAATCTGAATCAGTAAGGCTCTGGCAGAGTCTCTCCAGACACAGTGTTATTTATAATAGCCAGAAGCTGGAAACAACTCAGATGTCCCTCAGTTGAAAAATGGATACAGAAAATGTGTACCTTTACACAATGAAATACTACTTAGCTAATAAAAATGACAAGTTCATGAATTTTGCCTGTAAATGGATGGTACTAAAGAATATTATCCTGAGTGAGGTTACAAAACTCAAAAGTACATACATGGTATGTACTCAATGATAAGTGAATATTAGCCCAAAAGCTCAGAATACCAATTATATAACTCAAGACCATATGATACTTAACAAGAAGGAAGGCCATAGTTTAAATGCTTCAAATCCAATTAGAGAGGGGAACAAAATAATCATGGGAGGCAGAGGGAGGAAGATATCTGGGTGGGACAGGGGAGGGAGAGGGAGAAGAAAAAAGGGGAGCAGGACCACATATGGGAAGAGACAGGAGAGCAGTCCAGATGGCTAGGGAAATGAATAGAAATAAGAGGCAGTGAGGGTTGGAAAACTCGAGGAACCACTAGAAAGACCCAGAAGCCAGGAATTCAAAAGCCTCCCAGTACCCAATGGGAATGACATTAGCTGAAATACCCAGCAGCGGGAAGATAGAACCTAGAGACAACCTCCAGTAAATAAACATGGCCCCCTCATGGAGAGATGGAGCCACCCACCCATTTAAATAATTTTAACACAGAATTGTCTCTATCTGAGGAAATGCAGGGACATAAAAGGAGCAGCCCATTTTCTGATCCACTCCATCAACAGACACCAAACTCCAACACTATTGCTGATGTCAAGATATGCTGACAGACACAAGCCTGTTATAACTGTTCTTTAAGAGGCTCTGCTAGCACCTGACTAAGACAGATGCAGAAACTCATAGCCGATGATTGGGCTGAGCCCCAGGGACTCCAATGGAAGAGTTAGGGAAAGGACCTAAGGAGCTGAAGGGGATTGCAACCCAATAGAAGGAACAACAGTATCAATTAACGAGACCCTTCAGAGCTCTCAGGGACCAAACCACCAACCAAACCAGTCCATGACTCCAGCTACATATGAGTCCATGACTCATCTGGCATCAGAGGAGGGGAAGCACTTGGTCCTGTGGAGGCTTGATGCCCCAGAGATAGGGATGCTAGAGGGGTGAGGGGGGAGTGTGTGGGTAGGTGGGAGAGCATCCTCTTAGAGGCAAAGGGGATCAGAATGGGGTGGGAGGAGACTAGGAAGGGGATAACATTTGAAATGTAGACAAATAAAATGACTAATAAAATATTTCCAAATTCTCCTAATAATGGAAGTATTAATGGGAAGATTTTGGTTGTGGCCATTTCTGAAAAGCTGTTGTCTTCAGTGCTTGTGAGAGCCTATAATTCAGGTACCAGAAAAGTCCGTTAAATGGCTAGAGCAATGCCCTCACGCTTAAACACTGAGAAATATACCACTCCTTAGTGACACAAGCTAGGAAGAGCCTTTAATAGTTAATGCTTACCATTTACTTTTCTCAGTGCCGTTTTCAGAGAATACAAATGGCACAGCACTGCTGACTGGAACACATGGTTTGATGTCCTAATCAATAACACTTTAAACTTAACTTCTTTCTCAAAATGAAAGTCTACATTTGCATCTTCTTTTGTTTGAATATTCACACCTGTAAGGTCTGTTTGGAAGTACAGTCAGAGGATCAAGGGGCCTGCTCAGAAATATGGCAACCACCAGTCTCCCTTTCAAGGGTGACCAGTTCATTAGGAATGCCTCTAGTTCTCAAGTTTCTTATTTTTTCTAAAACAAAAACAACAACAACAACAACAACAACAACAAAACCCACTCCCAAGTCCTATTTTCCAATTTCTGAATGTGACCAAGTTATTTTCCAAGTTATGTTCTAATCTAAAGCAGGTAGGGTAGGTCTGCCATTTATAAATCCCTATAGCTAGAATGAAAACTTTAAGTACAAAAGTAAAACTGGTTTACACAGAGGTACAGGATGTGACTATCACTGTTACTATGGTTGCCTTTTGCTCCCTCACCTACCTACAAGGATGGTCCGTGGCTGAAGTTAAAAGAGGGCAGGCACAAGGCCTGTCAATGGACAAGCATGAAGGGTAGGCAGGAACAAAGTTTTAGAAAGGAAGAGAGGAAAAGTCTGAAAGAGAGAGGAGGCAAGATGCAGGAAGAGGAGAATGACCCTCTGCATTTCTCTGCATGGATACAGGTTGTTATGAGTATTTTATAAGAGATGGGTTTATACCAGATGATTTGTCTTGTCTAGATGGGCAAATTATATCATTTGGCTCTGAGTTTCTAGTGTGGATGTTTTGTGGAGTGTAAAATTTACTGAGTCAATCTGAGAGAAAGCCACCATTAAGTTACAAGTTTCTGGAGTTTTGACTTTTTCAGGTTGGTTGGAGTGTGGGTAGAATTTGTGGTTTTCCCTCTGCCAGGTGAGAGATGGCAGAGGGGAATGGCTGCCGCTGGGATAAATATTATGGCAGTTCTGTATGGCCCTCAGGTGAAGCTGAGATGAATTAATGCTAGCTCCACATGGCCCGGCATTAACCTGGGAGAGGGGTCAGAGAGAACCTGGGGGCAGTGTGGCATGGAGGAACCAGTTGCCTTTTTAAAAATATTTCCCGAAATAATGATCTGCTTGTATCTCTTCTGTCCTCAGTCATAAAATAACTACTATCCTCTTTTCTACTCTTTGAAGCAAAGTGCATATACTGGCTTATCATCGTTCTTTTGTCTCATGTGAGTGCACTACCAAAATGTACTCAGGTGTATTTGTGGCTATTACTTTATTCAAGTAGCTAACTCAGGCTAGGCAATATGCTGGTCAGTTTACATACCTCACCAAACTAGGATTTTATTCTATTATTGTATTATTCTATATCACACTATTCTGTGAGGTTTTATACTCAGAATTATTAGCATCATTGCCATCAGAATTGTTATCAACCATGGGCTTTGTTACACTGATGTTTTCCAACACTCCATGTGTGTTAGGGTCTCTTTGCAATCAGCCATATGGTAGACATTACAGAATAAATGCTAAGTAGATGCACAAAGAAAATTATTTTCTTCATGGTTTCTTGTGCTTCTTTTTACATGTCTGGTATTTTAAATTTCTGTGTCTTATATAAAACAACAAGTTAGGAGAGGCAAAGCTATAGCTTTTGAAAAGAATACAAATGGAAAAGTGTGAGATGGTTTAGTTGGCACAGTGTGAACATTTCAAGGCAAAACACTACTAGAAGGAACTTGATAATAAGGTGATTTAGTTTGGACCTTGAGATTTCCTCAAATACCATCTTCCGCTTCCAGCATCACCTGACAGCTGAATGTGCAAACACAGAAAGAGCTCTACTCCATCGATGTGTGCTGTTGGAGAACACAGGTTTCTCAACCAGTCAGTCCTTGATAACCCTGAGGAATCTAACACCCATGTCATGACTTGGATTGCTTAGTGTTGGGTGAAATTTTACATGTTCATTCTATTAGCTTTAACCCTCCACATACAATTTATATTCCCTCCATAAAATTATGTAAACTCTAGAAAGCACAAATGTCTTATATCTTCCACGTTGCCATTAGAGATATCGATCCTGTCAGCAAGCATCCCAGGCTTTGTGAATAAGCTCTATGGAAGCGGAAAAAGCATGCTCACTTTTCAAACTCTCACATCCCCTGAAGCCAAGGAGACATTTACGCTTACATTTCAGTTTGCTTTCTTTAATGTGCCATTATGAACTTATTAAAGCTGAAGAAAATCAAGTTTTGGGGGATTCTAAAAGCATTGAAAGTTCATGATGATGTTTACTCTTTAGATAAACGTAGCTATTTTTAAAAACACCTTCCTGTCAGAGTTAATGGCATTTTTTATGCTGGGATGGATTATTTGGCTCCTCAGAACAGCTCCATGCCATCAGAGAGCCATTACCATCCAGCTTAATGTCTCCATTCCCAGTTATAAATGGCAGGCCTTGTTTCTGTTTTACCCCAAGACTGAAACTTCATGAAATGGTGACTGTTTCCACATCCAAAAGTTTAAATGACATAAAAAGCATTTCTTAGCAATCTTGTTCATTTGATTCATAAATGGTGACTTTTGGGACTTGACTTTTTGTTCTCAATTTTAATTTCTTTTCCTTTGGGGGAGGGAAGAGGGTGGGGTTTTACAAATCAGCCCAGGCTAGCCTGGAACTTGCAACCTCCCACTTCTAAGACTGTAACTGTGCCAGCTTGTCTAAATGTGAAGTGGGTTTGAGAAAACAGTTTGGATTCTGAAATCCCTCCTACACAGTTTCACTTGCTATCCTATAGTTTGGCACAGTTAAAACATAAGGTTTTATCAGTTCAGTCTAATATCTCGGAAAGCAAACTTTAAAAGCACTGTGTAGAGTGTTTGAGACCACTGGACAATCTGGAGAGAAAGGCGACATTCCCCTGTGCTTTTCTCCCTGACCACTTAGACTCTGGGCTGTCCCAAAATTTAACGACAAAGGCTAGAGGGCAGAGAAGAGAGAGGGAGCTGTCAGCCAGTGAAAAGGCCAGTGTCACATTCCTTAACCAGAGCTAACCCTTACCACGCATGCCATCTCTAGCTTACTTGCTCAGGGTAATAGGTTTATGGCTTTAAACAATCTGGGAGCACTAACTGGTTCTCCCCTGAACTGTCCTGTCTATAAAATGCCTTGGTTATCCCAATCCATGTCCACTACAGGTGTAAAGGAAACAACTTAGGTTTTGCTTTCCCAATTAATTTTTTAATAAAAATATTCTTAATACCCCTATTTAGTCTTGTTGCTGGAAGTTTGAGCCTTTCAAGGGTTCACCTGATTAAATAAGGTCCACCAAAGGTCACCATCTTTTGACTGTCTTGGGGGCACTGCATGTATAAAAGCAGCACAGCCACCACCAGAGTGACATCCTCACAATTCCATCAGTTTTCTCTGAGGGTTTAGGATATGAGGGCCTGGGTCATTAGGAATCATTTTATAATTCTGCCTACACCGCAAGTCCTAAATCCACTTTTATCTGGGTGATTTATTACATTATCTTCTAGACCTCAATACAGGGTCCCCAGGTAGACGCTCAGGCCACAGATAATCAAAGAATTATGTTGGTTTGCCCAGGCCTCTCTCCGTAGAGATTTCTCAGAACATTTCCTACCACATTTTCTTCAATTACACTGAACTTAATAAAAATGTGCAGAGTGTTTTCTTCCTGGGGCTTTGACATCTAATGCATAATTATAAATCAATAGCATAGAAAGAAAAGCCTCATACATTTAAACCCTGTGTGGTTATAGTATGTACTCTTCAACCACAATATATCTAAAATGTTTTGCCTTTGCTCATAATTTTTAAAACAGTTCATTATTTTCTTGTGAAAAAATTAAATACTCCAGTTTTCTGCATATCCTATGTTGGAGCAACAGCAGATGACTTGAGATATTGTCTTTTCACTTTATTGACTTTTTGGACTTGTGATTGAGAAAAAAGCAGAAGCCACTGACTTTTGCTGTAGAATCTATCATTTGTAACAGCAAAGAATATCTGTGTTTATCAATATTATTGTATCAAAATAGCAAAATACGGAGCAGAAAAAGAAGGCAATTTCCAGTCACTTAAAATACCCCGAAGTCCTAATTGTTTTACGTAGCTTTACTTCTCTGGCAGGCTTGAGACCCGAAACTGATTTCTTTTCAGAAATACAAACTATACCAAAGATCAACTCTGAAATTATTCACAGATGATTAACATGCTATTTAAAGAAAATAGGAGCTTTATGCTTTAAGCAGTCAGGTTAAAAACTGTAGGCATTGTCTTTAAATCAGAAGAATAGTAGCTTTCCCCCCCAGCCTTCAGCATCCTACTTTTCTTTCTCTATAAGAAGATGGGCTGGTGCGTTGGAGTACACAGTACAGAGACACAATGAGAAGGGTGTCAACAACATCAGTCACCTGTTAGGGCTAAAACAGAGATATGCCAAAGAAGCACACAGAAAAGAAAATGCCAGAGCTTGTTAGAATCTATAAATCACACTAAAAACAATGGGAAAGAAAAGACCCTTGGAGCTGCCATTCAGATAATTACTTGTCATTTTTTAGTCAATCTAAAATAATAATGTTGCCAGGCAGTGGTGGTACACACCTTTCATCTTAGCATTCAGGAGACAGGGGTAGGCAGAACTCTATGAGTTCCAGGATAGCCAAGGCAACACAGAGAAACCCTGTCTTGAAAAACCAAAATAGAAGAAAGAAGAGGAGGAGGAAGAGGAAGAGGAGGAACAGAAGGAAGAGAAAGAGAAGGAGATAGAGGAGAAGGAAGGTCTAATAGAAGGGTTTACTTGGCATATTGCATAAGACCTTACAAGCAGGGTCCCATTTACTCCCTAAACAGCTTGTTCCTAGGAGGGCCATATTTTTGTGATGCCCAGTTTGCAGATGGGATTTAGACCTTGTCTCTCGGATGACTAATCTGTGTTGTGGCAGACTTGCTCCACTAAACACCGAAGGCTTTCTTCATCCCTTCCTTTCTCTCATGCTGCTAATGCTTTGTAGCCAGAACTTGCTGGGCCTTATGCCTGAGCCAGGCCATAGTAGCAGCATTTAGTTGAAAGAAACTGGGAAGTGCTCTTGATTCCTCTCAGAGAAATTCTGAATAAAGTCTATACAATCCAAGAGCACCCACCACTAGAGGTCAGCTGTGCCTTCATTTACTCACACTGAAGCCTATCTGTCCCTTCCCAGTTTCCTCCTTATCTTTACCATGACTTCCTGGAATTGTCTGCCAAAGAAACTCACATTCCCACAGCAGGGTTTCTTTTCCTAGGGCGTAAAAAGTGATTACTTTCTTCTATGACAGTAATAAAGTATTAAAACCAATCAAAATTTCAGGATTCCCAGTACTCCTTGAAAAGGCCATTTATTTTACTTTTATAATTACACTCACATTCTTTAATAAAGAGGAGCAAAGGCTTTCCAGTTAACCAGCAATTCTTCTCTACTAACCTTATTCAATAAGTGGTAAGTTCTTGGTGCAGAAGAACTTGAGAAAGATCACATGCACAATTTTGTAGTTGTTGCCTCTAGCTACATTTTGCTATAATAATATTCAGAATTCTAAACCACTTGGCTTCATCTTAAAGATCTTTATGGAGAGCAAATTTGTCATTCTCCAATATAAAGAGATTTTTTGCTTCAATTTACAATTGTAGAGTATTGTCACACATTAACAATGCACAGAATCCATGTCTGGCAGCAATTGAGAACAGTGTGTTGGGGAGTACATAAGGAGTTACAAGCTCTGGAGACTGAGGATAACCCTTTGTCTCAACCAGTTCCCTCTAAGGTTGAGAGCTCTGAACCACAACCTTATTTCTAAAGGGTAATTAACACCTAGAAACCTGTTCTCTATCCTAAAGATACAATTTCTGTTCATTAGGAAGACAACATTTCTCTCCCTTTCTCAACAGAGGAAAAGTGACTCTTCTGTGAAGCACTTGTTCCAGACACACACTGACCCTCCTCTGTAGTGTGGCTCTCTGTAAATGCAGCTGACATCAGCTTCCAACATCTCCATCAGGGGAGGAGAGAGTGGGCCTGTGATATTGACACTAGAAATAACAATGCTTGTTCTTTCATCTGGAAACCAAGCCCACAGTTGCAATTAAGGGAAATAAGAAAATTAGATATAAAGGTATCAATAAAATATTTTTGGGGTTCAATTTTTCATTTAATCTAGAGGGACCCTTTTAATCTATACAATCAACTTCTGACACATGCTGATAACTAAGCCAACTGTTTGCAACAATTCTTTTAGAAGCTTCAGGGACTGTGTGTTTTACAAGGAACACCAAAGCTAAGAAGATGACAGTTGGCTATTGGTTACTCAAACTACAAAAGAACACTTGAAATTTCTTTCATTTTCTTATTTTTTCCCTCCCAATTCAGAACCATGCAACCCAAACTGTAGAAATGGGTCGTCAGTGAATAAGAATGCCAGCTCCCCCTGCAGAGGACATGAGTTCAGTTCCCAACACTCAAGTGTGCTCCCAAACATACAAAATACATGTACTTACATAGATATAATATGAGCCAGCAGACTTTAAAGGCATGCCAGATGGCGCTCATGAGTTCAGAACTGTCATGTCAGTCTACAGGACATCTAAAAGGACTCATGTTCTATGGTTTGTCTTTTCATTTGATCTTAGACCTGTGGGTGGGGAGTGAATTAGATCTAAGACCCAAGCGAGAGGCAGAGGAACTTGGTATTCTGGGGAGCCAAGGTTGACTGTATACATTTATAGGTTATTCTAGACCCAAGAAATTCTGTGGCTTGTGCTATATTTGCGGAACATGTTCACTGCCTTACTGTACAGTAAGCCACTCTAGGAAATCAAGTCTAGGGGAGCAGGTAATCTTTCACTAAAGCTCCTCTGGCTACCCATGAGCTTTTCCTCATTTACCTGTGCTTTGTTTCCATGGTTTTATTTATTCACCAGTTAGAGCTGACATGGCTAATGGCTCTTTGCTTGTCCACAAGTGGCCGTAAGCCTTTGTTTACTGTGTGGTGTGTTTATCTGGAGGTGTGAGTATGGATCTTGGAAAACCTTTTCATCATTGATTCCCAAGCTTTAAAATGCATCAGAATCAGCTAGATGGTTTTAAAATACAGATGAATGGTACTTTTTCCCCCCGGAGAGTATGATTTCATGGTTCTGGGGTAGAAACCTCAAATTTGTAAGTTTTACTGAACTGAAAATGATTGCTATGTGGGACAACTTTCCTCAGAGAGCTCACTGAATATAGGGTCAGTATGTATTTTATAAAGCAGCCAATTAAATGAGTAAAATCTACTTTTAAAAAACAAAGAAGATTGAATATGATTCCTAAATTATGCTAAGAGGGAGCTGTTCTAAGCTATGCTAAAAGAACTGACCTTAAACTATACTGAGATTTTACTTCTTGACAAAGTTTACTTCTTGATTACAGAGGGAAGCTGACAAGATTATATACTCTCTCAAATGGAACAAAGTTCATGCTTTGGTTGGTCCTGAGATTGATAGGTGCATATAAATTTAGAATAGAGAGCTATGCATGCACAAATGCGCGCAGGCGCACGCGCACACACACTTACAAGCATAGGGAAACATGCTTTAAAGGGGAATAGTATCATTTAATTACTGTCTAGGTTACTAAGATAAGGTGAAGGACAAAAGATATGCTAATAATCTGTCCTCAAGAGATCCTTTTAAAACTGTAGATCCAGATTGAAAGGCGTCATTACAATGGCTAATTAACATTAATTATGAATTACCTTTCAGGTGCAGTTAGGTCACCTAAAAGGCAGAGAGAGACACAAGGGCAGAGAGAGAAATCTGGGGTGGCTAGGAGGCCTCTAATCCACAGTGCACACCTGCTGCTGCTGACAGAGGTGATAGTTTAAGCCGATGCCGGGTCCTGAGAGCAGGCTGGCCAGTGGAATCACCTGTGTACTGACACCATCTCCTTGACTGTGACAAGTTTCTGGGCTACCGTTGCTATTGAAGTTGGTGCCCACCCATCCAAGTTTTCTGTATTTCTATCGGTGTGTCTGTCTTTTATTTATTCCCTCTTTGCCCCAGTCAGGATTCTAGGACTAAGTTATGCTGAGTTTGGCACTAACTGTTCAGAAAAAAAAAATAAAGTACATTTGTTTTATATAGGAGGTAAGGGATCACCAGTTACACTACGAATTTAAGAATGGATGGATGGAAACATGTAGAACACAAGAAATTGTACCTTTAATTTTTCAAAGTAAAGTTATTTCATAATCAGGCAGTAAGGTGCTAGATTGGATTTTCTGAGAAAAACTTTAGAGCACTGTTACTCTAAATAACACAGTATTTGATACCAACTGGGGTTCTCTTGCCTGTAAAAACTAATTTTCTTTCTGTGATTCACAACTAACTCTGAGGTTTAAAGTAATTAGTGTGGAATGTGTGTTTGGTATTTTAACTAAAGTAGTGACAAAGTAAAGACACCTGCTGGTTACATATGTGTTCTTTCATAGGTTTACTTTACTGTGAATGTTGTTGGTTTGTAGCAAAGCTGATCAGAAAGGAGAGCTATATACACCCACTTTGCCAAACACACAAGCTCCCCCACTATAATTCACCCCTAAAAATGACATGTGTGATAGCTAATGAAATCTACCTTGGCATTTCCTAATCAGGAAAGTCCTCAGCTTATATTAGAATTTGCCAAGTACTCTTTGTGTATTTAGAAATCTAGTGAATATTTACAATGTAAATAAATATTCAAGTTATAAAGCTAAATATCTATGAAGTAAAGCTGTCATGCATTTATTTTAAAATGTACTATTTATCATTATTTTATACACATGTCTTTATGTTCACACATACCAGTGGTTTTCAACCTTCCTAATGCAGTTCCTTTAATATAGTTCCTCATGCTGTAGTGACCCCAAACCAGGTATTCTGTAAAATCAATAATTCATCTAAACAGCATTAATTCATGAAAGCTCATCTTTCTACTGATCCACAGGAAATCTGATCAAAAGGGTGGTGAACTAATACCCAGGGATTATTATATTAACTTAATAATGGCAGGAAAGTTATCTCAGCTGCAAGGAGCAATCCTGAGATGAAATCTCTTTTGGACCTTGCCTCATATAGCTTACCCATTGCAGATCACACAAAGATGATGGGTTATCTTCAGGAAAGCTATCTGCTAGTCTTAGTCTATGCTAGATGGATCCTGACTCTGTATGATCTATGAAATATTGCTTTATGGATTGTGCAAAAGTAAAAGCTAATGAAACGTCCAGTTTATTCTGACACTTGTATAGGAAGCCTGTGATCTTTGCTATCCTGCCCGCTCTAACTGGAGTAAGATGAAGAATGCTCGCCTTCACCACAGAAGTGGCAGAATGATCTCATGGAATTCACTTCTTAGCAGATTTTTCGATTTGGTTTTACAATCAAGTGGAGATGGCTTTGGCACGCATTGCAGCAGTGACTAGAAAGCGTTGGGCATCTGTTAGTGTCTTCACTTGCCCTAGCGTATGCCTCCCTCAGGGTTGTCATCACCTCATTTACAGATGTTTGCCTGTGTGTCCAATTCCACTGGGAAATGTGGTTCTTCTTCATTCTGTCAGTAATGATGCAACTAGGAGTCAGTCACCAACAGCAGCTTTCAGTCCCACCTCACTGTCTGCTTAGAGGCTCTTGCTGATGTGTGCAGGAAACGGACAGTGTTCTCATTGGAAGCAAACAGTCTCAAAGCTTCATGAAAAGGCTGTTGAGGAGGCAACCAGTACACTTTCTAAATGTGAACTGAAGTTTGAGCAACGGTGTTCAAGAGCAAATGACTTTATGAAAGGCCAGCAAAAAAGAAACCTGTCTGTGACAGTGAAGACACATCTCACTGGGGTTAGTTTCAAATATTGTGCTTCAGTTGTTTGCCTAAAAAAACACATAATAAAGCCTATTGTTTGCTTGTTTTGGCTTTATTATTAGCCCTAAATTTAGACTAAATTAGTACTTTCTCTTAAAATAATCTTAATCGATACTTAAGTTTGGCTGTATCACACACTCATACGAAAATGTTGATTCATTCTGATTTGAGATACTGTGCCAACTGACCTTCACATCTCTAAAAATCACAGAAATATCTAGGTGATGGTGGCATATGCCTTTGATCCAAGCCCCTGAGAGGCAGAGGCAGGTACACCTGAGGCCACCCTAGTCTACAGAGTGAGTTCCAAGACAACCAGGGCAACTGGAACCATATCACTTGACAAAAACTGGGGAGGTTGAGTAAGTTCAGAAATGGCAACAGACATGAGGGCAGTAAGAATTTCACCTATACCAGACCCAGGCTCTTTTCCTGGGTCACATGGTCACAACCCCATGGGAAAATCATGACCACAAGTGACATAGCACAGAATTCGCTATGCCAATGAGTTGTCTATATAGGACACCCCAGAGGGTTTAGCCAATAAACTTTTCCTTCTGCAAAAGGTATTTAATCTCTGGTCCATACTTAGTAAGGCATATGCACCCATTTTCCATGATAAACAACGAATGAACCATTTCTAGAGGCAAGCTTCCCTGATTATTAAAAGGGAATAATTCCTTGGCTTCCCAGGGTGTGCACAGAATTCAGCAAAGGCCAGCAGTGGGTTCAGAAGTGCCAATCCCAAATAGATATTCAAGGTAATCTTTCCCAGTGAGAAAAGGCCTTAGGGGCCTGATTCAGGGCCTTGCAGCAAAAATTATGAGCTGTTTCCATCAAGAAACAACAGCATCTGAGAGAACCTGGGTTATAATAAAAATGTAGAATTATAAGGATATATTAATAGAGTATAAGCCATTGAAAGTTTTGTATTGGGGATTCATACTTTTTTATATTTCTACCAGAAATCAAAATCTGTGGACACCATCAAAACTAATAAAGATTAGAATTCAGCAGGCGAGCTCTCCTGAAAATGTTGGCTGCTGACCCAAAAAGCACTTAGTTCATTAAGAATGTCTCTGTTTATAATTTCCTACTGTACCCAGTTTACATAGTGGCTTCAAGCAGAAGGGAATGGCATGTGGTGAAAAAGTCTTGAATTGGCTTCTTAGAGAAAACCACAGAAATAGTATGAGAATGTGCTTTTGTTTTAACCCTAGGTGTAGGGCTTCGGGCTGCTTCAGACTGTAGTAGTTAGATATGATTTGCCTCATCTTTAACAGAAGCGCGGTGTTGCCAGTCGCTGATAGTTTCTGCAACTGTGTGACATTTGGATTGCTAGGAACTTTGCTGAGGGTATATAAATGCTAGAGCCCTGACAGGTGTGTGTGTAGGGTAGTTATTGGTCATTTAGGGAGGTTAGCTATGGTTTGTTAGTAGCCATGGTCTAAAAAGAAACAGAAGAAAAGAAATTTGATTCAGGGGTCTCTCTCTCTCTCTCTCTCTCTCTCTCTCTCTCTCTCTCTCTCTCTCTCTCTCTCTCTCTCTCTCTCTCTCTTCCCCCTCTATCCTATGTAGTGTTAGGAGTAAATGTGGGTAAATGGTAGGGGAAAAGAACCACAAAGTAGCAAAATCCAGCTAAAGTGTAAGAGTCTCAAGATCACACTATTTATAGTTCATCAGGGCACCCAAGGAAGAGATAACAAAACTCAGGAAAAGGAAGGAGTGTTTACCAAGGTCATCTGGTTATGGTGAGAAACAGGGATAATAAAAGGAAGAACAATGACCAGCTCAAGAGTACCCAGCCTACCTCAATGACTGACACATGTGAAGGATCCTACAGAAATGAAGTCCGAACATTATGGGGATGCTGACTGTGATGGAGAACGTGCAATTCTTTTCTTTCTTTTACTCTATGAATAAGTGATGTAAGGTTCAGAGAATATATGCATCTGGGTCTTTCTGGGCAGTATATAAAGGCAACATTGTAATAACTGATAAAGCATGATTTCTGTTAATTCCAGCAGTGACACAAGTGTCTATAACCATCCTTTTCAATCTCTGCATGGCTCCCAGGCACCATGAGTGCCATGGTGTGCCTTAAGATGCCCACAATTCTTCTCCCTTCCTTTTTCTCCTGTACTCTGCTCTATATTTCAAAACATTCCATGCCATTGTTGGTATTCCTCGAACCCTACTCTCATATTCCTCTTTTTTGTTTTCACACTTAAAATCCAAGTTCAAAGAGCTTAAGAAACAGCACAGTGGTTAGGGGCACTGACTGTTTTTCTAGAGAACCAGGATTTGATTTCCAGCACCCACATGCCAGGTAATGATAGTTTGTAACTCTAATTCTATGAGGGTTCGATGCCCTCATTTGGTCTACTGAGATACTGCAAGTATGTAATGCACACATATATAGGCAAGCAAATCACCCAAATACATAAAAAAAAATCCAAGTCCTTAATCTAAACCATCTCCCTCCACGGTGGTACTTCTCGCTGCCCTCTCACTTTAAGTTCTCCACATTTAGTTGCCCATCCAAGTAAACACATTATTATATTACAAATCTAATGTAACTTGACACTGCCCATTCAAATGTCGAATTATCTGTTACCTAAGACAGTCAATCATAAACCTAGCTAAGGTTTTTCTTCTACCTAAGTGGGGGGAGGGCATCTTATCTGATGGTAGCTCAGTTCAGCTATTTCGATGGTTAGTTTTGGTCAACTTGACACAACATAGGGACAATTTGAGAAGAGGATCTCAATTGAGATTCATGCTTTCATAAAACTGAACTGTAGGCAAGTCTATAGTATACTCTCTCGGTCACTGAGTGGCAGTACCAGGTCCTGGGTTGTGTAAGAATACAGGTTCAGCAAACTATGGACAGCAAGGCAGTAAGCAGCAGTCCTCCAAGATCTCTGCTTCAGTTCATGCTTTAAGGTTCTTTCCCTGTTTAAACTCCTGCCTTGACTTTTCTCAGAGGTGGGATGTGTTTGAGTCATGAACATCAAATAAACCCTTTCTTCTCCCAATTTCTTTTAGTCATAGTAATAGACTGCAAATAGGATAACATTTATGAGAACTTGCTACTACTACACATAACTATAGTTCAATCCCTGGAACCCACATCAAACCTCTACACTGCCTAATTACAGCTACCAGGAATCTGATACTCTCTCTGAATCTATAATCACCTTCATGGACTTTCAAACCACACACACACACACAAACACACTTACAAACACACACACACACACACACACACACATACAACTCACGCATATAAATAAGATGCCACATAGACATAAACAAGCAAGCACATGAACACAAAGGTGTGCTTGCTTACACACACATGTATACACACACTTAAATGGTTTCTAAATAAAGTACAGAAAGCTGACTGGGCTAAATTGAAATTAACATTTAAAATATATGGTATGGTATGTTCTTCTTCCCTGGTAAGCAATGTGTCCTTCAATACAAAGCATTACCATTCTCTTAAACCTTGTTTCATGCTTCTTTCTGAAAACAATCTGATACTCTAAGGACAGTACTATGGACACATGAAATCTGGACTGGGAACCACAGTGAAACAGGGTCTGGTAGGACAGAGAATCTAGATTTAAATATGTATTTAGTATATTTTATAAGTTAATAAAGGGCAATGCTAGTATACATGATACACTTTTGAAAATATAATAATGAAATCTATCACTCTGTATAATTAATATACATTAATCATTCTTAAAAGAGGGATAGGAGGAAGACTACACAGAGTCTTAAGGACAGGGGCCATTATGCTCAAACAGATGGCAAACTATGATGAAAGTTTTCCAAGGCTGTACATTTATACGTATGTTGAGCCCTTTGACACAAATGTCCACAGACATGATGTGCATCTCTTGGTGCATCTTATCTGAATCAAGCACTGCCTACATATCTGCTCACTGCCAATGGCAACTACCTGTACACCGTAGCTTGGCCAAGAAGCCTTCTCCACAGTTATAGCTGGAAGTACTCACACTTTAGCACACAATTTCAGTATCCACTGATAGTTTCTACCAGGAAATGCTGTGACAGTGACGCTCTTAAATGGTGGCTCACTATTTGCATCTTTAACCCTACACTCGTCTACCCCAATCCTACCTTTAGGAAAGCGGTCTAATTCAGCCCCCTACTATGCACTCATTCATTGATGTGCTGCTGTAGCAGATAAACTTCCTCCTACGTTCAAATGCTATCAGCAGCACCAACACTCTCTGAAATAGTCTTACCTGTGGCCATCACTGGTTTCTTTGAAGTGGCTCCTGTAAACATCAGCCTGCTAGCAATTTTTTTTAAACAAAATGCATCTTTACTTTTTGTCAATGCAAAATGTTCCAAAATGTTACAATTTTCCTACCCAGACCTGTAATCAATCATTTCTCAAAAAGCCCTGATCAGTTGCATTAGAAGAATTGTATTTAGAAGTAAAGATTTGGACATTTGGTGTGTTAATTACATGTTTTTGTTACACCTGCCATTGTTTCTAGGCCTCCTTAGCAGACATACAGAACACACCTATACACATTTTTTATTTGTATTTCTATGTATCTCAGCACACACACATAACAATGCAAATTGGTATCCATGGCATATGAAGATTTAGTCTAGCGTTTTCCTTTTCTATATGTAAACATCATTTTTCAACAGTGAGATATTTAGGTCTCAGCATCTCCGGGATACTTATTTACCAGCTGGCCTGTAGCATACTTACACATAGCCGACTTAGCACACTGCCAAAATTGACAGCCATGCTCTGAAGCATGTTTCTGCATAGTCCTTCCTCTTGACCTTGCTGCTTTGGTTTGCAGTCTAGGGAGAACTGTACTGGAAGAAGAATTTACTTGGAGAAATGTTCCTTTCTCCTCACCTATTTGCTCTTGTCCCCGTTCTTGCTACCTGTTCTCACGTACAGTGGGACTCTTACCAACCTCATTAGTGTCTGACTTTTTCTTCCTGTATTTCTTTTGCGCAAATTAGTAAACTATCCCTAATTTCTTATTGTTCTTTATTTCTCACAAGAAATATTGCATTCTAATGACACTCTTTAAGTTTTGTTACACAAACTTAACAATTTATCTTGTAAAAATTCTACATTAACTTTCTCTCACATGTGTGTGCACATGCACACGCATACAAACACACACACACACAATTACAGGCTATCTTCTTGTGAGGATGATCTATAGTTTCTCTAGTCACTTTCTTGTGGGTTTTAATCTTGTTTTAATAATTACATAACTGTAAATTCTACAGTATATAGTTATGTGTCTATGTGTTTAACAATGTAAGAACCAGACCTGGAATTAAAAGATTGATAGTATTTTCTGGACTAATTCTATTTTAGATGAAACGACTCAATTTAACTTGAGATCACTTTAAATATAAAAAATGACCTGTGAGAGGATGCTAATTGTGTTTATCTTAGTTTGTTTCTCGATCTTGAGTGTAACTGCTGCGATTATTATTTTGATTCAATAGACATTTTTCTTTAGCTTTGAGAGCAGACATTTAATTCTAAGAAAGTTTCCCTTATCCACTTACATTTTAACACCTTTCTCGCTGTTCAATTATCAAAAAATGTGATGATATTTGTTTGTATTTAAAACTGAATCCATTTTATGGTGTCTAGTTATGAAAACTAATTATGACATTAAATAAATTGTCATTCAGAGTCGAGGAATAGCAATGAAAGCCTGTGTTTCTTCGACTTTCTATGTGTAGATATCAATTGAGGCACACAAGCAAAAGTGTCATACCATCAGGAGCCTCTCTGTCACCTTACGGTGAGCGAGCACAGGCTTAGGGATTATGCCTTCCCCATGATGCGCACTGTTACATCTCAACTTAGTTTTCGACAAGTGTGGGTGGGGCTCCCAGACCTCTGGAGTCTGTAATTCTGCATTGGAGGTGTGGAACATTATCTCAGGATGCTACCCAGTCTCTTTCCATAATTCTACCCCTATTCTGGGGCTAGGAAGCTCTTGTGTACCCCAGACTAATTCATCAAAAAATTTCAGGGGAATTTGGAATCTCAGAACTAAAGAGTACTTTCCCTTAGTGTTGCTACAAATTTCTGTATACTCCACCAGAAGAAATCCAGCTGAGCTTCAGACTGCTGCTGATTAAGGCTTTCAAATTTTCAGATGTTTTAAATCTTACCCTCATAGCAGATTGAACTAAGCAACTGTTCTACCAAAAGCTAACTTTTGACACAGCTTTTAATGTAAACATATGGTCACCTATGTAATTGTATACCTCATGTATGTACATGTATGTTCACCTATGTAAATATATGTCTGGCTTATGCAAATAAATGCCTTATTTGTATAAATGGTCACTTAAACAATATATATATATAGAGAGAGAATATATATAAACTATATGTAAATACATATATTATGTATAGGACATATTATGTATAATTATAATACAATCTACACTAACATGTATATAAACCTATATAAATGTAGACTAAAATAAGTCTGTTTCATCTGTGTAAAAGTACATCCTACCCATATAAATGTACGCCTTGTCCATGTAAATGATGCCTGCTTCACTCATGTTAATATAGTCATTACTGATGTAATTGTATGTCTTACCTATGTAAATGTATAATCACATATGTAAATATATCAACCTATGTAAATGTATGATCATCAATGTATGTGTGTCTTACCTATGTAAATGTATGCCTTACTTATGTAAGACTATGTTTCACTTGTATAAATTTATATTTCTCTATGCAAGTGTGCATGAATTATGTAAATGCATACCTTAACCATGTTAATGCAACCATTTTCTTTGTATGCCCTCCTATGCACATGCATATCTTCCTTATGTGAATGTAAGCTTACTTATGCCTATGTATATCTCACCTATTTGAATGTATGCTCCCCTAGGTATATGTATACCTGAATATGTGAATGTATGTCTCACCTGTTACTGATGCCATGCCTGTGGAATCTATATTGTTTAAGACTTGGCAGGTGCCTCACTAACTGGGTCAGAAATTGGAGCCCATATCCTCATGTCAGGAGTCAGTGACATATTAAAGTGTATCTCTGAGTCCCAAATTTCTAGAAACTGTATTACAGTTAAGTTTTTAAAACATAGGCAATCATGAAGAAAGCAAACTCTGTCAGAAGCACATAGAGAAAGCTTTGAACAATACTGTTTTTAACTTTTTACCTCCTCGATCCCGGGCAGCTAAACTTTGACCCCTTCTCAGTGTGATGTCCAACTGGTACATTCCGGGATCAGCCAAAGGGACATCTGCATTACTGGTTCCAACTGTACTTTTCTTCTGGAAAATAAGAAATACACAAAGTACTAAGCTTATTTTCTTTGTTCTAACAATGGGAGACTGCATAAAGTTTAAAACAAAATTATGAGATTTGGAAAATAAAAATCAAATCACACACAGTTGTCTAAAGGATATAAAATTCATGAATGTCTTTAGACTCAAAATGAAAGCACAACAGTAACATAAATGTCCAATTTTAACTGTTTACAGCTATAGCAATTTCAGTATGAAAAACATTGCCTGTGGAAGATTATATAATTCAGCTAAGGAAAATTAACTAGAAATAGTGTGTAAAGTAAAAAGTACAATGAATGATGAATGGAAAATGAAGATGTGCAAAAGATGTTGACTTATACATAGCTGAAAACAAAATTTAAAGAATTTACTACAGTGATTGTATTGGCTCATTCATTTATGCAAGAGGTCTCTTGCTGGTGGATTATATACTTCTATCATAGATCCAATGTAAAATATGATGCAATTATATGGAAATAAGACTCCCCTAGCATTTTTACAGCATTTGCAAGAAACAAATTCTCAATGGAGCTCAATTTCTAATGCTTCTTTCTTTGGAATCAAAGTGTGCATACTATTTATAGATTTGGAGATTTTAGTAGAGTTGCCTAATAGAATATGTTAAACAGCAATGCTTAACAAAAATTGTACACTTCATATTTTGTAGTCTCAACTAGTTTGTATACCACTGAAGAACTTACTTTCTTCCCAGGTTTGAGATTATTTAAGATCCTCATATTTTTTTTCCTGATTAAAAAAGGGATGTGCTTTAATTTTAAAACGTGCATGGGTAAGAAAGAACATTAGTGAGCAGTTTGGCTCCCAGTACCACAATTCACAGGAAGGGCAATTATAAGCAGTGTCAAAAAAACTTTACTGAGCTATAATTCACATACTGCAAAGTCATCCTTTAATCCAATCGATGCTTTATTTGAGGTTTTAAGATCTGGGTAGAAAGCTTTCATTTTGGAACAATTATCACTTAAAAGGCACACTGTTGCTTTGATTGACACCTGAACTCATCATCTCTCTGGTAACAATGAAAAGAATTCATTCTGTTCCCATAATATCCGTGCCTCCATAAAGGGTAGCTACAGTCCCCAGGTCCCCAGGCTGGAAATTTTGAGCTGTCTTTGACTTCTTCATTGCCTCCTACTCACACCCAAATAGCTGCCTAATTTCTCGAGTTCTTCTGTATCATCCAGATGCCTTTCCTGCGATTCCTACAAGCCAGTATCAAGCCCAGTCTTCAAACAGCAAACCAGTGATGAACCACCTTACCAGTGTGGAAAATAACCTTTCCTACTCTTCCAAGCCTTACTCAAGTATGCACAAAGACACATGTGATTCATATATGTGTCAGGTTTAGTTCCCAACTTGAACAATGTTAGCATAAGTTTTTTATTATTCATAGTTTATTCAAGAAAAAATATTACAGGTACTTTTTGACCAATCAATTAATATTTATCTCTTCCCTCTTTCTCTCTGCTCCCTCTCCCTTCCCCTCCCTTCTCATATTTCCCTTTCTCCCTTTCCCTTCTGTGCTCACTCATTCATACCCCTTCTCAATGTCTTGATGTGTAATTAATAAAGAAAATCCTATTACTTTCTGACACACAATGATTTGATCTTCATGTATTTATTATTGAAATTAAGTCAGTCCTTACAGTTCTCACTTCATCTTTTATCGTTTTACATATTTTATTTTGTGTAAAAACATATAATAAAATTTCAAATTATAATTCAGTATTACCATCAAGCTACATAGTCATTGTTTCTACACACACACACACACACAAACACACACACACACACACACACACACACACACACACACACACATCCCTCTAATAACTGAAGGTTTTTTATGCTTTGGTTAACTTTCCCCCCTTTCAACCCTGCACATGGCAATCATTTTTTGTTGTGAATATTTATTTCCTCTGGGTGTGCCTTCTGTCTTTGGTCTTTGCACGTGTTGTATGTGACATTAGACTACTGAACAGTGAAAGTTGTTTTAGTCTGTCTGTAGTTTCTGCATATCCTAATTTTTTACTTTTCTTCATACCATCATAATTATTTTCATATATTCTTACAATTTTTATTTTATGTAGTTCTTTAAGCTATCGAAATTAAAATTTAAACACACTCTATGAAATGGAAGTTTTTCTCTTTTAAACATAATATCTTACTGACTACTGGATAATCTTATATGATCTCCTTTGAAAACATTCACCTGCTACTTACCATCTAACTCCCAGACCCACTCTTTACCTCCTCATCCCTCCATTTCCATGCTCCATCCTTTTTAAATACTTCACTAAGTACAATATGTGCTGCCCATGTACTCTTGGGTATAGGGACATCCACCTGAGCATGGTAAATTTCCATAAGTCCCCTGGTACTCTTGGATCTTCATGCAATCCCCTCTAATGTTTGTTTCTGTGTTCATTTCAAATCATTTCCATAAAGGACTTTGACTTCTAATACTTGTTAGGATGTGTCTTCACCTTTGTTGTCTAAATGTTTCTGAATAATTGTTGTATTTTCACTCTTTCTGTGTTTGCTGGACCAGGCTGGCTGGGGCTGACTATACAACTTCTTTCTTCTGTCACTTACAAGCCTTGTGACGTGCCTTTACTTCGGCTTTCTTGTTTAGGTAATAAGACTACATTAATAACAATACATTGTGAGTTCGAATACCCATAAAAATGTTAAAAATGGTATCTGACATATAGTAATCGCTCAAAGACATTGAGTTTATTAATTTTACATGTGAAATAAAAGCCTGATATTCTGATAACATGCATTGAATTTCTATATCAAGATGAGAAAGGTTTATACTTTCATGAATTACATACTCTTGAAGGAAATATAAGTTCCCAGGTCTTTTAGGTCCTGTTTTGTGACCTGTAGTAATACAATGTTATTTTCTTCATATTGGTTCTACCTCTATCTAATTTTATTCTTAAATGTTCACAGAACATTTCCTCACTATTATAAATAAAATGATTTTTTTTTCAATTTCTATTTTTATCAGGTTATTTCTTATCTAATGAACACATGGTATTTTGCACAATGATTTTTATATTCTTTTATTCTGTAACTCATGTTTTGGGTTATCAGTGCACAAATAATATTATATATGTAATGCAATATGTGTTTTATTCTTTTGTAAAATTTTAGTTGTTTATTTTTTTAAATATTGTTGCTTTTCTAAAATGCTGTTTAGAATAGAAATTTTGGGCACTTCTGAATTGCTTCTGATTTTAAAAATAATTTCAAAATGTTTTAGGTTATAATACCATATCATTTCTCCTCCATTTCCCTCCCTCTAGTCTTTCATAGATTTCTAGCAAGCTTTCGATAACATGGTGCTCACTAAATTTAAGCTTTTTATTCTACTTTTAATTTTCTTGGGCTTTTAAAATTGACTGATTAATTTTACAATAGATTTACACCAAACTTTTGGTTTGTAATTTTTCTAATATTGAACCATCACTATATTAGAAGGATAAACTCTACTTGCCCTTGTCATTGTTTCTTCTTTTTGACACAGTTGTAGTTATATTCAAAATCATGGGCTTTACCCAGCATACTTGCATGTAATCACTAGTCTTAATCAAGCATTCCCAGCCTCTACATTATAAGTCTAGCTGGCTTTGTAAATGTGCCTTTGACTGTTATCGTTCACAAATTCTGGAGTATTTTTATGTAATAGATTAGGACTTACATGTTTATCTTCCATTGTTATATGGTATCTTAAAAACCTATTTTATCATTCTTAGATTGTGAAATTCTAATATAAAGATCTGAAGTGGTAAAGGATAAACTGAGCCTGAATATCAATGGTAGTTTTGGGGTATATTTTTCAAGGACACAGCATCAAGCTGGGTTTAGAGAAACATGTATATCTGCAACCAAGTTAGCTAACCCACAGGGCAGTTTGCTTGCTTTCTCTTTTCTCTGTGATATCTGGCTTAATGTATTTTTCCATAAGGAACTTAACTATGACCTTACAATTCTTCCTAGTACAGTGCTTTGGGTAGTTTTATACTTGGTGAAAAATGTAAGTTAATTCGTCAAGGAACTATATGGAAAGAAGATTGAGACATGGAGACACACAGCCTTTAGACCAGGACAAAGGGGAAGACAATCTGAAGAAGCCTCATAGAGACAATAGGTTCAGGAGCTAAAATGATAGGGAGAATTTGGACAAATGACTGGAAGAATGAACAGAATATACCTGATCCTATGGCTGAATGATTAAAAACTTCATAAATACATAGTAGAAGTTCTAGAGTACAGAGATGCCACACTAAGAATTCCAGCCCTTTAGTAAGAAGAATCCTTGATGAAATTTTGGAGAGAGAACCCACACCTACTGACCACGTTTACCAAAAATTTAGCATTTATTACTTCCTGATCTGTGCTCTTAGCTAAATACTTAGATTATGGAGATGAAGAAACCTCCAGCTTTTACCCTTAATAGGGAGAAAAGGATAGATGAAAGTGAAGTTATTCTGTGGATATAGAAATTATTTTAATATGTTTATAAGGGTGCAGTTGAAGTCACAGAAGCATGATCTGGTCAATGTTCAGAGAAACAAAGATAGATCTGAGAGATATGGAGAAGAGGAAGTCAGCTGAACTTGCCAACTGACACGATGTGGCAGATGTGGAAAGCAGATGGATGAGTCATGCAGAAGTCTGGGCTGAGTTCCTGAAAGGATGGAATAGAGTGGTGAAAGAGAGAAGTCAAGGAAGGAACATGATTGATCTAGGCCACCACATCAGGCCTAGATCACATATTTCACCATCCCTGTGAAAGAAGAACATTAGAAGCTCCAGTGGATCTAGAAAGGCACTACCCTACAAGCTTGTACACTAGTTTTAAGGCTGTCAGGATGATTAGGGAAGGATTTGTTTGTGTTTTCTTATAACTTATTTTTTAATAACTGCTTATGCTTTTGCATTAGGCAGGATGCAGCCAGGTAAATGAAGCACTCACCTCTCATGAAGGAAACCTGTTTGCAACAGAAAACCACAAGTCTAAGTACAGAGAACAATTGATTGTGGTTATTCATCCACATACGCATACACTGTGTACATCTATAATACACCTTCGGGATCTAAGGCTCGGGGACACTAAGGAAGAGTGGTAACAGAAAAACCCCTTTGGACACTGTGCCCCAGTAAAGGGATAACAACTCAAATGTAAATACAGAGTATCTAATAAAAAACAACAACAACAACAAAAGAGTTTCTGATGAGAAGTAGCTGGAACTTGTTACCAGGAGGATGATAATAGCTAAAAAGAACTCCCCCATTGTTCCCTCTTAAATTATTACATAAATAAAATCAAGAATTTTTTTAAATGACTTTATTTTACAAAACAAAGATAAATGTACAGATTTTAAACATTTTTTGCTTAAAATTATACATTTTTGTCAGTACTGTTTTTTCAGATATTAAAATAATTTTTACATAAAACTATGTGAATATATTTTTTAGTCAGTACTTGATTTTTTCATGGGCTTGACAGTATGCATTGAAAACCTAATAGTTACAATGAGAAGAATTTTTGTATTTAAAAACTCATATCCAGACTCCTAGGTTTTACAATTAATAACCTGTAATAAAAAGAAATTAAGTCTTCTATGCATACAAATGCTACCCATTGAGTATGTTCTCCAACATTATAATAAAATAGCTCAGGGTATAAAATTTATAAAGGAAAGTGGTTTGTTTTGTTTAATGGTTCTGGAACCTGGAAAAACACTGGTTTCTGCTCAGCTCTTTAGGGAGGTCACCTCTTTGGAACATGCTAGTCTCTCAGTAACAGTGCACTTGCATAAAAGCAAAATTTACTCACGAGAGGAATATTGTTCCTAAAAGAATCCACTTCTCACATCCACTGCATTGGCAATAAAATTTCAACATGAGTTTGTGTGAGGAAAAACCACACCTAAGCCACAGTATTTCCTAATTCACTTATCTATAACTAAGACATTGGTTGATCCTTCTGCTATCTCACTCTTTAATTATTTTTAATTCTCAAAATTAGATTTCTGGGTTCCAGAAGACACATCCAGCAGATAAGCTAGAGATGACATGAGTTACTTTATGGGATTGATTTCTCTTCTTTAGTTGAATCCATCTACTTCAATTATTTACTGGCATTAGAGTTTTGAACAAAGAGAAAAATGTTGTCTCCTTCAGTGCATTCCAATGCCCTTTCAGCAGAGTGATTGTAACACTCAGATCTCTATTGTCCAGTTTTCTTCATTGCCAGGATTGTGTTGTGTACATTAGGTCTTTTTATTATTTAGTAAATATTTATTTTTACACTCACAAACAAGCACTGCTGTCCTCTGACAGCACAAAATGGTGAAAGAATCTGGTTCCTTCCAGGAAAGCCATGACAGAGTCTGTTTACAGTCCCTTTTATCAGAAGTAGGTATGGAAGCTGCAGAGGTTCAGTGTGGCTCAGATCCTTTAGAGCTTCTTCCTATACAAAGCTGGTTCTCCTGTCCTGCCTGTCTGCTTACATGGACTGCAATGAATTATGTTCTATAACCCAACAAAAATCAGCAAGTGGTGGAAGCAGATGCAAACAACAGCTCTTCAGCTCATCTGCATCTTCTGGTTAGTATTTAAAATGGGTCACAAAAGATGAGATGGTGAAATAGCTAGTCACCTGTGAATGGCCAGTCTTACTGAAGAAAGGTCTTACTGCTCTAGCGAGTGATGGGATTCTAACAGGCCAGAAAGTATAAAGAGAAGGAATTGTCAAGCTCAAACTTTACACTCAGTTATTAAAAGTCATCTAGTACAAGAGGGAATTAACAGAACTGGGAGGTAAGCTAGGACGAATGGATCTGCTGACTAATAATTTAGCCTCCAGTTAACCATACATCTAACTCTCCTAGTGCCAAAGCTTACTGCAGCCTGAGAGTTCATCTCTGAGATTAAGTATTGAATTTTTAAATTTCCATTAGCTTACCAAGAAGGGATGGGGGTAGGAGTGGGGGGCTAGAGAAATGGCTCAGCGGTTAAGAGCACTGAGTGCTCTTTCAAAGGTCCTGAGTTCAATTCCCAGCAACCACATGGTGGCTTACAATCTTTAATGGGATCCGATGCTCTCTTCTAGCCTCTTCTAGTGCCTGCATGTACAAGGTACTATATACTCACACACAAACACACAAACAATAAAACTAAATCATTTTAAAATTAAAATAAAAATAATCTTTGAAAATAATAGACCAGGAACCTCAACATCCTCCTCTGTCCTCAAAACACACATATACACATGCACAAAGCAACCTAAGAAATGTTTATTTATTCTACTCTAATCTATAGACATTTTGAAACTAAAAATTAGATAAAAATAGAAAATATAAACTATCCCTTCACAAAAATTCACACTTTTAGATTGTATGGTGAAATTCTGACAGGTTAAAATGGAAATCGCTAAGTGAATTACACATTTGAAACCATGTTTTTATTTTCATGCCCCAAAACCTTAATTCTAACAGTTAACTATCTAAAACCTTACAAGAAAATGGTAGTGGTGGTTGTAGTTAAAAAGTATTTTAAAGTTCTAACCAGCCATTTGTTTATAACTTTCAGTAGTTGGTTGGTCATATTTCATGTCTCTGACCACCGAGAACAGATGCTATCAAGCAGTTCCAGTAAGTTGACCTTTTGCAGAGGTCATGTGCAAATATGCCCAGTTTTGGAAGTTTTATTATTTATTTATGTTTACTTCTCAAGCAAATTTTAAATTACCTTAATAATTTAAATTACCACTCTTCTTAACATTAATCAAAATTGCTTCTCTCTGTCCAGATTGTCTCTGCACTGACCCATCCCGGATCTTCTCACTCAGCATCTCTACGAAGCACTATTTCTTTTTCCACTATGAGTGTTCTCACACCTGCAGGCAAAGAACTGAGTCTCCCTCCCCACTCAGATTCTAACACTTACTCCACCATTCCATGTAGCTTTTGTCATTTTCATTTTTGTAGCTAAGGAAGAGAGAGAAACTGGGCATGGAAATGTTACAGTGTCAGGTAAGGAATTATAAGCTATACTTTCAATATTGTTGATCTATCACAAAATTGGAAATGAGCAATTTCTGTGTTTACATGTTTGTTAGGAGATTATTGCCTATTAACACATTTCTAAGGAACTGCATATACATAATATTGACTCACTTTTAGTTTAACTGGCTGGCATTTGCTCTTTGGGAATCAGCAAGGAATGTGTTACAGGATGCGGCTTGTGTGGCTGGAAGCAGATACCAGGAAGCCCATCTCTATAACCTCTAGGACTTTCTCACTGCAATTCATGTCACATGTGCATCCGAATGTCTCTCTCCTACAGCAGTTCGGTAGATCTTCCTAGTATGGCAAAGCAGAGTCTACTGCTCTCCCAAAGAGTGTGGTGCAGTGATGTTCTTTCTTTGCAAATGGGTTGCTAGTTTATTCTATAGGAGAGGCAGTGCTAATCAAAGTATTTTATTCTCATTGGTGAGAGGACACACTGTAGAGTGAGTTTCAGGAATAAAAGGCATTTATTTCACTCAAAAGTGTAGTCACAATGAGGGAAAGTTATACTCTCAGGAGAGAGGGCTGAGGGGAAACAGAGGGATGGATTTCTGCCATATGGAGAACACAGCCAGTGTTCTGCCATATGCTGCCTCTGGAACAAAGAGAAACTATTTCCATCCTTGCCACAGGTAACAGAGAATGAGCTCCCTTCAGGAATCAAGAAGAGCATGATCTCACTGATCTCCGTGCTTTGACATGGTCTTAGTGTATAAATTCATACAGTGTTGGTGACACCCACTCTCTGTGTCTGCAGGTGGCCTGACTTCTAAACCACACGGCAAGCTGTTTATCTGACCTCTCTGCTCAGATGCTTCATGGTCAAGTTAAATGTCCAGATCTTGTACACATGTGATCTCTCTGTTTTTGTCTCCAAGACCCCTTCCACTCAGACCTTCTACTTTAACTCAAGAGAAGCACAGAGTACCCCGAGCAGCACAGCATCGGGTTTGCTCTTCCTTTCCCCGAAACTTCCCATGAGACCCAACCACAAATCCCCTGGGACTCTCCCAAGGCATGCACCAACCTCATTTTTTACAAGCCTGTCGCCACTTCCTGAGTCACAGCATGGATCATCTCTGACCTGCATGATGACAATGGTCTTCTGCTTTCATTTTGTCCCTGCTTCTCTACAACTCATGCTCTCCGAAGCAACTGATATCATGTGTTATCAGTCGGAAGTGACTGTGACTCCCCTGCTTAGAATCATAAGTGGCTTTCTATGCACTGAAATTCCCTTATCACAGTTTGCAAAGCCTGGGACAGTAAGTAAAGTTCTTCCATTTACCCCCACCCCCACTCTCCTTGCACACTAGCTCTGCTGGCCTTGTGTAAGTTTCCTGAGTGTGTTAAACTCTCATTCCATAGAAGATTTCATAGCTAATAGTTTATTTGCTTCCTCCTTTTCCAGGGCATTTGGATGGGTAGGCTCTTTCCAGTCTTCAGCTGTAAGCTTCTGTTGCCTCTCCGAGAAACCACCCATTATTACCATCAAATTCTTAATACCAGCCAGTAAGTAACATAGTAATCTGCCGTTTTCTTTATGTAACTCCTCATGGTTTGAAAATACATTCTCTATGAGTTAACCATGTTTTTAGACTTTATGTCTTTGTGGTGCATTTGTGTAACTCTTGCTTCCAGTGAACTTCTGTATGAACACAGACTAGGCTGTGATTCAGTGAGCATTACATAAGTACCCCTTAAGGAGAGGTGAAAATACTCAAGAAAAGCTCAGAAGTCTCAGTGTGTGGTAAAGAGACTCAGGAATTCATGACTTGGAGCTTGAGTCAGGTGTCTGCAACAGCATCAATAAAAGAGGTCTAGGAAAAACATTTATATAAAGGCCAAATAGAGTCAAAGGCTAGGATGGCCTTACCACAGATATGGGATTTATGATTAATATTCAAACACATATGTAACTGTAAAAATATGATTGCATGGGACATAATTATAAATTAAATTATAGTAAAACTTAAAGTTCTCAAAACCTGATGTTAGATTATTTACTACCTATTTCAGAAAAAGTATAATGGTTTAAAATACTACTCAAGTCAGATTTTGAATCCTGTGTCTGACATGTTCCAGCTTTGAGACCCTAAGAAAATGATTCAAATTCCTTTTTTTCTAATTTTTTGAGATTATAATATAAATAGATAATTTATGCTTCTCTTTATTCCCTCCAAATATGCCCCAATATCTCTCATTGCTATCTTCCAAATCATGGCACTTTATTCATTAGTTGTTGTTACATGAATCAAACATACATACATACATACATACATACATGCATACAGATAGATAGATAGATAGATGATAGATAGATGATAGATAGATAGATAGATAGATGATAGATAGATAGATAGATAGATAGATAGATAGATAGATAGATAGATAGAATCGATACACACACACACACACACAGGGTATGTGGGTTCTCCAGGACACATGGTTTTGTTCCATCTTCCTTTACCTCCTCTCTTTCTCTGTCTTCCTCCATCTTCCCCATCTTCCTCTCTTTCCCCACTCTCTAAAACCTCCAGGCCACATTTCCTTTCCATTACCCAATCACAGGCACTAGCCTTTATTTGACCAGTTAAAATGGGGAGAAGGTTCATGTGAAATCACCTGAGTACACAGTTCACTCCTCATCAGGGCAGGCCCTCTTGAGAATGCAGAATTAACATCAGAATACAAGCAGCACCAGGGCAACCCACAAAACTGTGTTTCTAGAAACATGCATGCTAGGTACACAGAACTATTACATGAATAAATAAAGAATATATACATAACCAAAGATGTTCATGTTCCCTGAATCCTAAAGGCCTGAGAGTGAAACAAAAATGTTGTTCTATAGATGATACCTTTGTAGGCTGGTTGCTTTTCCTATGAATGCTAGTCTCCATCTCCCTGTGCACATGGGAACAGATATAAGTACCTGCTGAAATGTGCCTGCACAGACTGTTAAAATTCAGAAGCACACAGTGTTTTCAGCCTTGACTTATTTTCAGTTCTCAAGCCTGAAGGACAGACCAATGCTAGCCTTCAACTAAGCCCATAGGATGATGTCTTGTAGTTATAGAGGAGGCACAGGTGGCATAACTTTCTCTTCTCACACTATTCACGAATACCCCATAAGAGTAGAGAATTAACTCATGCATCATGATCCTTTTGATGAGGACCTCTTCAACAGTCCAAATGAACTGAATAAAAGAACTTAAATATTACTATTGAAAGACCAGCTACAGAGCTGATTTTCATTCTGCAGAAAATATGTCTAATGTGGTTACAAAGTGACCATGGTGACCACTGTGACATGTGTCTTTGCAAGGCCTCACATCACCACAGTTCAGTGTTCCATGGGGCACTATTCAGGCTCATGGCACTGTTTCCCTGGCTGACTCTCATTGTTTCCTGGTTTGTACTGTGATGTCAAGTCACTTCCTTGAACCTCTTACTTGTAGCAATTGTTATGACATAGCTACATGACAATGACTAAAACATGTGACCACATTAATAAGAATGAGCAATGCTAGTAATGTGGCTCTTTGAATAAACCGTAGAAACTCTTATAACTCAATGATATAACACACGTTTCTAAGTATAAAGAAATCAAGAAGGCACTACATTATGTCCTTCCGTCCTATGAATAACATTTTCAGATTCATCCTATGAAGTTAAAGTGGTGACTTTTAAATAATCTAAATATGATCAAGCTATTCATAATATTATTATCAGATAACTACATTCTGAGTATCTGCATGTCTATCCATCCTCTATTTTCCTTTTCTCTATCTTTTAACTGTTTTTCATCTATCAATAAATCATCTCTTTCATTCACCATCAGATTACTTACTGTATTAGCCCTTGTATTGGGCTAGAAAGTGAATAAGCCAACATGAATAAAGATGTGCCCACCACCCATGCTGGATTTCATAAATCTGGAGCTATGTCTAAGAAGATATTGTTTAATTAGACAATAACTTCAAAAGAAACACTCTTTTTTTTTTTAACACTCTTTTTTATTGTATATTCTCTGTATTTACATTTCAGGTGTTATCCCCTGTCCACCAATACCATACCCCTCCCCCTACCATTGCCTTCATGAAGGTGCTCCCTCTCCAAACCTTCCCCTCCCACCTCAGCTCCTTGGCATTCCCCTACACTGAGAAAATGAGACTTCATTGGACCAAAGTCCTCTTCTCTCATTGATGCCAGAAAATGCTATCCTCTGCTGCATATGTACCTGGAGCCATGGGTCTCTCCCTGTGAACTCAATTGATTGCTGTTTTAGGCCCTGGGAGCTGTGATTTGTTTGGTTAGTAAATAATTTTTTCTTCCCCTGGGGTTACAGGCCTTTTCAGCTCCTTCAGTCCTTTCTCTAACTCCCTCTTTGGGGTTCCCTTATTCAGTCAAATGGTTAGCTGCAAGCATCCTCCTCTGTATCAGTATGTCTCTGGCAGAGCCTCTGAGGAGGCATCCATATCAGATTCCTGCCAGTAAGCACTACTTGGTATCAGCAATAGTGTGTGGGTTTAGTGGCTGCATATGATATGGATCCCTAGGTGAGGCAATCTGTGGATGATCGTTTCTCCAGTCCTTGCTCCTCCATTTGTCCCATTATTTCCTCCCACGAGTGTTTTGTTCTCTCAGAAGGACCGTGGCAATCACCTTCTGGCTTTCATGACAACATTTGAAATACAGAAAGCTTATCTACTTGGGCATTGATAACAAACTGATGACCCTAACAGGGAACATAAGTGTTATTTCCCCTAAAGTATCAGACAAAGGGATAGAATTGTTGCTTTAAACAACATATTCGGGAGTCATGATGTGAATAATTTACTAATATACTTTAGTCTTTACCTGCCATTAGTTATAATTGCTCTCCCTAACTAAAGATAACAAAAATAAATTGGATTAGATAAAATTTTTACAAGAAAAGTATTGTTTTAACTGATTATATTCTAGAATTTGTGCCCAAAGGTATAATGTAGAGAACTGTATTGAGAATTTCATTGATACCCAAATTAATTTCACAAAGAATATATATGTCCACTATTGACATCCAAAACACCAAGTAACTCTGGTAAATATTACAGACTCTTGTCAAAACATCATGTATCTCTTTTGACTATGAACAGGAAGCTTCTAATCTACATAAATCATTTTCAGGAGAGTTGGCCACCATACAAAACACATTCTGTCTTTCAATTTATTGAGAAACTAACAGGACTGGACTCATAGCCTGACCACAGAGAGCTGAGTACCCAGAGAAGACACAGGAGCACTCTCCCCCCTCCCCAGCCCAGAGCCCACACACTCACTCCACTGTGGAGAGACTCACTATCTGGGGAGAGACCTCCAGGAACTCTCAGGGCACAGATAACATGGTACCACTTGGGTCTGTACCCTTTAGTCCTCCATCTGCACCCAGCGTTGGAGCCAGCCCAATGCCATTGAAACTCACAGCCTACAGAGAGCTGAACATCCAGGACCGATCTCCCTCTGGAGCCCACATACCCACAGATGCACAGGACAGACAAGCTCCATTAAAAGACAACAACATCAACTAACATCAAAAATAAGAAGATGGCAAGAGGCAAGAATCTATGCAGCAGAAACCAAGACAACATGGCAATATTAGAACAAAGCTCTCTGACCACAGCAAGTAGTATATATCTCAAAACACCAGAAAAACAAGATTTGGACTTAAAATCATGCCTCATGTTGATGATGGAGGACCTCGAGAATCACATGAATAACTCCTTAAAGAAATACAGGAGAACACAGATAAGTAAGTACAAACCCTTAGAGAAACACAGGAAAACACAAGCAAACTTGTGAAGGAATTAAACATCCAGGATCTAAAAACAGAAGGGGAAACAATAAAGAAGACGCAAAGGGAGACAACCCTGGAGGTAGAAAACATAGGAGAGAGGTCAGGAGTCATAGACACAAGCATCAGCAACATAATACAAGAGACAGAAGAGAGAATCTCAGGAGCAGAAGATACCATAAGAAACATTTACACATCAGTCAGAGAAAATGCAAAAATTAAAAAGCTCCTAACCCAAAATATCCAGGAAATCCAAGACAGAATGAGAAGGCCAAACCTAAGAATAATAGATCTAAAAGAGAGCAAAGACTCCCAACTAAAAGGCCCAGTAAACATCTTCAACAAAATTATAAAACTTCCTTAACCTAAAAAAAAAAATAAAAATAAAAATAAAATAAAAAAAAAAGAGCTAACTATGAAAATACAAGAAACCTACAGGACTGCAAATGATTGGATCAAAAAGAAATTCCTTCTGACACATAATAGTCAAGACATCAAATGTTCAAAACAAAGTATACTAAAATCAGTAAGAGAAAACAGACAATTAACATATAACAACAGACTGATCAGAATTACACCAGACTTGTCAAAGAAAATATGAAAGCTAGAAGATCCTGGAAAGATATCATACAGACCCTAAGTGAACATAAATGCAAGCCCAGGTTACTATATCCAGCAAAGCTCTCAGTTACTATAGATAGGGAAACCAAGATATTCCAGGACAAGACCAAATTTACTCAGTATCTGTCCACAAATCCAGCCCTACAGAGGATAATAGTTAGAAAACTCCAGCACAAGAAGGGAAACTACACCCTACTAAAAGCCAGAAAATAATCCTCTTGCAACAAAACCAAAAGAAAAAAAGGACAAAAAGATAATTCTATCTCAAAAAAAAAAAAAAAAAAAAAAAAAAAAAAAAAAAAAAAAAAAAAAAAAACAGGAAACAACAATCACTAATGGACTCAATTCCCCAATAAAAAAGACATAGACTATCAGACTGGATATATAAACAGGATCCAGCATTTTTTGCTGCATAGAGGAAACTCATCTTAGCAACAAAGACAGATACTACCTCAAAGTAAATGGCTGGGAAAAAATTTTCCAAGCAAATGATCCCAAGAAGCAAGCTGAAGTTACCATTCTAATATCAAATAAAATAGATTTTCAACCAGAAGTTATCAGAAAGGATTAGGAAAGACACTTTTTACTTATCAAAGGAAAAATCTATCAGAATGAATTCCCAATCCTGAAGCTCTATGATCCAAATATAAGGACACCCACATTCATAAAAGAAACTCTACTAAAGCTCAGAGCATATATTACTCCATGCACAATAATAGTGGGAAATTTTAACACCACATCATCAATGGATAGATCTTGGAAGCAGAAACTGAACAGAGACAGTGAAACTAACAGAAGTTATGAACCAAATGGATTTAACAGACATCTATAGAACATTTCATCCTAAAACAAAAGAATACACCTTCTTCTCAGCACCTCACAGTAACCTTCTCCAAAACTGACCATATAGTAGGTCACACAACAAGCCTCAACAGATATAAGAAAATTGAAATAATCCCATTTATCCTATCAGATCATCAAGACATTTTAGAATTTAATGAAAAGGAAACACATAAATCTATGGGATGCAATGAAAGCAGTACTAAGAGAAAAACTCATAGCTCTGAGTGCCTCCAAAAAGAAACTGGAGAGATCATACACTAACAGCTTGACAGCACACATAAAAGCTCTAGAACAAAAAGAAGCAGGTATACCCACCCAAGAGGAGTAGACAGCAGGAAATAATCAAACTTGGAGCTGAAATCAACCAAGTAGAAACAAAAAGAGCTATAGAAAGAATCAACAAAATAAGGATCTGGTTCTTTGAGAAATCAACAAGATTGATAAACCCTTAGCTAGACTAGCTAGAGGACAAAGAGAGAGAATACAAATAAACAAAATCAGAAAAGAAAGTGGAGACATAACAACAGAAATTGAGGAAATTTAAGAAATTATTAGATCCTCCTACAAAATCCTATATTCAACCAAACTGGAAAATCTAGAGGAAATGAACAATTTTCTAAACAGATACTGGGTACCAAAGTTAAATGAGGATCAGATAAACCAACTGAAAAGTTCCATAACTCAAAGAAATAGAAGTAGTCATCAAAAGCCTCCCAACCAAAAGAGCCCAGGACCAGATGGGTTTAGTGCAAAATTCTTTCATACCTTCACAGAAGACCTAATACCAATACTGTCCAAACTATTCCAAAAAATAGAAACAGAGAGAACACTACCCAACTCATTCATTGAAGCCACAATTATGTTCATACCTGAACCACACAAAGGCCCTACAGTGAAAAAGAACTTTAGGTCAATTTCTCTCATGAACATCGATGCAAAAATACTCAAAATTCTTGCAAACTGAATCCATAAACATATCAAAACAAACATACACCATGATCAAGTAGGCTTCATCCCAGGGAGCAGGGATGGTTCAATATATGAAAAATTATCAATGTAATACACTATATAGACAAACTGAAATAAAAAAAATCCTAAATGATCATCTCATTAGATGCTGATAAAGCATTTGACAAAATTCAACACTCTTTCATGTTAAAAGTCTTGGAAAGATCAGGAATTCAAGGCCCATACTTAAACAAACTAGTCTCCAACATCAAACTAAATGGGGAGAAACTTGAAGCAATCCCACTAAAATCAAGGACTAGACAAAGCTACCCACTCTTCTCCTACCTATTCAATATAGGAAATCCTAGGTAGAGCAATTAGACAGCAAAAGGATGTCAAAGGGATAGAAGGTGGAAAAGAAGTCAAAACATCACTATTTGAAGATGACATAATAGTACTTAAGTGACCCAAAAACTCCACTAGGGAACTGAACCTGATAAACAACTTTAGCAAAGTTGCTGGATATAAGATTAACTCAAATAAGTCAGTAGTTTTTCTCTAGTCAAAGGATAAACAGGCTGAGAAAGAAATTAGGATATCAACATCCTTCACAATAGTCACAAAGAATATAAAATACCTTGGTATGACCCTAACTAAGGAAATGAAAGATCTGTATAACAAGAACTTCAAGTATCTGAGGAAGGAAATCGAAGAAGATCTCAGAAGGTGGAAAGGTCTCCCATGCTCATGCATTGGAAGGATCAACATAGTAAAAATGGCCATCTTCCCAAAAACAATCTACAGGTTCAATGCAATACCCATCAAAATTTGACTCAATTCTTTACAGAGTTAGAGCAATTTGCCAATTCATTTGGAATAGCAAAAAACTCAGGAGAGGAAAAACTATTCTCAACAATAAAAACTTCTGGGGGAATCACCATCACTGACCTTAAGTTGTATTACAGATCAATGGTGATAAAAACCACATGGTATTGGTACAGAGGCAGGCAGGTAAATCAATTGAACAGAATTATAGTCCCAGAAATGAACCCACACACCTACAGTCGCTTGATCTGTGACAAAGGAGCTGAAAACATTCAACAGAAAAAGGACAGCCTCTTCAACAAATGGTGCTGATTCAACTGGCAGTCAGCATGCAGAAAAATGAAAACAGACCCATTCTTATCTCCTTGTACAACGCTCAAGTTTAACTGGATCAAAGACCTCTACATAAAACCAGGTACACTGAAACTAAGAGAAGAGAAAGTGGAGAAAAGCTTAGAACACATAGGTACAGAGGTGGAGGGATTTCCTGAACAAAACACCAATGGCTTATGCTTTAAGATAAAGAATCAACAAATGGGATCTCATAAAATTGCAAAGCATCTATAAGGAAAGGACACTGTCAAAAGACTAAAATGACAACCAACAGATTGGAAAAGGATCTTTACCAATCCTACATCTGATAGAGGGCTAATACCCAATATATAGAAAGAACTAAAGAAGTTAGACTTCAGAGAATCAAATAATTCTATTAAAAACGGGGTACAGAGCTAAACAAAGAATTCTCAATTGAGGAATACTGAATGACTGAGAAGCACCTAAAGAAATGTTCAACATCCCTAGTAATCAGGAAAATGCAAATCAAAACAACCCTCAGATTTCACCTCACACCAGTCAGAATGGCTGAGATCAAAAACTCCAGTGACAACAGATGCTGGCAAGTATATGGAGAAAGAGAGACACTCCTCCATTTTTGGTGGGTGTGAGAGCATCTTCATTGAAAAAAGTTGAGGGGGAGGAGGAATGAGAGTGGGGGGGGAAGGGGATAACATTTGAAATGTAAATACAGAGAATATCCAATAAAAAAAAACCATAAAAAAACCAACCAAACAAACAAACAAAAAAGAAAGAAACTAGCAGTACAATCCCTCCAAAAAAAAACCCTCAACAACAAACAAACAAACAAACAAACAAAAAATCAAACAAAAAACCTGGAGTACCAAGCACAAGGTTTAGACTTGCTAAGTTGGCAATTCCCATGGGCGCTAAGATGGGACAAATCTTGTAAGTAAGAAGAATACTCAGCAAATATAACAAATGGACTTCTGAGCTCTGCTTAGCGTTTTCTAAAGGGGTGGACTGTGCCCAGTAAGATCATTTTCCTCCTTACAGTGAGAACAAAGGCAAAGCAGTATCAAGCACTATGCAAAGAATTCCTGCTGAGGGCTCCTTTGACTTCCAAAAAATATCACTAGAGTCATCAATCAGAAAGAGAAGAATGCAGCCAAGATCTTAACACTCATGGGAAGACTGAGTGCATGAGGTACATTGGATTCCAAAAGACTGGAATTCAAGGCTCCAAAGTTGTGGCATTGGTATTGTGCTCTCTCATCATTTATTTAATAGAACCTTCTTTAATTAAAGAGTGATACATTTGAATCTCCGGTTTTACTTCCTTGATCAGCATCAAGCCCATTACCTCAAGGTGCTGCTCATTTCTCTATAAAACAGAATAAGTGCCAGGAAAGCAAACTTGGTTCAGCACCTACCATGAGTCGCCCAGCATGCTCTTCCTTAGGAGCAGCTCTCTTTCAAAGAAGATAACCTCCAGTTTAATGTCAAAATCATTTCCAGGAGTTTGAATTATTGCCCACCAATAAGAGCAGAGTTGGAGAAAGAAGAGGCCTGAGATGAGCAAATCCAAATCTGGACTGTTGTGAAGGCTAAAATATCCGGAGATTAAAAAGTCACAAAACTAAAAAGTTGAACTGAGGGGGTTGAGAAACTGGTGAGTGGGAGATCTGGGCGGCCAGGGAGCAGAGAGATCTCTGTGGAGTGCGCATGCGGAGCGTGCCCTCCGACCTGCCAGATCCAGGGACCAGGAACAGAACTTTGGAACATCTGTTCCCACCCGGCGACCCTGAGACATAGAAGAGGGCTGGGCCCATCTGCCACCTAGACCAGTGGAGATCCAGGGACACAGACAAGATACAAGGGAAAGGTGAGAACATATCACTTACAACAAAATAGCATTAGGAAAGCGAAAGAGTACATCCCAAGGAAACCAAGACAACCTGGCAACACCAGAACCCAGCCCTCCCAAAACAGCAAACATCGGAATTCCAAACACTCCAGGAAAAGAAGACCCAGACCTGAAATCATACCTCAAGATGCTGATAGAGATAGTTAAACAAGAATGGGAGGAAAAGCAAAAAGATTCAGAAGCTTTTAAAGAGGAAACAAGAAAAACACTCAAAGAACTCAAAGAACTAGAGGAAAACAGAACCAAAGAAATAAAGGAATGGAAGAGAGAAATTAAAACGGAAATTGACACAATAAAGAAAACACTAAAAGAGATAACCCTAGAGGCAGAAACCAAAAAAAGAAATCAGGAGTCACAGAAGCAAGCATTTCCAATAGATTACAAGAGATCGAAGAGAGAATCTTGGGGGCAGAAGACAACATTGCAAACATAGACAAAACAGCCAGAGAAGATGCAAAAAACAAAAAGCTCCTAACCCAAAATGTCCAGGAAATCCAAGACACAATGAGAAGACCGAACCTAAGGATAATAGGAATAGAAGAGGGAGAAGAGTATCAACTAAGAGGCACAGTAAATATCTTCAACAAAATTGTAGAAGAAAACTTCCCTACCCTTAAGAATGAGATGACCACAAGCATAAAAGAAGCCTTCAGAACTCCAAATAGGTTGGACCAGAAAAGAAATACCTCCCGACACATAATAGTCAAAACACCAAGTGCCCAAAGCAAAGAAAGAATACTAAAAGCAGTAAGGGAAAAAGGTCAGGTAACATATAAAGGCAGGCCAATCAGAATCACACCCAATTTCTCAACAGAGACTATGAAAGCTAGAAGAGCCTGGACAGACATCATGCAGACCCTAAGAGAGCACAAGTGCCAGCCCAATCTGCTATACCCAGCAAAACTATCAATCACCATAGATGGAGAGATGAAGATATTTCAAGAAAAATCAAAATTTACACAATACCTGAACACAAACCCAGCACTACAACGAATTATAGGTGGAAAACCCAATACAATGAGGGAAAATACAGCCTCGTAAAAACAAGAAAACTCCTAAACAAAAAAACTAAAAAAAGAAAAAGACACAGACACAACTCAACCCACAAAAGCAATAATGGCAGGAAACAGAAACAACTATTCCTTGATATCTATTAACATAAATGGACTCAACTCCCCAATAAAGAGACATAGGCTATCAGACTGGATACATAAACAAAATCCAGCCTTTTGCTGCATACAGGAAACTCATCTCAGAGACAAAGACAGACACTATCTCAGAGTAAAAGGGTGGGAAAAAAACTTCCAAGCAAACAGCCCCAAGAAGCAAGCTGGAGTGGCTATTCTAATATTGAATAAAGTAAATTTCCAACCAAAAGTTATCAAAAAAGATAAGGAAGGACACTTTTTACTTATTACCGGGGAAATCTGTCAGGAGGAACTCTCAATTCTTAACATATATGCTCCAAAAATAAAGCACCCACATTCATAAAAGAAACCCTACTAAAGCTCAAAAAATACATTTCACCCCACACAATAATAGTGGGAGAGTTTAATACCCCACTCTCACCAATGGAACAGAAACTGAACAAGGACACTGCAAAGCTAGCAGAGACTTTGAACCAAGTAGAATTAATAGATATATACAGAACATATCATCCTAAAGTAAAAGAATACACCTTCTTCTCAGCACCCCATGGCACCTTCTCGAAAATTGACCACATGATTGGACACAGAATGAGCCTCAATCGATATAAGAAGATTGAAATACTCCCATGCATCCTCTCAGATCACCATGGTCTACAGCTGGTCTTTAACAACAACAAAGACAACAAAAAGCCCACATACACATGGAAACTAAACAACGCTCTGTTAAATGATAGCGGGCTCAAAAAAGAAATAAGAAAGAAATTAAGGATTTTCTAGAATTCAACGAAAACGAAAACACAACATACCCAAACCTATGGGATGCAATGAAAACAGTACTGAGAGGAAAACTCATAGCCCTAAGTGCTTCCAAAAAGAAACTGGAGAGAGCTTACATCAGCAACCTGACAGCACAGCTAAAAGCCCTAGAACAAAAGGAAGCAGATATACCCAAGAAAAGTAGACGGCAAGAAATAATCAAAATTAGGGCAGAAATAGACCAAATAGAAACAAAAAGAACTATTGAAAAAATCAACAAAACCAAGAGTTGGTTCTTTGAGAAAATCAACAAGATTGATAAACCCCTAGCTAGACTAACTAGAGGGCAAAGAGAGAGTATCCAAATTAACAAAATCAGAAAGGAAAGTGGTGACATAACAACTGAAACTGAGGAAATTCAAGAAATCATCAGATCCTACTACAAAAACTTATACTCCACAAAATTGGAAAATCTGGAGTAAATGGATGAATTCCTAGACAGATACAAGATCCCAAAGTTAAACCAGGACCAAATAAACCATCTAAATAACCCTATAACACCTAAAGAAACAGAAGAAGTCATCAAAAGCCTCCCAACCAAAAAAAGCCCAGGTCCACACGGGTTCAGTGCAGAATATTATCAGACATTTATTGCGGATATAACACCAATACTCTCCAAACTATTCTAAAAGATAGAATCAGATGGAATGCTACCCAGCTCATTTTTTGAGGCTAAAATAACCCTCGTACCTAAACTACACAAAGACCCTACAAGGAAAGAGAACTTCAGACCAATCTCACTTATGAACATTGACGCAAATATACTCAACAAAATCCTTGCAAACCGAATCTAAGAACACATCCAAACGATCATTCATCATGACCAAGTAGGCTTGATCCCTGGGATGCAGGGATGGTTTAATATAAGGAAATCCATCAATGTAATCCACCATATAAACAAACTCAAAGACCAAAATCACATGGTCATCTCACTAGATGCTGAGAAAGCACTTGACAAAATTCAACACCACTTCATGTTAAAAGTCCTGGAAAGAACAGGAATTTAAGGTCCATACTTAAACATAATAAAAGCAATATACAGCAAACCAACAGCCAACATAAAACTTAAGGGTGGGAAACTTGAAGCAAACTCAGTAAAATCAGGACTTGACAAGGCTGCCCACTCTCCCCCTACCTATTCAACATAGTACTGGAAGTCCTGGCTGGAGCAATTAGACAGCAAAAGGAGATCAAGGGGATACAAATCGGAAAGGAAGAGATAAAAACATCACTCTTTGCCAAAGACATGATACTGTACTTAAGTGACCCCAAATACTCCACCAGAGAACTCCTACAGCTGATAAACAAGTTCAACAAAGTGGCTGGATACAAAATCACTCAAACAAATCAGTAGCCTTCCTATACTCAAAGAACAAACATGTGGAGAAAGAAATTAGGGAAAAGGTACCCTTCACAATTGTCACAAAACCTCTGAAATACCTTGGTGTGACTCTAACTAAGGAAGTGAAGGACCTGTACGACAAGAACCTCAAACCTCTAAAGAAGGAAATTGAGGAGGATCTCAGAAAATGGAAAGATCTCCCATGCTCATGGATTGGAAAGATCAACATTTTAAAAATGGCCATCCTACCAAAAGCAATCCACATATTCAACGCAATCCCCATAAAAATTCCAACACAGTTCTTCATGGAATTGGAAAGATCAATGTGCAATTTCATATGGAACAACAAATGACCTAGAATAGCAAAATCCATCCTCAACAACAAGAAAACATCTGCGGGAATCACTATCCCTGACCTCAAGCTATATTACAAGGCAATTGTGCTGAAAACTGCATGGTACTGGTACAGAAATAGGCATGTGGATCAATGGAATAAAATAGAAGATCCAGAAATGAGCCCTCACATATATGGTCACCTGATTTTTGACAAAGAAGCCGCAAACATTCAATGGAAAAAGGACAGCCTATTCAACAAATGGTGCTGGTCCAACTGGCACTCAGCATGCAAAAGAATGAAAATAGACCCTTTCTTATCTCCTTGGACAAAGCTCAAGTGTAAGTGGATCAAAGATCTCTACATTAAACCAGATACACTGAAACTATTAGATGAGAAAGTACGGAAAACTTTAGAACATATAGGCACAGGAGAAAATTTTCTGAACAAAACGCCAATGGCTCAAGCTCTAAGGTCAAAGATTAACAAATGGGACTTAATGAGATTGCAAAGTTTCTGTAAGGCTAAGGACATTGTCAAGAAAACAAAACGGCAGCCAACAGAATGGGAAAAGATTTTTACCAACTCCACATCAGATAGAGGCCTAATATCTAAGGTATACAAAGAACTCAAAAAGCTAGACACCAAAGAATCAAATAACCCTATTAAAAAATCGGGTACAGAGCTAAACAATAAGTTCTCAGTTGAGGAATATCAAATGGCTGAGAAATATCTGAGGAAGTACTCGATATCTTTAGCCATCAGGGAAATGCAAATCAAAACAACCCTGAGATTTCACCTCACACCAGTCAGATTGGCCAAGATCCAAAACTCAGACAACAGATACTGGCGAGGTTGCAGAGAAAGAGGAACCCTTCTCCACTGTTGGTGGGGTTGCAAACTAATACAACCACTCTGGAAATCAGTCTGGCGATACCTCAGAAAATTGGACATAATACTACCTGAAGACCCAGCTATTCCACTTCTGGGCATATACCCCAGAGATACCTTAGTACACAACAAAGATATATGCACCACAATGTTCATAGCAGCTCTATTTATAATAGCCAGAAGCTGGAAAGAACCCAGATGTCCTTCAGAAGATGAATGGATACAAAAATTGTGGTACATTTACACAATGGAATACTACTCAGCCCCCAGAAACAATGACTTGACCAAATTCTTAAGAAAATGGCTGCATCTAGAGAATATCATTCTGAGTGAGATAACCCAGTCACAAAAGAACAGATTTAATATGCAGTCACTGATAATGGGATGCTAACCCCAGAGGCTCACACTGCCCCAGAAACAACTCACAGACTGTATGAAGTCCAAGAAATAAAGAAACAAAACAAAACAAAACAAAACAAAATCTCTATATAACAAGAAAACTTTGACTATTTCCATGTTACATTTTGTTTTACATGTACTTTATGCTCATTGTAACTATTAAGTTTTCAATGCATAGTATCAAACCTTTAAAAAATCAAGTACTGACAAAAATATATTCATACAGTTTTATGTAAAAATTATTTTAAAATCTGAAAAAAAAGTACTGACAAAAATGTATTGTATAATTTTATGCAAACAATGCTTAAAATCTGTAAAAAAAAAAAAAGAAGTTGAACTGAAAAAAAAATAGCAGTTATGAAAGAACTTCATTCTGAGGAAAGTGACAATCTAGTCCCTAGTTAAATGGGTTTCTTTTTTGGTAAAAATGAATTTGTAGCTAAACTAAGATCACACTGGAGTAAGACACCCCTTAATCCTGGAAGACTTCTGTCTTGATAAGAATGGGGAAGTCTGGATACCAGGACATGCTCACACGAAGGATACCATGTGGATGTGAGAGATGTGCTGTCACGAGCCTCTGAACTACAGAAGCTGGGAAAGGCATGGGGCAGAACCAGCCCAGCATCCATCAGAACACTGCCCTGACCACTTAGGCATTATGCTTCCAGTCTGAAATCAGTAAGAGTATACACTTCTATTTTTCAGACCACTTCATCTGTGATATGTTATTGGGTCAGTTCCAGGAGACTGCTGTGCTTACCAAGCCAACATTGTCTTGTCATTATTTTGTATACACTTATTTAAACTAGTTTTTCAGTGCCTATGGAATTGAACCCTGGGCCAATTATTTGACAAAGGCCTGATATATCCCCATCTGTCTTACCCCAGCCCATCAATCCAGAGGCTCTGTACCTTCTCACTACCCCGTACCCTTGGACATGGGTCCTAGTTATTATAGGCTTCAGCAAAGCTCATAAACCCAAGGGGGAAACATCTGTTGCTAATCCTCTGGCAATGATTCTGTCTACTATCTCAGGACATCCATGCTAGCATTCTTCCAGGAGCCTCTTCTTGAGCCAGGATAAAGTACCCTCCAACTCCGATTACCAAAGTTGTCATGAGCTTTTATATATGAAGGATGGTGTATGAGCTAGTACTCTTAGCCACCTCTTACCCTTGCCCAAATGACTCGATGTGTCTTATAAATAAACAGGATTAGCCTATAGACAAGGTGTTGGCATGTAATGCTGAGGTAAATTTTGTCTGAAATTTGGGAAAATTGAGAAAAAAAGTTTCAGTACCATCCTGTGATGTTGCTGTAATACAAAATGGCAATTTATGGGTAAGCCTCACTGTAGAGTCTGATTCCTTCTAAATTATTTAAATAAGTTATATTTTAATGTGGCTTTTAAAAGGTTTACTTAAATTGTTTCCAAATCATTGTCTTGGGCTTTAACTTAGAGCTCCCAAGTAATTCATATTTGGTAGTGAACTCAAGCCTTCTCAGCGATATATATATATATATATATATATATATATATAATATTATATTGTATTATATTAAAATCTCAATTTTTATGTGATTTAAATACTTTGGTAGTTGACTAAAACTCCAAATAATCTTCCATTAATCTTTCCATGTATTTTCACAAGATTCTGGTCCCAACCTCAAGATGCAAATCTGACTTTCTTTATTCATGTCAACCTTCACCTGCCTCCAGCAGGTCTGGAGCAGCAGAGTGAAGAGTTAGGCTCCCGATACACGAAGGATGACTGCAGCCAGTTTGCTGAGAGCCCCAAGTTAAATTTATGGTGGCAGGCTGCAGTTCTAACATATGATTTATAAATGCAGAGAATTTAGCTGTGTTCGTTTAATAAAAGAAAACAAGAGAACGATGTCCTGTTAAATTTTAGTTTTAGTAGTTAAAGAAAAAGAACTCCTGTGAATGTGCATCTTTTCTTAGATTCTTCCATTTAACACTTGATTTAAAAACTAATATTTCAGCAAGAAATCATTTCATATCTCTTTGCTTGCTTACCTTTGAAATCTATTACAATACAGTAAAATATGCCAAAGAAATACTTTCAGTGCTAAATTATTCATTATTTTATAATGGAGTTATTTTCAAGCACAAAGCAATATTGTGAATGTTCCATGTTTTAGATGCATACCAATGAAGTAAAACAATACTTTGGAGATATGAGGATCAAAGCTAGAAATTTTATATATAAATTATATATATATATATATATATATATATATATATATATATATATATATATATATATATAATTACCAAGCATGTATAAAGCAAGAACTTTTCTTCATAGATTGGAATAAGCAAACTTCTAGACTCTTAAATCAAAAGGAAAAGCTTTTCAGTTTCTAAGAAGTCATGTACTTCAAAGCAGACACTAAATCAAAGAGGTTAAGATATGGTAATAGCACAGAATGTGTGTTCACATAGAAATAGACGACTATGGCTAGACAAAGGTCATGAACTTCAGTGTTCTCCTAGGCTAGCAATGAGGACTGAGCAAACATTCCCACCCAGAGTCACTAACTCCTGTTCCAACCCAAGCCCACAGAAAACATTGACGACCCAGCTCTGCTGTGTGGGCTGAGGTTAAGCACCAGGATATCCTCATAGCTTCATATTTTTGTGCCAGAAAAAAATTAGAAATGAAAGAAAAAACACAGTAGAGCTTAATGAGAACCAGCTAGTTACCAAGCAGTACAGGATGGGCTTGTCTCACAAATCTCAGTATAGTCTTTTAGACTGATACATGATACAGTTCAGCTGTGCCCATCAACTCAAAAGACTGAAGATCATCCAGGATCACAAACATTTTTAAAACAAGACTGATTGAACTGAAGACTAAAAGTGCTATGAGGCAGTGACTAGAAGTCAACTGTCCTTTACACCCAGGATTAAATTTTCCAGCAGGAAGGCATTTTTGAAAGAGCATATGTTTCCCAGCAAGCAACTCTATCAGCCTTTGAGATTTGGATCATTCTGATATACAAGGTCAGAGGATATTGGGTTTTATTTTGCTTTGCTTTGGAGAAATTTAGAAATATAAAAGCTTGGTGTGATCTTCTTTATTCTATAAAAGTCTCAAAAAAATACAACACAGTAGAATAAAAAACAAAACGTGAAGGTCCCCAAAACCAGGGGGTTGGGGGTGGCTAGCTTGTGATGTTTAATAGTCAAGGAAGAATTGCTTCCATTTCTCCAGGACCTGGACTCAGTATGTCAAAGCTATAGAACAACACAAAACCACCTTGAAGAAGAGAATAGAAATCAGGAATAGTACCTTATAGGAAATGTTTAAAAGAACAGACTGTGAGCCAAGTACAGTCATTAGCATCGACTCTGTGCCGTCATTGTATGTTTGCTCCACTGTAGACGCAAGCAACAATATAAACTACAGGACAGTGTTTCTTTTGATGTGTTCAAATAAGTGGTTTCCAAATGATACAAAAGCCTATGGGTATCAGGGTGTTATTTTCTGTTGGTTTGAAGAATTAAATTTACAATGGAGACTCCATATTTTGTGAATATTTTTAACTTAATTTACTGAACCCTTTTTGTAATTGTACTTTTGAATTAAACAATATTACTAGCTTTTATTTCGTGTAATATATTAATAAATGGTTAATTATTTGTTTATGCCTTCAGCAATATAAAAGACCTTAATAACTCCAGAAGAATTAAATATTGAAAAAAATAGTTCACAGTAGTAATAAGTTTCTAAAATGTGGCCTAATTTAATCTTTATAAATATCTCTATACCAAGGTAAGAAAAATAAATAACCTCTTTCAGGTCAATAAAAAATTAAGTTTGTGTTTGAGCCCATAAAATCTGACTAAAAGTGCTTTCCAAGTGCCACTCTACTGAGCCTCTGTGTATTTCTAAGTAGCATGGCTTGGCAGTGTGCTGGCTCTGAGATATGACTGATGTGCACATGAGTCTTTCTTTGATCACATCCTAGTGTGCTTGCAGATACTTAAAACATCAGGCTCCACTTCTCCAAGCTGTGAAGTTGGACTGACACAATCCAGCTAGAGGAAAGTACTGACTCAATGCATTCTCTTGAAGAATGCTTTTAATTAAAATCTTATCAATGCATCTTTCGAGATGTTCTCAGTGCAAGCACATTTCACTATCTTCAGAGATATTTGTGGCTATGAACATGTTTAAGAAGAAAATACTGTGGACAACCAGATCACAGCAGTCAGTGACCTGAAAATTAAATCTCACAGGTTCTTCACCTACACCATAAGACTTACACACATGAAACCTGGGTCACTGTGACATCTCACAGCCATATTTCAAAATAGGAAAAATGAATGTGATAGCTTTCAAATTTAACTATTAAAGCTTTCTTTACTCATAACAGGTATTCTTTTTCTCCTTAGCATTTCTGTTCTTAATTCCTTAATTGCCACCACTTACAACCATAATGGCACAGGGTTTCAGAGGAGGGGCAGGGGGAACTTTAATGCTGATACCTTAAACACAATCAAACATAAGGACGGCAAGAGTTGGCTACCTCTCCACTCCCCTCTCCACACCAAACCTGGCATCATAAAGTCAGCTCTCCCAACATCAACGCCAGAAAAAAATGTATTACCCTGACAGGTATCAAGCTTCCTTGTTTGACGGTATAAGCTCCACCCCCAATCCTGCAGCTCCTGGCCAATGGTGCATGTCCATATAAACCTTGTCCCAGAGACCCTGGCCACCTTCCCAGGTCATAGATATCCCTTTCTCTCCCCCAATAAAGGAACCAGTTCTCCAAAGCAGTTTCCAGGTGTGAGCACCACCTCTGGACTCACTGCCAAATGAGATCCTGCCCCAAGCCCATCCACACTAGGTTAAGCTTCCTTCCCTCCAGTCCAGCTCTGTGTGCAATGGGTTTGGCTACCCCAGGAAGAAGTGGGCACGAGGCAGCATAGAAGCTGGTCTTTTCTGAACTTTTGAATTGTTGTTGACAACTGGCATTGAAATCCCAACACGGGCTCCAGGTTCTAAATATTGCCTTGATAGTAATAACTTCCTATTTTAGTGACCTTTCTAAATCCCCATCTTCTTACTCTAGTGCAGACACTAGGAAGGAAACCACACACACACACACACACACACACACACACACACACACACACTCATACAAACATGCACATTATTAACCAGTCCTAAAGAAGTAACAGTATGAAAAAAACAAATTCCAGATAAACTGATTATATTATTTCACTTTAAGTAAAAATGTATAATACTAATATGTAGATACACACACACTTACATAAGATATTACAAAGAGATTGGAAAATGTTAGGTTTGTGGCCATTCTAACTGTGCAGAAAGGAGAGAAATGTGTTGTTTTCGATTTTTTAATACTTTCTGTACTTTAAAAGTGTCATCGAGTACTGCACCTAGATGCATTGCAGGTGTGGCTGCTGTGTCACACGTGCATCAGTAGGTAGCAGAAAGGAGAGACACCATGTCTACACTCAGTGTTCTGACCTCTGAATATCTAAACAAAAAGTAGCCTGACACTCCCTGAAAAAAGCAAGCCATAGTCAATTGTCACTCCAACATTAGAGGGCCTGGACAGAGAAGAAGCCCGAGATGACCCCTATTTCGGCTCTGTGCAATCCTGGGGGCTTGGTGCAGACCATGCCTGAGATGACCCCTGCCTAGTGTCCTAACGTCAAAGCATTCCTGAGGTGTTCACTCCAGACACACAGAAGTTTCAAGCATCACTCAGAGAAGTAAGTAAGTGATGGAGAGCTGGAAGAGAAAGAGAAGCAGAAGGATGTGGGCACAGTGAAGAGAACGGGAGGATCAAGGAAGGTAAGGAACAGCCTGATGTGAGAAGCTAATTATGCCACCTGGGACCATGGTGGAGTCCTGGCCTGTGCTGCCCCTGGGAGCCACACTTGTGGCACTGCAGCAGTGGGAATTTATTACCACCAAAGGCCAGGCAGATGTCCCCGGTCTGGACTGCTGGCCTGGAACATACTGATGTCTGACAGTTATGCAGAACTGGTCCCAGTCCTTGCTTGGTGTCATGAGAGAGCTGGCTCTGGGAGCATGGCAGCAAGGGAGCACTGAGGAGGTCAGCTCCCACACACTGTGGATGTGAGTGTGGGAAAGATGGCTCTGCTGTGTGGTGGCATGCACAGAAAGAGATGCCCTCTTCTCCCTCCCTGCTCGGCACCTGAAGCTGGACCAGAGGGCATGAGAGGGAGAGCCTGCAGGTGGTATGGACGAAATGATCCAGTGTGGGATACACTGTGACACACTCTAGTTTCCATAAGGAAAGTTTTTTCTCTGTTGGAAGGGAGGTTACAAGCACAGATGGTGGGTACAAGGAGAGGAAGCGGTAAATGGGATTGAGGTGCATGATATGAAATTCACAAAAGAAAACACTAATAAGAAGGTTTGTTAAAGTCTTAAAAGAAAAATAATACCAATATTAACAATAATAAGATTAAAATAATAAACTTTTATATTATGCTAAAATTATGTCTGCAATGGTAAAAATATAACACTTTAAACACAGGAATTTTAAAAACAATAAATAAAAGGTCAAAACTAATTGAGAAAAAGGTTTGTGTTTTGAAAAAATCCACCTTGGACTGCCTTGTGGTGTAATAATAGAAGCATTTAGCACCACAGCAGTCAGAGTTTTATTTTCACTTCTATTGCTGTGATAATTACTCTGATAAGAAGTCACTTAGGGATTTATTTTGGCTTAAAATACTATCGTCCACCATTGAGGGAAGTCAAGGCAGGAACTAATTGCATGGTGTCCACAATCAAGAACAGAGAGAAACAAACACACTGTGCCCACTTGCTTATGCTCAGTTCAGTTTCTTTACTCCCACAGTTCAGGGTCCAGCCCAAGATGGTGCTACCCACTTCCAGGGTGGGTCTCCACCTTAATTCACATCCCCCCATAGGAACCCATGGGCCAATAGACTGCATAATGTGTTAGTGAGATTACTTTCCAAGGCAATTCTAGATACTGTGGCAAACTGAAAGTTAAATTATATTTGCCACATTCTCTGGTAAATAGCGCAGACCCATGGTCATGATAGCAACCTCATATAATCCAGTAAGACACAATGGAAGTGAGAGCAAATTTGTTGGGAAGAAAATGGTGTTCAATGGGAGAAGAGGTTATAGGAAAGTGTAATGGAGGGTTACATATGATCAAAATACACTATATTACATGTGTGAAATTGTCAAGGAATATAAATGTTTAAGGCTTACTGTATTATATATATATACATATATATGTATATATATACATATATATGTGTGTGTGTGTGTGTGTGTGTGTGTGTATAATATATATATAATCCCTTGAGTAAAGACACCAGCATACAGTAGATAAGATCAATGATTGGATTTCAGTCTTGCAGACACTCTCTTGCAACCTTTGTCAAGTCAGTCCTTCTAGGGCATCCTCTGAATCAATAAAAGAAAGAGTCCTATAAATCCTCTGCCTACTTTCCACAGCTGTGATGAGGTCACAGGAGACACTATTTGGAAAATCACTTCTGAGCTGTTAGCTCCTCTCAAACTTAAATCACACTACACTAACACAGACCGAAATAAAAATAAACACAAAGGCTGAGAAGAAAGATTTCCATTAGAAAGATTGTGAGTATCTTCTCCCTGTGTCTCCGGCTACAGATCTTCCTACCACCCACAATATTTTCTTTTCCTTGCTTTGCTCTTATACAAAGAATAACCCCAAACTGGGTTTCCAGGAGATGAGACAAGTAATGTAAGAATCCGTAGCTTCTGGCACAGTGCTAGTCAACAATGCAACTCATCCTATCTGTGCACCAGGGCTTTACACCCGCCACAGAATTCTAGAGGTTTGAGAAGCTGTAGCCCTGCTGGTGACAGCATATGTGTGCAGGGCTTGAATGAATACTATTCCTTGAAACAAGGAGATGGAGAAGTCTCCACTGTATCCATTTTACAAAAAATTATATCATAGAAAGTTTAATGTTTCCCAGATCAGAGTGGAAAGAAGGGGCAATCTGGAAAAGGTCAACTTATGACTAGTAATGATACTCAGGGGAGGGAAATTAAGCATTGTGAAGATGCTTTATACTTCTAGGCAGCTTTCTATCTTCCCTGGGAGTCAAACTTTTCACACCTTCTCATGAGGGACTAGTTTCCAAGGCAAGGGAAATAAGGAAACGAGATACTATTCTATTCTGTGAACCCTGGTGAGAAGAAAGCTTATCAAGAAGCAACCAATTAGGCCACTGGAAAAAGAGAGGGGGAAGGTAAACCCAGACAGTCCTGGTGAAACAGAAAAGAGACAGAGAATCTCTTCAAGTGTGGAGTGCGTTTAGCAGATAACAGATCCTGAAGGCCCTGACCTTCTCCCACTTCCAGATGCTCTTTAGTTCTCTACATTTAGCTCCACAATCTCTTGAGCAATAGCCATCTTACCTTTAATTTCAAAATGAGATTACAATCTTTTTTTTGGAATAGCTCCCCCAGGTACTTACTATTCCTACTACTGAGGAAAGTGAAAAACATTGGACCACCCTCTATACAGGACTTGTCTCACCCTCTGAGTAACTGGTTCTTGGTGGCTTACAAGTATGCTTGGTAATTGCTTTCTCAAACAAATTTATGAGTCTCATAGGACACTGTACATATTCTGTGCTACTATTTCTAATAAAAATACATCCCTAGTATCTAGTAAACATTTTTTCAGAACATTATTCTTATATGTGATAATGAAAAAAATTAATGACTAGCCACTTATGTAGGTGCACTAAAGCTTAAAAAATTAAATAAAACAATCAAGAGGTGCTCTCTCCCTTCCTCCCTCCCTCCCTCCCTCCCTCCCTCCCTCCCTCCCTCCACCCTTCCCCCTCTGCTCTAATTAAATTACTTTTGCTCTATTTGGAAGTTTGTGGGTCTACCTAGCAACTATTAAAGCAGAATTTGAAGAAGACCCTTCCTTAGCTACTTTTTACAGTTGATTTATGGCTGATTTGTTTCACCCTCTGATGAAATTTAAATTGTGTTTATGTATGTAATTATGTATGTCATTTATTTATAATCTAGAAATGTTTTTATGTTTATAATCTGAAACTATTTTTCTAGAGTCAACAACATGGCAAGGAAAAAAGACATGTTAATATGGTAATGGGTTATTTAGGTCCTAATATGTAGTGATTCTCAACTCTTGGCTGGCAGTACTTGCCTTTAGGGGTCAGAGCCAATTAAAGTTGCATTGAGAAACTTTCCTCCTGTATACTCACTTTCCAGAGGACTTCAGATACCATCCAAATGTCTACTGTTCACCATTCACCATGTGCTCCAGTGCTTCCTTATAATACAGACCCAGTAACTGATATTTATCTCTATTTTGTTATATTTTACTTGTTTTGAGTGTTTGAATCTGTGAGTGCCATGGAATACATGTGAAGGTACAATCAGTGAAAGTTCCTTCCTCCTTCCATTATTTGGGTCCTGGGGATAGACCTCGGCCCCTCAGGCTTGGTAGCAGGCACACTCACTTCCTGAGCAATCTCTCTAGCTCCTAGCAACTGATCATTGAAAAAGGACTCTCCAGTATCCACAGAGAGATGAATTCTTCTACAGATAAAAAGGGAAGCTGACTCCATGATGTATGGCTCATAAAAGAATCTGGAACCATCCACCCTTAAAGGTCTCAGCTCAGGGCTCCTGCAAGTCTCTCTTCCTCTAATATAGACCTTAGTTGAGGTCTCTGTCCTGTGAAATGTTTCTGTTGCAGTTAAATATTAGCAAATCTGTACAGGTGATACCATCATTTCCTTTTTCAAAAGAAATTTTAGCTGGGTGTGCTGGGGCGCACCTTTAATCCCAGCACTTGGGAGGCAGGGGCAGGTAGATCACTGTGGGTTTGAGTTCAGCCTGGTCTACAGAGTAAGTCACGGGAATATATAGAGAGAACTATCTCAAAAACAAAAATTTTTAAAAAGAAGAAGAAAGGTTTAAAATTTCAGAGTCCTAGCTTCTCTGTGCAAGTTGAAAGATGACAACACTTGACCAGCTAATTCCATGACAAGCCTCATGTTTCAAGATAGTGTGTAGTAAACATTTATTTAGCCTGTTTTTAGAGAAGATCAACTTGTTTAATACAGGATGTTCACTCATGGTCATTGCAGATTTTAGCATGGAATATTTACGTTATATTCTCTTAAGATACATGTGTTGCTCGGGGCAAAGACAACAATACAAACTACCACACTGACCACATGCCTCTTGGGAGGATGATGAAGAATACCATTATAGGAAAACATCAGAGTGAAATCAAATTGTGAGTATATCTGCCAGGTATCTGAGCGCCTGAGTAGATCATTTCCACATTTCAGCACCTATGTTAATTATAAAGTCTATTTGTTAAATTGGAAGGATGAAAACACCAAGTATATGCATTTTATAGACTCCAGGGCTAACCAGACAACCCAAAATAAATGAAATTGAGGGTAAATTACAACTGATGGTGGTTTATATAAGAACAACCAGGGGCTGAGAAGATATGTTCACATATAAAGTTTGTAGCAAGGATGAGGGAAGTGTGTGATCCCAGAACTTCATTACAAGCCTGGCTCATTGATAATCTTGTAATCTCAGAATTGGGAGAGATTGAGACTGGTTAATCCCTGGATCTCACAATCAGATACCCTACATGAATCAAGGAATTCTAAGTTACAGTTAGAGCCTCTCTCACAAAACAAGATAGTTTGTTTTCTAAAGGGAAAGGGGAAGAAAGGACATGCAGGTATTTTATGTTATTTGTGACTATTGTGAAGGGTTTCAGTTCCCTAATTTATTTCTCAGCCACTTTATCCTTTGATTAGGGGAAGGCTACTGATTTGAGTTAATTTTATATCCGGCCACTTTGCTGAAGTTGTTTATCAGGTGCAAAAGTTCTCTAGTGGAATTTTTGGGGTCACATAGGTATACTATCATATCATCTGCAAAGAGGGATATTTTGACTTCTTCCTTTCCAATTTATATCCCTTGGATCTCCTTTTGTTATCTAATTGCTCTATCTAGGACTTCAACTACTATATCAAATAGGTAGGGAGAGTGTGGGCATCCTTGTCTAGTCTCTGATTTTAGTGGGATTGCTTCAAGTTCGTCTCCATTTAGTTTGATGTTGGCTACTGGTTTGTTATATATTGCCTTTACTATGTTTAGGTATGGGCCTTGAATCCCTAATTTTTCTAAAACTTTTATCATGAAGGGGTATTAAATATTGTTAAATACGTTTTCAGCATCTACGAGATGATCATGTGGATTTCTTTGAGTTTGTTTCTATAGTGGATTATATTGATGAGTGTCCATATATTGAACTATCCCTGTATCCCTGGGATGAAGGCTACTTGATTGTGGTGAATGATAGTTATGTTCTTGGATTTGGTTTGGAAGAATTTTATTGAGTATTCTTGCATCAATAATCATAAGGGAAATTGGTATGAAGTTCTCTGTCTTTGTTGGGTCTTTGTGTATTCTATTTGCAAAGGTAATTGTGGCTTCAAAGGATTAATTGGGTAGTGTTTCTTCTAGGTTTTTGTGGAATAGTTTGAAGAGTATTGGTATTAGGTCTTCTTTGAAGGTCTGATAGAATTCTGCACTAAACCCATCTGGTCCTTGGCTTTTTTTTTCTGGTTTTAGATTTTTTTTAAAAATATTTATTTACATTTAAAATATTATCCTCTTTCATGGTTGCCCCTCTGGAATTCCCCTATTCCCTTCCCTACCTCTATGAGGGTGCTCACCACCCACCCACTCATCCTCTACTCTCTAATCATGTATCTCCTTGACCTAAGTAGTGCCAGCCCTCACCAGCATATAGATATCTACCTACATTCTTGTATCTGTGGAGGCCTGTTTTGTGATGAATTATATGGTCAGTTTTGAAGAAGGTACAATGAGGTGCTGAGAAGAAGATATATTCTTTTGTTTTAGAGTAAAATATCTGTAGAGATCTGTTAAATTCATTTGGTTTATAACCTCTATTAGTTACACTGTTTAGTTCCTGTTTTTATGATCTGTCCATTGATGAGAATGGGGTGTTGAAGTATCCCACTATTATTGTGTGTAGTACAATGTGTGCTTTTTTTGAGCTTTAGTAAAGTTTCTTGTGTGAATGTGGGTGCCCTTGCATTGGAGCATAGATGTTCAGAATTGAGAGTTCTTTTTGGTAGATTTTTCCTTTGACTAGTATGAAGTGTCCTTCCTTATCTTTTTTGACAACTTTTGGTTGAAAGTAAAATTTTTAAAATATTAGAATGGCTACTCCAGCTTGTTAATTGAGACCATTTTCTTTAAAAAGTTGTTTTCCAGCCTTTTACTCTGAGGTCATGTCTGTCTTTGTCACTGAAGTGAATTTTCTGTATGCAGCAAAATGCTGGGCCCTGTTTATGTATCCAATCAGTTAGTCTATATCTTTATATTGGGGAATTGGGTTCATTGATGTTAAGAGATATTAGGTAAAAGTGATTGTTGTTTCCTGTTATTTTTGCTGTTAGAGGTGAAATTATGTTTTTGTGGCTATATTCCTTTGGGTTAGTTGAAAGAAGAATATTTTCTTGCTGTTTCTAGGGTGTACTATTCCTCCTTGTATTGGAGTTTTCCATCTATTATCCTTTGTATGGCTGTATTTGTGGAAAGATATGTGTAAATTTAATTTTGTCACGGAATATCCTGCTTTCTCCATCTATGGTTATTAAGATTTTTGCTGTATATAGTAGCTTGGGCTAGCATTTGTGTTCTCTTAGCATCTGTATGACATCTGCGAAAAATCTTCTAGCTTTCATAGTATCTGTTGAGAACTGTAGTTCTGATAGGTTTGTCTTTAAATGTTACTAGACCTTTTCTTTTACTGCTTTTAATATTCTTTCTTTGTTTTGTGCTATAACCAAGCAGGTGAAAGACCTGTATGAATAGAACTTAAAGTCTCTGAAGGAAAAAAATCAAAGAAGACCTCATAAGTAGGAAAGATCTCACCTGTTCATGGATTGGCAGGATTAATATAGGAAAAGGGGTAATCTTGCTGGAAGCAATCTATAGATCCAATGCAATCCCCACCAAAATTTCAACTCAATTTTTTATAGAATTAGAAAGAACAATTTTCAAATTCATTTGGAATAACAAAAAAACTACAATAGTGAAAACTATTCTCAACAATAAAAGAACTTCTAAGGGAATCACCATCCCTGACCTCAGCTGTATTACAGAGTAATCATGGTAAAAATGACATGGTATTGGTATGGAGACTGGAAGGTAGATCAATGGAATGAAACTGAAGACCCAGAAATGAACCCACACACCTATGGTCACTTGATTTTTGACAAAGGAGTTAAAACCATCCAGTGGGGAAAAAGGCATTTTCAACAAATGATGCTGGTTAAACTGGAGGTCAGCATGTAAAAGAATGCAAATAGAACAATTCTTATCTCCTTGTACAAGGTGAATCAAAGACCTTCACATAAAACTAGATAGACTGAAGGTAAAGAAGAGAAATTGGGGAGGAGCCTTGAACACATGGGCACAGGGGAAATTTTCCTGAACACAATACCAATGGCTCAGGCTCTAAGATCAAGAATCAACAAATTATACCTCATAAAATTCCCAAGTTTTTATAAAGCAAAGGACACTGTCAATAGGACAAAACAGCAACCAACAGATTTGGAGAAGATCTTTGACAATCCTATATCCAATAGAGGGCAAATATTCAATATATACAAAGAACTCAAGAAGTTAGATTCTAGAGAATCAAATAATCCTATTAAAGGTGGGGCAAAGAGCTCAACAAAGAATTCTCAGCTGAGGAATATCAAATGGCCAAGAAGAAATCCTCAACAAATTGTCAACATCCTTATTCATTGAGTAAATGCAAATCAAAATAACCCTGAGATTCCACATCACACCAGTCAGAATGGATAAGATCTAATTCTCAGGTGACAGCAGATGCTGGCAAGGATGTGAAGAAAGAGGAACACCCCTCCATTGTTGGTTGGATTGCAAGCTGGTACAACCACTCTGAAAATCAGTCTGGTGGTTCCTCAGAAAATTGGACATAGTACTACCTGAGGACCAAGCTATACCACTCCTGGACATATACCTGAATGATGCTCCAACATATAACAAAAACACATGTCTCACTATGTTTATAGCAGCATTATTTATAATAGTCAGAAGCTGGAAAGAACCCAACTGCCCTTCAACAGAGGAATGAACACAGAAAATGTGGTATCTTTACACAATGGAGTACTACTCAGCTTAAAAACAATGACTTCATGAAATTCCCAGACAAATAGATGGAACTAGAAAATATTATCCTGAGTGAGGTAACCCAGACAGAAAAAAAAAAAAAAAAAAACACACACACACATGGTATGTACTCATTCATAAGTGGATATTAGTCCAAAAATTCAGAATACCCAATATATAATTCACAGACCAAATGAAGCTCAAGAAGAAGTAAGACCAAAAAGTGAATGCTTCAGTCCTTAAAGGGGGCAACAAAATACTCATGATTATCAAGCAATACAGGGACAAAGTGTGGAGCAGAGACTAAAGGAAAGGCCATCTAGAAACTGCCCCACCTCGGGATTTGTCTCATATGCAGTCACCAAACCAGTCACTATTGCAGATGCCAAGAAGTGCTTGCTGTCAGGAGCCTGATATGTCTCCTGAGAGTCTCTGCCAGAGCCTTACTGATACACTTTAAGGTGCTTGCAGCTAATCATTAGACTGATCACAGGGACTCTGATGGAGGAATTAGAGAAAGGACTGAAGGAGCTGAAGGGGTTTGCAACCTCATAAAAAGAACAATAATATCAACCAAACAGACCCCAGAGCTCTCAGGGACTACACTATCAACCAAATAGTACACATGGGAGGAACCATGGCTCCAGCTACACACGTAGCAGAGGATGGCTTTGTCTGGCATCAATAGGAGGAGAAGCCCTTGGTCCTGTGAAGCAAAGGCTTGTTTCCCCAGTGTAGGGTAAACCAGGGTGTTGAGGTAGAATATATAGACAGAAAAATGGGTGGGGGGAATAGGAAAGGGTATAACTGGGAAATGGAATAACATTTGTAATGTAAATACATAACCTATCCAATAAATAGAAGTAACAAGAAAAAGGAAGGGCATACAGTTGGGTAAGCTAAAAGATAGGGAAGAGCTTGCAGAGGGGAAAATGTATTCAGAGTAAATTGTGTGATTTCTTTTTCAATAAAAGAATAGAAATGAAATATGAGAAAGGAAAAAAATCCCAAATTAGAAGCCTAAGAAATAATGATCATTGAGGTTGTATTTTTTGCCTGTGAACATAAATATACATGAATATGTATGCATACATGAGCATGTACACACACAAACACACACTGACACATACTCTCTGCATACACAGAGAGAATTATAGCTAAAAATGACAAACCCAATGAACTAAAATTGTCACCTGCAATCTGGAGAGATGGCTCAGTGAGTAAAAGTACTTACTCACCACTTAGGCCTATTGACTGGAGTTCAATCTCTAGAATGCACAGAAAGCCAGATGTATGGCTTGTATCTGTAATCTTGACACATCTACAGTGAATTCTTTGGTGACAAAAGGCTTTTCAGATGTTCATGGGCCAACTGGCCTGAAGTACACAGTACGGCAGAAATGAGAGACTTGTCTCAAGAAGGAGAGAAAAGAGAACCAATTGATGAAAGCTTTCCACTGAATCGGCACATATACATCATGGCATGCATGTATCACCCCCCAACACACACATCAAGCACACATCACACATACACACATCATACACATACATCACACACATAGCAAATGTATATTATACACAACATGACACATCAGATACATCACACACACATCACATATATATACTTTACACAGACATGCACACAAAACAAATACATCTCACAGACACACATCAATGCACGTTGTACACACACATCAAGCATACAAAACACACACCCACATGCCACCCACATCCCACCCACATTGTATATACACACACATATCACATACAGATATCATATATACATCTCTCTTTCTCACATACACACATACATACACACCACAGATATACACACAAGCAATGCATATACACATCACACATAGACATCACATACACACACATTACACATACAAAATAATCATAGTAAGTTAATTAAAAATTCAAAAAATTAATGTGATTAATATCACACAAACACAATGAGATAAGGACAGAGGAGATCTCAATAATGCTAAAAGCCTTAAATGAATACCACATTTTATAATAAACATTAAAACATTTCCCTTTGGTTTTGAGAAAGACAATCCACTTCCATGACTTTAATTCAATTTGATTCACAAGTCACAAACTAAGGAAAGATCGAAATGAAATACAACAGTATGAACATTGATTATTTTATCTAAATAACAGATCAATTCTATGACAAATCCAAAATAAAAGTATTATAACTTGTTAGAATTGCTGTACAGTATATATTCATTGTATATATTTATTAACTGACATTTATTTATTAATTTACCAAATATGTTTAATGTACTTTTAACATTTCAAAGATTTAATTATTCAATTATATATATATATGTGTGTGTGTGTGTGTGTGTGTGTGTGTGTGTGTGTGTGTGTGTGTGTTTTGACTGCATGTGCACCATGCATGTATCTGGTGCCCCAGGAGGTCAGAGGGGTCAGATCTCAGGAACTGGAAGTAAAGGTAGCTGTGAGTTGTCACGTGAGTGTTGGAAATGAACTCGAGTCCCCTGCAAAAGTGGCCAGTACTCTTACTACTGACCAGTCTCTTTAGGCCTCTATTCTTAAACATTTGATTAGAAAAAGCAATGACAAAAATGTATTCGTATACTTTTATGTAAAAATGCTTAAAATTTGTACATTTATCTTTGTTTTTTTAAAATAAAGTTCTTCAATAAAAAGAAAAGAAAGAAAGCTTAGATTTGTTTATATTTTTTATTTGCCTATAATTGTGGGGTCTCCTATGACAGCAGGTCACCAGTGCATGTTACATAGAACAAAAACTGACAAGAAGCACCTTTCAGTCAATCTAACTTTTAAAAGCCCTGTTTCTTTCCTCTTATTGATATTTATTTAGTAGGATAAAAGGAAAAATCTAACCTCCATACCAATCTTCCCAGTGATGAATGGCAGATGTAAAAAGCCCTCGGGGTTTTATGGGCTAATTTTCTGTAGATTCTAACATCCTGAGACACTTGGTAAGTCTCTCAAGGCTTCATCTGCCTGTGTTCTATGCCATCTCCTCTGCTCTTGCCAGAAGCTTTCTTAGTGTCTGCATTTCCACTGGGTTAAAAAAGGCTCCCATATCTAATTAAGCATTGGGCTAGCACATTTTGGGTAATCATTTCTGTTTGAAATTTAAGTTTACTGCAATTTGCCTGTGCTTTCCCAAGTCACAGTTCTGGTTCTGAGAAAGAAATTCTAAACACTCCACTGGCTATTTGCACATAAAGCATTATTTAATATGAGCCATAGGGTTTTTTTTTTCATAGAAATAAAAACAAATTAGACAGCTTCAGGAGAAGCTGGTGATAGACTGGCAGGTCTCTCTTTTCTCCTTTTTTCTGGAAGAAATCTTAAAACAACAGAGCAGCCTGTGCCACTGGCATAATTAAAGCAGATGTTCCCAATCCTCATTTTCATTGCTAATTTCGACAGCAGAAAAAAATGTGCTTGTCTTTTGTGCAGTCACCTATTTTCTCTCAGATGTGCCCTATTTTTCTCCTCACCCACCATAACTGTTCAGAAAGCCAAGAAGAAGTGATACTGTGCAACAATACAGTAACAAGAACTCTGTCAGCTTCTCAGTAGGCCTGCAAATGGAAACTCAATAAGAAACTATTCAGAAGATAAACTTCATGTCTAGATAGTGTAACTGTTTTTATCTATTCCTAACATGGAAAATATTACATCTTTCTTTCAGTGGCTTGTGAGATCTTCCATGACAAAAGTTACTCACACTGCAAATATTAAATATAATAGACAAGTACCTTCCTGTGTCAATGCAGAGGCATTGAGAACATAACAGCATTAAAGTACAACAGTTGGATGTATAGAAACACCCCACACTTTGATAACGAAGTCCAGGTGACAGTCTTGCAAGGCAGGAGCTACTATTTTGTCAGTTATGTGCCTAAGATCTGAAAGCATGCCAGATCAATAAGGACGCCTTTCCCAAAGTGCACTTTTCCAAAAACCCTATTCTGTGACCCCTCACTGTTTAAGGTGTGTTCAAGAGAAAAGCAGGCCTGTGGTATTTAATATTCACTTTCCAGTTGACTTGATTTGGAATCATCTGAGATGCACACCCCGGGGAAGAGAGGGTCCTACAGGATGGAGCAGCAGAATGGGTACAATGGAGAAAGTGAGTTAAATACCAGCGTTCATCCCTTTAGGTTTCTGCACTGTGAACAGTGTGGCCAGCTCCTCACCATGGGCTCTGCATCAGCTCCTGACTCCAGGTTCCTGCCCTGTTTGAGTTTCCTGTCCTGACTTCCTTTGGTGACAGAACAGCAAGGTGGAAGCCAAATAAACCCTTTCCTCCCAGGCTGCTTTAGTCATGGTGTTTCATCATACCCAGTCACCCTAACACTGACACAGCCCTTTTCTCCCTTCAGCTGCTCCTTCTTATGAGTTTTGTCACAGCAACATGACAAGTAATACATCATCTTTCCCCTCAGAGCTCCCAGCAGCCTGCATACCCTCCACCCCCAAACCTTAGGAACTACAGAGCAGAGAGGAAGACTCCTATCACAGTGATGGTGTGTGCCCTCCTCTCACCCACACCACAGTATTCAGTGGAGGTAAGAGTTCACTTCTTACACGTCTCCCTGACAAAGGTTCAGGCAGGGTCCAAGAGGCTACAGACTTAAGCCTCGTCTGCACTGCTGCGGCTTCACTGTCATACACTACAGCCTGCTTCACACCTGAGGAGGGATGGGTTATTCTAGAAGGACCAGCTTCCTGCTTCCTGCTACCCACAGGCCAGTGGGTGGCTTGGTAGAAGAAACACCTGCTTCACCAGGGAGCAAGAGACTGTAATCTCATTGATAACCCACAAGGCAGGGTCACCAGAGGTTAGAGGCTGCTGATAGGGCCAAGTTGGAGTACAGTTGGAGGAATCATCTGGTGTTGACTCTGAGAGTGAGCACGCAAAGTAGGAACCACAAAGATGAGTGTTGTGATGTCTACCTTCCATCCCAGCACTGAATGGTGTTCTGGGGAAGGAGGAATGTACATACGTGAGAGGCTAGTTAGCCTACATCATGTATTCTAGACCATCCTAGATTACACAGCAAGATTTTATCTCAAAAAAAAAAAAAAACCCAGAGTTTGAGATAGGAGGAGAAAATGAAAAAGTAGGAAGGACAAAGCCTTGGGAGAAGACAAAACTCATTTTGATCCTAGCTAGGGACCTTGTAGGCAAGGCATGACTAGTCAAGATGCCCTGGGAAGGGACAAAGCAGAGTCTGACCCATCACTGGGGAGGCAGGAATGTCATGTACAAGAGAAAGTTAATAAACTGGAATTCCAGATGAATGTACACACTCCCAGTGGAAGCAGGGAACCAGAGCGAAACAGAGGGGGACTAGAGCACAAGATAGGAGAGGCGCAACATATGCATCTCTGTGGAAAAATACTGAATGAGGAGAAACCCATGTACAGAGAACAGTCAGTGAGAGCCAGCCAGAAAGGCAGAGATCCACCATGGTCCTCAGTTAACCTCAGCTGAACCGACACCTCACTGAGGCAGAGCTAGAGGCAGTGCCAGTCACTGCGTCTTCTGTGCTAGGTGATGTGCTAGATACATCACGTCCATTTCCTTAACTTTCGTTTTTAATATTTCCCAAATAATAGGTAAACCAAAAATAACTCTACGTATTTCTTAGGTCTCAGCTTAAAGATGCTTTCTCATAGAAGAGTTCTCTGAAGCTGACCACTAGCTTCTCTATCACACCCCAGATTGTCTTCTGCTTTGTCCTATGTTGAAAGGACAACATAAACCCCATTTGTCTCCATTTAAGGACCAGGCCTATTTTGAAAAAAACAAACAAACAAAACAAAACAAAACAGTAAAGAACCAGTTCCAGGAACAGATCAAAAGTCCTGAGACATCAGTTCCAGGGACAGACCATAAAATCCAGAACACGATCATAAAACCCCTTTCCAAAGAACAGCCTGGGGATAATCACAAAAATGGGGAAATACCTTATCTCAGATTGGGCTGTCTGTGCTGAGCAGACCAGTCTCACTCTATGGTTAAATGTCCATGACATGGGAGTTCGGGCCACTGACTACCTGTGACCCCCCCTAGCACCCACCAATGAAATTTTAGGTTACCTATTCCTTCTAAAGAGTTCTCTGTAAGAAGGCCATTTCAAAGAATGGTTAATCCTTTTTGCAGAATAAACGTTCTTTGACTCTCATATCATGTGCGTCTGTTTCAGACCCTTACTGTTGTTACCCAGTCTACCTTACATTTTGTTATTTGTGAGCATGTACTGTGTCCATTCTGGGTTCAACCTCTGGACTCGTATGTTCTAACATATAAGCTCTTGAGTAAACATTTATGAACCTGTGAATACCAGGGGAAAGGGCTGAAAAGGGATGTGCAGAGGAACCAAAAGAAAGCAAAGCTCTCTGGAAATTTAGCCAATGCAGACCAGTATTTCTAAAAGCCAGGATGGCAAAATTACACCACCATGACCAAGCAAACGAGCTTTTCTTAAGTAAGCCATAATAACACTGACTAGAGCTTTACTAAAATCTGGCCATCGCAGAGGTGAGGTTATATATTTTACTCCTCTGCTGAGCTTCTGAGAAACTTATAAGGTAGAAATATGTACATATGGAAGTCATTCTATTTGTACCCTTTTCCATAATTCACACGTTAGAAAACTAGAGAAATGTCAATAAATCCAAGAGATGAAGCTATCTTTTATAGTGCTTGCTCTCCCTCATGTGTGTGTGTGAGTGTGTATGTGTGTGAGTATATGTGAGTGTATTCGTGTATGTGAATGTGTGTGTGAGTGTGTATGTATATATGTATGAGTGTGTGTGTATATGTGTGTGTATGTGTGAGTGTATGTGGGTGTGTGTGTATGTGTGTGAGTGTATGGGTATGTGAGTGTGTGTGTGTGTGAATGTATGTGTGTGAGTGTGTAGTGTATGAGTATATGTGAGTGTGTATGCATGTGAGTATATGTGTATGTGAGTATGTGTATGTGAATGTGTGAGTGTATGTTTATGTGAGTGTATGTGGGTGTATGTGGGTATATATGTGTATGATTGTGTATGTGTGTATGTATATATGTGTGAGTGTGTTTGTATGTATGTGTGTGAGTTGTGAATGTGTGAGTGTGTGTGTATGTATATATAAGTGTATGTGGGTTTATGTGGATTTATGTGCATGAGTGTGTATGCTATGCATGTGAGTGTATATGTGTATGGGTGTGTGTGTATGTGTGTGAGTGTATCTGGGTGTATGTGTGTGTGTGTGAGTGTGGGTAAGTGTGTGAGTGTATGTGAGTGTATGTGTGTGTGTGAGTGAGAGTGTATGAGTGTGTGTGTGTGTGAGTGTATCTGGGTGTATGTCTGTCTGTGTGTGGGGGTATGTGTGTGAGTGTATGTGTGTGTCAGTGTGTGTGTGTGTGTTGTGCTTACTGATAGATCAGTTGGCAGATCAATGCTTTCTTTCTGGATTCATCCTTCCTGTCCAGGAGTAAACCATCCAAGCTGTTTCTGCTCCCTAGAAAAACCAGGATTAAGCAACATCCTGTCAGTTCTGCAGGACCCCACGCCCTACCCTACTAACCCTGGCTGGATAAACACCCCAGAAATTGAGTACAGAGATGGCGGAGATACAAACAGGCTCTTGTAAGCAAGACTCCAAAATCACTCCACCTGTCGGATTTTCCTTTTGTCTTTTCCTGACTCTCTGACATGGATCGACAGCACCACAGGCTGCTAGACTAGGGAGTACTTGAATTACAATCATGGGCAGAGAGTAAGGGTATTGATGACGCCTCCTGCTGTTTATCTCATAGAGAGGATTCACATTCTCACTTTGAATAGAGAAGACTAGTGTAAAACAAACACACAAGACAAATACAACAAAACAATATTTCTTAAGGCCACATAGCATGTGTGAACTAGAGATTTGGAAGAACTCTCCCTCCGTACCCCCACTGCCCTGGAGATCCACCACAGGGTGTCTAACGTTTAGTTACATCCCGGGTATGTCTGGGTTTAAGCCCAGTGCTTCTAGCTGAGAATGTGAACTGTAGTAATGCCCATGCCACATGGATTTCTCTTCCTTTAATCCCACTATGAAGGCCCACCCACAGCCTTTTCCCACCAGCTCAGGCTTCCTCTGTGACCGTATTGATTCTCCCCGAACCATTCCCTCACCTAGAAACACGACAAAGCTATTCCTTGTCAGTCCAACCTCAGTTTCCTCCTGCATCTACTTTCACTTCATCCCGACTCGCAGCTCAACTCCCATTTGATGCTGATACTTTGAGGCTCAGGGCATTGGAGGCAAAGCTGCCTATTGCGTCTCCTCTGCCTCCCACCCCCTGCACCTCTGCCACATGCACACAATTCTTACCCTTAGTTGCTGAGTGGAAACATGGCTGAGCACATCTATGGCAAGCAGTGCTTTGTGAAGCCTCCTGTAGAAATCTTTCTCTGCTCATCATCTTCCTAAACACCCATGCTCACCCTCGGGTGGTTCCCCAGGTTAATGAGATGTCAGTGCTGTGTGGTGAGCCCAGGGTAACAAAGTGTATCCTTGGTCTCTACTTGCAACCCAGTGGGTCCAAATCCCAGAGGCTTGAGCACACGGAGCCTCACAGGGTAACTTGTACAGTGGAACAAGCCGCAGAATTGCCTTACAAGGAATCTCTAGGCACAGTCCACCAGAGCCTTGTTCCTTGAAGTGCTGCAGTCTGGGTGGAGACACAGAGTCACAGCAGTGCTGTTGGCTGAGGAAGCTTTGTCCCTTTCTCAATAACTGTGGTTGATTACGACAACGTGTTGCTTAGCCTCGGCTGCCACTCATTTGCTGAGGTGACTTGAAGGGTTGAGTGCACATCGCTTCCTAACAGAACTTCAGCATTTATGAAATTTTTTGTCGGTTTGAATGTACATTGACTTTTTAGAATATGAAGAATTGGAAGAGGTGAGGAAGCATAACACGTCTTTAATATAAGACACAGTGAAACACGAGCTGTTTTGATGAAAAAATGTGTCCATGGTGCTAAGTAAATAAGCCAATGACATTTTCAGGCATGGGAAAGTATTTCTATGTGGAACTTCAGATATATTTTTTAAGGGCTGGAGAGATACCTCACTTGTTGCTCTTGCAAAGGACATAAATTCTATCCCAAGAACCCACATCTCAGTGCTGCGCAACCCTCTGAAATAATTGTTCCAGAAGATCTGATGTTTTGTCCAGGCTTTTGCAGGTACCAGGCAGAATACTGAAAATAAAAACACCCCTACAAATAAAAATGAAGCAAATAAATCTTTTAAAAATATATAGTTTTCCACCCCCTAAAAAATACAAAATAATTATTTATTGGTTAAAAGGAAGTTGCTCCAAGGTGTGGACAATTAACACTGTAGTAAAAAGTGAAACTTTGGAGCACCACTTAAATGCTAAATTTAAGATGCTGGTCTTAATGACTGACCGAGCAAAGTAATCACAAGGTGCAGCTGAGAACCCTGCATTTAGCTGTGCTCTGGGGGACTGGACGCAGAGCCTTCAAAAGCTCATTTGACTGGCCCCAGCAAAATAACCTTCACTTGCAAAATCAGAAAACATGACTAGCTTTTCTCCAGGGCACCTTTAATTTTTTTAATTCAAAATTTTGTGAGAATGCATTGCTCACGATTCAGGTCAGCTAAAATTATGGAATATTTATGGCTGGTTTAATATTTGAAACCACTTTTTTTAAACTTTATTTTAAAAATCAAAAATAAAAGAAAAAAATTTTAAACATTTTCGCATAAATGTATACAAATACAATTGTATCAGTGCTTGGCTTTTTTTTTTTTTTTTCTTTTTTTTAAGGTTTGATACTCTGCGTTAAGGTCTTACTAGTTACAATGAGCAAAAAGTACATGTAAAACAGGATGTAACCCGGAATTAGTCAACGTTTTCTTGGTGTGTAAGGATTGAGCATGACATTTTTGTTTTGTTTTGTTTTGTTTTTTTCTTTTCTTTTTTTCTTGAACTTCACACAGTCTGTGAGTTGTTTCGGGGCGGTCCGAGCCTCTAGGGTTAGCATCCCACTATCACTGACTGCATATTATGTCTGTTCTTTTGTGACTGGGTTATCTCACTCAGGATGATATTCTCTAGGTGCAAACATTTTCTTAAGGATTTGGTTAAGTCATTGTTTCTGATGGCTGAGTAGTACTCCATTGTGTAAATGTACAATTTTGTATCCATTCATCTAATGAAGGATATCTGGGTTCTTTCCAGCTTCTGGCTATTATAAATAGGGCTGCTATGAACATTGTGGTAGATGTGTCTTTGTTGTATGTTGGAGCTTCTCTAGGGTATATGCCCAGAAGTGGAATAACTGCGTCTTTAGATAAGATTATGTCTAATTTTCTGAGGAACCGCAAGACTGATTTCCAGAGTGGTTTTAACACCTTTCAACCCCACCAACAGTAGAGGAGTGTTCCTCTTTCTCCACATCCTCACGAGAATCTGCTGTCATTCGATATTAGAATAGCCACTCCAGCTTGCTTCTTGGGGCCATTTGCTAGGAAGGTTTTTTCCCAACCTTTTACTCTGAGATAGTGTCTGTCTTTGTCTCTGAGATGAGTTTCCTGTATGCAGCAAAATGCTGGGTTTTGTTTATGTATCCAGTCTGATAGCCTATGTCTCTTTATTGGGGAGTTGAGTCCATTTATGTTAATAGATATCAAGAAATAGTGGTTGCTGTTTCCTGCTATTATTGCTTTTGTAGGTTGAGTTGTGTCTGTGTCTCTTTCTTCTTATGGTTTTCTTGCTTAGGAGTCTTCTTGTTTTTACTAGGATGTAGTTCCCCTCATTGTATTGGGTTTTCCACCTATAATTCGTTGTAGTGCTGGGTTTGTGGTCAGATATTGTGTAAATTTAGATTTGTCTTGAAATATCTTCATCTCTCCATCTATGGTGATTGATAGTTTTGCTGGGTATAGCAGCTTGGGCTGGCACTTGTGCTCTCTTAGGGTCTGCATGATGTCTGTCCAGGCTCTTCTAGCTTTCATAGTCTCTGTTGAGAAATCGGGTGTGATTCTGATTGGTCTGCCTTTATATGTTACCTGACCTTTTTCCCTTACTGCTTTTAGTATTCTTTCTTTGCTTTGGACACTTGGTGTTTTGACTATTATGTGTCGGGAGTAATTTCTTTTCTGGTCCAACCTATTTGGAGTTCTGAAGGCTTCTTTTATGCTTGTGGTCATCTCATTCTTAAGGGTAGGGAAGTTTTCTTCTACAATTTTGTTGAAGATATTTACTATACCCCTTAGTTGAATTTCATTCTCCCTCTTCTATTCCTATTATCCTTAGGTTTGGTCTTCTCATTGTGTCCTGGATCTCCTGGACATTTTGGGTTAGGAGCTTTTTGGTTTTTGCATCTTCTCTGGCTGTTTTGTCTATGTTTACAATGTTGTCTTCTGCCCCCGAGATTCTCTCTTCCATCTCTTGTAGTTTATTGGAAATGCTTGCTTCTGTGACTCCTGATTTCTTTTTTAGGTGTTCTACCTCTAGGGTTATCTCTTTTAGTGTTTTCTTTATTGTGTCAATTTCCGTTTTAAATTCCTTCTTCCATTCCTTCATCTCTTTGGTTCTGTTTTCCTCTAGTTCTTTGAGTTCTTTGAGTGTTTTTCTTGTTTTCTCTTTAAAAGCTTCTGATTCTTCTTGCTTTCCTCCCGTTCTTGTTTAAGGATCTTTATCATTGTCTTGAGGTATGATTTTAGGTCTGCATCTTCTTTTTCTGGAGTGTTTGGCATTCCGCTGTTTGCTGTGATGGGAGAGCTGGGTACTGGTTGTGCCAGGTTGTCTTGGTTTCCTTGGGATATACTCTTTCGCTTTCCTCTTGCCATCTTGTTGTCAGTGATATGTTCTTGCCTTTCCCTTGTACCTGGTGTGTGTCCCTGGATCTTCACTGGTCCAGGTGGCAGATGGCCAGAGCCCTGTTCTGCGCCCCAAAGCAGCCGGGTGGGAACAGAGGTCACAATGCTGGGTTCCTGGTCCCTGGATCAGGCAGGGCAGGGGCATGCTTTCCTTGTGCACTCAGCAGAGATCTCTGCTCTGATCTCCTACTCACCAGGCCTTAACCTTTGGGAACTGGAACCACTTTTTTGGGTTATTTTAAAACAAAGCATACTTTGATTTCTGGGTTTCCTTCATTAATGTCCTCCTCTTTTTTTGTCTCCCTTTTGTTTATTTTTTATTTTTTAACGTTGGAACAATGTCTCATGTAGCCTAGCCTGGCCTTGATCTTACAGTGTAGCCAGAATTGGCCTTGAACTACCCCTTCTCTGTGACTTCTTGTTGCTCTTGTTGCAGGCATCTGCCACCATAACTACCATTTAACTTTCTCCTTATTTTTTTGTTCATAAAACCACAATCAAAAATCTCTTGTAAATTTCCACAAAATTGTGCAAAAATAATAGCTACATTTTGGGAAAGGTGAAATGGGAAAACAAGACAAGCACAATTTTGAGAGGAATTAGCTGATTAGGGATGTGAAGCCAAGTCTCAACCTAAAGCCAGGTTTCCCAGAGCCAGGAAGGTCCTTGCCTTCAGTTACAATCTGCTCCTTCCCTTCTTTTCTTCTATCTTCTTTTATCAAAGCTTTGTTTTTATTTGCTATAGGAAACAAGACATTTTCATACTTTGTGTCTGTCTCTCTCCCTTCTCTACTCTGTCCTTTTGCCCCCTTCCTGTAGGTCCCTTTCTCCCCAGTAGCTTCCCTGCTACATGACCTTTATCAGCTTCTTGCTTTTATTCCTGCCTCCCTCTTGCACATCCATCCCCTTTCTAGTCTCATGGTCTATGCTACACTCACACATGTAACAGCTGCACATAGAAGTTACTCTAAGATCTTCTGCATATGACAAAACCTATCAATCTCCCTGAGTTTGAGTTACTTTTCAGTTCTAACTAAAATATCTAGAACATATATAAGAATTTCAAGAGTTGAACACACCCCAAATTCTTTCCATTAATAAATGGACTAATCAAAAACTGAACAGACTAGTCTCCAAAAAACACAAATGACAACCAAATATTTTTAAACATGTTCAGCATCTTTAGCCATCAGGGAAATACAAATTAAAACCACTCTGAGATTCCATCTCTCCCTAGTAAGAATGACTAATCCTGCCAAAGCAAACAAGGGAGAGAATGTAAGGGAAGAAGAAGAATCATCCACTGCTGATGGGGTTGTAAACTGATGTTTTCACTGTGGAAATCGGCATGAAGGGGTCCGAACACTCTAAACACAGGAACAACCATATGACTCAACCATACCATGCTAGAGTAAGTTCCCTAAACCCATGTCTTATCCCTGTATCTCCCTATTGACTGTCACAACATTCATAAAGGCTAAGAAGTAGAAGCAGTCTGGATTTCCATCAACAGACAAATGGATGATGAAAATGGAATGCAGATACACAATAGGATTTTATTCAACTGAAAGGAACGCACACACTGTTTCTAAGATAGAGAAATTGCTTCCACAAAACAACAAGCTGCAGGAAACAAGCACACTTCCATATCACAAAGTATTCCACACCAAGGAAGGAAATGTCTTCCTAAATTAACTGTGTGCTGTTTTGTTTATAACCAAGGAAAAGAAACCCAGTCCAGTGATTACGTGCTGATTGAAATGATCTTTTTTTTTTTCTTTTTGTTTTTAATACTTTCTTGGTTGAAGGCCAAATGTGTGATTTTCCTAGTAGAGTAGTTTCCATTGTCTACATTGGGACCTATTTAGTTGTGCTTGGTCAAATATTTTTACAGGAAAATTTTTATTTTCCCCCATCCCTTAGAAACCTTGAAACAATAAGTCTCTTAATACTCTCACTGAAACCTGCACAATTTCTTAGCTCGAGCCCTTAGTCACCATCATCGTTTTGGAAAGTGTTCTGTTGTGCCAAATAAATGTGATTGTAAAGCTCCAGTGAGATTTGTGAGCAGGGAGGCTTCTGCTCTCAGACTTTGAAACAAATGTTGTTTTTGCCAGTCACCGAAAATGATTTTTAAGATTGTTCCTCAAACTGCTTTTGTTTGTAGGGCCTTCCAATGCTTTAAATCATGGTTTGAAATTTCTGTGCCACATGGATAAAAAAGACAGAGTTCAAAAAGTCCCTGAACAATGCCATTCCAACATTTGCTGAAAGGATCAAGACTGTGTGTGTAGACGAAACAGGGATTTTCCCCTCAGAGCTAACGAACAAGCTGATCAGGTGACTTAAACAGATTCTACAGTTTCTGCCAACCCCCACCTAAACACACAACAACAAAAAAGATTTTCATGTCGCTTAGAAGAATGGATTACTTTTGCTAGTTCCTAGCATATTGTCACTAATGCTAACCACATCTTACATAAATTCCCAAACAACTTCACCCTACCCCTGCCTATGATTCCCTGTCACTAGGAAAGGTGTGCACATCGCAAACGTACTAACATCCTTGTGCCATTTTCTAGCACACAATTCAAATTCCCCAACATCAAGACAGTTGAGCTGGTATCTTGCTCTGAATTCTGACTACCCAGACTCAGATCCACCCTTTGTATGATGTTAGGGACAAGTGACTCGATTTGTATATTCTTCACTTTTCCTAGCTATAAAAGGGGGGTAAAATTATCATGGTGCCCACAATTATAAGGCAGTTATAATAAACTGGACAACTAGTAAAAGGCTTCTATCATGAATGTTCTCATCATTGCGTTGAGAAGAAACACTTGTAAATCAAAGAATTTACAGCTTGCATGGCTGTGTTCAGTGCCCTAAAAAATGCTATGGATAAATAATTTATCTCTACCAAATTAAGATGGGATTAAAGCTCAGCAGGGCATCTCCAGTTTATGTAGGCTTATAGCAAATGAACATTCAAGACAATGTTGGTGCTTATAACAAAGATGTCTGTGGACCTGAACATTATGATCAAATTGCTTTGCTGACCCTGGAGTTCTCTGGATTACTAATCGACATTTGGTAAATACAGTCAATACATGTGAGAAAATAAATTTTAAAATAAGAGGACTTGAGGCTATTACGAAAGCTGTTGCCTGGATGTGGGATATGTTCTTCTAGCCGAGCTGCTTTGTCTGGCCATAGTGGGAGAGGATGCGCCTAGCCTCACAGAGACTTGATATGCCAGGGTGGGCCCTACCCTCTCAGAGAAGAAGGGGAAGAAGTATGGGGGAAGGGTTGTGGGAAGTGTGAACCAGAGGGGTGCAGTGGGCAACATGTAAAAATATACCGTGTGTGTGTGTGTGTGTGTGTGTGTGTGTGTGTGTGTGTGTGTGTACTTCATTGTCTCCTGCAAACAAGAGTCAACCTTGCAAACAGGTACTGACTCCTTTCTGTCTTCTGCCTTCTTCTATTTGAGGTCTCCCTCCTTAGACCCCATGGTTTTCAGTGCACGCAAATGACAAAGGTAAGGCTTCATGGCGTTATTTTTCTTTTCTCTTCTGGCCACAGAGCTGCTCCTTCACACAGGTTTTATCAATGCAAACATGAGCTTGGTTGCAAAGCATCGCTAGGCCATATTGACATGATATCATCACAATCAAGTCCGTCCATCCCCTGAAGCTACGACATTATCTGGCCAGTCCATGAGGACACCTCACACTTTTCATTAACTTATACTTTCCATGAAAGAAATGGTCTTTGTGTTTTGAATTCTTTGAGGCATGAAGTAACCTTTAAATAAAATTCTCAAGTAACTGCTTTTTAATCTTATAAATAGACTTTTAGAGCTAAATTTTCTTTTTAAAAAACCTAATGCATTCACTAGTACAGTGAATGACAATAACGTCTGTAATTATGAAAGCCATATTTTCCTGTTGCCTTAATACGAGTAGACATCTATAAATATAAACTACCCACATTCATTGTAACAGAAATGGTTAGAAGTGTATTGGTTGTTTATTATTTATTTATTTACTTATTATTGAGAGTTTTCTTTGTTTCTTTTTTCAAAGGCAAGACTTTGGAGAAAATATCACTGTGTAGCTATTTTCAACAAAGGCAGCAGCAAACAGCCTACTGTATCAACCACAATTCTAAAAGTTAAAATACACAGTAATACTGGTGAAGTATATCTATTTTCATGGACTAAATATTGGAAATCACTGTACTATGGAAATCACTAAGAGATAATTGATGACCATCCCATAGATCCAGGCCTTGTAAGACCAGATCAAAGAGAGTCCTCAGTACACAAAACTTGAATGTACAGAAAGCACTGAGCTCTCTGAAGCCCTGTAAGAACGACTTCTTAAAGGCATGATCAGCAGGGTTTTGAGAATATTGTTGTGGTTGTTGTTATTTTAACTTTAAGAAGCTGATCTGAATAGTCCTTTGCAGGTTGAGATGAGAAGACTACAAGTTCAAGACCAGCCTGGACTCCATAATTAGACAGTAGCTCAACAGCAACTAAAACACAGCAAAGCATGGCAGTCAGAGCAATGGTGTACAGAAGAAACACCTGGTGTTTTCCTCTCCTTCTTGTTTATCAGGCAAACAGAAAGGCACTACATCTTTGCTCAGAGCCTTATTAGATGATGCTCGGTGCCTTCTCAACCCTCACTAACATTAACCCCCACTTTCTGAAATGAAATTTGAGATGTTAAAGTTTCTTCCCAAGCATGTGGCTGCACTCTCTGTGCTGATGCTATGTGAGTATAATTTAGGGTGCTCTGTGTGATGCCTACTATAATTTTCATGGTAAAATGGAGATTATTACTCATGTTTGACACTCCATATGTTGTCCTTCAACAGGATTCAGTAGAGACAGTAGAATCTAATGTGTCATCTATAAGAATTCAAATTTCAAGAATCTGAAGGATTATGCTGTAAATTTTTTTCCTACGCTTTGGTACTTTATTAAGAACATCTCAAAGTCTTATTAAAAGAAAAAAGTGAGAGAAGAAAAACATGCTTTGCATCTAATGACTTAGTTTCCAGTAGAGACAAAGCATATACTGATTTTAGTCAAAACACTTAATTGCCATTCAATATACATTTTTTTGAGAATGACTTTTCTTATGTTATTTGAAATTTGAAAAGCCACTGGGACTTAAAATTGGGAACTCTTTTGGTCCCCTGTAGCTTAACTTTGCAAAACATTTTATACAATTTGGAGATTAATAATAAAAATTTATTAAAAATTGGAAAGAAATGAGACCTTCATTCCTAATAAGAAATATACTGAATTTCAAGTATAGTGCTGACTGTTTTTGACATATCAATCTCCTCTACTGTAGTAAAACATGAAAACAACCCTTTTGAAATCATGGATTGTTTATTCAGAGATTCAAGAGATTCCTTGCACCTGAACCCCGCATGTTCTTTCAGGCTCATTTTGCCCATATCTTTTTTTCATCCATCTCTTCAACTAAATCAGCATGTGGGTTGGGAAATGAAATACTACCTTGTTTCTGTGTGCTGTTCACACCACCAGCCCATCCCTCTGCAGAGGAAGGGAACCAGGAAAACAGCCAAACACTGGGATAAGAGAGAGGATGAGGTGAACCACCATGCCTCTGTGGTCAGCCACAGCAGGCAATGGCACGAACTATTAAACACTGCTGGGAGGAGCGTATTATAAACTCTGGATCTGATAACATCGCATCAGACTTTGTTCCCATTCATACCAAGGGTTTGTTTGGCTGCTGTAATCCACAATGAGAACTCAGAAGCAAGGCAAAGCACAACTAATTAGACATTCTTTTGCTTTAGTGTGGTGAATTTTGTTAAGCTCCTTTAACTGAATTGCTTCCAGCATAATGTTTGATAAACTGGAATTAATCCCTCCATGCCCAGGTTAAAAACAAACACAACAGAGCATAATGTATATTCTAGCACCAAGATATTCTATTTATCACATGTATCAGGATTTGAGAATATGTGTTTTTTCTTTTTCTTTTCTTTCACCATGTAAGGTCCCGAATGTTCTCATCGTAGTACCATTCTCTAATAGAGCTTTTGTTCTCAAGTACAGAAAACTCCTTCAAATATACTTGGAAGTTAAATTTAATTCATCCTCTAAAGAAGAGGAAAGCCATTTTCCTTCCATCAACTTATTAATCCTTTGACCTTTGCAAAAATATTAATTATTGACCATATTTCTAGTGAAAAGTAACTTCTATGTTTTAGTTAGAAATCAGCAATTTAATAGTGTATATAAATTTGAACAGAAATGAAGCATTCCTTAGTCTGACAGTGAGTCAATTAGGAAGAAAGTATAATACCAACTGTCATTAGTACATTAAGAACTCAACTCATCACTATCCTACGAATTTATAGCTAGAGCTCCCAAAATCAAATTAGCTACTTCTTCCATGTCAAACGAAGTTAACGGCTTTAAATATAAGCATCTGAAGTTAAATCATTCAAGACACCTGCCCTAAATTCTATGATGTCAGTTATCTGATTCAAAAGGATGGTTATCTTTAATCCCAACCTCTCAGCTTATATGAATTAGCAAACAAAGCTGCCAGTCATTTTCTATGCAGATTTCTCCATGCACCAACCTGTACCATGATTGCCTCACCGCAACTGAAAAAGTAGGCTGTAGTAAATAAGATCATATGCATTTTAAAACAAACAGCTCAACCTGAAGTGCCTAAGTCCATAGCCCCTCACTCAGGTGCAAGCCCACAAATGGCAGGCCTTTTCTACCTTCTCACATTTAACTTTTCAGTTACTGAGACCTTCTTTTTACGTCAGTAAAGAGCCATAATCATTTAGGAAAGAATGCAAGCCTTTATTTATTCAAATATTAATTTAATATTAATATCATCCTTTAATAGACACCACAGGATAACAAAATGAAAAAAGACCCCCAAACTGATATCCTGAAATAACTAATTCTTAAAGTCTAAAGTGATGTAAAAGCTAACACAGTCTCAACATTTCCAAGGTTCTGCCTTTTTCATAAACAAGTTCCAAGAGGATACTGATCTCTTAAATTAGGTCTTTCATAGGTGGGATGCATTCTAAGTCCAAAATAAAAAATCAGACTCATAAATACCATACTCAGTACTCAGAGAGAGGACATTTTTCTGAGGCACAATCCTGAAACTGCCACAAGCATTTAAAGCTGCAACAACCCGAAGAGTAAATGCAAAGCTTGCACTTACCTTATAGCAAATGAGCGATGAATGGCAGAAACTTTTCAGCCTGTAGCTATCTAGCATAGTGCTTGAGAAATGAACAAATCATCTTTCACCCTGTGCAGAGCTGCGTCTCCAGACTTGGCTTTCTTCACAGAACACAGCCCGAGTGTCTGTTCACCTCCAGGGAAGAGCAACAGCCTCTCAGCACTGAGCACTTGCTGCTCTAAACTGCAGAGACTTAGAGTGAAAGTAGGAGGGACCAGTGAGGTTTAAATACCACCCATTGCTTCAGATTCACAGGATATGACTCAACTCTCAAGTCAGTAAGGGGGGAGTTTCCCTTTGCAAACTGTTAGTACAGATTACATAACAAACATCATTTGTGGGGAACCAAAAATTTTTATAAACTACCGATATTTTTATTTACCTTGTGTGATCAACCTCTTCTCCATGACAAAAGCCATAGGGAAAAAAATGAGAATCATATAACACATGGTAAAAAAAATTAGTGGCTCTTTGCAGTTAACTGATTTAATGTTATTAAAGATATGTGAACTTGACATTCTCCAAAGAGGTTGTGTGTGTGTGTGTGTATGTGTGTGTGTGTGTGTTCTTAGCAATCTGAAATACATATGTATATATACTTACATATACATATACATACATATTATACATATAATTATAGAACAGTATAATGGTTTTTTGTGGTCAGTTTGTGTGCATTAGTATTATACCCAAACTCACCAGTAACATGTCAGTTTTGCATTTAGAACAGAAATCAATGAAGTACTTCTTGTGGTATCATTTGACCAAGATGGAGCCCAGATTTGATCCTTCCATGTCTTTCACTGTCCTCTATATGAGTCTGGATCTGTGTCTGTGTGAATGCTGTGCTGCGAATGTGTCCCAAAGTGTCCCTGTGTTTGTCTTGGGTGAATGTCTGTCTGAGTCTCTGGGATCTTCCCCATATACTAATAAGAGTTCAAGCTCTTCTCCCCTCATTCTTAGTGCTCCAAAATGCTTCACTAATGTATTAAAGTTTCTCACACAGCCTCACATGTTCCTCACATAAGACTCTAATATGCATAAATGTAATGTATTTAATATTCTTCACACAAGGCACCATAACGTACACAACCTAAATGCACTAATGCTAAACCCCAAGTCACCAATAATGTATGGGTGCCTTATTACCCAAAAATCAATAACCCACTTCTTGGTGTCACTTGACCAAAAATGAGCCCATATTTGAATTCTCTACTTTGTTCTCCCTGTTTCTTCTATCACCCCTGTCTGTTTGTTGGGTATGAATTTGTGCTTGCCTGAGGCTCTCTCTCCATGTCTGAGTATCTGTCTCTAACAAAAGGCTCTACTCGCTCTTTTATAGAACAAGACAGAAAATGTCACATGGGGAAGTAATAAAGGATACACTTTGCAGAAATCATTACTAGAGGTTTACAAGGGACTAAGTCGATGAATCCAACTGACCTAAATAAGAAACACTACTACAAATATTATTCTTTACCAAGCAATATCCATGTTGCCTTCAACATTTATAATAGCTATTTATTTGGTAAGACAGCTTTCAACCTAATATTTTCTGTTTTCAGCAAATGAGTATGCATCACACATGTACAAATATGAATGTGCTACTCAGATCAAGTGTATAGAAGAGTGTATAATTTAAGGTTGTAGGTGTGCATTAGCTTAAATTGCTTACACGAGAAATTCAAGGCTAGTAAGGTTGCTGGTTACATTGTTCACTTAAAGGCAGGTTAAATGGACAGTCTGAGTGCACAGTAGGATGACAGTCCTAAGTCTTAAGTGATCTCAATGTGTATAATTAATTGTCTGTGAGGTCCAGAAAAAGTACCAGCTGCTCTGAATGCAAGAGACATTTATATGTAAATGCATTGCCATAGTTTCTATTACTCTGTCCAAGATCAATACTAAACATAGTTTGGCGCTGTGGCATAATCTTCATTTTAGGATGTCCATTTATTCTGTCTGCAAAAGCATAAAGTCAGCATGTTCTATGTACACAGTTGTAGCACTAGAATCAAGGGTGAGTACATGACCTATCAATGAAAACCAGCCTCCCCCTTTTGCTGATACAAAGAAAGAGGATGATTTTTGTAGAATCTAAGACTAGAACTTCTGGTTGTCATATTTGGAGAAATATATGATGCTGTCTAAAAGTAAGCCAAGCAAAAGAAAGAAAGCAAAGGTAAATGTATAAAGGACAAATCTCTGATAGCACCACTGTCACCGCCATCACCATTGCCACCACTGCCATCACATTTCCCAGATCTTGTCATGTATTAGGTCATGTTCACTCTCTGCTGCAAAGATGGACATACTAGAGTATTCATGGTGGAACTGTCTGTAATACAAAAGGCTTTGCTGTGGGTTATGAACAGTGAAATGATTAAATTGATGCGGAGCTAATCTGAGCAATACTGCCTACTAAGAAATAGTATGTACTTACTTTGTTCTTAATAATCAGGCTTTATAGATACACTATAGGCAAAGCTCCTTTAAGTGTTAAATGAAATCAACAAGCTACAGCAAAATTCATCATTTCAGGTACAAGACAAATTCATATGCAAACTCATAGACATTGTGACAGCACTCCACATCAATTATGAACAGGTAGCTATGTCTAAAAAGGAGATTTAAAGGGAAAGATAGGGATGCTGGGAGAAATCCAATCCATATGCTTAGTGTTTTATTATTGAATAAGTCATATAAAATAAAAAATGAATCCATATATTCTATAGGTAACGAGAAGAGCATGTTACTTTAAAAAGTAATTTAATACTGTAACTTACATATATTGCAACATTATACCCACTTTAAATGGGCCCTCCTTTGTTATTTTTCAAAACAATATATCATAAACCAAAGATCTCTTCTCTGTACCAATCCCCATTTTTATGAGCCCCAGTTTATGTTTTCTCTGATTTTTCCATCTGGCTAAAGGGTAAGCCAAAGTCATAACAGAGGCAAAAGCAGGACCGAGAGAAAGACAGCTGGCTATACTCTCCAGTGTGTCTGCCCACATTGGCCAGCATCTTTGATTTTTCTGTTGGCCTCCTGTAAGCAATTTTACTGGCTTAATAAAATGTGGCTTGGATCAAGTCAACTGTAAATACAAGAACAGCCCAGTCCAGCCTCCAGAGTGATACCTCTTACATTAGTATTCCTTGGGTTAGAACTAATAAAATTGCATAAGAAGCAATTTGGAAAATTTTTTCTAGGTTTCTGAATTGAAGGCAGCAATTGCTTTTCTAATTAACATAAACTTTAACACTTTGTTGGCTGTGTGGGCTTTTTCTAGAACTCAAATATCTTTGAGAACATATACAGAATTTCATTCTCCACTTCCTCTGATGTCTACAATATCTCCTTATTAAAGTTTACACAGCAAATATGCTTAAGAGTGCAAAGAGGCAGTAGAAGGCCTTATGATTTTTATTGGGAAAAATAAATAAATAAAATATTTGTCTGTTTTAGAAGCAGGGTGTTCTGTAGCCCAGGCTGGTCTTGAATTGGCTCTAGGCAAGACTGGGAAGTTCCTATTTATCCTCCTTACATTTCCTACAGACTTAGTTTCCAGATGTCTGCCACCATGTCCACTGATTCTGTGTTGTTTGAAGCTGAGCCTTACTGGGTTGGGGACAGTGGTCAGGAATTCATTAGACAATCCACATTAGCCTATAACTCAAATCCCCTTGCCCCAGCCTTGTGAGTGCTGGTATTGCAGGTGTGTGACACCATGCTTGCTTGGTTTACCAGCAATGGATGAATGTTTGTAGAGTTGACAAGATATAAATATTGTTCTGTTTTATTCTTAAAGAACTTCTAACTGCTTAAATCTTCTATGTAAGCTGTGGATATTCTCCTGCCACCACCTAAATTATTGACAACATGCCTAGTTCAGACTTTCTGAGATAAGTAAAATACCATGGATCTGTGTTCAATCTGTGCATCATCCTATATAGTTTTTCCCTTCTGTCTACTCAACAGGAAACATTCTTTTGAAAGTATCAGAGGGCAAAGTAGAGAGACTGCTTCAAGATATAGAAGGACTTCCTGAATAGACTCCAAACGCTCAGGAGATAAGGTCAGTGTTCGATAATTGGGATCTCGTACCTGAGAAGATAATGTCCACGTCAGGAGAGATGGCTTTATACTTGCAAGTCATAGTGTTATCAGATCAAACATATCACGTTCAAAATGTATTTTCCAAGCTTTTTGGAATACATCCTACCTATGGTCATCCTCACATTCAATAAAACACCAAAACTTCTACACATGGCACAAAGCCAACAATCTCTCTCTTCTTAGAGTGTAAATCATCCCACGACAATGGTCCTGACATCATAACCTATTATGAATGCTATTTATCCCCTAAACATTCATTCTCTCCCACCATACATGTTTGGATTTCAACATAGAAATTTGGTGGGTGGGAACACAGAAATTAATTCACTGTACTGTCCTTGTTTTCTTCCCTTAGAGATCTTCAGATTGTTATTGGAAGAAATCATGCCTCCCATTTCTTACCTCTTACTTTATTACAACTCTCCGTCACAGGGTCTCAATCACCATAGAGATCCCCACAATGCAAAGGTCACTGATAACATTGTATGTGTCACATTTATTGGCTGCTCTTCACATTTTGTTTAAATATTTTAAGTTTCATTTTTATATATTCTTTATACATAGTATGGTTTACATAATTATATTTTAAACATAATATTTTAATAATTCTTTGAGACTTTATAATATATACTTTATATATGTATACATATACATATATTCATATATGCAATTTATTATATAATATATATCCGTTTTTTGATCATTTTCATTCCCACTGCTCCTCAAACTTCTCCAGAATCTACCCCACCTGCTCACCACCAAGTTTATGTTCTCTCTGTCTCTCTCCTGTCCCTTCCCTCCCTCCCCACCCCTTACTATCCTATGAAGTCCAACCTGTGCTGCCTGTATACACTAGTGTGTAGGGTAAACAGGGTATAAAAATGTTTAATTGCAGTTATCCTACAGAGTGCTCTATATATCCCAGGAACCATAGGTTGTGTCAAATAAATATTCTAGTACCAAGTGTGACATAGCCTCATCAAGTTATTGATCGGAGGTATCCTTGACACACCCCAACAACACAGGCTTACTGTGTTTGCCTCTAGTTACCCACTAGAACTTGATTATAAAGCACAGGACACAGAGAAGTCAAGTTGGTACTGACCAGGAATTTTCATCCGTGCTTGCTAACCTTTACTGTCTTCTAGTAGGTAATATAAATGCTGAGCAGGGAAGGAGCATTAGCAGCAACATTACCTAGCTGTTTACCTTGTGAATTATAATGCTACATAAATGGCTCAAATGTTATGGGGATAACCAACTGTGCTCCACAAGTGGAAACTCATGCTAAGTACTCATGATGGGGAACCCATGGGCAGCAGAAGTAAACCGATTAGTATTATTTTGCCAAATGGACATAGGATCAAACTACTTCCTAAATTTCAATCTATGTATACATAGCTAAGTGTTTCTCTTAGACCCCTTCATGGAAATTTCCTTGGTTGATGTAGAATCTCAAAACTGGTCAACATGCAGAAAAGAGGCAGCAATGGAGGTCTTGCCGCAAGGCTCAGGGATTATAGTGGAAAACAAGCAGAGGGACATGCAGATATTTTACACAAGAATACAATGCACTTGCAGCTTCCTCTCCTATACTTGTCCCTGATCGCATACCTCTCTGACCCTTTAGTCCCCTTGGTTGACCAAGGCACCTTTGCCCTCTTTTGTGTCATATACGATTTTCTGTTCTCTATGTAAAATCTAGGAACTACAAAGGAGATGATAAAATATGCAGACTTATCACTAGGAAATGCTGATTTGGAGTCCTGTGGGAAAATACCCAGGAATAGTAGATTCCTATAGGCCCTGAGTGGTTTATCTTTCCACCCGCAGCAAATGCAGGTTCGCTCATCTATTTCTTCATCAACACGTATGTCCACTATTCCCAGAGCACCTGCATCCACACTTTGTCCCCATCCCTGCAGGCAAGGATGGGGATATTTGTGTTCTACTGACTGCCAATTTGCCTGGGATGACATACAATTTCAATGCAGTTTTATGCTTTCAGACCTTATTTATTATCTTTGATGCGTATCTATGCGTGTGCCTGGATGTATATATGGTGCACTGGATGCTTGCAGATGTCTGAGGAGGCCAGAAAGTGGTGACATCCCCAGAAACTGAAGCTAAAGGCAGTGGTGATCTGTCTGATGTGGTTTCTGGGAGACAAATGAAGATCCTGGAAAAGTTATTTAAGTGCAGTAAGCCACCGAACCATCTCTACCAAAATGCTGTGCTTGCTGCTCCTGGTGGAGACAGTGTTTTACTGTATAGATTTGACTACCTTAAAACTCCTTCTACTTGCTGGTATTAAGATGTTCACCACCATGCCCTATGACCAAATGCAATCTTATTTTGCATTTCTCTAATTCTGGTGAGGTTGAACATAATTGCATGCTTACTGGCTATCTTCACATTTATCTATTTGCTCATTTCATCAGCCTAGTTACCTACTGGTTTGCTGTGATTTGCATTATTTATATAAGTTCTTTTTAGATTCTAAAAATAACCCTCTATTAGACATATAGCTAGCCAAGATTGTCTGACAGTCTATAGCAGCAATCTCAACCTTTGGGTCTTGACCGTTTTGGGGGCGGAATGACCTTTTCACAGGGAATCACATATCAAATATTCTGCATATCAGACATTTACATTATAATTAACAACTATAGCAAAGTTACAGTTATGAAGTAGCAACAAAATAATACTATGGGTTGGGGAGATGAGCCAGTGTTACTTTGATCTCTCACAAGCACCTAGGTAAACAGGTAATGGGATAAGATTTCTAAGCTCCACTATGTGCTTAAGAGTCATCCCCCCATTGGCGCTGTCTCTGTCATCTTCTCCTTCCTCGGGCTCTTTTTCATCATCCTTCAACTCCAGCTGGTCATCCCCAATCTTCATTGTCCTCGTCATCCAGCGGTTCCCCCTTCTCAGCAGAGTCATCTGTGCCTGCCTCAGACCCTGCCTTCACATCAATCTCCTCTTTCTTCACAGAGGCGCTGCTCTGCTCTTCAGACTTTTCCTTCTTTATCTCTACTGCCTGTTTGCTTTGTTCCTACTCAGTTTTGTCCAGGCCTTCCAGCAGAGAATCCAATTTTTGTTTTATCTGGGTCGGCTCCTTCTTAATGGCTGAAGATCATTACCTTTCAACTTTCCAGACTTAGAAGAGGATCCCCATTGTTCACTCTTTGAATGGAATCCACTTTTACCTTTTGGTGAAGTGTGCCCGACATGTGCTGGCGTTTGGAAGGCACCACCACTCGAGCAATTGGAGGAAGGAGAAGAGGAGGAGGAGGAGGAAGAACATATGCTGGGTAACTATATATTCTGTCATAATCCCATTGAAAGTCATAGTGGAAGTCAAATGAGAACCCCCACATCTCTGCTGCAGGAGGTTTCACTCCTGCTTTTCCTCAGTTCTCTGTGGCTCTGCAGCCAGGCATGGAGAACCTGTCCCGCAATCATCCTGACGTCCTCTCCAGCTACAGAAGCTCGGGCATTTCTTTCATTAACATACTGGACAAAGGCAAAGCCCTTATGCACAGAGCAAACCATAATTTTGCCACACTTTGAAAAGATGGCCTCATATCAGACTTCTTGACCACCAGAGTGTTGAGATTTCCAAAGAATACACGGAAATTCATGGACTGAGGATCTGTCTTGTTGGTAACATTGCTAGCCACCTCCTTTGATGATAAGGTTTCTCACAAAGCTAAAAATGTAGCTGAAGATCAAAAAAATCTCACAAGAGGAAGGAGAGAGAAGAGATGCCTCTCCTAGTGCAGATCTATGCCGAGACACCAGAGCTACAACAGCAAGGAACCACATAACCGTTTGCTCTCGGTCTCTTCACAAAATGAGAATATTCTTACATGAAAAATAGATATATGCTCTTGGTACAGAGAGAGGTGATATAACTTAGATCCCCACATGTCATATTTGATGTAGCTTGGGTACATATGATACACTAGACCTGGGAAAAATTAATATTTTCTTACTGAGACCTACTGTGTCACTCAAAAATAAGTCCTAAATTATTAATAAGATTAATAGGAAATAAAGGGGAAGACATGTTTTTAGTTTGAAAATAAACTGTTTCCCTGAGGTACAAGTATAAAAATAAAAATTTATTTTGTTTTTTAATTTTGTGTGTGTGTGTGTGTGTGTGTGTGTGTGTGTGTGTGTGTGTGTATAGCTGAGTGTGGGAGTTCAGAATCCCAGAATAGGGCTTTGTGTCCCCTGGTGCTGGTGTTATAAATGGTAAATGGTTGAATTGTGAGCCTAACCTGAATGCTAGGACTTGAATTTGGGGCCTTTACCATAGCAGTACATGCTAATTGCTGAACCACTTCTCCAGCTGTCTGCAAGTTCATTAGTGAACTGTTCATTAGTGAAAACAGTATTTCATAAAAACTGTAGTTCTCAGGACTCAAAGAATTTATACATACCCTGCTATATCATATTATTAATAATTCACAGCCAAAGTTAAAAATAGACCCTTGTTAACTGAAACAAAGCATGTGATAAAATATGTTTGTAGACAATGCATCCACCACAACACTTGTAAATACAGATGTGAACAATAGGACTCTCTAGAGCAGACTATGGAGTCTCCAAAAGTCAAGAAAATGAGAATCCTTAACATTTTTTGTTCTGGAGGAAGAAAGGACATTTGAGCTAGCTATGAGGTTTACACTTCAGCCTTCATAGCACTGTAACCCTCAAGGACTTACAGACTCAAATGTGTTTTCCCTACTTGGCAGTGACAGTGAAGTAGACCTAAAAATGAGAAAATAAGTCTCACGCTTGAGAATTAAGCATTGAAATAAAATATAATAGGTCAAAGTGTGGAAAAATAGATGCAATTTCATTTGTCAGAGAAACACAAACTCAAGTGCCTAGAGGCACACACACTAATAAGGGCTAATGCAGATGAGGGCCCAGACCCAGAGGGGGTCATGGTAGCCTGAATAGATGGCAGGAATCAAGTCTCATTTAAAGGAGACAATATCAACTCAGTTTCTGCATGGCTAACCTCATGTAGGAAGGACCCAAATGAGGAGTCTTACAAAAAATAAAAAGACTAAAAATATGTTATGTAAACAGTTGTGGTTGTTAAAACACAGTCCCTCTAAAATATAAGATAACACAAAAGCTTTTAAAGAACATATATATCCGTAGGCAGTCTGTAACCTTAGGGGTGGTAATCACATGCTGTCTTACGTATCAAGCAGGGACAGGCTGTGTAGGCAAAGATGTAACAAAGACCAGTCTCAGAAGCACATGCTGTTCAAATACTGAACAGGACACTTAAGTCTGGCAGTATCCCCTTCTTATTGTGAACCTGCATTTCTAAATCTAATATTCATGAGTCCAAAAACAATACACCCCTTTTGACCCCAGACTAAGCATGCTTCATTATAAGAAACTGGGATTTCCTCTATGATGCCTTCAAACAGGGTTTGCTTGACACTCAAGGGGCTTGAGGAACAACATTACAACCTCCCGTTATGAATTAAGAAGAGGGCAGGTTGGTTAGAGACATGTCTACAGGTGGAACACCTGAACTGAAGGAAACTCTGGAATTCAGATTTTGACCATGAAAACTGTCAACTTTGTTCCTTCGAGCCCAGCTTGAGTAGAAAGCTGTGTTCTTAAGAGTGATGATTTGTGTGGTTTTAGCTCCAACTTGGTTGTGGCTAGTGTAAAACTTACTAATGCAAGTAATTCTACAGGCCCATTGTGGACTTGCTTGTCTACTTTACATCTATTCTACCTGCCTAGGGTCATACATTTCAAAAGAGCCTTAGCCAAGTTTCAAGATGTCCAAAAATGACCTGGATATGGAAAGTTAAGAATTAAGCCTAAGTCTCCAAGAACAGAGTCCCAAAACTCACAGAAATTGTGTATTTATAATAATAGCATGCTACTATGTGCTTAGCAGAGACCGCCCTACAAATCTTCCTGGGAACCTGCAAAGCTTGTATTACTTGGAGCAGTTATTCTGTTTCATAGGAAGAAAATGGGCATCTAAACAGGCTAGGTAAGATAGTGAAAGGAACACACTGGACAAGCAGTGTCCATGTCTGCACCATCTCATTGGCCAGTGTCAGAGCCTCCAACTCACCACCTCATTGGCCAGTGTCAGAGCCTCCAACTCTGCACCATCTCATTGGCCAGTGTCAGAGCCTCCAACTCTGAACCACCTCATTGGCCAGTGTCAGAGCCTCCAACTCTGCACCACCTCATTGGCCAGTGTCAGAGCCTCCAAGTCTGCACCACCTCATTGGCCATTGTCAGAGCCTCCAAGTCTGCACCACCTCATTGGCCATTGTCAGAGCCTCCAACTCTGCACCACCTCATTGGTCAGTGTCAGAGCCTCCAACTCTGTACCACCTCATTGGCCAGTGTCAGAGCCTCCAAGTCTGCACCATCTCATTGGCCAGTGTCAGGGCCTTCAAGTCTGCACCATCTCATTGGCCAGTGTCTTAGCCCTCCCAGTCTGTACCACCTCATTGGCCATTGTCAGAGCCTCCAACTCTGCACCAACTCATTGGCCAGTGTCAGAGCCTCCAAGTCTGCACCATCTCATTGGCCAGTGTCAGGGCCTTCAAGTCTGCACCACCTCATTGGCCAGTGCCAGAGCCTCCAAGTCTGCACCATCTCATTGGCCAGTGTCTTAGCCCTCCCAGTCTGTACCACCGTATTATCATACTTTATTTCACTTTTATTTTTTTTCTTTTACCATCAAATATGCACTTCGTACTTAAATGCCAAAGGTTATTATAGGCATTTTGCTAATCTTGTCGTCTTGATTACCCACACTAATGTTAAGAAATCAGATCCCCCATTCTGACAAGGAAGCTGAAGCAAGAAGAAAAATAACTTGTCTACACTTCTATAGACAGTAGATGGCATAGTGAGGGCCTGGACCCTGAAGGATAGGCTCGCTGTGCTCCTCCATATAGACGTGCAATGGTTGCCGTTTTAAATATTAATTGCAGTTCTTTTGTAAGTAATTGTTCAGAAGGATAGATAGAAACACTGGGGAAAGAAATATCTTTATTATACATCATTAGGAAAACTGTAATTCTTCTGGATTTATTAACTGGGGATATCCACCATAAAACAAGCACAGGCCTGGAGGCAATTGTGCTCAGGGGATGTATCTAAGGAGAATGATAAATCCATGTCTGCACCACTTTTCCCTCACTCCTCCAGCGAGAAGGAGAGGAACTTTTTTATTTTTGTTATTCTGTAATGATTAGAATACATTTGAAAAATCTACAATGAAGCAAAAGTTCCACAGTAATTTAAAAGTAATTTTCTTCTACAAACCAAGAAAGTTTAATCTCACAGTAAAAATGCCTTTAATATAAAAGATATGGGCACCTCCTACTTTAAGCCGAATTTTCTATTAAATTTCAACTATCAAAGCAATATATTCTTGGCTTTTATAAAGAAAGATTCTTTGGTACTAGCTTGGTAAAAGCGACACTTTCTCTCTCAAACTTAAATGTGAAGGGGACTTTTCTACTTATGCAGTGAGGAAACCCTTCCTGGTTCCTAGGTCACTAAAACCACCCAGTCAGGTCTAACCAGGGGCTGCAGGGTGGGAGTGGGGTCCCTAAGATCTTCTATGTTAAAAAAAACAAAAACAAACAAACAATCAAAAAACCTTCCACCTGCTTGTTTCACTTCAGTTTGGCTTAGGGAATCAGCTGCTTCCAGACACCATTCTGTTAGAAATACAACTTGCCTCAGAGGTGGGTAATACAGGATCACGGTCGCTGTACATTTCCAGTGCTTTGAGAGAATACCTTACAAAAGTAACTCATGCAAAAGGGAGTTTATTTTGGTTTACACTGCTAAGGAGATATAAAATTTAAATCACAACATCTACCATGCTTTTTTTTCCTGCCCACTACAAGCAGCCCATTAGTGTTTATCACAATTAGCCTGGTTGTCAAAGCAGAGGTTACTTTCCTTGGTGTGTGTTATTCTTGGTCCAACTTTGTCTATTATCATAATCATCTTTCTTTCCATCCCCTACACTGCTCCCATCCTTCCTTTCATTCCTCTCAGATTGAAAAGCAGTTTAGATGTCATAAAGCTTATGTTTCAACTAACGTAAATGTGTGCCGAGACCCACAGCCAAACATTTGGTGGAAAAAGGGGAGTTCAGCAGAAGAGGGAGATGGAGGATTGCAGGAGCTGGAACAGTTAAGGACACCACAAGAAAACCCGCAGAATCACCTAACCTGAGCCTGTGGGTGCTCACAGAGAGGGAAAAAAACAGTAGGGGTCTGTATGGGGCTGACATACCCCCTGCATGTATGTTATAGTTGTGTAGTTTGGTCTTCTTGTGGGACCACTAACAGTCGAATTGGGCTGTCTCTGACTTTTTTGCCTGTGTTTGGGGCACTTTTCCTCCTACTGAGTTGTGTTGACCAGCCTTAATAGAAGAGGTGTTTAGTCTATTGCAATTTGATGTGACTTGTTTGGTTGAGAGCCCTTGGAGGCCTGCCCTTTTCTAACCATTAGGAAGGAATTGAGGGTAGGGGGACTTGAAAGAGAGGAGAAAGGAGAAACTGTGTTTGGGATGTGACCTGGAAGAGAAGAATAAATTAAGAAGTAAAATAAATACTATATTTAATTCTATATTTAATTTTATTATATTTAACACTAATTCTCTGGGGTCTCCTTCTCACTCTCAGTGTAGGTTCTCCTGCCCCCCATGTGCTGAGATCTCAGGCACAATTTCTCTTGCAAGAAAGCAGGAAATCTGAAGCTCTATATGAGGTGTTTAGGAGACAAAAACATAGAAGAGGCACATCTGAGGATGGTCAATTGCCTATCAGAGGGCACTCTGTTCATCTGTTCAGTGGGATTACAAGTTCCATTTGTTCAAATTTTCTCACTGGCAAAGACCATGTAAATTGTTTTAAAACATAATGGCCAAGGCTCAGGCCATATGCCACCAGGAACAGCAGAGAAGAACACTTTTTACTCATTACAGGGAAAATTTGTCAGGAGGAACTCTCAATCCTTAACATGTAAATAAAAGAGCAACCATATTCATAAAATAAACCCTATTAAAGCTCAAAAAATACACTGTAACACACACAATAATAGAGAGAGACCTCAACAACCCATTCTCACCAAAGGACAGATCATGGAAACAAAAACTGAACAAGGACACAGTAAAACTAGCAGAGGTTATGAACCACTTGGAATTAATAGATATCTACAGAACATATCATCCTAAAACAAAAGAATACACCTTCTCAGCACCTCAAGGCACCTAGTCCAAAATTGACCATATAATCAGTCACAAAACAAGCCTCAATAAATATAAGAAGATTGAAATACTCCCGTGCATCCTATCAGATATCCATGGTCTAAGGCTGGTCTTTAATAACAACAAAGACAACAAAAAGCCCATATACACATGGAAACTAAACAATGCTCTATTAAATGATAGCATGGTCAAAGAAGAAATAAAGAAAGAAATTAAGGATTTTCTAGAATTTAATGAAAATGAAAACACAACATACTCAAACCTATGGGATGCAATGAAAGCAGTACTGAGAGGAAAACTCATAGCTCTGAGTGCTTCCAAAAAGAAACTGGAGAGAGCATACATCAGCAACTTGACAGCACAGTTGAAAGCTCTAGAACAAAAGGAAAAAAATGCATATACACCCAAGAGGAGTAGACGGCAAGAAATAATCAAACTCAGAGCAGAAATTGACAAATTGAAACAAAAAGAGCCATTCAAAGAATCAACAAAACCAAGAGCTAGTTCTTTGAGAAAAGTAACACGATTGATAATCCTTTAGCCAGACAAACTAGAGGGCAAAGGGAGAGTATCCAAATTAACAAAATCAGAAAGGAAAGTGGAGAAATAACGACTGAAACTGAGGAAATTCAAGAAATCATCAGATCCTACTACAATAGCCTAACTCAACAAAGCTGAAAAATCTTTGAGCAATGGATGAATTCCTAGACAGATACCAGATATTAAAGTTGAACCAGACCAGGTAAAACATCTAAATAATCCCAAAACACCTAAAGAAATAGAGGCAGTCATAAAAAGCCTCCCAACCAAATAAAGCCCAGGTCCAGATGGGTTCAGTGCAGAATTTTATCAGACATTTATTGACGACATAATACCAATACTCTCTAAACTATTCCACAAGATAGAATCATATGGAACACTACCTAACTCATTTTTTGAGGCCACAATAACCCTTGTTCCTAAACAACACAAAGACCCTACAAGGAAAGAGAACTGCAGACCAATCTCACTCATGAACATTGATGCAAAAATACTCAACAAAATCCTTGCAAACCGAATTCAAGAACACATCAAATTGATCATTCACCATGATCAAGTAGGCTTCATCCCTGGGATGCAGGAATGGTGTAATTTACAGAATCCATCAATGTAATCCACCATATAAAGAAACTCAAAGAAAAAAAAAAAACACATGATCCTCTCACTAGATGCTGAGAAAGCATTTGACAAAATTCAACACCCCTTCATGTTAAAAGTCTTGGAAAGAACAGGAATCCAAGGCCTATACCTAAACATAATAAAAGCAATATACAGCAAACCAACAGCCAACATCAAACTTAACGGTGGTAAATTTGAAACAATCCCACTAAAATCAGGGACCCGACAAGGCTGCCCACTCTCCCCCTACCTATTCAACATAGTACTGGAAGTCCTGGCTGGAGGAATTAGACAGCAAAAGGAAATCAAAGTGATATAAATCGGAAAGAAAGAAGTAAAAACATCACTGTTTGCAGATGACATGATAGTGTACTTAAGTGACCCCAAAAATTCCACCAGAGAACTTCTACAGCTGATAAATAAGTTCAGCAAAGTGGCTGGATATAAAATTAACTCAAACAAATCAGTAGCCTTCCTCTACTCAAAGGACAAACATGCAGAGAAAGAAATTAGGGAAAAGAGACCCTTCACAACAGTCACAAACAATATGAAATAACTTGGTGTGACTCTAACTAAACAAGTAAAGGACCTATATGACAAAAACTTCGAATCTCTAAAGAAGGAAATTGAGGAAGATCTCAGAAAATGGAAAGATTTCCCATGCTCATGGATTGGAAGGATCAACATTGTAAAAATGGCCATCTTACCAAAAGCAGTCTACAGATTCAATGCAATCCCCATCAAAATTCCAACCCAATTCTTCATAGAGTTGGAAAGAGCAATGTGCAATTTCCTCTGGAATTACAAAGGACCTAGAATAGTGGAATCCATCCTCAAAAACAAGAAAACATCTGCAGGAATCACTATCCCTGACCTCAAGCTATATTACAAAGCAATTATCCTAAAAACTGCATGGTACTGGTACAGAAATAGGGACATGGATCAATGGAATAGAATAGAAGATCCAGAAATGAGCCCTCAAATAAATGGTCACTTGATTTTTGACAAAGAAGCTGTAACATTCAATGGAAAAAGGACATCCTCTTCAACAAATGGTGTTGGTCAAGCTGGCACTTGGCATGCAGAAGAATGAAAATAGACTCTTTATCTCCTTGTACAAAGCTCAAGTGCAAAGATCTCCACATTAAACCAGGTACATTGAAATTATTAGAAAAGAAAGTAGGAAAAACCTTAGAACACATAGGCACAGGAGAAGATTTCCTGAACAGAATAACAATGGCTCATGCTCTAAGGTCAAATATTGACAAATGGGACTTAATGAGACTGCAAAGTTTTTGTAAGGCTAAGGACACTGTCAAGAAACAAAACAGCAGCTAACAGATTGGGAAAAGATCTTTACCAATTCCACATCAGATAGGGGCCTAATATCCAAGGTATACAAATAACTCAAGAATCTAGACACCAGAAAATCAAACATCCCTATTCAAAAATGGGGTACAGAGCTAAACAAAAAGTTCTCAATTGAGGAATATCGAATGGCTGAGAAGCATCTAAGGAAGTGCTAGACATCATTAGCCATCAGGGAAATGCAAATCAAAACAACCCATCTTATATCAATCAGAATGGCTAAGATCAAAAACTCAAATGACAGCAGATGCTGGTAAGGATGTGGATAAAGATGAACACTTCTCCACTGTTGGTGGGGTTGTAAACTGGTACAACCACTCTGGAAATCAGTCTGGAGTTTCCTCAGAAAATTGGACATAGTACTACCTAAAGACTTAGTTAATCCACTTCTGGGCATATACCCCAGAGATGCTCCAACATACAACAAACCACATGCACCACAATGTTCATAGCAGCCCTATTTATAATAGCCAGAAGCTAGAAAGAACCCAGATGTCCTTCAGTAGATGAATAGATACAAAAATTGGGGTATATTTATACCATGAAGTACTACTCAGCTATCAGAAACAATGACTTTATGAAATTCTTAAGAAAATGAATGCATCTAGAGAATATCATCCTGAGTGAGATAACCCAGTCACAAAAGAACAGATATAATATGCAGTCACTGATAATTGGATACTAACTCCAGAAAGCTTAGAACACTCCAGAAACTCACAGACTATATGAAGGTCAAGGGAAAAAAAATAAAAACCATTATGCTTAATCTTTACACACCACGAAAACTTTGACTAATTCCAGGTTACATCTTGTTTTACATGTACTTTATGCTCATTGTAAGTAGTAAGATCTTAATGCACACTATCAAAACTTCAAAAAAACCAAGTACTGACAAAAATGTATTTGTATATTTTATGCAAAAATCCTTAAAATCTGTACATTTATCTTTGTTTTTTTTTAAATAAAAATGTTCAATTTAAAAAATTTAAAAAACATAATGGCCTAATATTTTGATTGTCCATACTCAGCTCCGTCTAAACTGACATCTTCTTTGTATTCTCTCAGTGAAATTCTATCCATGACAGTATTGATTACTACCCTGTTAGTACTCCCATATTTCTATCTCTACCCCAAATAGGAAGTACATCTATACACACATTTAAACTCACTGGGCCCTCTAACCTGGGCATTAAGGATTCAAAGTTTACTAATAAACAGTTGTTCTCTTTATCCAGGTGGATTTAGAAGCTCTAAGCTATTTTCTAGCCATCTCTATATGAAGGTACTCCTCGTGTCTCAAGCTAGGCCTGGCTGGAATTATATTTTTCAGCAGCACTACTCCACAGTTCTCTACTATTAACAAACTTACCTTGGAATTCATTATTTCTATGGAAAGCCCAAATCAAATAGAATTAACCCAGAGCACTCTCTTACCACAGAAACCTAAGCAGTCACCATGGTTTGTATTTTCCATGAGCTGGATCCCGCTAACTCTCATGGCTCACATTAGGTCCTTCATACTTCCCCACACGTAATTTCCTTCATGAATGACTACAGACTTTACAAACATGTCTGGTATTTTATGATGCTCCTGGAGAGATGACGTCAATGTCTTTTCCTTCCCCTTGAAACGGAGTTGGATTCTGTTCCTCTTCTGACTGGTAAAGGTTGACAGAAACACTGCTATGTGTTGCCCAGGGCTTGATCTTACAATGCTCTGCAGCTACTGCCTTGTTCACTGAAATGACCTTTATGGAGGATCCCAGAGATCAGAGAGTGCAAGAGGCACTTTAGACAGGCCATCAGGAACTTTCCTAGCTTGTCCCACAAAATTCAAGCTCCAGCCTCCATCTGAATTCAATTGTATGGAGAGCAATAAGCTAGGGTTTCCTGGGCAAAGCTTTCAGATACTCCTGGTTCCCAGGATTCAGTGCAAAGTGTAATCATAGCTTTGAGCCTCTAAATTACAGGTGATTTGCTAAAAGAAACAGTAGGAGTAAAGCAGAGGTGAGGTCTACCATAACAGAAAACCAGGGGACTTATGTCATTAATTTTGGAACAGGCAGGGAGGGGGCTTACAGAGGCTTTTCAGGAGTGCCAGCAGATATTAGCAGGACTTTGTTGCATATTCCCAAGGATTGCCAGGGCTCAAAAGAAAGTAATAAAAAAGCTCAGGAGACTAGAAGGAAAGGGTTCCTCATTATATCTGGCAATATTCCCTGGTGGGAACATGTGACAATTACCTAAAGAACTGCAGTCTGAAGACAGTTTTATGTGTTGTTTCTGGGTTCTTTTACTTCTGTCTGTTATGAAATAAAAGAGGAAAGACAAGCTAAAAAAACAAGGTTGCCGGATTTAAAACACATAGAGACAGTTCTTTACTGCCAGCCTCCTTAGACAACAAACTAGTCTTAACATCAGAAACATCCTTAAGACAAAGATTTCAACCACCCATTCTTAAGGCTTTTTACTAAGAAGAATCTAAGCCAGTGTCTCTTCTAATTATTTACATTGGCAGAAACTCTCCCCAATGCCCACCCCCCAGATTCATAGGAATATGTGTCACAAATTCCCTTGATTAAACTCTAGGATATCTAATTAACTTGACAATAAATCTCAATCTTGAGGTCTCTAAAGTAAAAAAGGACTCATTGTAAGGGTGTTAGAGGCTGGAAACTTACAGAAATACCACTAGATATTTTAGAAAACGTTTAAGAAATAGTTAAATATCTCTTAAATAAGAAAACCGTTAAGGAGTGGGATGCAAGAACCATCATACCGCATTAAGGAAGAAATGGAACAAAATGGAGAAACACATAATATGCTATGAGTAAGGAGGCTGAGAAGGATATTTAGGAGCACACTTGGGAATGTGCTCATGTTCTTCTTAAGTGGAACGGAAGGCTGATGCAAAGGCTAAGCTTAGGAGTCAGAACTGTGGGGTAGCAGTTCCCATGCATGCTTTGCCCCAGAGAGTTGGGAATGGAAGAGGACCGACTGGTAATAACTCTCTTGACCAGTTCCTCAGGAGCTGAACCCAACATCCTGTACCCAAGTAACCTTGGATTGTAGATTTTAAATACTAGATTTCAATATGTTTAGAGTTTGCAGAATGAGGTTTAATATATGAGAAGTGTTAAATTATAGCTTCATCATTAGTTATAGAAGATGTAATTTCCAAAGATGGGCACCAAAAATGTCTCCAACATCATGTATTTTTATCACAATGTAACTGATTCATTTTGTCAAAAGTTCTCTGTATTCCTTTTCTTTAAGAGGTGGGGGGGGTCACGATTGTCACTATGGCAAAATGATACTATATGAATTTGAAGCTATTTCCAAAGGCTAGTACAGTCTTCACCTGCTTCTCCTGGTGGCTGTTTTTAGAATTCAACTGCCAGGTCACAAGGAACTCAAGAGTACATGTGAAAGTGTATATGAAGAACCTGGACCTCAGCCCAAGGTACAAGCTTAGACTTGCTAGTGAACAGCACCAACTAGCAAGAGACTGAAACAGACCACTCTGAAGAGGATAGGCTTAAATGGAGAAGAGGCCAGCTGTCCCCCAGCAGACTAAAACGAAATAAATGTTTGGTATTGTCAAGTTCCCCAGCTAGGGTATCAGCAGCAGTAGACTATATTACTCAATTTTCTCATCTCCTGCCTTCTATTTCTCTTCATTCCTCATGAATTTTTAGAAGACAAATCTGCTCAAGTTATATTCTAGACCTTTTCCTCCCCCCATTGACTCTCTACCACGAAACTTTTCAGTATCTTGAGTTTGTGAACAATTTCAAATGCATTAAGGATGTTATCAAGTATATTGTCCCTAGGATTTTAACAGGATCCACAGTGGAATCTTAATTCATAACATGTGAATTCTGTGAATCTGTACTACTAAATTAATAATATTGCTGATTTTCCTTTAAGGGATTTTTATTTTTCTTCAAAATTTGAAAGTGTATTCACAAGTTTCATCCGTACTGCATTGAGTAAGGGACCATGCTGTGGAGAAAGCAGCAAGCCTTCTCAGAAGCCAAGGCTGAACTGTTTGGCTGAACCTTAACCATCTGATTCTTTTTTTAAAGACACTTTCCGTATTTATATTTGAAATGTTATCCCCTTTGCTGTTCCCATTCCCCCTCCCCTCTACTTACCTTCACAAAGTTTCACTGGCTCCCAATCACACTCTCCACCTCAGTGCCTTGACATTCCCTACATTGGGAAAACGTGCCATCCCTAGACCAAAGGCCTCCAGATTCTTAAAGTGCAAATAAATCTGTTTTGCCACTTCTATAAGATATAGAATTCTAAGCAGTTCCCCAATTCTAGTAATGCCACAGGCTATTATAAGTTTCTGCAATTTCTAAGTTTTCTCTTAAAATACTGTCATCTGTCTCTTATTCCTGGATGTTTCTTCATTGATCATATTGTATAAAATTCCTAAATGTCTCCCCACCCAAAACAAATGAAAAACTCAAAACAAAACAGAACAAACATGATGTTCTCACTTTTTGTATATCTTTTAGTGATATTGGTGTTTAGGGCAGACTAGTCTGGCATTTGTGTCATAGCTTTCTTACAGACTTTTCTTCCAGGGTTTTAAGGTACTTAGCATGCAGAGGTTTGTGGGGGTATTATTTGTTTCAACAACTATTTCTACATACTGTAAGAGAAGAGGACAATTGGGGGGGAAAGGCCAGAAGAGGAGAACCAGAGGACGTGCACCAGAGCCAGGAGGGCCTGGTTTGTGTGAGGATCAGTTAGAACACAGGAAGCTGGAAGATGACTAACTCCATACTGTGTTCTGCTTTACAGTGCTAGTCATGGAGACAAAGGTGTCATGGCTTTATGTTTTCAGGAGCTTTGTATAGAGAAGAAAAAAAAATCCCAGAACTTCCATATTGGAATTATTTTTTTTATTGAAAGAGTCTTAGAAGAAGTGAAAGAGAGGAAGAGACTGTGTAAGGGAACAAATGGCTCTTTGTCATTAATTTTTGACAGGAAGGCAAGGAATTTCAATGGATTCTTAATGTGCAGTAAGTGGATATTAATGACTTCATTAGACTGCTGGGCAAAACCGAAACTTTTCTCATTCTCAGGCAGACAGTAAGGAAATCTTCCATGGCTTCTGCAATTTGATACAGTTACATAGTCATGAAAGAAATAAAACTTTTATAATCAATATAGCTTCAGCTAATGATAAACAGATTTCTAAGAGGATTGTCTTCCCATCAAAAATCATTATCCTAAAATATACACAATGTGTTTAATATTGTTCTGATTAACTAAAACAAAAGCTCAATCTATTGTATTTTATACATATATACATACATATACATGCGTATTTAATAATATGTAAATGTATTATACATAATTTCTCCAGTAGCCACATGTGGCTGATACTTTACCATGACATATAATTTTCAATAATTTTTATGATAATGGCAGCAATTTGTGTCCAATAATATATATTATGAGAGTTCTTTAAAATGCAGATCAGAAAAATAAATACTGCTTGCTGTATCACCTTTAGCGAATAATTAATGTTAGCATATTTTTATCCTTAATATGTATTTGTGACCAATCCCGAGTGCTAGATCCTTGTTTAAAATAGAGATAACAGAAGGATGGATAGAAAATACATCTATGAAGACAGTAATAATAAACAGTAAAAAGTTCTACCAAGGAAATAAACGAGGTTGATATAAAATGGAGAGAAGTGGCTCATGCTGTGAGCTGCCATAGAGGGCTATCACTGTGACAAAGGAACTAAGCAGAGGCACAAGAGATCACAAGGAAGCCAGTGGCAGAATCCAGGGGAAGAGCTCCCAACCATGTCAGCAACAACATTCAGCGCACAAGGCCTGGAGGGAAGCCAGTGTTTGGTGTTAAAGAGACAAAAGCAAGGCCAACATTTTTAGAGGTGAGTAAAAAGATTGAAGAGAAGAACATGCTCTGACCCTGGGGGGTCTTGGAGACAACAGGAAGAAGCTTTTATTTTATTTTGGCAGTTTTCCCATAAAGGGGGTCACATGATTTCATCCAGAAAGCAATGCTATACACAGACAGGATCCTAGAAAACACAACAGCAAAGGCAAATGTACCTGTGAAGAGATTGCTGCAGGAATGAATGAATTAAGAAGAAATGAGATTCAGAAAATACTTGGTGCAGGGGCTTGGTCGGATGCTGCTTGTAGTCCAGTGCTAAATACTGACTCTTCAAGATTAAGTTGCCCCCAGGGGCATGAGATCCTCATGCACTTGAAGTTATACCATGTGAACATTCTCCCCAGTTTAATTGGTCAAGAAAAGGCTAAAGCCTGTGATTGGACAGTGGAGGGAGAAAGGCAGGACTGGAGGTTAGAGTGAGGGGGTTGCAGGTAGAGAAAGGGAGAAAAGAGGAAAAGAAGACAGAAGAAGAAACTGCCATGGACTAAAACCATGTGGCCAGGAGAAACAGCAAATAACAAGGGAATCAGTAGCCAGAGAATAAGTTAATGTAGCTCTACATCTGGCCCAATCTAAGCTATGACTTGTAAATGAAATACCAGGTTGTATGTCTTTGATACAGACTTCTTAGGATTATAAATTCCATCTACAACTTGGGGTAATGGTGACGTAAATTTAATTTACAAATCCATCTACATGGATGAAAATACTAAAAACATGAAGAAGGAAACAGATCAACGTGAGCTTGTGTTTGTGGAATAAAGAATGGGTGGAACTATAGTTCTGCTGACAGATCAGGTAAAGATTGTAATTGCATCCTTTATGTCCTCAAAGCTAGTACAATGTAGATGACATCCATTGACAAGTTCTGTCCCACTTGGAGATGTAGTCCAATGATCCCCTTAAACCACAGGTATATCAGTTCTTGTGTGCTGACCCTGAGGAGCCTTTCCTGTTGTCCCATTGAGGTATAGGGGGATTTACTTCAGTGGTGTCCATCTCTCTGACAATCACATGGGCTGCTTCAGCCACTGCACCCTAATCAGCACACAGATTCTTAGCCAAAAGAGCACAAAGTAGCCTCTAAATCAGTCCCTGACAGAGTCCTTGTTGCTTTCAGAAACATCACAAGCTGAGCCTCTGCAGCCCTCATTTCTCATACCATTAACAACTCCCTAAAGAATGGCCCATTAAGCTCTCTTCGTATTACTAAAATGCTTTCTAGACCAAAGTTCCAAACTCTTTCACAGAACAGTTCAAAAGTTAAAAGCCATATGGTCAGATTTATCACAACAATGACCTCACCTCCCATGATAGAAACTTCTGTTCTAGTTTAATTGCTATAATGAAACACCATGCTTTGTCAACTTAGGGAAGAAAGGGTTTACCTTAGCTCATAATTCCATAGTACAATTCACCATAGGAGGGAAGTCAGGTGAAAACAATGTGAGACACCTAGCCACATCACACCCAAAGTCAAGAGCAGAAGAGCACTGAATGCACACGTGTCCACTTGTTTCCTTACTTGAGATTAGCTTGACTTCTCCAATCTAACTTTAAAATAATTATTCTTTGAAGATATCATATATGTACAAAATGTAACGCGACCATTCCTCCCTCCACTCCAGCTCACTTCAAGACCTTCCCAATACAATTCCCTCACAATTTCATGTACTTTAAATTAAAATCGATTAACTAATTATTTAACTTATTAACTAAGTCCAATCAGTTATACCCATTTGTGCATGGGTTTAAAGTTATCCACTAAGGTATGGACAACTTATGAGAGCCCCCTCCCAAAGTAAAGTGACAGTCCCTGCCCTAGCAGGGACAACTGCCAATAGCAGGACACCTTGCCTAGAGAATGGTGCCACCCACAGTGGTTGTGGTCTTCCCACACAAATTTACTTAATTAAGGAAGTCCGCACAAACAAAGGTTGTGTCACATTGACAACTAAAGCTAATCATTAGAGTTAAGTTTTCTCATTGACTTAAAAATTCTTTTCACATTATGGGTATTAATCCTTAATCTCTGTATAATCTAGATTTTTCATTTATCCCCCATTTTCAGTGTTTTCTGATGTACAAATGTATTTTTCATATGATGAAATTTATCACCATTTTCTTTGTTGTCTATAGTACTTTCCTAGGTAAACAGTCATAAATAGTGACCAAGACATTTTTCCTTTCCAACCCATTTGAGACTAAATTAAGCATTCATTAAGTAAGTCAGTTTTCTACTGTTGTGACAAAATGCCTAGAGAAATTAAACCAAGAAAATACATTTTATTTGAACTCAAAGTTTCTATGTATCAGTCCATGATCAACTGGTTCAGTTGTTTTTAGGCCTGAAATAAGGTAGACTACCTTGCAGAAGAATATGGTGGGGGAAAAAAAAGCTATCTCATATTGTCCAGAAAGCAAAAAGAACAAGAGGAAGGAGTGAGAAATAAAAATCATATCTTTGATGATCTAATGCCTGCACCACGGCCCTTCCCCCAAACCCCACAGTTTGTGCTACCCCAAATAGCCTGTTAAGCTAAGAATCAATGAATTAAATTAATTGATGAATTAGAGCCCTCATGATCCAATCCCATGCCGAGTCACTGCCTCTGAGCATTGTTGCTTGGGGATCAAACCTTCAGCACATGCACACAGAGGTAGGGAGCATATGTGAGATCCAAACCATAATATTCCTGACATGGGGCTTTTGTGAACTTGTATTCTAGATACTGTACATGGCAGGCACTGAGCGTTCTTTGGGCACAGGGTATGGCTAACATGGTAGGGGGACAGGGTGTACAGAAGTGTGCTAAAAGATGCATTAATAAGGGATGTATTCTTTCTGTCATTCCCAGGACTCATGTGCAGAAATACACTCTGCTGACCATAGGTTCTACAAGGTGAAAGAACTGGAGAAACTGAATAATTCACAAGCTGGATAAAAATTTAAACTGTGACATGCTAAAGCTGGGTGGATTTATAAGTAGTACTGCACTTTATCCACTCGACCATGTGCTTCCTAAAGGTGGGAAGTCCAGTTTTCTTTCCTTATCAATCATAACAAATTATACTCATGGCTACAATGTTTATCCCTCTTGATATTCACACTAAGGTAATCACTATGACCTTGCACTCTTCCTGTAAAAACTACAGAGGTAGAATTTATCTTCCCACTGCTTGATGAGTCTGACTTTGTGATTTCTTTTGATTTGTAGTTCCTGTCTAAATGCTCTGTGCAGCCTCGAGAGCCTCTGAATTTCGATCTTAATTTGCCTGGGCTACCCAGCTAGAGCAAGAGAAGCAACTTGACTCTGAAACAAGCAATGAAGACTGTTCAAGTCTAGCCAGCCCCAGCAAAGCCATCAGATAACTAACTCTAAGGGAGCCACTCAGCTCAGCCCTGCCACAATGTCAACATCTAACATGTTATATGGTAAACTAATGGTTGTTGTTTCTAACTGTAAAGTTTAGGAGTGGTTTACTAAGAAAGCTAACAGATATGTCACCATCCCTAGATGTTACAAACACATCACAAGTTTTAAAAATACATTGTTAAAGAGGTTAATTTATCTAATAATTTTCCTTTTTTGTGCAACTGCTTTGCCAAACATGGAGATAGAGAAATAATTTATTGTCCTCTGTTCCCAAGGAGCTATGGAGTTAGCAAATGGGACAAACAATGATATGATATTCACATTCAGCACAGTAACAACCCTAATGGACTATTAAGAATAATGTGAGAGATGATCAAGACCCAGAATAAGGGCTGAGATGATGAATTCTTCCAGAAGAAATAAGATGGTAAGGTCCTTTAAACACTGAGCAAAATTTGCCAGCGGATATACTAGTGCTTGGAGTGTATGCTGTACATACTTAGAGGAAGGTAGGTGCAGAAGGTGTCTTGGTTAGCTTTTGTCAGCTTGACAGAAGCTGGGGTGGTTTGGGAAGAGAGGTCTCAAATTGACAAATGACTCCATCAGACTATAGACAGCTCTGTGGATCATTTTCTTGATTCATGGTTGATGTGTGATGGCCCAGATTGTTATTGTGTGTACTACCCCTGCGCAGGTAGTTGTTGGTAATATCAGTAGCAGACTGAGCAAGCCATTAAAATCAAGCAGTAAGCAGCATTCCTCTGGAGCAGGGCTAGAGGAGCATAGAAGAAAGTCTCTGCAAGGAGAAATGGGAGAAAGGCACAAGAGTGGGTATCTAGATGGGAAAGGGGAAGACTAAGGGAGTCTATAAAACATGAAATGTCAAAGAAAAAAATAAAAGTCACTTACTTGAAAAAAAAAAAAAAAACATGCAAGCCATCACTATTTAACAGACTTCCAGCTATTTAATCTTCATGCCAGGGAACAAAACTGTCAATCCCTTAGACAACTGCCACTACCCTCAAATACCTCCATGGTCTCGCCTCAGTTCTTGCTTTCACAGTCCTACCTTAGGTTCCTACCCTGACTTCCCTTCATGACTGAATGCTATAAGGTTAAAAGAAAACCTTTTCTGCCTGCTGTTGCTTTCAGTCATGGCAATTATCACACCAGTAGAGATGTAGATAAAGGCTACAAATTAACCACTTATAAAACTAGAACAGAAAAACAAACAAACAAAAAAAATAACAGAGGAGTGTCCTATTTAGCAGCCACATGGATCTCAGAAAAACATTTCATTTCTGCAGACGTATTCATATATAATGTTTGCAGAGAGCACAAATTCTATTTTATAAGGTTATTTAACATGAACAATAATTGTTTAAGATAGTGGGTTTCACTACAATAGTTTTATATCACCCCCTTCTATTTCTTTACAAGCACAATTCTATGCCTGAGTTCTTGCATTCTGTGTTCTGTTCATGTGCATAACCAAATATTTTTAATGTAAAGAAAATAAAGTAGTTCTAAGCAGAAGGAATAGCACAGACAAGGACAGAGTGAAGTCCTGTGGCACATGTGTGCAAAATGAATGTTCAAAGGACAAGGTGTGACAGATGATGGAGTGGAAGCACATCTGTGAAGAGCTTGGAGTTCTTCCCAAGGACAGTGGGAGCCACAACTAACCCCAACTTTAATTAACACGTAAAGCAGTCTTAGAAAACTATGAAAATATAAAGTCCTCTGTAAGTAGAGTAAGGTAACAGCAGTTCACTTGTTTAACAATAATTTCTGAGTCCCTTTCTTTCATAGAGCAGCATCTAAGGGGCATCAGGCAATGGACACCAAGCAACAAGATTCAGGCTCTGCTCTCCGGGGTTTCTAGGTCAATGTGTAAGACAGTGCTGAAAAGGAATTGCTCCTGGTAAATATGAGAACAGGATCAAGAGCTATGGGTGTAAAGTGTTGGAAGTATTGGTGCTGGGAGATAGAGAGAAAGTTACAGAGACTTAAAAGTAAAATATGAGTGGTGTACTGAATACAAGACAATCCAGTCTGTCTATTTCTGCCTGTTCTAGTCTCTCTTTGGCTCTCTTTCTCCATCACAGCAGAGCGCATTTCTACTCCTCCATCATTGCTTCTAACTACCAACATGAACTCTTAAGGTATTAATCATCAATGGAATAATATAGTTATTTAAATTACATAACTGGCCCCAACAAAATTAGATCATAAATAACATATGCTTACTTAGACTAATCTCATTTTCCAGCCCCAGAAGTGAAACTTAACAAATTTTCTCAACTGCTACTGCGGCCCAAACATATATCTGTCTAAACCCAAGAGATAGACAATCAATTCAGGCTGATATGAAACCCTCATTTGTCTCAAATCTCAAAAATTGAGGTTTTATTCAATGCAAGGTAATGCATTAGAGGCCTCATTTAAAAAGATGAAATTTAAGAAACGTAGATATTCCCGGTAAAAACTTTTAAGAAGTAAAATCTAACACAAAAATTTTAATAGGTGCTATCATGAGTGATTAAGCTTATTAAGTGTATTTGTGCTTAGTCTTTACCACATCACACACTTGTTGTGAGTGTCTTCAATGTCACTGCTCCATCAACATCTCTCCTAAGAACATCCATGGTAAAGGGTACCATGAAATTTCTTACGCAGAAGGACGAAGTCATTAGAGATATCAAATCCCAGGCTAGGTTGAGAAAACCTACCCATCATCTTCAGCATCACTCTTCCCTGACTTGTGAAGAGCCTCTCTCCTCAACCACACACTTAGATAAACAACAATAACACAAAATTGTCATGCTTCCTCAGGTGACTGGAATCCCTTGAGTACCTCCAAAGATATTTGTTACTGCAATAAAATGCATTCAGGGCTATATACTTTATATGCCCTTCTTGGTATGTTCACCATGCTAACATGATGCTAAGAGTAGATTATACCAATCCACAGGTATCTGTGTACTGAATGAGTCTCATACTTGGGATGGCCTCTGAATGGGAGCTATGTCAGCAGTTTCGAGCTACTTAGGAAACTGTAGAGCTGGGATTTGAACCCTGAAAGCCTGAAAGTTGGTCTCTATAAGCAATTCTCTTAGACACCATATCACATGCCAGAAAAGGTCACACAGCAACATGAGATCTTAAAAGACATACTAATGATCACTGTGTCTTATATCATTATTTATAATGTCTGATTATGTATGTATGTATATATGTATATATAGGTATATGTATATGTATAGATAGATGTATATGTATCTATTAAAACCACAATTGATTTCTATATGATAGAGTCATACCATATAGATTAGATAAATATGACAAAATTTAAATACAATAGGTAAAAATATAACCAAAGAAGAAACATTATTTAAACATACATTCAAAATATATTTCAAACTGGAATGACAGTCAAACTTACAAGAGACTGGGCTGTGTATTTCCTTTTGTCTGTTATGGCACTTTGCTTTGCTTTGGTAAATCTTGATGCAATATGACCATAGATAAAGTCCATAAATTGGGGTCTGAATTGGAACTTTCATAGACAGTAAAAGAAATATACAGATGAAATTTTATAGAATCTCAAGTATCCCTTAAGGAAATATTCTGAAAATTAAACAATAATAAAATAAAATTGTATTAAGGAATAGTGAGACTTTTCTTCCTTAGGAGCCAGATCCAACATTACACACTCAATGTCTTTCATTATCTTTAGCTCTGTCTTCATAAATCCATGTATGTAATTAAATGATAATATGTAGGCTTCAATGTATACTTTGCAAACAATATTTTGTATAAAGCCTGAGGTTCTTGATTACTAAATCAGCTGGGTGAAAAGACTTTTCCCAATGTGTTACTATTTAAATTAATATGTGGACATTTGGAAAATTAACATTTAATTAAAATTTAAATATATAAGCAAGTTTATGCCTATAGGACCAGTACACATGAAGAAGAAGCAGAAGAATCAGGAGTTCAAAGCCATTCTCAGATACTTAGACAGTTGCAGGCCAGCCTGAGCTACTTAGAGACTTATTAGACTTATAAGTCAAAAACAGACTTATTAGAATATTTCTTAAAATTGTATTATACCTTACTATGCAAAACTTTCCAAGTTAATAAGTTTTGGATAAATTCAGTCACTGTATATACAATATGCCTAGATTTCCCCAGATGTTAGAGAAATGACAGCATGATCATCAGGTATGTAAGAATCATGAAGGTTTTTGTACATCTCATACAGAAGAGAGAGGAGGAAATGGCATTTTCAATGGTGTCTGCACTTTTCTGCTTCTCCTTACACAACTGGAATAACAGCTGTAAGAAGACTGAGCTGACTGCAAAACAGACTTACTCAACACACAGTGGTTATTATTACACCCCCTTTAACTTATCTGGAGGAACCCTAGGGTCTACCAAACTACTTATAGGAATGAATTAGCATGTGAACATTTATAACACAAAACTCCATACACTAAATAAGAAACTAAAAACTTTAGCTTTTAGCCTGGGAACTTGAGCATGGATTTAAAAAATAATCTCCATAATATCTCCAATCTATAAGGATCCTCAAAAGGAATGGAATATTATGGAAGCTTCTGCCTAAAGGGCAGATTCCTGGCAGTGTGTTGAGAGGCAAACATGGTATGCCCTTTCCAAACCTTAGGGGAAGGACAGGAAGGCAAGATACAACCTGTGCTGGCAAATTTCCATTCTTACACAATTCATCTTTAAGATAAGAGAAACTCAATTTCCAAAGGCCATAACATCCAAATCAAATGTAATGATGAAGCCTTCTAAGGTTCTCTACACTAAGGATACATTATACAGTTTTCTCACCACTTATGGCCTAACCTAACTCCAATTGGCAGCTTGAACCTTTTAGTGGTCTTTGAAAATGCCTAGTCTATCAGGAATAACAGTACAGAGGAACGCTAATCTAATATCAGAGTTTTGTATTTGTGATCTGATGTGGCCCCAGGGTAGGGATCCAGCATTCTCCTTCATAAAGCATATGGTTTGGGTAGACATAACCATTGGTGATATATTCCTGGCAGAGGTCTGGACACAGTGCTCTTTTCACACAAAGGTATGGATTCAAGGAGGACAGGGTCACTGGAGCCAGCCACTGAGATGCAAAGGCTCACACAGACTTACCCAGGAGCTACCACCATGTAACTTTGCTGAAGAAGGTAACTCCAAGTAACTAAATCTATAGACTCTGGTAGCTTCCACCACTGCACAGGAGAAGAGAGTTCAGCAAAGAGAATGTAGTCCAAAGGTACAAGGCCACTTGGGCTGGTTTGTGCTGTTTACCCTATTGCTTGAAAAAATCAAAGAACTATGGCTCTGTGCACTTAGGTTTTTGTTCATCTCAATTTATGAGCTGTTGGTTGAAGACTAGTGGAAACCAGACATGATACTGAGATCTGGAGATTCAAAGGTGAATGAAACAGCATTTCTGGTCTCCTGGAAATTGTGAACATGATAGAAAGCCGAAAGCAAGGCTAGCCACATCTTGTAGTTTAAACAGCTCATGGCTGTCCACATGGTCCCTATTCACTGGCCCTGAACAGTCACTGTGAAGGTTAAAGAAGGGGAACCACATTACTAAGCATGTTTAAAACAGAGTGACCTGGATGTTTTCAGAGACTACCTTTGAGAACGTATTCAATGAAAAGGAAAGTGTTTTTTTCCAGATAGCAAATGCTTTACTCGGAACCCACTGTCCCAAAAATAACAATGTGGAAATTAATTAATGGCTTATTTGGCTGAGTACTAATTATAATGTAGATAAACAAATGAACTCAGAGACAGCATGAAACGCTGCAAAAATAATTGAACAGTGCAGTTTGGTAATTCCAGATCTTGAATAATGTACTCCTGAGGCCATTAGTCAGCACTAATCTTCAGTCTGAAAATACCCAAGGAAGCAGATCAACCTTTCCAGATGGAAACATTTTCTTAGTTCATGCTGTGAATCGGGTACTTGGGACAGGGTGGAGAGCACCCTAGGTGTGTGAGGGCATCTGCTCTTAGTAAAGGAAGAAATGGCCAGTGGTGGTGGTGGCAGAGATGGCAGAGTATCTTTTAATCCAGCAGTAGGAAGGCAGAGGCAGGTGGATCTGTGAGCAAGGGCAGTCTGGTCTTTAGAGTTAGTTTCAGGACAGTTAAGGCTACACAGAGGGAAAACCCTTCTCCAAAAGGGAAGCAAGAAGGAAAAGGAACTGCATGACATCACCCTTCATTTTATGAGAAACATCAAAAACGTGTATTTTCCCCAAATCTCATATCAGCATCACTTACACCATTTACACATAAAAATAATACAAAATACCTTACAGATATTTGTAGAAATACTGTAATAAACAATATGATTAATATTCACTATTAAAAAAGAGAGTATTTTAAAGCACATTTTATTACAAACATGATTAGAGCACATCATAATTAAAGGATAAAATAAGAATTAGTATACAGTATTTTGGAAACAAAACCTGCCTGGCAGGTGCAACATGCCTTTAATACCAGGATATTGGAGACAGGCAGACGGAACTCTGTGAGTTTGAGTTTGAGTTTGAGTTTGTATGATGAGTTCCAACACAGCCTATCTTAAACCAAGTAAAAAAGTAAAAAAATAAATAAAAATAAATCAATAAAGCTGGTAGAATACTAAGGCTATAGAAAGAACAAAATAGGGAATTTGGTGATTTGGTCATCAACAGTGTACCTGAGTGTAGACCTCAGTGTACCTGAGTGTAAGATCTGTGTGCTCTGAGCTCCCTTTCCTTCTATGCAGCAGGATTTTCATCTTCCTACACTCTCCTAACAACAAGAGCATGGCTTACCTAGGCTTCCTGAAAGGAAGAGAAGTTCTCACTGTCTTCAAATGCTTTTCCCTGTAAAGTCAGAAGAGCAACCAGCCATTTAAAAGGACCAGATCAAAGCAAGAACTGCTGAATCTGGGGGCTGAGCTTCCTGCTGGGTCCCAGGCCTTAAACACCTTCTTAACTGACCAGATGCAACCATGCAAAGCAACTCTCAGCAGGTGTTAATGATTGCTAGCCAGTGTGGTGGTGTGTTCCAGGCTCATGTATAAGCCAGTATAAAATGTCTTTAAAGCAGTAACTACAAAACAGAAGTGTTGAAATATTATTATAAAACATCAATCAAGCAACTTGTGTCTTCCAAATCAAATCTTCCTAGCATTTACTGAAGTTGCCATAAGGAAGTAGGCCTTACCAACAATTAGTAAACCACCTGCCTTGGATACATTTCCTTGTGGCAACATCTCATACTATTATCTAAGTGCTGTAAAACTCTTCAGAACTCACTATCCTATGATGAAATATCATGCTCAACACTGAAGGGAATCAGAATAGCCCCTTGAACAGGGCAGGAACCTTACTTACTGGTTTGCTCCTGACTTGTTCAGCCTGCTTTTATAAGAGAACCTAGGACTACCGGCCCAGGAGTAGCACCATCCACAATAAATTTGGCCCTTCCACATCAACCACTAATTGAGGAAATGCTCTACAGGTTTGCCTAACAGTCTGATCTTTAGTTTCTCAGTTGAGGCTCCTTCCTCATAGATGACTATAGCTTATGGAAAGTTGGCTAAAACTAGCCAGCATACCCAAAAACTCTACCATATCTCATAGATGCCAATAAATATTTGTAACAAGGGCTGGACCTAGACTGAAAATAAATCCAAAAGAATTAACACAGTCTTGAAAAGATGAAGATGTAGAGAAAAATAAATGTACAATGGATAGCTATCTGATGTTCAGTCATTATTATATGCCAGGTGCTAAATTTCAATTCAAGCAATATTTAACGTCACTCAAAGAAAAGACAAAAGAAAAACGGTATAAAGGAGCAGGAAGATTGCTTCTGTTGTAATGACAGCAATCCCTGACACATGAGCACACCTAGCAGAGATGAACTCAGTGCACTTACAAGTTTTCCCAAAGTCTGTGCAGGAAGATCAGAGACACATTTCCACAGAGCTGATTAGTAGGGGTTCACTCAACACCAAGACAACCTTACACTACAGAACAATGTGCCTTTCAAGCACCAGTCTGGAAGAGTATTTATGTAATGATAAGAACTCTATAAACTAGTCAGTATAACTGTTCAGAAGAAAAGAGAGAAAGAAAATTCTCCAAGCTGGAAGATAATTTCGAAATCATTGTATGATTTATGATTTATGTGGATCTCACACATACAGTCTCAGAATATAAACTCTCTAAAGAGGGAAACATATTGGTCACAAGTAAAGTGCTTGTTATGTTAGCAACTTTCATGCCACTCCTTACATAATAAACAACTATGCAAACTCTAGTCTGTCCTACAGTGACTTTCTAAGATTTTATAACGCTAAAGAACCAGAGCTGGACAGTAAAGCTGAGAACAATGCGGTCCCGCCTTGGGTTAACCAGAGACAGAATGGGGTCAGAACACAGCCTACTGACTAGTAGAGGAGCTTTCCTAAATGCCAGCCCTGCGGCCTGCGGCCCTGAACCTAACAGTTCCATAATCACTTTCTGCTATAAATGAATCATATCAGAAGGTAGTTTCCCTATGCCAATACTGTATCAGCCTAATGTTTGCAAACAAAAGCAAAACAGAAGTACTTTTGCATAAGTCCCTATTTCCTTTTAGAAGGGCTATGCAAAATTAAATTTAAAAAGAGTTGGTACATTGGCTGGATTCACAGACTCACTGGACAGAGCCATGCCCAGACTTTGCCTAAAATAAAAGCAACCAACGTGTGAGCATCCTTTCCAACATCCCTGTTATCCCTCATGTTATTTACAAACACCCTGCTGAGAGGCATGAAATGCGTTCCCCCAAGCACTACATATTTGCAAAACAAATTATAAGGATTCTTCACAACACTTTCTGATTTGGCATGATCAATTGTCACTGCAGAGAGAGATAATTTCTAACAGAAATCAGGGCTCTTTGCCATAACACGGCTGCCAGACGGCTGCCCATTTTCACCACTTCTTATTAACATTTAGTCAGTTACCAGCAAAGACGGACAAACAGAAGCTATGCTTTCTCTATTCTTTGTCTTTCTTTTTTTCTCTCTGAGAACTAAGACGGCAGGAGCTGCTGTGGATTGCACAATCCCTAAAGAACTCAGATTCTAGGAAAATTTAACTTGAGATGGCTGTGATATAAAAAATAAACCTGCACTGTATTAGTCACTAGAAGTTTGGGTTTATCTTTTTTTATCACTATTAGAAAAGACCCCAATTAACACCCTGAGTTTATTAGTTCTGTCTACATGCAAAGTGTCCTGGCTGTCTAAATGGTGATACCAATAAATATGGCATATAATATATCAATTTTATAACTAAATTTCTCCACTGTTTATCATGCTCCCAAGACATAATCCTGTCCTATGCCAGAACTAAGCATGATAACATTCAGGATTTGTTGTCCTCAAGGAAAACATTGAAAATCAAGAGGGGGTGGGAGGGTGGGTGGGGGAGGACCCTCATAGAAGCAGAGGAGAGAGGATGACATTTGAAATGTAAATTTAAAGATCCAATAAAAATATTTAAAAGAAGAAAAGGACATTATATTCTACCACTGTTGCAGATAATAATACTTACTGCAGGTGTACCTGACTTTCTATTTCTGCCATAAATTACATCCCTGCAAGTCCATGAAATTCAAGGGTATTTCCATGGGACACTTTTTCTTAAGATGCTAGCAAAACAGTCTTCTTTCTAAATATTAAGCTCCCTGTGAAATAACTCATTATTTTGTAAGGCAGAAAAGAAAATATCAAATCTTAGTATGAGTGTGAGTGTTCTGGAGACACTTTACAATCTGCTATAAAGAAATACCTCAAACACAGTCTACTTTCCACGGCTCTGATTGAAAGCTGTGGTCGCAGTACCAACCTTCATACACGTTACAAATCTGTCAGAGCAAGAAAGCAGAACCATCCTCTAAGAGAGTGTTTGTGTTCAGCACCTACATTACATTTGTTTAAAATGTAGCTTCTCACAATTAAACACCTAGAAGAAATCAGCCATATTTTTTAGCCCAAGAGTGTACTGGGGGATGTGACGTAAGGCAGACATCCCTCACTGGCCCCCTGAAGAATAGCCATGAAATAAATGTGGAGTACAGAGTCCCACCCATGTTTGTTTGCTTCTTTTATGTTCTGCTTGTTTGCTTTTAAAAATTTACAGCTTGTGGCAGACAGAATGGTCAGGTTCGCTATCTTCATGCTCTCCCCCCCAAAAAATCTATTTCCAGCACAGCCTATGGTGAAATACCAGATGCTGTTTCCATAGCTTGGGTTTTTGACTCATAAAATGTTTAAAACGTCTTAATTTTTCATTAGATTCATTAAATAATAAAGTTAGAGTGCTAAAACTTGTCTCACTGCAGACAAAACTTCATTTAAAGCCCTACATGTACACAAGCACGCACTTGAATGCATACACACACACACACACACACACACAAACACACACACACTCACACACACACACACACACACACACACACACTAAAAACCATTATTGCTATGATGAAACACAGTGACCAAAAGCAATGGGAGCAATGGGTTTATTTCAGTTACATCTCCTCATTGCAGTTTATCATAGAAGGAAGTCAGGACAGGATCTCAGACAGTACTGAAATGCAGGAGCTGATGCAGAGGTCATAGAGGGGTGCTGCTTACTGGCCTGTTTTCTTATAAAACCTAGGACCACCAGCCCAGGGATGACACTACACACAATGGGCTGGGCCTCCCTCATAAATCATTAATTAAGAAAGTGTCCTACGGGCTTACCTACATCCTGATCTCATGGAGACATTTTCTCAATTGAGGTTTCTATCAAGTTGGCGTAAAACCAGCCATGACAGAGAGCAAATAAAATGCTCTTTCTTGGTGATTGGAACCAAAATACTAATTCATTTCTTCTGCTGCCAGTTTAAATCAGTTTCATAGGGATATATCCTTTGTGAAGACTTCCATGTGTCTTATGGCACTCCTTGTTCTTTTCTTCTAGATGTTTATATTCTGCCTGCTTCTGTCGACAAAGACCTGATCAAAACTTTCTCAGAATTATTTTGATCCCTCCTATATATATAAAACATGAAAATAAATGAAGAAAAAAACACAACAAATATTTTAAAAGAAACACATACATACTATAGAACATAATCCACAGCGATCTTGTTTATAATATTTTGGAGGGAATAAAATTCAGATATCAAGAATAATGCAACCTCTCCACTGTGTATAATACCGTAGCTGCCACATATGTTCTCCTGGTCCTCTCCCAATAACTCCACTCTTCTCTGAATGGTGCCCAAAGTCAGCTCTCGAGTTAATGTCAGTGGAATTACGCCTAGAACAAATACCTACATTCTGGTATTTTAAAGTATATAATATTAACTGGCTGTTCAAACACCATGCCTAAGCTTTCTCTGTTTTCTCACACATACCATGCAGTGACATTTGAAATCAGAACATTATATCTTTAAAATGTTAACTATATCACACTGTGGCCTAAAATTTCTTTTAAAAAAAAAATGTTTGGAAATAAGTCTTAAAATATTTCCAAATTTCTTTGAAGTTCTCTGCAGAAAGCTAGCAACCTTCTAAGTTCTCCTATAACTTTAAAAGCTAATCCAAAACCAGAATATTTTACTTTGGTTAATCTAAGAAACATTTATTCTGAGTCATAAGATTTTATATATAAATGTGTGTGTGTGTGTGTCTTAGGGTTTTGCTGCTGTGAACTGATACCATGACCAAGGCAAGTCTTATATAGGACAACATTTAATTGGGGCTGGCTTACAAGTTCAGAGGTTCAGTCCATCATCATTAAAGTAGCAGCAGGGCAGCATCTAGGCAGGCATAGTGCAGGCAGAGCTGAGAGTTCTACATCATCATCTGAAGGCTGCCAGTGGAAGACTAGCTCCCAGGCAGGTAGGATGAGAGTATTAAAGCCCACACCCACAAGGTCACACCTATTCCAACAAGGCCACACTTTCTAATAGTGCCACTCCTTTGGCCAAGCATATACAAGCCATATATATATATATATATATATATATATATATATATATATATATATATAAAACCATTGCAAGTTCACTGTATGATGCTTATAATTTATAGAATGCTAAACTGCAAATTAAAAAGAATCAACATAGAATCAATGAAATAATATATCTGCTGGAGAACATGAAAGATGCATTAAATGCTTTATGGGATGTAATGAAAGAAATGTAAGACAGATATTTTGCTTTGTGATGTCCACTTGCTTCCAATTAAAATCAATTACATAAAATTATCTAATTTTAAAAGCAGAATGTACATTTAGACATACAGTGATTTTTTTCACCAAGTCCTATGCAGTTAACTATTAAAACAGCACAATAATGTATATGCTTACAAATGTAACCCTTAGGAACTAGGAATGTAGCTTAATTAGTAGAGTGCTTGCACAGCATGCATCATGCCCGCAGGTTTAATCCCAAGCATAGCATGAAGCCCAGATCAAGTAGTAGAGGACCCAAAATTCAGTCATCCTCCAGGGCTACATAGTGACTGGGGCAACCCTCAATGACACTGCTGGTTCTGTTGTCTCTGTTTTACAAAGAGGAATCTCTCCCTCTGCATTTCAAATGCCCATTGCCCTCTCTTGCTGCAGAAATCACTGAGTTCCTCAGGAGAAAAGGAGTAAAACTCAGAGTAAGCTGTTCATCTACATGTTTCAAGGAAGCATTTAGATTTTAATAAAATTGGGGTTTCTTTTAAAAACAAAACCATGAGTAATATACAAATAAGTGTATCATCTGAGACATTCTTGGATATTTATACACATAAGAGACATCTGCATAGGAAAATCTGAACAAAGGCTCAACTACGATGACATTGGCATATCTAACCGTGAGCCTAGAGGTGCCACAAGGACCCTGGAGGATAAAGACCTTGTCTGGAGAACAGCAACCATGGCACTGTTAGAATCTCAGAAATATATGAGGATTTAGTCAAATTTATACTTCTGAGTTTCACCCAGCAGGTTCCAGGTGACTAGTGTTCTGTTCAGGAGTTTCTGATGTGAACTGCAGGTGGGTGTGGTGGGGAACAGGAGCTGACAGATCTGTGTGGGAAAGTGCACACTGTCTGTCAGACTATCTTCACAAAACTGGCAAAGTACTTTATAAAATGGAAAAATCTGACTCAAAGGTGTATAGATTCAACAAAAACCTCAAATGGATGCCTCAAAATGTTCCTGTCACCTTAAAAGCTACTTTCGACTTATGATTCACCATCTAGTCCTAACACCCTGCTGTGAAGCTGAGGCCAAAATTCCATTTTCACATCGTCTGTGCCATGCAGCTGGCTGGAAGAGGTGCTCAGTTCACCAGCTCTCTTGTTTCCAGAAGGGTTTGGGTACTTGTTAAAAACTGACCATGCAGTCCCAAATTAGCACTCCAAAGAGGATTCAGTTCAATTTAAAGACACTGTTACAAATATGCCTGTCGTTAATTGACACCTAGAAGACTAGGATTTATGCAGAAGTGGGTAGAAGAAAGAGCAGTGCCTTTGTTCTGGTCAAGAGAGCTGATAGTTCTGGGAAATCCCAACCTTTGTAGGTCAGTGAAAGGATCACAACACACAAATGAGACTCAGAAAGAATGCCCACAAAGCAATGATTTAAAATGAATTATTAGGCTAGAAAGTTGACAGTATTGAAAGCACTTGCTCCTTTTGCAGAGGACTCAGGTTAAGTCTTCATACATGCAGCTACTCACAACCATCTGCAAGTCAAGTCCTGGGGCATCTGATGCCCTATTCCCACTGTTGTGAGCTCCATGCACACACACACCGATCACATCATTCACCCAGGCAAACATTCATACACATAAAATAAAGAAAACTTCAAAATTACTCAGTGGGTTACAATAAGAGTTAAAACTCTCCCTGGGTCACAGGGACCTAGACCATGAGGTTGCTCAGCCCACCATGTTACATGCTGCTGAGATGACAAGTAGGTGCTGGGGAAAAACAGAGTGGAGCTAAAGAAAACCCAGTCACTCCCCTGGCTCTGCCCCTCATCAGCTGTGAGAACTTGCTCGAGTCATTTAACTTTCTAGTTTCCCTATTTGTACGATGTGTGTTTTCACAGTACGTGCTTTATACAGTGATGGTGAAAGTTAAAGGACTTGTCACATACCAAGCAATTGAAACAGTGCTTGAGACATAGTGAGCTGAGATTCAGGGAGGTTTTTAATGTTGCAGTTGATATTTCCTTTTATTTTGACAAAATAATCATCTTAATCTTAGCCAATTAATTACTGAAGTAGAAATAAAAACACCACTTGAGCTGAACTTGGAGGCTATGAGATGAAGAAACATTGCACAGGAAGAAACGGAGAATCAGTTGAAGAGATAGACGAGAACAGTGCCAATATGAGGTAACATAGAGATAAATGTTATTTTCTCTGTATTTGGAGACATGGTTGCCTGGAGAGAAGTTACGGGAGATTGGAGAAGAAAGTACCAAGAGTGAAAACCTGGTCTCAAAGGAGGTGAATTCTCTTTTTTCAGGAGCTTGGAACATCAAAGCTCTTGGTTCTCAAACTTTCAGAGATAGGGGATTACATCTGTGGGCTGCTGTGATCAGATGATCCAATCCCCAACATAGAGACAGAAATCTATTGGGTTTGGTTCTAGGAAGAACTGTAATACAAATGCCTGTTAGATTTAGCTTCTAAAATGCAATGCTCACTTGACTATATGAAAGGTTGTAGTCCTGCATGTAGATTTATGTTAAGGTGATATAGGATTGGACAGTGGAGAGGTAGGCTGTGAAAAGGCAAGAGAGACAGACAGAAGAGAGACTGAGATTGAAAAAATCAAGATGAACTGAAGAAAGCAGGCTTAGATCCTGGTGGCTGTAATCGAACATAGGTAGATATAAATCTTTAAAGGGATTCTATAGGTCTTTCTCTCATATGGAAGGTCAGTCTATATCTTTGTCTATTGGATGTAATCTTACTGTGTAGAGGGTTTTGGGGTTGAGAGTCTATTATATAAACCCATTTGAAAAGTTACCAGGCTTTGAAGTGATGTTTGTGACGGCAGTGGAGGAAAGAAGACGCTGGGGCGGTAATTCCACCTGGGATGGAGGAAGTAGGGCAGGCAGACTGAACCACCTGGGAAGGGAATAACGTGGAAAGGGCAGCTTGCGGACCAAGTGACAGAGACTGTGCATGGCTCCATACTAAAAGCAGCGTCCGAGGAGTGAGACCTCGGGGACCATAAAGAGATAAGCCATCTATTTTTAATATTTACCACAACACCTTCATTTTGATATTTTTGTCTCCTTTTTCAAAAGTCCTACAGAAGGCAGTGTGGCATCATAGCCTGTGTGAGAAAGAAAAAGTATAATTCCTGCTTTTAGCTTATGCATCCTATATAAACTCCCATGACTAAATAAACACACTCTAAGAGGTTCTGTAATGACTAAAACACTTAGTCAAAGTACTCAGTAGAACTATAGTAGAAACCTCAAAGATTCTGACATTCATTACTGGATGACTTTGATCTTTGTGTACTTTTTTAAAATTTTTCTTTTGTTAGAATTTAATAGTGCTTTCATCTGGGCATCAGACAGCACTTTATATGAAGCAGACTGTAGTTAAACCCTAAAACCACTTTTGACTGTCCTTCAACAGCTATAGGATTCAAGACCCAGTTCACTAGGCTTCCATTGTTAAAGAACAAAACATCATAAAATGCCAAGACATATCTCAGTATTGTACACATAAAGATAAAACTAGGACATTGCATCAGAGCCACATTAGAGAATAAAACAATTCTTCCCCTTAGAGTGTTTAAACCATGAGTGGGCTAAATTCAAATCCTAGAACTCTGCCCCTCATGGCTTCTTTCTCTCTGTTAAAAAAAAAAAATCAGTATCAGCTCTGAGAAGGACCAAGTTCTCAGCAAAAGGGAGATTTATTTGCCCCAGAGGGATAGAGGGCAAGGAATAAGAGACAAAAACTGGATGGAAGAGGAAACCAAGGGAAGTGGACAGGGGTACTTATACTGGGGGACAAAGGACTGCCTCTGGATAGAGAGGAATTAAGCCCATGCCCATTAAGGTAAATGGGGAAACCCTGTGTTAGGGTGAAATATTTCATTTAAGTTTGGGCATGTTCATTAGGTGAGCCAATGAAGCCATTTGACTTCTGGACTTCAATACTTTGATAGCTAAGCCTTGGTAGTCGGTCTTGGGAGGAGGCAGTGGCCAAATGAGGGAATAGACATCGGTGACTAGATTTAAGAATGTAATCTAATGAGTTTTTAGGAAGGCAGAGGGTGGAGAGGAACGGGGAGAAAGGCAAAGCCAGAGCCATGCTCACCAAGATGGAGCTAGCCAGAGTTCCTTCACTTTCCATAATGAATGACTTTGTTAGTAAACAGCACAGAAAACATAATATACACACAGAGTATACCACTGGGTTAGCCAATAAAATATCAGCAACCCTGAAAATGTACACACAACTAATGCTATACAGGTTAAGCCGTGCCTGTATGGATGTAACAACTGATGAAAAGAGGGTGAGTTGGAAAGAGAATGAGAGACTTTTGTGGGAGGGCTTAGAGGGCAGAAGGAGAAAGGAAATGGTGCGATTTTTATTATAATCCCCCAAAATTAAAAGAAGCAATAAAATTAAAAAAAATAAATATCTTTCTCTCTCTCTTTTCTTGTCCTCTCTCTCTCTCTCTCTCTCTCTCTCTCTCTCTCTCTCTCTCTCTCTCTCTCTCTCTCTCTCTCTCTATCTCTCTCTCTCATATCTTCCTCTTTAAAAGACCAGAGTTGATTTATGCAATAACATGAGCATTTGTTTTGTTTTGCTTTGACACATACCTTGTTCTTAATACGTGTAAGGGAGTAAAAATTAATTAATTAATGCAGAGATGAAACAAAGAAGAAAGTGAGGAAAACAAATGAAAGAAACACTCTTCTGTCTGGATGGCAGCCGAATTGCATGGGGTCCGTGGGGGAGTCACACAAAGGCACAGGAGGTAACTGAAGACATTAGCTAGGTGGTCCTCACAGTTATTGATTATATCGATAATGGTGGAGTTTCAGTGGCTATGTTTGAGTTGTGAAAGAATGGATATGTCTCCATAAATCTAAATGGATTCTTGAGCATACACTTTAGAATTTATATAAAGTATATTTTTAACTGTCACCCCAGGGAATACTGTACTCTCTCTAGTTATATAATTATTTAGAATTTCCTAGGGATATGCCTTCTCTTGAGGTCTGATTCTGTAGGACTTATCACAGCTATTGGCTCTTTACTGGGTGGCCATTGGTTCATATTTGTCTCCATTGTACTTCAAGTAACATGAGGGCAGGGACTGGGCATTTCACTCACCAGAGTTCTTCAAGGCTCAGTTGCTGAGCCCTGTATAAAGAAGCACTCAATACACTGACTCGTGAGTCATTCACTTCCCAAGTTATGGAAAAACACCTTCCAGAACACGTGCACACACATACACACACACACACACACACACACACACACACAATTTCTCTCCCTGTCTCCCCCTCCTGTGTGTGTGTGTGTGTGTGTGTGTGTGTGTGTGTGTGTTTATGTGTGTAACCATCTTGGAAGGAGTAGAAGATATTCTAAGGAGAGAAATTTTACTTTTCCCTTTGGCCAGCATACTATTGAAATTTTATAGTGGTAGTTTCATGCTCAGAGAAGGAACTTTTCTCTTGGGAAAAAAGATTTTTATATATAATTCTAAGAACTTGTCTAACCATACAGCAAAAGCAAATGGATCTGAGACACTGATGAGCTATGATGGCTGATATCGCACATCGATCAGGACCCCCTAACAACAGATCCCTCTTGCTTTCATTTAAATCTAAACCCTCTGTCACACTGGGGAGATGGACCTCTTTGTTCCTCTGCCCAGTGTGGTTGTATCAAATAAACTCTATTCCTTGCATTGGCTACTGAGTACAAGCTTAGTCTGTTGGAGCTTCCAGGATGCAGGCTCTGCACCGGAACAACCCCTTAATATTTCTGGAATTTGACCAGGCTCCTTCTTTATTGGTGGAATTTGTATGAAAATCACCACACGTAGTTACTCAGTCCCCCTAAAAAACATGCTGACTTAATTTGATTCTGTGATTTAAGTTTCTTATGGGAGAATCAATATAATAAAAGCTCACTAGGATATCATATTTAGTAGTGTTTACAAAATATATGTTAATCATCTGTTGCCTGCAGTTAAGGTCTATATAGTGAGTTTCTCTTAGGAGAAGAAGAGAAGTGGTCAGTCATTCAGATAAATATCTGTGATTTCTAGTTTGTTAGTTACCAAGAAGGTAAAGCTAAAGTTGTGTTTCTTTGAAACAAAATTGGTGTATATGTGGCATTCACTCATCTGTTTCTAATTATTTGAACCAATTTTTGTTACATATTTTAATTATATTAGGTATGAATGTTTCTATACTATAAGATACTTTGAATTTATTTATTAAATAAGACTGTAATTAGATATTAGATATTTTTCCAGTGTTAAATGTTTGGATAATTTTTGAAAATTGATACTTTTTAAAACTCCAATTTTTAAAATAGCTTATTAAATATATATAACTAAAGATATTTGAAACTTAAACTGCCTTCAGTTCTGATATGTACAATGAAACATTTTAAAAGCAAGTGTTAAATTTTGGACTCCTGGACAAGAAGCTGAGGTGCATATTTTATATATCAGAGCAGACCAGGCCTCCAGGTTCTCCCAGCATCCTTCAGTCCCTGCCTGGTACACCCTGCCTACAACCCTGAACTTTCTACTCCAGGGCCAGGGATACAATTCCCCTAGAGGCTATTTCCTACATAATCTAGACATTTTTATATACTTATTCATTTTTATACTCCCTCCCTGTCTCTCTCTCTCTGTCTGTCTCTCTCTCTCTGTCTCTCTCTCTCTCTCTCTCTCTCTCTCTCTCTCTCTCTCTCTCTCTCTCTCTCTGGGTGTGTCTCTCTCCCTCCCTCCCACCCTTCTCTTCTTCCTCCACTTTCTCCTTCCCCTCTTTCCTCTCTTCTCTATGTGTATGTCCTTTCTCCACCACCACCCCCTACTCTTGCCAGCCAACTCCCCTGGCCTCAATCCTTGGGGCCAGTGAACTTGCATGAGAGCAGCTCCCCAATAAACCTGCCTTTAATATATCCTTTCTTTTTCTCTTACAACTTTATTTTAAAAAGAAAGATACATGTACAGGTTTTTAAAGGCATTTTGGCATAACACTATATGAATATATTTTTATCAGTACTTAATTTTTTAGAGGTTTGATAGTATGCATTGACATCTTACTAGTTACCATAAGCATAAAGTACATGTAGAACAGAATGTAACATGGAAATAGAGTTTTCTTGGTGTGTATAGATTAAACATAATGATTTTTAAATAACAAAATTTGCCACAAGGCTATATTCTTAGCTCTTGAATTATTAACAATTTAAGGTCCAGGTGCACCACAATCTGAGAGGTAAATACACTTTTTTTTTTCCTAAGAAGGACTGAGGCTTTCATTTTTGGCCTTTGTTTTTTCTTGAACTTCATATGGCCTCTGAGTTGTTTCTGGGGTATTCAGAGCTTTCTGGGGCAAATATCCAATTATCAGTGACTGCATATTGTGTCTGCTCTTTTGTGACTGGGTTATCTCTCTCAGGATGATATTCTCTAGATGCATTCATTTTCCTAGGAATTTCATAAAGTCATTGTTTCTAATACCTGAGGAGTACTCCATTATGTAAATATACCACAATTTTTGTATCTATTCATCTCCTGAAGGACATCTGGGTTCTTTCCAGTTTCTGGCTATTATAAATATGGCTGCTATGAACATTGTGGTGCATGTGTCTTTGTTGTATGTTGGAGTGTCTCTGGGGTATATGCCCAGAAGTGGAATAACTTTAGATAAGTGGGTCTTTAGATAAGATTATGTCTAATTTTCTGAGGAACCGCCAGACTGATTTCCAGAGTGGTTTTAACACCTTACAACCCCACCAACAGTGGAGGAGTGTTCCTTTTTCTCCACATCCTCACGAGAATCTGCTGTCATCTGAGTTTTTGATCTTAGCTATTCTGACTGGTGTGAGGTAGAATCTCAGGGTTGTTTTGAGTTGCATTTCCCTGATGACTAATGATGTCGAGCACTTCCTGAGATGCTTCTCAGCTATTAGATTATTCCTCAATTGAGAATTTTTTGTTTAGCTCTGTACCCTGTTTTTTTCATAGGATTGTTTGATTCTCTAGTGTCTAACTTCTTGAGTTCTTTGTATATATTGGATATTAGGCCTCTATCAGATGTGCGGTTGGTAAAGATCTTTTCCCAATCTGTTGGCTGCCATTTTGTTTCCTTGACAGTGTCCTTAGCCTTACAGAAACTTTGCAATCTTGTTAAGTCCCATTTCTCCATTCTTGGTCTTAGAGCACAAGCCATTGGTGTTCTGTTCAGGAAATTTTTCCCTGTGCCTATGTGTTCTAAGGTTTTCCCTACTTTCTCTTCTAATAGTTTCAGTGTACCCGGTTTAATGTGGAGATCTTTGATCCACTTGCACTTGAGTTTTTTAATATATTCTAATATGGCTTGAATTGGCTCATTTCACTGGCAGAGAAATAACCTCTCAGAAAGATTATATATAAAGTGCTAGAATAGCATTTGGTGAATCAGTATTACATAACCCAGGCCATCTTAGTAGTTTAAACAACGACCTTTTTTCTTATCTCAGACTCCAGTGGGTTGGCCATTTTGGCTGGGTTCAGTTGAGTGGTTTAATTCCTGATCTCATCCAAGCTTTTCAAGCTGGTAGCCTTTCAGGTATGGCCAGATGGTCTAAGAAGTGTTCACACTATGTATTGTTGGATAGTATTGAACAGAGGGGCTCTCACAGTTAGCTGGAGGTTTCTTTACAAAAAACACTTGTTCTGAATCCAGCCAGGACAACCCCTGTGCTAAAGTGTTTGCCAGTGCTATGCTTTGTTCTTAGCCTATTGGTCAAGGCATATGATCAGGCTCATTGGCTAAGTGGGCTTGATTAAGTGGAAGCTATTACTATCATGATTTGCTACAGACCACAATGAATTCATTAAAACAGCCATCCTCGCTTCAAAGTGCTACCGTAGTCAGTGCTGCTGAGCCGATAAGACAATCTTTGGACCACAGTTAGGGTTTTATTTCAACCTCTGTGTTGCACCGTTTTTCTAAGATTTCGCTTTAGCTCTGCTGATGGCCAAGAAAATATAATTTCTCTTCTATTCAAAATTAGAAAATAAGGTCAGGCTCAGACACTGAGATGTATGAGAATAAATACTTCATTATATCAAACATAGTTTCTATATTCAGAGGGAGAAATGAAACTGAAGGAAAATATATGTATAAAACAAATACTGATAGGATCTGTAACTATGAAAATATAGGAAATGATACTAATACTGACATTTCTCAGTTTTTCATGTAGAGACTAGGAATATTCAGAGCACAGAAACATACGTTATGGTGGCAAGTTTAAATGTGTTAATGATAATTACAGATTGTTGTTTGTAATGTGAACTCAACATGGTACCCAAAATGAACACTATAATCCCTCTGGTTCAATAAAGCACACTATCATACACTGATACTGTTTCAAACCATTTTATCAAGTATCAAGAACTCTAAAGAAGAACATATGTATTCAGAGACAGACTTGATCTTCCACTTGGAAATTTACAATTAGATTACATCTGAATAAAATCAAAATGGGTGCCAAAAGCCTGTCCCCCAAATACCTTGCTGCCGTCTTGGCACACTGGTAAGCCTTTCACATTTGATGACAATCATTTCTGTGCCTCAACATCCCTTCCTCCTTTTCCAAGCAGATCCAAACATGTTTGCTCTAAGCACCCTTTGCTAAGATCCCCAAATGCACACGTGACCTCTCTGGGTCTGGCGACAGAACTTTGTCTTTTATGGAATTGCTGCTAGCCCTTGGACTGTTTTTCTAGGAGTTGGCTTTCTACATCCTAGATGAAATTAGGTATCACACTTTCCCAAGGCCGTGGACCATTCATGCTCACTTACAGGAAGACCAGTCAGGATGAGATCAAAAAGGGAAGTATTAGTCCTGAGATTTGCTGAAGAAAGCCAGTCCCACCATTTTGGGCCAAACTTAAAGCAAGCTTTATTAAATATTAAATACTGACCAAGAGATGTATTTTGTTCAGGACCATTCTCTGGAATTTCCCAGCTAATGGTCTCCAGCCATGTGCTGCAGGAGCTTTTAGGGAGAAACCTGTTGGTCACTATACTTTTCATGAAGCTTTGTTATTTTCTAAGAACCACAATTACCAGAAGTCTTGGAAGTTACTTGGTTCCTAGGCTGGTGGGGGCTTTCAGACCATGACTGCTGCTGCGAAGCAGTATTCATAATGGCAGAGCACCAACTTACCACATAAACAGAGAACGAACGCTCCATACTTTCAGTGGTTTCCTTTCTGAAATGTCTTATTCGATAAACCACTTTAAATGCACTCTTTGTGTAGCTAGAGCCTGTCGAACTGGCAGGGTCTCTAAAGGTCCTCTGGCCAAAGGAATCACCTTCTGGACTATCAGTTCAAGAAGCAGGCAACAACTCTTCACAGAAATGTTTGGCAGTACAACAGAGCAGCTGAGCATCTTCTCCTGACCCCCACTAGCTGCTCCCATGATGTCACTTCTTGGATTCAGCACAGGTTATTGTCATCTTCTCTATATTTTAATCACAAAAGTATGAGGCAGACTGTGCACATAACTGGACAGGCAATTATTAACCAGTAGCAATATATCTGGACACTGATTATTTGTTATAAATGTTTTTGATACATTGGACTGATAAGAGTCCACATTTGTATCGATTTTGTATCAATTTGAATATAACTACATAGACACACAAACATGGACTAGCTGAATAGATGCCAGTATGATTTGAGCTTCCAATTTCAAAATATGTCTTAGCTATATCAGGTAATTGGAGTTGCCTTCCAAGCAGTCCTTAAAATCAATTAGTTAAAAAAAAAGTTGCAAGTCTTAGGAATGGCAATGTTAATTGGTAGATTAATGCTAAGAGCAAGAGCCTCTGCTTTTCAAAGCAAAGAGCTCAGGCATGAATTGTATTATTTCCAAGGACTCTGCAATCAAAAAGGCTTTGTTCGAATATAGGCAGCATGAGGAAGTAGGTTGCAGATCTGCAGATATTTGCATGGTTTTCTTTCTGACAAATGCAAATTGCTTAAGAAAATGAAAAGATCTAAACACTGCATCATGCTGAATGCAAATGAGCACAGGTGAGAGCAAGCTTTGCCTGACAGGCCTTGTGCCTCTCAAGTCAGGGACAAGAGTCTTCCTTTCTCATTCTGACTTCTCATACAAAATGATTTTAGTCAGAAAAACCGGCCTTAACTTCTCAGCCTTTAATTACCTTGTTAAAAGTTAATTTTAAAAGGATAAATGAAGCTCCTGCTGGACAGGAAGATATGCAGTATTCATGAGAGGTTAGTTTCTATGTTTAGCTACTTATCTGGAATACAAGCCAAGGCATACAGAATTATGGAACACATAGCTGTTCATGCCAGGACAGCACGAGGTGGTTTTATTCCTTCTCTGAAGGAAATCCAAGGGGGAAAATACTATAACAAAACAAAGCACTTTTGAACTTTGAGAGAATAGAGGATATTTTCATCACATAGGACACTATTTTATGTAGTAGTAACTTTTAAAACCCAATAGAATCTTGAAGATCTCACATTTGAGGGGACAACATTCTGTTTTGAAATCTGCTAACAGTAGTGATAGTGAACTGTCAGGTTCTTGTGATTCCTTAATGAAAATATACCAGCAAAGACTGCATGCTTCTTCCAGGGCTTGCAGTGTCAGACAGAGCTGCTTTCCAAAGAAGAAAAATGTAATCCCTCCAGGGCATTCAGTGTCTCTGCCCTGACCAGGACATCTTAGCCTTCCATGTCAGGCCACAGCAAGTATCTATGCCATTTCTCTTTCGCACAATCCTCCAAGACAGGATTGACCTGCTTCGAACCCACCTCTGTACTCATTCACTCAGCCTGGCATCTACGATAAATGAACACATTTTGAAGTGCTGTTGAAAGAAATCTCATTAACTTGCTTCCTGCAAGTTTGGGATTTATTATGAGAAAGTTAACCTGAGCATTTTCATAGACTTTTAAAAAGATTTGACCAACCAAATACAAATTGTCAAATAGACACAATGGGAATATGCCAGATACCCAAGACAACAATCTGTTCTAACAGTGATTTAGAAATCAACTAACTGCTAAATCCCTGCAAAGTTAATCAGGATACTACCAAACCCAGCTCTTCTGGCTGAATTTAAATCTCTGTGATTAGTGTGCAACAACCTGAGTTTGGCCATAGTTTTAGAAGAAAGGCCTAAAAGTATTCATTGTGTTTGGGCCTATTTGCTACTGGATGTCTAAGTGTCTAAAGAATGAATTCAAGCCCAGATCCTGGGAGCTCAGCTCTGTTTCCACAGGGTCCCACGTGGTTCCTTTTTTTAATTTCCTTTCTCTGTTTCTCCTTTCCTTCCTACTTTGGTTCCCTTTTAATATGTCAGCAACAGCTTTGATGTAGAATGTACATTTGCAGAGATTAGAATTTTTACCGAGGCAGCTCAGAGATCTATATTAGGAAATAAGTTGCCCACCAAAGAATGTAATTCCCTTAAAAATTATTAATAAGGACTCTAGCAAAACACAAATTAAATATGTACATTAAGCTTTTATACCTAACTTCGGTTTCTAGCAACAATGACCAATCGTTTCATAAATGTTTTAAAATGCTTACACAGAAAAAAGCACTGGATTTATATAGAAAGAAAAACCCTCCTCCTTACAGAGTATTAACATATGTCCTTTGTGCAGATTGATTCGCCACCACAAGTTTCCTCATCACTTCCTCTTGTTGTGCAATTGGCTGTTTAAAATCACTACCTGGGTAACCCGAAAGCTGTGTACAAAATTAACTTCAATTATTCTCAAATACAGAGTTCACCATAGTCACTGTCCCTAGAAAGACATCACATGGTTGTCCTAATTTTCCAAGTTAACAAGAGTCATGCCTTACCGTGTATTTCCATTGTTATTACTAATTCAAACTGGCAGCCAAGAAATGAAACTAACAGGAAACATAATAACCTTCTACAATAGAGTTTATAATTAGGACTTAAAACGTAAGACTTCTACAGAAGGAAAAATTCCCTGGCAGGATCAAACATTTCATTCCAGTCTGAGCCCTGTCACCTTTCCCTTTCCCTGACAACCTATGCAAATGAAGTGTCCAATTCCCAGAAAGCTAAAAATTCTGTGTTTCCCATTCTTCCAGTCACAGTGGGAGGGGAAAAAAGGAGAGAAATGCATTAAGGGCAGGCAGTATAGACCCAGAATTAGTCATGAATGTTAACTTATAAGTGAAACCCTTCTTTAATGCACAAAATTTAACAAAATCTTATGTCAATGCCTCTCAGCATCTATCAGCATAGAACAGCAGTGCTGAAAAGACCTCATTGGCCTCTGACCACAGCTACAGTGGAACATGCACATTAATCCCTTTGTGGATCTCATGAGATTGTAGCACATGTGATAGCACTAAAAAGTACTTAAAGAAAAATAAGGGTTCTTTGCCTTGCCAGCACATCTGATGGATCTACTTGTAAAGAAGAGCAGCCAAAAAAAACCCAGCTTCCTATGACTGAGCAACTACTAGATTCTTGGACATCTCATTCACAGCTGAACATTGTTGGGGTAGTTGGACTGTAAATGTCTAAGATAAAACTGTTTGGTGTATGAAGATCAAAAGTCTCAATGTATGAGCAGGAGGATTTGAAATTTTAACTAAGCAGGAATCCATTTACTTCAGATACTCAATTTGCTCCTACTGTAAAGAGCTGCTTCATGTCCAAACAATTAATGAAATTTAAGATTTTAGTTTGGGGGTCTGGGACAGGATCCTTCCAGTTTCTGCCTGCTGCCAGAGTTTATCTGGTGCCAGAACTCTCTGTACCCAGACCCTAATGAGAGAGAGACGGTTCCCCCAAAAGTGGGGACATACCTGAGAGCACAAAAGGGACAAACCACTGTCAAAATCAGCAAGACCAGCTAACACCAGGGATAAGCAGATGGCAGGAGGCAAGCCCAAGAACCTAAACAACAAAAACCAAGGCCACTTGGATTCATCAGAACCCAGTTCACCCATCACAGCAAGTCCTGGATACCCAAACACACCTGAAAAGCAAAATTCAGATCTAAAATTACATCTAATGATGATGGTAGAGGACTTTAAGAAGGTCATAAATAACTCCCTTAAAGAAATACAGGACAACACAGGTAAGCAGGTAGAAAGAAGCCCTTACAGACAAAAAAACAATAATCAACCAAACAGGTGAAAGAATTGAAAAAAACAATCCAGGATCTAAAAAGGGAAATAGAAACAATAAAGAAATCACAAATGGAGACAACCCTGGAGATATTAAAACTAGGAAAGAGATCAGAAGTCAAAGAGGCAAGCATCACCAACAGAATACAAAAGATAGAAAATTTCAGGTGCAGAAGATACCATAGAAAACATTGACACAACAGTCAAAGAAAATGCAAAATGCAAAAAGACTCCTAACTCAAAACATCTAGGAAATGCAGAACACAATGAGAAGATCAAACCTGAAAAAAATAGGTATAGAAGAGAGTGAAGATTCCCGCCTTAAAAAGCCAGTAAATATCTTCAACAAAATTATAGAAGAAAGCTTCCCTAACCCAATAAAAGAGATGCCCGTAAACATACAAGAATCCTACAGAACCCCAAATAGATTGGACCACAAAAGAAATTCCTCTGGTCACATGATAGTCAAAATATCAAATGCACAAAACAAATAATTAAAGCAGTAAGGGAAAAAGATCAAGTAACCTATAAAAGCAGAACTATCAAAATCATACCAGACTTCTCAACAGAGATTATGAAAGCTAGACTATCATAGGCAGATTTCATACAGATCCTACAGAACACAAATGCCAGCCTAGCCTACTATATCCAAGAAAACACTCAATTAAAAATAGTGGAGAAAACAAGATATTCCATGACAAAACCAAATTTACACAGTATCTTTCGACAAAATCCAGCCCTACAAAGGATAATAGATGGGAAACTCCAATACAAGAGAGAAACTACACCCTAAAAAAAGCAAGATAATCATAAAAGACATGTGACTAAAGCTCAAAGCACACATTGCACCTCATAAAATAGTGGGAGATTTCCAGACTATACTCACATCAACGGACAGATCATGGAAACAGAAACTGAGCAGAGACACAGTAAAACTAACAGATGTTATGAACCAAATAGATTTAACAAATATTTATAGAACATTTCATCCTTAAACAAAAGAATATGCTCTCTTAGCACCTCATGGTACCTTCACCAAAATTAACCATAAAAGTAGTCACAGAAATAGCCTCAACAGATACAAGAAGACTAAAATATACCCATGCATCCTATCGGATCACATGGACTTAGGATGGTCTTCACTAATAACAAAAACAAAAGAAAACCCACATACAAATGGAAGCTGAACAATGCGCTGCTCAATGATAACTTGGTCAAAGAAGAAATCAAGAAAGAAATTAAGGATATTTTAGAATTTAACCAAAATGAAGGCACAACATGCCCAAACATATGGGACAAAATGAAATCAGTGCTAAGAGAAAAACTCATAGCTCTGACTGCTTCAGCAAAGAGAAACTGGAGAGAGCATACACTAGCAGCTTGACAGCACATCTGAAAGCACTAGAACAAAAAGAAGCAATGGCACCCAGGAGGTGTAGATGGCAGGAAATACTCAAACTAAGGGCTGAAATCAACCAAGTAGAAACAAAAAGGACTATACAAAGATTCAACAAAACCAGGAGCTGTTTTGTTGAGAAAATCAGTAAGATAGATAAACAATTTGCCAGATGTCTTAGTCAGGGTTCTATTCCTACACAAAATCTTGACCAAGAAGCAAGTTGGGAAGGAAAGGATTTATTCAGCTTACACTTCCACAGGGCTGTTTATTACCAAAGGAAGTCAGGACTGGAATTTAAGCAGGTCAGGAAGCAGGAGCTGATGCAGAGGCCATGGAGGGATGTCACTTACTGACTTGCTTCCTCTGGCTTGTTCAGCTTGCTTTCTTATAGAACCCAGGTCTACCAGCCCAGTGGCACCAACTACAATGGGCTGGGTCCCTTCCCTGAGATCACTAGTTGAGAAAAAAATGCCTTATAGCTGGATCTCATGGCAGCATTTTTTGAACTGAGGCTCCTTTCTCTGTGAAACTCCAGTTTGTGTCAAGTTGACAACCAGCCAGTACACCAGACAAACTAGAGAACACAGAGACAGTATTGAAATTGACAAAATCAGAAATTAAAGGGAAGACATAACAACAGAAACTGCAGAAAAAAACATCAGATTCTACTACAAAGCTTATACTCAACAAGCAGACAAATGTGGATGAAATGGACAATTTTCTAGACAGATACCAAGTACCAAAGTAAAATTAGGATCATACAAACCATCCAAGCAGTCCCATATCCCCTAAATAAATAAAAGCCATCATCAAAAGTCTCCCAACCAATTGAGCAAAGTGGCTGGATATAAAATTAACTCAAACAAATCAGTAGCCTTCTTCTACTCAAAGGATAAAAGGGCTAAAAAAGAAATTAGGGAAATGACACTATCACAATAGTCACAAATAATATAAAATACCTTGGTGTGACTCTACCCAAGCAAGTGAAAGATGTATATAACAAGAACTTCAAGACTCTGAAGAAAGAAACTTAAAGAAGACCTCAGAAGATGGAAACATTTTCCATGCTCAAGGATTGGCAGGATTAATATAGTAAAAATGGCCATCTTGCCAAAAGCAATCTACAGAATCAATGCAATCCCCAACAAATTCCAATTCTTCCTAGAGTTAAAAAGAGCAGTTAGAAAATTCATTTGGAGTAACAAAAAATCTAGGATAGTGAAAATTATTCTCAACAATAAAAGAATTTCTGGGAAAATCACCAACACCTACCTCAAGCTGTATTATAGAGCAATAGTGATAACAACTGTATATTATTGATACAGAGACAGGAAGAGAGATCAATAGAATAAAATTGAAGATCCAGAAATGAACCCACACACCTATGGTCACTTCATCTTTGACAAAGGAGCTAAAAAAACTATCCAGTGGGGGGGGGGAAGACAGTATTTTCAAAAATGGTACTTGTTCAACTAGAGATCAGAATGTAGAAGAATGCAAATTGATCCTTTCTTATCTCCTTTACAAAGCTCAAGTCTAAATGAATCAAAGACCTCCACATAAAACCAGATATACTGAAACTAAAGAAGAGTAATTGGGGAAGAGCCTTGAACACATAAGCACTGGGGAAAATTTCCCAAACAGAACACCAATGGCTTAAGCTCTAAGATCAAGAATCAGCAAATGGAACCTCATAAAAATTGCAAAGCTTCTTTAAGACAAAAGACACTGTCATTAGGAAAAAACAGCAACCAACAGAATGTGAAAATATCTTTGTCGATCCTACATCCAGTAGAGGGGTAATATTAAATATATACAAAGAACTCAAAGAGACTCCAGAGAATCACATAACCCTGTTAAAAATGGGGTAAATTTTCTGAGGAACTGCCAGACTAATTTGCTTCCTCAAAAATTGGACATAGTACTACCTGAAGACCCAGCTATTCCACTCCTGAGCTTATACTCAAAAGTCTCTCCAACACATAACAAGGACATGTGCTCCACCATGTTTATAGCAGCCAATTTAACATAGTACTACCTGAAGACCCAGCTATACCACTCCTGTGCATATACCCAAAAGATGCTCCAACATATAACAAGGACACAAGATCCCCCATGATTATAGCAGCCTTATTTATAATAGCCAGAATCTGGAAAGAACCCAAATGTCCTTCAAGAAAATGTGGCATATTTACACAACGGAATACTACTCAGCTATTGAAAACAATGACTTCATGAAATTCTTAAGCAAATGGATGGAACTAGAATATATCATCCTGAGTGAGGTAACCCGGTCACAAAAAAATACATAAGGTATGCATTCACTGATAAGTGGATATTACCCAAAAGCTTCTATTACCCATGATACAGTTCACATACCACATGAAGCTCAAGAAGAAGGAAAACCAAAGTGCAGATGTTTTAGTCCATCTTAGAAGGGGAAACAACCACAGTAGGAAATATGGAGATAAATTTTAAACAGATACTGAAGCAAAGGCCATCCAGAGACTGTACCATATGGAGATCTAGCCCATATGCAACCACCAAACCCACACCATATTGCTGAGGCCAAGAAGTAGATGCTGATAGGAGCCTGATATAGCTGTCTCCTGAGGGGCTCTGCCAGATCATGACAAATATAGAGGAGGATGCTCACAGTCAACCATTGAACTAAGAACTAGGTCCCTAATGGAGGAATTAAAGAAAAGATTGAAGGAGCTGAAGGGGTTTGCAACCCCATTAAGAACAACAATATCAATCAGCCTGAGCTCCTAGGGACTAAACCACTATCGAAATAGTATAAATTAATGGACCCATGGCTCCAGCTTCCTATGTAGCAGAGGATGGCCTTGTTTTTCATCAGACAAAAGAGAAGCCCTTGGTCCTGCCAAGACTCGATGCTCCAGTGTAGGGGAAAGTCAGGGCGCTGAAGTGTGAGTGGGTTGGTTGGTAGGGGGCAACCCCATAGAATTAGCTGGACGGTAGATGGTATAGGAGTTTTATGGAGGGGAAACCTGGAAAGTGTATACCATTTGATATGTAAATAAAATATATCCAATAAAAAAATTTTTAAAAAAAAGAAGAAGAAGAAGAAGAAAAAGAAGGACCCTCCCCCCCCAGCAATGGGCCAAGAGAGACCTTGTTGGTGGTGGTGTTTTTGTATCAGTCAAGGGCAGAGAAGATGGCAGTCCTTTGTTCGTCCTAGCTTGATGACTGACTGGCTTCATGACCAAAGCTCTTTTATATGTGGGCCATAATAATCAAATCCAGGCAGCAGATTGCAGGAGGAGGAAGACAGACAGAAACCTATGAATTGCCATGCTAGCCCAGACTGTGCATGGCACAGATGGAGGTCCACTAGGCCCCGTGGCCAGCCTGCAGCAGGAGTCACCACAGTGTACAGCTATGTGGCAGTCAGAAGGGAGAGAAGAAAAGTGTTGTGTCTTGAGCATTTTGAAGAGATGGAACTGGAAACTCAAAGGTGGAGAAGATTAGCCTGCTATGAGTGGCCAGCCCTGACACCTGAGGCCATGGTGGGAGCCTACCCCAAGCTGCCATTGACTGCCATGTCTGATTCTATGGCTACAATGCAGCAGGGGTTGTTATCCATGTCTATGTTTCATATTACAGCTAGAGAGCATGGTGTGTCAAGTATGATTATCTCTTTCCTCAGAACACCACCCACCATATCACTTGGGATGAGATGCAGTTCAATCTCCTTGTATTTATTTTTCAAAGAAAGAGACATGGAGATTTTAACAGAAAACAAACAAATCAACAACAAAACAATTTTCGATTTCCAGAAGTTTCAAGTCCCCCTATTAGAAACACAATTGCTACAAAGTGGTAGAAGGAAACCTGCAACACAAAGAATGAACTATGCAACACATAGAGACAAGTTTTCCAGGAAACAGAAACTTAGCTCCATAGAAAACACAAGAAATGATTATTTCTATCATATTAATTTATGATGGAAGTTTCTAAAATAAACTTTCACCAATATAAGCTGTTATAATCACCTTTTGCTGACAGAAACAATGTTAGAATGCATCTGTATCTTATTCCTTAATGCTAAAATTATGTCTCCACTTTCCACATCCTTTTTATTTTCTCTGGGCATTAAACTATGACTTCTGTTTACCATTAGATTATCATTTCAACCAGCTTCTAGCAGAATTACCTTTCTTATAAATTGGTGAGTTTGATCATCTTGGGGAAAGATAACTCAATTTTATACCATACTATCATTCACCCAGGTACTTTTGAATTAAATAGTCTTAAAACTAAGAACAATTATACCTTATAAATAAATTAAATATCTTTATTTAAATATATCTCTAATAGGAAATATGGTTATCTTGTCTTTTATAATACCATAAGGGTATCATAAATGGAATTATTTAGCAGATCTCATAATAAAATAAAAGGAACATTCAAATTCAAGTTCTATTTCCTATGTTTGAGAATGTATATAAGTATATGTGTGCTCACACATATACATTGATGTTAAGCAAATATTGCAGTAGGATGAAAGGACCATTAATTCATAGATTGGACGCAAAGAAGGATTTAGTCATGATCCAAACCAGCACAGCCTCACTAACACTGCCTTTGGTCTGTGCAATGCTGATCTCCACTCTAACACATGGGCTTCCTTATTACTGGCCTTTCCATCAGGCATGACATCTAAGACAAAAAGGACCCACCACTTTTCATCTGTTTAAATTCTTAAACATAGACAGGTAGTGACCATTCCTTTTCTATTTCTACCTAGTCTATTTGGTTATACTAGAGAAGCCAACATTTTCAGCACCATGTCTGACCAGGATCCCCAAATCCTCTCTCCTCCTCCTTCTCCTCCTCTCTGCCCCCCATTCTCTGTCTCTGTCTCTGTTCTCTCTCATGCCTAGCAACATTCTTATGGCCTCCTCTAGAGATAGCCAGCAGTTTTAAATGTGCACATGTAAGCTTCACCATTGAATATTCTGAGTTATAGCCAAAGGAAAAACGTGATCATTTATCTTTCCTTTGTACTAAACAGTATGCTAAAAGTGCCTGGACATTGGGGTGTGGTGTAGTGTAGTGTTACAAATCCAATTTTAAACAGCCTTTCAAATTTGAAATAATTTAGTCAAATTAGAAACTAAGGAAAAGTGGAGCTACACATAAAAGTCACATGTGTTCTCCACCATGGCCCTGGTATGTATCAGTGGAAATTTAGAACTGAGAGATAAGATGATTTGGATCTATTCCTAACTTAAATCTGATCACTGGGATCATTCCAGACTCTATTTCACTATCTTTGTATCTTCAATTTGTCATGCAATGGAAATGAGGTTGGGCAAGAAGCTTTAGGCATTTGCAAACTAAAAATCAACAACCAAAGAAAAGTATTACGTGTCTTGGAGCTAAATCACTCTTATACCTGAGACTTTACTCTCAGATTGTTTGCTTTTGCAAGTTCACCAAAGGATACAAAAGATGTCTAGTGTAATTCTCCTATTCAAAACCTAGGAAATAGTAACAAATAAGGGAACAAATATCAATTCTTTGAACCAAATAGCTTTGGATCCAGAAAGTGAGTCCAGACATACTCAGTTTCATGAGTGATCCTCATTATTAAGTTCTATCACTTTGTTTGATGTATTACCAAACATTCTTGAAGAGCAGAACAGATAAGGGAAAAATAAGTGCTGGCTTGATTATTTATAATGTGTGTGGCATTTGCCAAAGCAGGAAAAATGAACACATAGTTAATTAAATACAGGGAGAAATACCAGCATATGCTTTGTCAATGGTTGGCTCATCTGCCCAGTACATGGCTATAGACACCAAAGACAACAACTTGGTTCAAAATGGTCTCCTGTCTAGACAGAAAATACACCTTTCTTATCTTAAAAGGCACAAGGACATAGAGTAGGTGCATCTATATGTGCTATTATAAATCCCATTTTGATTTAGGAGAAAAAGAAAACAATAACATTTTCCCTGACCAACAGTATTTCATTGTATTAGTCATTATAGATATACAAGAAATTCAATAAACCCAAAATGAGCCAATACCAGTGCAGCCAATGTACAATGTACAAATGTACAATGAATGAAGATATGTGCACTGTAGGGTGGAGTGTGTAATTCTGACACTTCTCAAATTGGTCTTCAGATCTGTGTGTTGCTGAGAGAGTGAGAAAATGTTCCTACCACCTACAACATCTGAAAGCCAAGGTAGTGGTGTAAATAGACTATCTTAAATAAAGAGGTTGAGTCCTTACATCTCTTTGGGGTGAAGTTTCTGAGGAGATAAAAGGGGGGCAATGAGCCAAAAGATTCTAGCATAAAAAGAAACAAAACTCTTCTGTGCCAGAAATGTCTGCCAAACTGTGAGGCCTCCTGGGATAACCATTGTTTGTAAGTGTTTGGTATTGTTTGGGAGGTGGTTTATTGGTTTATTTTGTTTTTCCTACCCCAAAAGGTATCTGTGATTATCTAGAATCAAATGCCTTTATGGTACTTCTAAAAATGAAATAATAAAAGGGCATACTTTTATTTCTTTTCTCTCAATATCATGCCCTCAGGAAATGCCTAGCAATTTTGCACAATGTAAGAATTGTTCTGATAAAATGATACCTACACAATGATATAATACAACTCCCATTTACCCATACATAGCCTGACATCCAAACAATGGTGTGTAGACAAAAACTGTGGAGTGTTTGGCTGTGGTCATGTTGCTTTTGCTTTCCTTCATCAGTGATGTTTATGCTCATATCGTACTTCACAACTTGACAAATGAGATAGGTAAGTCCATGTCCTGCCTCAGTGGTGAACTCATGTGTGCTGTGGGATGAGCTGTGTCATACTCACTGAAGACCCAAAATTCAGATGACAGCAGATTCTGGCGAGGATGAGGAAAAAGAGGAACACTTTGCCACTGTTGGTGGGGTTGTAAACTGGTACAACCACTCTGGAAATCAGTCTGGCGATTCCTCAGAAAATTGGACATAGTACTACCTGAAGACCCAGTTATTCCACTTCTGGGCATATACCCTAGAGAAGCTCCAACATACAACAAAGACACATGCACCACAATGTTTATAGCAGCCCTATTAATAATAGCCAGATACTGGGAAGAACCCAGATGTCCTTCAGTAGATGAATGGATACAAAAATTGTGGTATATTTACACAATGGAGTACTACTTAGCTATCAGAAACAATGACTTTATGAAATTCTTAAGAAAATGGCTGCATCTAGAGAATATCATCCTGAGCGAGATAAACCAGTCACAAAAGAACAGACATAATATGCAGTCACTGATAATTGGATACTAAGCCCAGAAAGCTCTGAACACCCCAGAAACAACTCACAGACTATATGAAGTTCAAGAAAAAAAAAAAAAGAAAGAAAATGAAAAACCATTATGCTTAATCTTTACACTCCAAGAAAACTTTGACTAATTCCAGGTTACATCTTGTTTTACATGTACTTTATGCTTGTTGTAACTAGTAAGATCTTAATTCACACCATCAAACCTTTAAAAAAACTAAGCACTGACAAAAATGTATTCGTATACTTTTATGCAAAAATGCTTAAAATCTGTACATTTATCTTTGTTTTTTTTTTAAATAAAGTTGTTCAATTAAAAAACAGAAATGCAATAAAAAATGCAAGGTACCACTCATTCATATCCTAAATTTTAGCTCAGAATTTGCTCCTGTCTTAAAAAAAAAAAAATAGAAGAACAAAGAGTGGAGCACAGACTGAAACAAAGGCCATCCTGAGACTGTGTCTCAGCTGGTGATCCATCCCATATATAGCCACAAAACCCAGACACTGTCGCTGATGCCAAGAGTGCTTGCTAACTGGAGCTGTTTCCTGAGAGGCTCTACCTGAACCTTATCAGTACAGATGAGGATGCTCTCAGCCAACCATTGGACTAATCACGGGGACTCCAATGGAGGAGCTAGAGAAAGGACTGAAGCAGCTGAAGGTGATTGCAACCCCATAGGAAGAACAACAATATCAACCAACCAGACCCACCTAGAGCTCCCAGGAACTAAACCACCAACCAATGAGTATACATGGAGAGACTCATGGCTCCAGCTGCATATATAGTAGAGGATGGCATTGTCTGGCATTAATGGAAGGGGAGGTCCTTGGCCCTGTGAAAGATCTATGCCCCCATGTGGGGAAATGCCAGGGAGGTAAAGCAAGAGTGCGTGGGTTGGTAGGTGGGTGGGTGGGTAGGGGAGCACCCTCATAGAAGCAACAGGGACAATATAGGGGGAAAACTGGGAAAGGGGATAACATTTGAAATGTAAAGAAATAAAATATTCAAGTAAAAAGAGGGAAAAAAAGAAAAAAATTCAAGGTGCACAAGTATCAATATGAAACTTTGTGACAAACTATACCCAAGGCCAACCACTCACTCTCAGGTCCTGGTCTTTCCTGCTAGCTTTCAACTCCTGTCATACACATTCCTCCTTTGTGAAGTCAAGAAATGGAAAGAGATAAATGGTGAGGGCCAGGACAGACAGAAAATCTAGCAGACAACAAGGTCAATAGTGGCCAGCACATTTACAGGCTAATTAAGAATGGTTTGGCTTGAACTGACTAACAGGCTAACATTTTGAGAATGAAATAATATAGAATCTCAGCTCACCCTAGGATGGGGACTGAGAGGTTCTGTAGCGTGACAACACATGCTTATTAATCTTACAGCAAACTTTGGCACAGTTCTTGACTATCTATTTTTTAAAATAAGTGAAATAGCAATAAAGTGGTGCAACTAAAATGTCATAACTGCTGTTTAAGATATGTGTCTTTTCAGCTAGCAGTGGTGGTACACAAGGATTAGGACAGCCAGGGCTACATGGAGAAACTCTGTCTCCCGTCTCAGAGACAAAACAAACAAAACCACCCAACCAAACAGAATAATTTTTGTGTCTTTAATTAGAATACTAAATACTAAAACAAGAAGATATTGGTGAACAATCCTTACAGTGATTTGTCTTCCTGATGATCTGTAAGCGTACCTCTTAGCTGATGTGCTACTGGAGCAATGTCTTTCTTCCATCCTTTCGTAAAGGGTAGTCAGGGTGTGAGCATGAGAACTGTGCAGCTGAGAGGTGACAACTATGTAGAGGTACCACTCTCAGCAGCCATTCCTGCTGCTGTGTTGGATTGCTCATTTTGTGTTTGTTTTGTTTGTTCTTGGTTTGAAATAGGATCATTCTGCACAGCTCAGGTAAGCCTTGAACTTGTGGCAATTCCCCTGCCTCTGTTTCCTAAGTGTTGAGATAGATGTGAGTCCATGGTGACTATGTTATTGTTAATAGAAATCTGGGTAATTGGAAATGAGTATGAGCAGAGACAAAGCAGACAGTGTAGAAATGTAGAATACACTAGTTATTACTGATGAAATCAAGATTCTGTTTTTAGGCCTTTTTCTTAACAGAAAGAAAGTTGTTATTTAAAAATCTATACATTTATTACAATGATTATAACAACTAGAAAATATTGAATTAGTAGTATATAAGGATACAAGGAGACAAAGGTTGAGCTGATACTAAAGGCATACTGTAGGGCATATTATAATATTCAAAAAGCAGAGAACTGAACTTATCCATAGAAACTAAAACTAAAACATATTGCAACAAACTAAGAGTGATTCTTCACAAGATCCCCAGATTTCGATTTACCTACACTCTCTGAATATCAAAACCCTCTAGAAGTATATTATACACACACACACACACATACACACATACACACACACACATACACACATACACACACACACACACACACACACACACACACACACACATATGATGGAAAATCTTCATTACATTCTGATTCCTTAGTTCTTAAATGTGTTTAATGTTGAGCCCCAAACAGAACTGATAACAAAGACAGAGGCTGTCAATATCATATACAAAGAAAGGAAATAAAGAGACAAATAGAGGAGCAGGGATTGGAGAAAAGATCATCCAGAGACTGCCTCACCTGGGGATCCATCCCATATGCAGCCACCAAACCCAAGCACTATTGCTGATGCCAAGTAGTGCTTACTGGCAGGAATCTGATATGGATGCCTCCTCAGAGGCTCTGCCAGAGCCATACTGATACAGAGGAGAATGCTTGCAGCTAACCATCGGACTGAACACTGCCAAGGACTAAAACACCAACCAACGAGTTCACATGGAGAGACCCATGGCCCAGGTGCATATGCAGCAGAGGCATCTTCTGGCATCAATAGGAGGAGAGGCCTTTGGTCCAGCAAAGGTTCATTTTCCCAGTGTAGGGGAATGCCAAGGTGCTGAGGTGGGAGAGGGTGGTTGGGAGAGGGAGCACCTTCATGGAAGCAAGAGGAGAGGTAGGGGGATGGGATTTGGGGGAAGGGAATAACATTTGAAGTGTAAATGCAGAGAATATCCAATTTTTTAAAAGGCAAAAAAGAAAGTAGCCAAAAAGCAGATACTCAGAATCCCTCAAACATCGTAGCCTTGCAGCTATAGAAGATCAACACTGACAATAACTGTGGTAGCAGGCAGAATTCTAACCTGCCCTGGAGATCATCATCCATGTTGCTTACACTCTTCCTGTGAGTGTGAGAGAGACCTATAACAAGGGTAGGACAGGTGCTTGCTCAGGTTCCACTTCATGGCAGCAGAGGTGAGCCAGTTACCCTCTCTCATTAGATTCTTCGTATGTAGACTGAAGGGCACCTTTTCACCAGCTTTGAAGATGTCAGCTGTCATACTATGTGCTGACCTTGTGGCTCAGACCTGAGGTACCCCTGGAAACTGAGAGCAGCCACAGGCCAATGACTAACAAGAAAAGAGTCACAAAGAACTGAATTCTGCCAATGGTGTGAATGCGCTTGGAAGAGAGCCATGTGCTGTGGATGAGAATTATGGGGGCTGGATCAGGGCCTACTGCAACTGAGTCCTAAAGACAGGGGCCTGACTCAACCGTTGAACACTGAGATGTGACTAGTTGATGGCAACTTCTTACCCAGCACAAAGAACTTGTGACACACAAACACCCAGTCTCCATGGTGTCTTTAACTGTTTGGGAAACCTCTGTTACTGGTTTTAATTGTTCTAGATGCACCATGGATGGATAAGCTTCGATATAAGCCACAATTCTTGTTTCCTAATACAAACTGGTCTTGCTCAATAGCATAATATTCTGTTATGCTTTACAGAAGGTTTTCAAATTTTCATTAGCTTTCTTCATGGCCACCACAGCAAGTGTTCAGAAGAAAAGAAAGTGGATTAAATGATTCACTGTAGAACATTTTTTCATGTAGGTTCCAAGATGGAAAATCTAAGCTTTCTCCTGCAATAGTAAGTGCTTATGCAAGACATAAAAGTTGTGTACCTTGGCATCATGGCTCAGTCCTAATCTCAGCACTTGGATAGGCCAAGAGGAAATTTACAGTGTTTCATTTAATGGAAAATTCAATATAGTTTCAATTTAAGAAGAAAAAAGTCATATGCTAATATTGCTAAAATCTATGGTAAGAATGAATCCTTATTCATAAGGTTGTAAGGAAGGAAGGGGAAAATCATGTCAACTTTGTGGTCACACCTCAAGCTGCATGAGGTGGATAATAACTTAGCTATGAAGAAAAAATATTCATTAATAAATGAACTGTATGTAAATAAAGGCAAACATACGCTATGTAGGGTCCATTATTTCCTCATGGTTTAGGCATTAGCCACAGAACTTGGTACTTACTACCTATGGATGATGGAAAACTACTACTGTACAGTAAGCCTGGAAGTTGGTTCTACAAATACATTCATTTGAACATGATTGTGACAACCTTTATTAATGTTTTGAAAATGTAAATACATTCCACTGCTTTTTTGTCACTACATCATTATTCTCCTGTAACAAACACTAACGTGAGATTTTAATTACAGACCATTTTGAGGCATTTCACTTCCCTTTATGCTTTCATAAAGCACAGCATTATAAAACTATATGATACACAGAGTTCAAGTATAAGGACCAGAGTTCTGATCCCTAGCACCCCATGCAGAAAATGAGCTAGGCATGGCAGCTTATACCTATAATCCCAACATGGGTAGGCAGAGACAGGAGGATCCTGCACCTTGCTGAGAGACTCCAGTTTTAGGGAGTCATTCTCTCTAAGCATAATGTGGAAGCAATAGAAGAAGACACACTATTGACCTTTGGCTTCCATGCGTACATATGGACATATATATTCACATACATACTATACATATAAACACAAATATAAAAAAACTACACATACCTAGAATCAACATTAATGTTAGAACAAAATGATGTGGAAACAGGGTCACACTGGGTAGCCTAAACTGACATCAAATCAATGGCAATTTTCTTACTTGAGGTTCCCAAGTGCTAGATTATAGACATTCACCATCATTCTTGAAAAAACAATAGAATTATAAATACCTCTGTCAGCTTTTTAGACTTCAAGCATAGCTTTGCAAAAATTAGTAGTCTAACATGTAAAATGTAATGATAGTACCACCAAAGAGCCAGAAATAAATAAATAGACAAATAAATAAATAAATAAATAAGAGCAAAGACTATCAAGACTAGTCCTACAGTTTTTCAAAAAAATTTAATTTGGTTAAAAATCATAAGTAATGTTTGATTGATGACTAAATTCAAAGGAGAGTTTAATCAATACTTTTCTTGAATCTTTGAGTTTACAGTCAACATTTACTTATATTTTTAATGAGTTATTATTTGAGAAAACAAAAGTAGTCTAAAGCTACTCATTCCTCTTTACAAAATCATATAAAAATAAAATGTCACAGTGCCTAGAGAAAAGTTCAAGCTAAGTACCTGATTTTCTTTTCCTAAGGAATGTTATAACTAGAAAAAAAAATAAGATTACTCACTAATTTAGAACAGAGTCTAAAGAACAATATCAGGTCTTCAAATACATCTTCAGAAAGACCAGCAATGGAATTTGAATTCTGCATGTTCAATGCCCAGATAAATGCATGTCATGTGCAGTATCAAACATGAATCTGTTAGTTATTATGTTTACTGTAGATGTTTCCTAAGCTCTTTTTATTTAGTTATCCTACCAACTATGTGTTCATTCATTAATTGATACGTGTAAACATTGTACACTTGCTAATGACCTATTTTGTACCAAGTACATAATCTGTTCAATCTACATTTCACCAGAAATAGAAATAAAGAAATTAAAGACTTTCTAGAAGTTAACAAACTGAAGGCATGGAATACCCAAACTTATGGGGCACAATGAAAAGACAGTGTTAAGAGGAAAATTCATAGCATTGAGTGCCTTCATAAGATAATTGGAGAGAGCATACACTAGCAGCTTGACACACACCTGAAAATTCTAGAACAAAAGAAGCAAATACACACAAGAGATGTAGAGTCAGGAAATAATCAAACTCAGGGCTGAAGTCAGCCAAGTAGAAACAAATAGAATGAGACAAAGAATTAACAAAACTAAGAGCTGTTTCTTTGAGGAAAATCAACAAGATAGATAAACCTTTAGCTAAACTAACTAAATGATGCAGATACAGTATCCAAATTAACAAAATTGGAAATGAAAAGGGAGACAAAATAACAGATACAGAAAAAAATTTAAAATAAAATCATCAGAGCCTACTACAAAGGCCTATACTCAACACAACTGGAAAATCTAAATTAAATGAATGATTTTCTAGACAGATACCAGGAATCCAAGTTACATCAGGACCATATAATATATAAACAGTCCTGTAACTCCCAGGAAGATAGAAGCAGTCATTAAAAGTCTCCCAACCAAAAAAGGTCTAGGGACAGATGGTTTTAGTGCAGAATTTTATCAGACCTTCAAAGAAGACCTAATACCAATACTTTTCAAACTATTTCACAAAATTTAAAGAGAATGAATACTACCTAATTGATTCTATGAAGCCACAGTTATACTGATACCTAAATGGAGCAGAGACTAAAGGAAAAGCCATCCAGTGACAGCCCCACCATGCAACCAATTCGATCCAGAAACCAAATCCTGACACTATTGCTGATGCCAAGATATGCTTACAGACAGGAGCCTTGTATGGCTGTCCTCTGAGAGTCTCTATCAGCACCTGACTCTAAGACAGATGCAGATACTCACTGTCTTAGTCAGGGTTTCTATTCCTGCACAAAAACATCATAACCAAGAAGCAAGTTGAGGAGAAAAGGGTTTATTCAGCTTATACTTCCACATTACTGTTCATCATCAAAGGAAATAAAAACAGGAACTCACACAGGGCAGGAACTTGGGGGCAGAAACTGATGCAGAAGCCATGGAGGGGTGCTGCTTAATAGATTGTTTCCACTTGACTGCTCATCTTTCTTTCTTATAGAACCCAGGACTACCAGTCCAGGCATGGCACCATCCACAATGGGCCCTCACACCTTTAATCACTAAAGAGAAAATACCTTACAGCTGTATCTCATGGAGGCATTTTCTCAAGGGAGGGTCCTTTCTCTGTGATAACTCTAGCTTATGTCAAGTTGACACACAAAACCATCCAGTACACTCACTGAGCCCAGGGACCCCAATGGAAATGTTGGGGGAAGAATTGAAGGCGCCGAATGGGATTGCAGTTGCAACGCCCCTAGAAAGAACAACAGTATCAATTAATTGAAGTCCTCAGAGCTCCCAGGTACTAAACTACCAACCAAAGAGTATACATTGGTAGGTCCATAGCTCCTGCTATACATGTAGCAGAGGACTGCTCCATCAACCGTCAGTGGGAGGGGAAGCACTTTTCCCGTGAAGGCTTGATGTCCCAGAGAAGGTAAATATTAGAAGGATGAAGCAGGAGTAGGTGGGTGGGAGGGAGTACTCTCTTAGAGGGGGGGTGGAGGGGGTGGGGGTGTGTCATGGAGGGGAGATGCAGAATGGGGATAACGTTTGAAATGTAAACAAATAAAATGATTACTAAAAACCGAAACAAATAAAAAAACAACAAAATAAGAATATTCTAAAATTATGTGCCCAGTTTGTATTAGTATTTTATGACCATAAAGATGTTTATGTTCCATTCAGATCCAGTTAACCATAATTTATGGAGACAAGATCAGTACATTTAAAACTGCCCCAGTTCCAACTAGCAAATTACAAAGCACTGTGAAGAGTAACAAGGAGACTCCCTGGAGGAAATGTGTCCATAAGAACCAGTAGACCAGAATAAAGCCAAAGAGAAACATCAAGTTCTGCCTGGAGAGCTCAGAAAGACATGCACTGATGATACAGCCTTGATAACAAGCGTTAATACATGTTAAGCAACCACAGCACACATGAGCATATATAGTGGTGATCTGTGTAGAGGCAGATGAAATCACAGGAATAGCCTGATCTGTTTGAAGAGGTGCAGCCAAGCCATGGACAGAGAGCACTTTGAAAAGTCGCCCTGAGTGAAGTTGGAAAGTCAGGTAGAATAAGCCAGACTCTGAGGGATGTAGTGCAAGCTCCTGGAAAACTATCCTCTAGTCTCTGAGGCATATGAGAGCTTTGTGGTTAAGTGAACAAGATGGTTACATAAAACTGTAAGTAGTGAGGGAGAGTTGGATGGCACCAGGTAGACACACTATGTCTACCTGAGGAATTAGTAGAACATAAAATAAAACAGGGATCAGGGAGGAAAGACAGATCAGAAAGCCTGATAAGAACCACCAACAGCCTGTTTGAGTGATGAATCAGAACTATTAGTTTCACCCAGATACCAGTCCTGCTGGAAGTTAATTACATTCCTAGGACATTAACCATGTTCTGTGAGATCCAAAATTCCATCCTCAAACATCAAGAGGCAGATTTAAAACTCCATGCGTGGAAAGCTGAGTCACTTGCCCAGAATCACAAATTAGAAAGTGACAGAGATGGGACTTGAACCCAGGCTGTCTGGTTTTACAGTCAGTGCTCTTAATTGACTCTTTTATAGTGTTATATAGAGAAAAATATGGAGGTAGGACTGAATTTAGAATGAGTCCATTTAGCTAATAGGAACAATACAGTTGTTGCCCTGTCTCTCAGCCCATACAGATGGTCTTTGTGGGTAGAGAGTAAGAAGGTGCATAATCAAGAACACAGATTCTGAGAGTCAGGTAAGAATTGGAAGCAAACTCATTCATTGCAAGATTGGGGTATGCCTTTATGTCCTCCACCCATGTCCTATTGGTCTGTGACATCTTGACCATGTAGCTAGCACCATCTGATTGGTTGTTCTGATCGTGTGTCATTTGTCTCCATATGCCAGGCAGATCTTAAGGTTATAAAATGTGGATGTGTCAGGAGCCATAATGAGACAAGCTGAATACTAGCAGGTGATCTTCCTGAGTTGGTCTGATTTTATTATACAATCTGTGATAGATTTGCTCTTATTATGCAAGTCTGTAAGAGAATTAGTTTTAGGAAAGATTCCTACTATTAATATGCTTTTCCTGTTATAATTAAACATGTATAACAATAACAAGGTTTTAGCCCACTCCATTGGAGCAGAGCTCTGCAGATCTATGAAGATGTGCTGTCTTGTAGTGATGCTATATAGACAAATAGATGACTTCTTAAGACTTAATGATGATTCTATAAGAATTCCTAAAATGATATCACTGATTATTAAGCTCCTTTGTAGTGGGGCTGCTATTAGGTCCTTTTCTAATAGTCAAAACTGAAATGAGAACTCTGTCAGTCTCCCATGTGTCACCAGTTAATTGCTCTTAGATAGTAACCAGACTTTCTCCTACTCAGAGCACATTCTAAGAGGTTGTAAAACAATTAACCAAAGATCACATAAAAGAAACTAATGATTTATTATAGGTGCTAGGACAGAAGATAAAATATTGAATGGGTTTATCTATAGAAAACTTCACTAATAACTTAGTTATGGTTTTAAACCTTCAGTGAACCTGTGGAGCTGAGACAGGTGATGGATGTTTAGCCAGATAATTACTCCTAGTGGATTTGCATGTAAATATTCTCTGTTATAAACTTCTATTTCAATTTATGAGTTGATTTTTTTGTATGAACTTATGATGAACATTGTAACATGTGGTCATGTATTCTGAAAGATGTATAAGTACCAAGGGCAAAGAGAATAGAGAAGAATTTTTCCCCCTTAGAAGAATTTTTCCCTTTCCCTGATTAGGATCTTTCTGCTTTTTTCCCTTAGATAGCTTTGATAGGAAACTTTTAATAACTTAGTATTAAACTCTACAATCACTTTTCAAAGTGCTTCTTTTTCTTCCTTTAACTCCCTACTAGTAGGTTGAAAGTTAGGGCCAGAAAGTTCTTAATAAGATAGTACAATGGCTATTTAATTAATCCTTTGCTGTTTCAGGAAGAGGTGCTAAGTGTAGAAGACTACAGTTTTCTGGCCTCCGAGGATCACAGAAGGCAGGTCAGCTATAGTAGTGCAGTAACTTAGACTTAGGTAAGTAAACCTTTCACTATACAGCAACCCTAAATATCTAGTAATAGAGTCTTACTCCTATATCTCCCAAGACCAAGTCTTACTTTCTGCCACCACATTTCCCCCTCCACTGCCTCAAGAAGAACCAACAAGAAAGAAGACCCTACCGGGGCTGGCTCCCGGCATAGATGGAGCTGTTGCACATGCATGAGCCATTATGGGCCTCCAGTCAGGGTACAGGAGCTAACTCATTCCTCCTATATACAATGATTCTCTAAGATGGTGTTAAGTTTGAGAGGCTAAGCAGACAGATGGAAGACCTGGTTGAAGACTGGAAGTCATTAGGATGCAGGTAGTTTACTACTACTTATATAAAGAAGATACTTTACACGAATGGGTATAGTTTTAAGTGGGCGAAAATCATATTGAAGATATTTCAGAAGAAAGGAAATTCATTGTGTTCACCATGTGTTCTAATTAATCACAATATAAACTGTATTACACTGTAGGCTTGTATGCATCTCATTGTAAGCAAGATTTCATTCCTTCAGGGAAGGGAGTTTCCTCTTCATTTGGTAGAGATAATAAAGCAGCTTTAAAAAAAATAACAAATTAACCAAGATTTCCCCACCCACCTTCACCGGTCTTAATAACAATAGGAGAGGAGTGTGCTGTCAGTCCAGGTTTGTAAAAGCTGGGAGGCACAAAGTCAAGCTGCCTCCTATATGGCCATATTTATTTAAAAAAAAAAAAAAGCTGTTAATGTCAGTAAGTCTGTCCAACAGGCTTAAAGGGTTATTCCGAAGCAGACGCATTGCAAGCAGACATGTCACCCATAGTAACAAAACAGTGCCTGATGCATCATGGCATTGTGGAAGCTGAAGACACAAGTATTTGGTGGCAAAGAATTGTGGATTGCTCCCCGCTTTAGTTACGACCCGCTTCACTGTACCTGCCAGAATCTGTGTCAGCTACACCATTAGCCTGTGAGCAAAAGACTTCGCTAACTCTGGTGCTTTTCCTTGGAGTTACATAAAACGTCATCTGTCAGTGCTTTCTGGCTCTTGGCAAAGATACAGTGTTGTTGTTGGGAGTTGTGTATATCCAATTGTTAAAATATTCTAAACTGGGAAGAAAATTAAAATTAACAAATATTATTCTTCAAATATGATCTTTGAAGAAGTTCATATCATCAAGAGATCCGGGTGCTTATTTTGTGGACTTAAAAATGTGTTTAAAATTTAAATGTTGCATTTTCTTTATATGTGAATTTATCTAAAATATTTACCTGTGTTTTGACTGAAACTTCTGAAATTTGTATTTATTTAGAGGAGTTTCCTATTTAGCACAGTGAAACAGGGTAATTTTTAATTAGATGCCCAGTTGATGCCAAGTCCTGGTGTAATGCCTGCCTCCCAGGAAAAGACTAGATGAACAAGACCAGGTGTCAACCTCGGTGACATAGTCTGTGACCTTTTGGGTTACCTACATAAAGTTTGTTAAATGTTTTGTGGCTCGGCATGAGTTTGACATTTAAAAATCCATTCTTTGTCATTAAAGTATTGTAAACCTTCTTTTGGTTCATTTGTGACGACAAATTCCTACAGTTTCGAGCAATGGTGACAACACATCAGTCTATAAGGTGTTTGGTTACTTGAAACACTGGTTTGGCTCTCAGCAGAGAGATGGGTCATAACCTTGGGGAGCTCTATTCTTTCCTTTGTTGTTGTTGTTCAAGGCAATTAAGTATCCATCTTGTTCTTTTAATAATGAAACTGACTTTGATTTCTTTTCCTCTCCAGTTTTCTATAAATACAAGAATCTTTCTGATGGGAAAGAGGTGAATGTAAGAAATCCATGTGAGCGGGATTGGTGGAGTTCACATGGTTGGGACACATTCATTACATTGGGGGCCTTAGCTTTCTCTTTAAAGGAAAAGAATGTAATAAAATGTCAGCTACAGTCACAGATGTTTTTAAAATATATTTAAGTATGGCTCATGATTACATGCTTTCATTTTAAAAAGGGATATCTTTTAAGGAACTTTAGTTAAAATGCCACAGTGCCGGTTCACACAGACATTTTCCACCTGGTATTTGAGATTCTTCACATTCATCTATCACTTGCTTGGACATCTGAGTCCATACATGATTTTGTGGTTATACAGAGAAAGAGGAGCCATAGCTATGGTACATTACAACAATGACATAATAAACTAATATAGCTGTGCATACAGTATGACATAATGTAACTAAGGTATTACACAGATATGGTATAATACAGTTGTGATGTTCACATGTTCTGTAAAAATTTCTTTGGAAATAGCTGTATCTTTTACCAATATATTTTCATGACATTAACTTAGCAAAAAAGAAAAAAAAAAAAAAAAAACACTTGTGCTCCTTAGGGAAAGTATTCATGTGTGATAAAGGAGATACTCCATTTTGAATTACTTGCCTTGAAAGTTATGACCTCATTTAGATCCCCTAGAGCCCATTTAAAAAACAAGCAGACAGGTTGGGCACAGTGGCTCAGCACTGAGAAGGCAGAGACAGAAAAAATACCCAATGCTTCATGGCCAGCACACGCTATTCTGATGGGTTCTAGACTAATGAGAAACCTAGACCACCATTGGCAGTCCCTACAAAAAATAGACTCACAAGAGAACATTCTGAATGGAATGCACTTGCCAAGGAGGGAGGGTGAACTGTTGACAAATGGGACCTCATAAAACTAAAACCTTCTTCCTGGCTATGAAAACAATTAATTGAAGAAGCCAAAGACTGGGAGAGAATCTTTGCCAACTGTACATATGAAAAAGGAATAATATCCAGAATATACAAAGAACTCAAAACACAAAAAGTCAAAAAAAATGACTCAATTAAAAAATGGGCTAGCAATCAGGGTCCATCATCCTTAATGAGTAACAAATATGTTAATGTGTACTACTGGGGCTGGAGAGATGGCTCAGAGTTAAGGGCACTTGGCATTCTTGCAGTGAAGCTGGATTTGTTACTAAGCACCCACATTTGTGACTCCCAGCCATCTGTAGATCTAGTTCCATGAAACTTGATGCCTCCTCTGGCCATGGTAGCACTAGGCATACATGTGGTGTTCAGACACACAAGTGACAATCTGGATGAGAATGGCTCCGTACGCTCAGATGCATGAAACTTGGTCTACAGTTATGTAAACTGGCTGCTTTGAGGTTTCATTTCCAGCATTCCCCACTGGTCTCTGCCTTGGGGTTGTTGTGACAACTTCCCAACACCATGCCAGCTGACCACTGCCATGCTCTCTCCCCACTCTAATCAAGTCCACAGTAAATGCTTTTATTTATAAGTGGCCTTGTGACAGTGCTTTGACACAGCAATAAAGAAGTCACTAAAGAGAAAACATGCACACAGATAAAAATATAAAATGTCTTAATAAAATATACTATCATAGTAAATGATTAGTAGATTTATTATATGCTATTGATCTATAATTCAAATCCATCCAGGCATCTCACACTATTGGTGGCTTAACTTTTGTCCCCCTTAATTCTTCTACGTAAAAGAAATCAGTCAGGGCGGTGTTGGTCACCAATGTGAGTGCTGATAGTGGACAGAATTGTATTTTCCACACTCACCCACAGACTCAGGCCCATCCTTTTTATGTTTTGCAAAGGGATTTTAGAAGGACTCACCTACATCCAGCTGATAATAGAAAGAGAAATATTGTAGTTTGAGTCTTGAATGACTCCCATGGGTTCATGTGTTAGACTTGATCACCAGGGTGGTAGCAATGACCCCCAAACTAGAGCAGGGGACACTGGAGCAAGAAGAAAATGCAGGAGAATCATCCTTCCTCTTCTCTTTTCTGCTTCCTGGATTTGTTAGTTCTCAAACCTTGAGACAAATGGCCTAGTTTCCTACTTTTACAAATCAAAGTAGACCTGGCTGCCAGGTTTCCCGGAATCCCTCAGTTACAGGCCCTTCTGGCTGACATAACCCATCCCCTGCCCTAAACTTCTCCAGCCCAGGCACGGACCTTTCTTCAGCTGTCCTTCCCTATATAATCCAGCGAATCTGGCAATACCAGGCTCTTAGCCCAGGCTACCCTTCATTTTTTTCGTAGTAATAAAAGCCTGTCATAATGCATCCAAACAAATTTACATCAAATTTATAGCATGAGAACAAAATTCACAAACATGAGCTTCTTTAAAAACTCTAGGACTGGAGAGATGGCTCAGTGGTTAAGAGCACCAACTGCTCTTCCAGAGGTCCTGAGTTCAAATCCCAGCAACCACATGGTGGCTCATAACCATCTGTTATGAGATCTGATGCCCTCTTCTGGTGTGTCTGAAGACAGCTACAGTGTACTTATATATAATAAATAAATAAAATGTTTTTTAAAAAAAGAAAAATCTATGTGCTAGGTACATATAAAATTGAAATTCACATATGACTTGGCATTCTTCAGAGGATCTTCCAGTCTGCTGTGAAGACCTCCAGGAGAAAAATTTTACTCTGGAATGTCACAGCTCTGAAGCCTGTATGAATTTCAGCGAGAAAGGGATACACATCATGGTCTATGTTACCGTCCAGGCTTCTAGCTCCTTGCTTTCTTGGATATAGCTGATCTGAGTTAAAAGTCAGCGTTCTGAAATCCTGAGTTTGGTCAGTTTGCCTCCTGTGTTTGTCCATCTTGGACAGCTGCCTATTAAACCACAATCTTCAGCACTGTGCCTTTGCCCTTCTGCTATGTTTACCTCTTCCCATAGGACCTGTGATAACCTTGGAGCACATCCTCCTGTGGTAACTGCACTCCTGATCAAGGTTCCAATAACCTAGTGTGAGCATTTTACAAGCCTGCTTCAGTCCCTGGGAGAGCTGACATACTCTGTGGCCAGAATTGGCACCTGGGTTCCCAGGGCTGCTTTAAGAACATTCTTTTGACACATTGGAAATGGCAGAAAACTGCCTTTTATTTTCTGCAGTCCCACACACAGGTGAAAATTGCTCAAACAACTAGAGATCTGGCTTTCCACACTTCCCCCCCCCCCCCCGCAGGGAAAATTGACTTAAAAGTGTTTCCTTCTTTCTTCACCTCCCTATTTTCCTCCTTTCCAAGGGCTTTAAATGCCCCCTACCCCAACACAGAAGCTTAAACATGTAGGTATTCAGATCAAAGCATCCCTTCCCCACAGCAAAGCAGCAAGAATTCCAGTGCTTTGCATGAAAACATTCAAGAGCATCTTACATCATTCCACTGTAACTCTTGCTTTCTTATCAATAGTAATTCCAATTACTCTAAAACTCTTTTCAGCATTGGCAGGGTTCTTAAAAGTATAGTGTTCTGTACTCCCAAAACAAAACAAAACAAAACAAAACAAAAAAAAACAAAAAACAAAAAACAAAACAAAAAAAAAAAAAAAAAAAAAAAAAACCTCACTCTAGACTCCCTCCCAGGCTCAGATCACCTTCTTCACAGTGAGAATTTATTTGGCACCAGCATCTGTGCTATCCAGAGAATTGCAGAGATTTACTAAGAGGAGAGCATTCCTTTTTGCTCAGAGGCTTTTGGTTCATAATTCACTCAGATCACACACTTGCTGAGTGTAAGAGGAAGCAGTGGAGGAGAGCTATAGTATTTCATGTGAGTCACCTCTTCCATGTGCTCTTTGTCAAAATCTCAGTATTACTCAAGAAAAAAAAAAAAAAAAAAAAAGATGAAGACAGAGGAGGAGGAGGAGGAGGAAGAGGAGAAAAAGATAATGATATAACCACCACCAACACTTAGAGATATACAGTATCAAGTGACTCATTTTGGAGCTACAAATGACTTCAAGATATTAGAACTCAACAACCCCTAAAACTGTGCAAGAATAACTAGCTAGAGCTATGGCTTGATGCTTATATTCAGAAAGCAAAAAGTGAAATTACATTAGCAATGAATATAGCAAGTGGAAGCAACAGACAAATGAAAGTCATGAAAAGTGAAATGAATCTTAAAACGAAGACATAACAGACAATGAAATAAAAACAGGAGCTTTCCACCTCAAGCCTGAAGGGAGCGGCTACAAAAGACGTGTCTCAGACATGAACATGTGCTCAGTCCTCTCTTTTGTCCCCTACCCTGAACCTGGCCTATAGAACAGCTTATATAAACTCACATACACAGACAGGTATCTAAGCAGAATTTCAGTGCTTAAACACAGATACACATCTGAGGATTTTCAAGCATTTAGGGGAGCTAACAACATGACAAAGTCTCACTCACAATAAGCAAATGGTGTATATCAATTATGCAAATAATACAAAAAGTGTTTAAAAGGTGGGATTTTTTTTAAGAGAGAGAAAAGAATCAAAGGCAAGATTCCAGAAAAGGGAATAATCAGAGCACAGAGAAGTATAGCAGGAGATTAAGAAGAAAAAGAGACAGAAATTAAAATCAAATCAGTTAGGAAACTAAAAGATGAAGCCAAGGCAGTCTTCCATAAAAGCAGCCTGTTGTTAGATTCCAGGACACTGTGTTATGTTCTGTTCACTGCTGCACCCGTCAGCACAGTCAGGAAGCCTCGAGGAAGGGACAACACAATCAACTACAGAATAAATCAGTGAGTGTCCCCAAAAGCACAGTGGTAATGACAGGAGCAAGGGAAGAAAACCAACACTCCCCAAAATAAAGACTGCGGAGCTTCCAAACGAGCTCATCACATGTCTAGCAAAACCAGACCATTCTTTATCACAAAATTTCAAAATCCTAACCCAACAGTAAATTAAAATGATGTGTACGTTTCAGAGAAATACTGTTAATCCTGAGATTATCGGGGGAAGGGGGAGAAAAAGTCTCTTTGATTGTCCAAATTTAAGCAAGCTGTATTTGGATGCCCCCAGGACTGCTCAACTGGCTGTCTCTCCCTGTGTCAGGGTTTGTTTTGTTTTGGTTTGGTTTTAGAGAATCCCCACTGACCGCTTGAAGAAATGGGGAGAACAAAGGCAAGGAATCTGGAATGGGAGTTACAAGTAGTTTATATCAGACCAGTAACTTATCTTGATTGCAAATTGATGCATTAATCAGCTGGGACTTAACTCAGGACAAACAGGGACTTGCCCATTGATTAGGATTTAGCACAGAACAGGAACTTCTTTTTAACTGTATTAGCTGTAAACAGAACTCTTGACCTATAAGGTATATTTTCTGCTTTGGTTTTCCATTAATTTGCAAGGCATTTGATTCTGTTTGGTCTTACACAAACCTGTGAGGTATTTGTTTTGGTTTTGGTCTCACAATATTAAAAAAAAAAAAAGACTTCAAATGTTAAAGAAGGAATTTCTTTACCTAATATTGTTAGCCAAACTGTTAGACAGCTAGAGCCATTTTTATATTTGAAAACTAACTGGACATTTCTGTTGTATCTTTTCTTTAAAACCTATAGAGGATTATAGGTATTTTTAAGTAGATGGTTAATGTTCTGATTCATTCTGGCCTTTTGAGGTATTGTTATTATTTTACCATCTCCTTATTCTGCATTTACCTACACCTTCCTTTTGCTAATTAAAGCCCCACCCTGATTTTTTTCATTCCCCCAGTCAAGTCAGACTCCACTATTCTCCTCTCCATTGCTCTTCACCCTACCTGATACCCCAACAATGGCTCCTTTTTATTTTTCTGATTTCTGCTGTTACTCCAGGATATATACTCACATCTGATAGTTTTGAGATGGGAGTTTTAGATGAATGAGAATATGCAATGTTTGTCTTTCTAGGTCTAGGATACCTCACTCAATATGATCTTTTCTAATTCCCATCCATTTACCTGCAAATCTCTACATAGATGAGGCTGGCCTCAAGTTTACAGTATTCCTCCTGCTTCTAGCTCTCAACTGCCTCGCCATTTCCACTCTCTTTCCCATTCTCTCATACTCTCCCTACCCAGAGTGTTTCTAAGGCACACACCCCACACACCCCAGCCTGAAGGGGAAATTTGGTAAGGATTTACATAGGTCCTGTGCTTATAGTTTCTGAGATGACATTAAATTCTGATGCCCATGCACTGGGACCCTTTACTTCAAATGCAGGATGTCAACTCATAGATGTATACTACCATCTTAATATGGAAAAGAAGGAAAGTGGGGGAAGATCTTTTAGATGAAGAACCTAAAAAATAGCATTTAATATTCTGGGGTCAGTTATATAATTTAAAGAAATAATTCTTCACTATCAAAACCATTATATAAAAATATCAACTCCTCATATATACTAAGCTCTTATTAACCACTTCCATTGCAGACATACTAACTTTTGAGTCTCCTCTCACACTGATAGGACAATAAGTCAACTAAGTGGTTCATTTCCATTTGCAACCCAAGAATCAGCTGAAGTGTAGGAACCAGAAGTCCACTGACATTACTAGCTTGTTTCCCAGGGTCATTACTGCAAAAATGGGGTAAAAAATATTTTCTTTCTATCTTCTGACAAAGCTGTTTGGGAGAATAAATAAATTAATGACCATACCTAAAACTACACATGATACACAAACGTTTGACATGTATTTGGAAAAACGTAACTGAAGGGATAGATTTATTATGTAGATACTTGGTAAAGCTTGAAAATTAACTTTTTTTTCAACAAAGCAACAAAACAAAGCTATGTAAGGTAGCTCTGTGGAAGTAAAACCTTTGACATTCCAGTGGGGTTAAAAGATAATCTGCATATGCATTTGCATACTTTGTTATATGGTAGGAAAGTACAGACATGCAGTACACATATACACACTCACACATAAACACACATACCTAACTCAACTAAATAACTCCATCCCAGCACATAAATTCTTAGGAACTTTTCATAAGTTATTCAATACTGAAATCAAATTATATTATAGATAAAAACAAATACAAATTATCATCTACATACTTTTTATTTCTCCCATTTTATTCTATTAAATCATAAATAAAATCTATGTGTAAAATAAAACAGGAAGAGAATTCTACTCAAATAACTGTTTATGGATGACAGTGAAAATATTCACATTTAGATTGAAATTTAAAGCTTTGAAACACCCAAATTGTCAAAATGGACGATTCAGTAACTCTGATAGAAGCACAACCGTGTCTGCTCACACATGTCCTGGGTAAGTCTGAGAATGCTGCTGCCGAGTTAAGGAACCATTGTTGGTCAATGTCTTGATTCTCCTAAAGAAGCAAGCCATGTTAATTTTGTATTATTTTCTATCCTTCACCTCAGGACCCTCCTGTGTGAGGAGTTACAATCCTGTGTTTCATATTTCCACACTTTCTGAGGTGAAAATAAGCACATTGACTGGTTCAAAGACCTTCCCCCTGTAATTCTTTCTCAAGGGCTAGATTGTCAGCCTTTAGTAAATTGCATTACTACCATTGCTCCAGAATCCATTTATCTTCTTCCCTTTGTACATAAAGACAAAAAACAAAAGCACTTTCCTAAGCTAAGACATAAACACATCTGAACCCTGGGAATGAATATCAAAGACGCAGGTGCTCTTTTCCTAGAGATATTTTAAGATTAAAGCTGAATTATTTTTTCAGTTTTACCTCCAAGCCCCCTAAGAGCTAGTAACCATACAACAGTCAGGGTCCCAAAAGCACCACCAATATTTTAAAGTTTAGATGTACCCACAGGTTTCAACATTTTTCTCTATGAAAGAACTCCTCCGACCACTGCTGCTACCCAAGGTACAAAGAGAGCATACAAACTTGTGGAAGGCAAGTATGTATCAAATTACCTTAGGAAAGTGATTAAAATATAAATTTATAAAATGGAATACACTAGGAGCGAGTACATACTATATTTCTTAAATACAGCAAAGAATTCAAACTTCCCGTTCATTTTCCCCTGGATGCCAGGAAGCTGAGTCAAATTTATGAGGGTATCACACAATTTAATTAGCCTCTTTAAAAAAATAAAATTTGTTTTCATTTCTTTCTTGAGTAATGGTGTCTGGTAGTAATTCATTCATTTTTATCATGTATAGGCTATATAACATAACCTTTGCCAATCTATTATTTTATGGAGTAGGCGGTGGGAAATAAAAGCACATATATATTTAGGATGAAAGGAGTAAGCATTAATGTTAATTAAAATTATCAGGAGTTTACATTTTATACAACTTACAAAAACATTTAAAACCACCTGCCATCAAATAAGATAGTATTTCGAATGTTTACACCTTGAGGCCTCTCTTGGGGGTTTTAAGTAAAGGCTTTTGGAGGATTTAATAGCACAGTAGCTGCTGATATTACAGAGAACATTTATAAAGGACTCATGCAGTTCCAGTGTGTTGTTCTCAGGTTCTCCACCAGCAGGAACTCCTCCAGGGCATGTCTGCTGTCTACCAATGAGATCTGGCTGTAAAGCTAGACTCTGGTTGGAGCAGGTAAGAAAGTTCAAAATGTGCTACCTGAGGCAAGAATCACATTTCACCTGGCTTCTCCAAACTATGAAGTCCTTATGGAACGTCTTATTAAGCAAGAAATACATGCTTCATTAAACAAAACATGTTTTTGGAAATTCTTATGATACAATAGTGGGGGGGAAGTAAGACCCGAGGAAATATCAAACAATCACAGTAGTCAACAAGCCAGAGACACAAGCTCCCCCACTTCAACTGTTCTGGGTTTTCCCTACTGTGTGAATCTCTAATTTCAGCAACCCTATTTCTACCTGAAGAAAAGTAGAATTTTGTGAGCCCATTGTGGCTTAGTATAATGTATTTGCATGGTACTTCATAGTTCTCAAAGGATTTCTATCTTACTGCACCCTTGTCTCAGGAGAACAGACTACAGTCCCATTTTTAAAAAGCATGACACAAACACAACAGACAGATCAAACAGAAAAGCCCATATGACTAAGAAAACTGAATTTAGTCTGATGGCGATCCAACCCCTTTATCAGCAGCTCACTGTAAAGCTTTCAATATTAGGTAACGCATGGGTAGTATGTTCTGATTTGGTATTCCTTATGAACCATTGGTTTAGACTGCACACAAGGAGCATATTAAAAATAACGTGGGGGCTGGAGAGGTGGCTCAGCGGTTAAGAGCACTGGCTATTCCAGAGGACCTGGGTTGAATTACCAGCACCCACATAGCAGCTCACATTCTCTGTAACTCCACCTCACACAAATTACCAATTCATGTGAAAATTAAATAATAAAAATTAAATAATAAAAAAACAACCCGACATAATAAGTATTTATAACAATAAGAAAAAGAAATGGTCCGTTGAATTTGAAGCCCCGCTATATTAAAGCAATGGTGGATGAATGGACTTCATAATTTTTTTCTTTCAGGACAGTAAAATAAATTTTAACTTATATAATTATTAAATAAACAAAATCTGTAATGGCAACCATTATTAAGTACATTTGCTATACCAGAAACACAGGAACCAAAGACTGGTGGGTTATGCCTTTAATCCCAACAATGGGGGGATAGAAGCTCTGAGTTTGAGGCCCACTTGCTTTACAAAGCAAGTTCCAGGACAAGCAAAGAAATGCTTCCTTATATGAAACCCTGCCTTGAAAGCCAAAAACAAAACAAAAAGACACAAAAAACAAACGAACAAACAAAAAACAGAAAAGAAAGAACAAAGAGAAAGAAGCAGAAAGAAAGAAACATCAGCAAGGACTGTAGACAGTATTGAAGGCATGAAGCCCCACACTCTGCAGTCCGACCTACACATGCCGTACTCCTGGGGAGCAGGAAATTGAAGCTGGGGTGGCAGAGAGGGATCAGCCTATGATCTTCTGGGCCCTGGATGGAGTAATGTGACACAAAACCACATCAAAGGCCACTTTCCAGTACTGAATCTCTCTGGTTTTCCTCAATTAGAATATTCCATTTTAGAAGTGTTTTTTTTTTTAAATATACGAGATGCAAATATTCGTTTTCCTCTAAAATCATTGGGATAACTACGACTCTCTGACAGTCACATGAAAAAAAAAAAGTACAACTTTATGTCCGGAATGGTATCTTAACTGAAGCCCCACCCAGAGCTTCCTCTAACCTGGGTTGAGGACAGAAGCAGAAAGGGGTGTATGGAGTGGTAGCTTTCAAATACATAGAACAGCATCCACAATAACAGTCTTGTCTGCAAGGGGAATACTGAAAGGAAAAGACCTGAATCCTAGAAAGGAAAGAAAGGCGTGCCTGGAAGGCTTTGAGATTAGGGCAGACATCTTGGCAGTGAGAAACCTCTGGAGAACTTTCAGAGAAAGATCAAGGGACAAAGGTGGGCTGGTTGATTTGGCACCAGAAGGAGAAAGACATGGAATCCAGCCAATCCTAAAAGGCCTTTGTCCTGAGATGGGTGATGGCAGGCAGCCAAGCACAGGACGGGGCAGAAGAACCTCTCACAGCCCATCCTTAGGCACATACCAGGAAGTCTGAGGGATTAGTAGCAGGAACTGGGTCCTTACTCAGGGTGTTTCTGGGAAAGACAGCAGCCTCAAGATTTGGTTCAGAGTCAGCTTAACCTTAAAAGGCAATTTACCACACAATATTTGCTATCACACTCAGAGGCTCATGGGGGTTGTGAGAATAAGTTTCCTGATTACCTCCACTTTACTAAACCAGCATACTCTTTAACTGCTTCCTAAATATGTTTCCTTATGTGCATGTGTTTGTGCGCACGTGTGTGTGTGTGTGTGTGTGTGTGTGTGTGTGTGTGTGTGTGTGTGTAGCTCTCACACATCATCAAAGAATATTCAGACCACTACAGAAGCCTACAATTGCTCAACTGCAGAGACCAACTGACCCTAGAGTGCCCATTCCTGTTGAACACATTTACAACACAATTCAGGCAGCTAAGGCTCAGGGAACACTGGAAAGGGGATCAGAAAGATTGAAGCCAGAGACACTGGAAAGGGGATCAGAAAGATTGGAGCCAGAGAACCGAAAGCCTGCTGGGAGACTGTGTGTCTCCTAGAGATGACTCAGAAGCTTACACCGAGGATATCACAACAATATGACTGTCTAAACAAGAGCTGGATGAGCAAAATAGCAATAGATATGACACATAGATCAGGAAATAAGGTTAAAAAGAGAGGCTATAAATTTGAGGGGAGGCATTGAAGGTATTGGAGGGAGGGGGAAAAGAAGGTAGAAAATATGTAATGATATTTAATTTTAAAAATTAATTAAAAATAGAAAAAGTTTCTTCTTGCAAAGGAATGAAGCAACACTTCGCATCTATTTCTAAAAAGGAAGTTAGGCAAGAAGGTAGCAAGACAAATGGGAAGTGAGGGCAGCACTGTTGCACTAAAATGAAAAGACGCATGTTCAAGTGGCAATGGCAGTACAAACACTGGAGCTTTCCAGACCCTGTTCACAGAGCAGATGCTGGGGGCCTGTACTTTTCCACAGGAAAACATAAAATAAATGATGCACCTGAAACTGAGAGAAAAGGGAGGGAGCACAAAGGGTTTGAGGAACAGACAGCACACTGGGTATCAGCTGACAGCCAGGTACTATAAAAAGTTGTGGTTTGAATCCAAATGTCCACAGATACAGCACTGGAACAGTGTAGAATCTGTGAACGTGGGAGAGGGCTCATCAACAGCTAGGCTAAAGGCAAATGATGACTCCTCAATTCAGAATTCAAAAGCATTAGGGCACCTCTCAGAGAAAAGAGTAAGTATATTCTTGGACAGTAGAATGTATATTGATTCCCAAAAGAGAATTAAAATACATTCCTCTAATATATTCCAGATTGTAGATGTCCTCGTAAACTTATTTTATTAAATGGTCGTTTTCTGAAGAAGATAAAGCTAGCTGTGACACTTTGACACTGTAGTACAGAAATGTCTAATTATTTCCCCCATGTTTGGCCTCCTACCTTAAAATCTGTACATGGAGCCAAACATGAGACCACTGAACTCAGCATGCCAGTTCATTCCTGGATATCTTCATCATAATTAAGAGTAAGTGCTACACCCTCTGCCAAACCTTAAGTAGTTGTGCAGACAAATATCTTGGAAACAGGGCTCTACTTTGCAGCGAGTTCCTAAGTTTATGCTGAATAATTAAAAGAGCTACAGCTAGTTGCAAGCTAATCAAGTTACATATTCCCTGTGTTGAAAAATAAAAGACCTTTGATTCCATTTTATACAAAATAACACTTAAATCTTTCTTGGTCTTATTAAGAGTTTTTTTCATACTCTGTGTTAAAATAATAATATTAGTTATACCAGCTGCTGGCATTTCATTATTTATCCCGAACCAAGAATAGAGAAATTAAAGTTAATTTTGTCCAAACAATGTTTTCAAATCTATATTTTGTACTTACAGAAAAGGAAACCAAATGCCCCATGATCATGGCTAGATAGCTTACATTTTGATAAATCTGAACTCATTCCAATTCATTGTCTAAGGATCCTGAAATTGTTGGATCACCGAATTTATGCTTTGGGTCCTTAACCTCATTTGCTCTCAAGCTTCCCAGTCTATTGATGTGTTTCTATAGTAAACAGAATGCTGGCTCCCTAAAGATACCCATTCAGAACCCCAAAATATGACATGGCTTTCTAACACGTCCATAATGTGTGTGTGTTACTACTGTGTGTATATGTTACAACTGTGTTTATATGTTACTACTGTGTGCATGTGTTACTACTCTGTGTATGTTACTACTGTGTGTATGTTGCAATGAAGAGAATCTGATATACTCAGGCTTCCAATCTGAACTAGAAAACATATTATTTTTTTCTAAAATATTCAAATGCATGAATTCAACTTTACTTATGTACTTATAAATTAGCATAGATGCATATTATTTAAGAAAGTCCATGTAAATGAGTGCATAAGTAAAAATCATTAAAAAATGTAGTAAAGCATAGTTAAATTCTCTGAATAAAGCAAAATATTTAATGGTTTTACTATCCGACAAGAATCTTAGGCAAAATTGTAACTTAATAACTATGCAAAAAAATCATCAATCCTCAGCTCTCACTTAACATGACATCTTGACAAAAGATTCATCTCACTGCATGGGAGAATTCACATTCCCTGCTCAGTTGGCAGGATGTCGCATATTTACTATTGAGAACCAGGCATTTAAACTGGTCTTAAAGAAAGAGGATGATCCCCCACATTGTGTAGAAAAGAAGGGGTGGCACTCCAGATCGAGCCAGGAAAGAAACAGCCAGTGAGTCAGACTAAAAGAGATGGTCAGGAAAAGCTGAGGGGACATGTCTGCCCTCTTCCTACCATTCAGCTTTGAGCTGTAGGCTTTTGTCACGGACACAAATGGAAAATGAAATATAAAGTGCCCATATGGGAAATAAATTAGATCATCTCTGTTTACAAATGACATGATACTGAAGGCAGACAATCTGAAAGAATTTGCTGCAAGAAAATTAGAATGAATAAGTTCATCAAAATTGCCAGATAAAACACTAATACATAAAATCCAACTGGATTCCTAGATAGTCACATTAAGAACACCTAAGAGAGCCTGGAATTAAAAATAAATATATAAAAATTTAGCAAAACAAAAACAGATTGCACACTCTGAAAACTGTACAATGTTGTTGAAAGAAATTGTGTATAAACAAGATATCCCATCTTCAGGGGCCAGAAACATTAATGCCATTGATATGGAATCATTCCCAAGCTTGTTTCTGCACAGTCGTTATCAAAATCCTATTCCTAAACCTTCTGTGGAAACTATAAGGAACACAAATACCAAAAACAATTTAGAGAAAGAAGAAGAAATCTGAAGTCCTTGTACTTCACACATATTAAAAACTCATCACAAAGATTTAATAATTATGGCAGTTTAGAATTGAGAATCTATAAATAAATCCTCACATTTTTGGCCAATTAAATTTTTTTACTGGAATCTTAGAAAAATACAAAGGTAAAAGTAGTCTTTCTAACTATAGTCCTGGGAAAACTAATTATCCACAAAAAATCAATGACTCTAAAGTATAGTTTTAAAACTGGCTTAGGAAAATGACAGTTGCAGGCTCTTTTATAAGGTCTATATAATTTTTAAACATGTTGTTAATGTCACATAATATAAATATTTATACCTAACAGATAAGGATACCTCTCACTAATTATGCTGGCAAGTATTTTGTCAACTTGACACAAGTTATAATCATTTGAGAAAAGAAAATGTCACCTGTAGGCAAAACTGTGGGGCATTTTCTTGGATTAATAATTGATGTGGAGGTAGGTTGGAAACTGGTTCTAATGCTTTGTCTTAATTTGGTCCCCAAAATAAAAATTGGAAATCCTCTTGTCCAAATGCTGAAGGTCCCTGTCCCCAACTGGTTTTTGATTGATCAATGAAGAGCCAATGGCCAGTGAGGAATGCTAGGGGGAGTTTTAGAAGTGCTCAACTACTGAGCTAGTCAAGGTATATCAAAATTAAGCTGAGTTGCATGTGTCTTTCATTTGCAAATCCAGTAGGCTCTATTGGGTGGCTAGAAGCAGATTAACTAAGCTCACTGTGGGCAGTGCCAATCCTGGGCAAGTAGTCTTGAGATGTATTAGAAAGCAGGCTGAGCAAGTCATGGAGAGCAAGTAGTAAACAGTGATCCTCCATGGCCTCAGCATCAATCAATTCCCTCCTCCAAGTGCTGCCCCGAGTTCTTGCTCTGAGTTACTCTGATGATGGATGTGATATGGAAGTATAAGATGAAATAAACCCTTTCCATCCCAATTTGTTTTTGATGATGTTTTATCACAGTAATAAGACACTTAGCAATAACCATTAACTAAAATACCTCTTATCAGGAAGCTGCTTTTGCAGCTGATGGAGATTATTATAGTGATCTATAGCTCATCAAAATGCAGAGAGTAACCGACTCTGGTGCTTATTTTCAAATGATATATCTACAATACAACACCAACACCTAAAGCTTAAGAAAAATTTTATAAGAGGGTGAAGAAAACTCTAAAAACATGGGAGCAGCATGAGCTGATGCTAGATAACAATTTCTAGACACATCAAAGAAGCTGCACCCATGATATCTCAACAAGACAGTTGGCTAAACAAGACAACACAATGACAGGACAGGCTGATATGACAACATGGATTGACACAGCTCCACTTGTGCATCAAAAGCTACAGGCAATTAATGGCCACTGTGTGAGAGAGAGAAGTTCTCTCCAGAGACTCACTCCCTGATACAGTCTAAAGTGGTCAGCCCAAAACACATAAACACACTAATATAACTAACTCAGGAGGTGTGTGTGTGTGTGTGGTTGCTTGTATTATGTTTATTTGGGCCCCCAAATTGCTTGTTTTGGAATCTGCATGTCCACACATAAGACATGGAAGGATTGTGACCCCTCCCCCTGGTTGGTTCTTATTGATAAATAAAGTTGCTGGAAGCCAATGCCTGGGAATGGCAGACAGAGGCAAGACTTTAGGATTCCTGGGCAAGGGACTTAGGGAGAAGGAAGAAGATCTGCAATGCCTGGATTAGGAAAAGAACAATGCCATGCCTGAGAAGTTGCAGGACAAAGAGCATAGCTGCCATGCAGAAGCCAGGGAATAGCAGCCCAAGTGGAATGCACATCTGGGTTCAGGGCAGCCAAGATCAAAAATAGGATTTAGTAAGTAATAGCTCAGGAATCTCAGAGGCAGGTGGACTAGCTGCATGGAGGTTAGGAAGTAGTCTAGCCTTTGAACTGTTTTAGGCATATCAAAATATAAAGGCTGTGTGTGTGTGTGTGTGTGTGTGTGTGTGTGTGTAGTAATTAAAGAAGAGGTCATGAATCTGAGAGGAAGTTCGGGAGTCATGGAAGGAGTTAGAGTAGCAAGAAGAAGGGGTGAAAATGATGTAAAAATAGTTTTCTAGCTTTCCTGTAATATATTTTTCAAAAAAACAAAAAAGGTAAAGCTTTGAATAGAAACACTAAAAATCAGTTTTGTGCTTCTAAGAGTAACATCTCTAACCATTGTTAGAATAAAACATAGCTACAAGCCCTCGTGACTTTGAGGGTACACAACTCCACACACCCCAAAACAGATGACATCTGACCTTCATCCAATTCAAAATCCTTTGTGCTCCAGAGATTCTATCAGGAAAGGGAAGAAAATTCACTGGGTAGGGAGAAATGTAAATTGTTAGAAATACTGGTCAGGAATGGGGATAACACAAAATTACTCTTCACGGATGAGTTTTATTATGAGAGCCATGACTGGGTCTTGAGATGAGAGAACATTACAAAGAGAAAGTACATAGATCAAATCAGACAGAATGAAAGATGAATTCCTTCAAATTTTTAAGAGGAACAAGATTAAAAACAAAAGCTTAGGCAGGCAGTTGTGGTGCAAATCTTTAATTCCAGCACTCAGGGGGCAGAGGTAAGCAGATCTCAGAGTTCAAGGCCACCCTGGTCTACAGAGAGAGTCCCAGGACAACCAGGGCTACATAGAGAAATTTTATCTCACAAAATGAACAAACAAACAAAACCGAAGGGGGGGATGGAGGAGTGGAGGGAAGGAGGAAAGAGGGAGGGTTAAAGTTTTTAAAAAAGTGAAAGTAAGATGGCTGTCTGAACAGGATGACAGCTGCAGGACATGTGGAAAGGTTCAGAAAAATCACCAAAGGAAAACAGGTGACTTTTATATACTCTCATGGACAGAGGGAATTCTCACACACCATGGCTTTGTCTGGAATTATTTCTATCACAAAGAGTGTTGTGGACCTAAGTACTTGAAAGGACCATAAATAAGAAGCTGAGAAGCCTTTCTCTGTCCCAGAAATCAACAGGAGCAAAGGAGGGGTCTGAGGTGTAGAAGGAAGGAAGTGTGGTCAGCTTTCTCTTAGCTCTGGGATATGGCTGTTTAGAGTGACTAGTCTGGGAATAAGCGTATCCTTCCTTGAATGAACATTTGTAACATGAGCACAGTCTTGTCAAAGACCCCAGGACCTCAAACTCCTGCAAATGATAAGGTCTTCCCTGGATCTGTGCAGGGACATTGACACTGTACGTAAAAGTATCAAACACAACTTGAGACCGATTCCCTACAAAGACCTGTCAAGATCATGTAAACTACCCCCGCCATATAATAAACACTCTGAATTTCCAGGCTACCCCTGCATCAGCATCAGAGCACACAGTTCCTCCCCCCAAGCTCACCTTCTGTGCATGTGTCAGCCATTTTCTCTTTCCCTATCACCCCAATTAGATCAATCTCAAAGTCATGCAGGTTGCCACAAACCAGAGTTTTAAAAGCCTGGCCCATGATATAAGACAGATCATATTTTATAAAGGACTTGCATCTAGAATGAGTAAAGGATATTTATAAATGAATGATTAAAAGTAAATAACAAAAGACAAATGAACCAATAAAAATATAAACAGGCATTTCTCAGAGGACATGGAATTGGCTGAAATCACCTGAAAAGAAACACAAGCTAATTTCCATCATGAAATGCAAATAAATACTCAGTGAGATTCTCACACTTATTAATATGCTGTCATCAAGAAGACAAGTGATTGTGTTGTCAAGATCGTTCATTCACTGTAGGTGAAGATGAAGTATGGCTTGTCTGCTTTAGAGATAAGCTGAGGGTTCCACAAAACCTTAAACACAGAATTACATTATCTAGAAATTCCACTAGTAGGTATGTAGCTGTGGTGGTTAATACTGTCAATATGAAAGCATCAAAGAGCCAAGACTCTGGGCTTTGTGTAGACTTAAGGTAGAACCTGGCCATTTCTATAAAGGAATTTTCTTGATTAGGTTAACTGGGAGGACCCATTCTAATAGTGGGCACACTGTTTCCTAGGGTATAATATTGGACTTTACACAAAGGTGAAAGCTAGCTGAGCAAGACTATTCAGTGTAGTCTGCTTTCTGAGTGTAGATGACAGGTGGCCAGCTGGGCTCTACTTCCTGCCATCTCCACTGCCACAAAAGAGTGGCCCCCTGGAAGTCTGTCAGAATAAACCCTCTCTGCCTCAAAGTGCTTGTCAGGTTTTTCTTCTTGTTGCAGAAACAGGCAGAGAAGCTAACTCAATACCCAAGAGAAAGTAAAGCACATGTACAAATAACAGAAGCTCGGAGCAGCATTGCTCATGACTGGGAAACTTGCAATAACTCAAATAATTTTCAACCGATAAAATAAATAAAATGTGGATTATTACTCGGTGACAAAATTTAAGTGCTAGGGCTGGACAGATGGCTCAGCAGTTATGGGTACTGGCTTCAGAGAACGAGTTTGATGCTCAGCATCCATATCATGACTCAGAACTGTCTGTAACTCCAGTTCCAGGGAGCCAATGCCCTCATCTGACCTCCTTTGGGTACCAGACATACATCTGGAAAACAAGCTTGATACTTTTCCTGTGTCCCACTCTTTTTTTTTTTTTTTGTTGTTGTTGTTGTTTTGCTTTTGTTTGTTTGTTTTGGAAATGTCATGCAAAAGTATTCAGTTACAGGACTGGTTAAGTTTCACCTCCTGTACATGTAACTACTCATGTGAGTTAAACCTCTAAAACCCAATTTTCTCACTGTGTTACTTGTACATTATATATTTCGGAGATTATTGACAAAGCTCCTGCATGCTTGATGATTTCATAGATCATAAAGTTTAAAAAACTGTACAAATGCTGCTGTTAAAATGTCTGTATGATTGAATGCTAAATATATAATTACCAAGTGCTAATGTGTTTCTTATCACATATTTGCCACATGGTTCTGTTTTTCTTTGGATGGTTATAACATGACTACATGTCTTACAGAGGAAGATCCTGGCTTGACCTGTTCAGTCATTGCCAGGACAGCCAAAAAGGTTATGGCATACACAGTTATTAATTTTGATTCTCTCTGAATGAAAAGTTCTAGTTACATTTTTTGTCGCTATGACAAAAAGCAACTTGAGAAAAGAAGTTCTTATTTTATCATGTAATTTCAGGTTACAGTTTATCACTGAAGGCAGCCAAGGCAGGAAACTGAGATAGGAACCTGGAGATATAACTGAAACAGAGACCATGAAGGAATGGTGTTTACTGGTTTGCTTCTTTGGGCTCATGCTCAAATAGTTTTCTCATACAAAACTGGAACACCCACACAGGAGTGGTACTGACCACTGTGGGCTGGGCCCTCCTCTATCCATTAGCAGTCAAGAAAATGTTACACATACACACACACACACACACACACACACACACACACACACACACACACACACACACACACAAACATGCCCACTGGCCAACCTGATGGAGGCACTTCTTCATTGGAGGTTCCTTCATCCAAGTTTATCAAGTTGACAACCAAGAACAAAACAGAGATGTTTTGTTCATCCATTTAGTGATTACATTCTTGAATGTGGCCATTACTCCTTTCATTTAAACCCAATGAACCCCAAGTTGGTAAATCTGTTTTATCCCATCTGTAACATTCTGCTCTGTCTCTCATTTCTTTGTTTACACTTTTTTCTCATGCCTGTGCCCTCTGTTGGCTCCACTTGCTTTTCTTCATTTGTAATCACTTCATATGCATCCATTTGATTTGAGTTAAGGAAGACGCTTCATATAGCTAGCCTTTATGGTGATTATTTTGACCATAGCTCTTGAATTTGATTGTTCTACAAAACTCACCAATTCCCGCCTTCCTAAAACATGGCCATATGTGAATGTTTTATTCAGTGTTGTCTACCAGCATTTCCTGTGTTAGTTTACAGCAGTGCTATCCTTGGAGTTACTAGCAAATAATAGAAATGACATAGCAAAAGGTGCCATCAACGGTCTCCTTTTCCTGTTCCCTAGCCAATCACCAGAATCCATCAGTATTACTCTAGACCAAGTCTAACTATCTCAACTTGGGCCATTATCTCTGGGCTCTCAGTGTCTTCTACAAGTGTGGCCTTTCTGTATTTCCTTTCTCCTTCTTTTTCTTCTGCTTCCTTTTTGTTGTTATCAGTTGTTAATTTCATACATCATTCCTTCTCTCCTCTACTTCCCCAAATACCTACAATTTTGACAGTGGTTACATTTTAATCTTTGTGAGACCATCCCATCACATACGCACACTTGGAAAAACCCCACTCTTGTCTTAACTGTCTTTTCAGGTTCTATTTTACACATTGTTCTTTTTAAAATGTTCCTCTAACATCACCGCTTTGTCAATGCTCCAGTGAAAATCTATGCTATTTCCCTTTTTTTAATTTTTTTGTAAAACTATTGCATCTATTGCCCTGTTTATCTTATAGTATAATATTCTCACTAGATTACAGTCTCTTTTTTATTCCACACAGTTTTTAGCATATAAAGACAGCACAAATATTTAATGCATCTTACTATTACCTACTAAAGGGCATTTCACATTTAAAACGTAAAACATTACATAAACAGGTGTCTTAGGGAATCTATACTACATCAGATTGACTTCAGAAAAAATTTATATATAGCTGCTAGATAATGTGCTTAGCATAGAAGCTATAAGAAATCAAGCATATCTTAATAGAAATGTTAAAGGTTAAATTATAGAAATAGAATAAACAAAGCAATTATTTCATGTTTTATTACATTACCACAAAATAACTTTGTCTGTTCTACTTCTAGACATTCAAATGATGAGTGAGCATGAATCAATACAGCATTCACAAGCTACCGGGGCAAAGGAAGAGCCTCAGTCCAGTTCTGACCCTTGATCAATGTTATTATTATGATCTAGAAGCTCAACTGGCCTCAATTCACTATCCCTAAACACCCTGCAGCTTCTTACCCACATGCTGAGAGCTGTTTTCTAAACTTGTCACAGACTCTGTAAACATGAATTTAGATCTTTCTGGTTTACCCACTTTGCTGCTAAAAAGAACATTTTAAAAACAAACAACAAAACAGGATAAAGAAAAGCAGTTAATTTCTCCCTTTGTCCCAAAAGTGCAAGAAATCATCTCAACAGTAGATAAAAATGAAAGCACAAACATTAAACACAAATGTTCTACCCAGAAATGCTTGATTTGCAAATGAGGTAAGCTTTGTTTAGAGAAGCAGCAAGCTTCTAGGCTCCCTGTGGATGGATTCAGTCAAAAAAACCAAAACCCTCTGCTACTCAGTGATGTTTTAAAGAACTGTTTAGGAAAACTTAAAACAAAAATTCTACAACAGAAATCAACTTCTGCCAACAACTTCAGCAAAGTGGCTGGATATAAAATGAACTCAAACAAATCAGTAGCCTTCCTCAATTCAAAGGATAAACATGCGGAGAAAGAAATTAGGGAAATTACACCCTTCACAATAGTCACAAACAATATTAAATACCTTGGTGTGACCCTAACTAAGCAAGGGAAATATCTGTATGACAAGAACTTCAAGTCTCTGAAGAAGAAATTGAAGAAGATCTCAGAAGATAGAAAGATCTCCCATGCTCATGGATTAAAAGGATCAACATGGTAAAAATGGCCATCTTACCAAAAGCAATCCACAAATTGTATGCAATCCCCATCAAAATTCCATTTGAAATAACAAAAAACCCAGGAGAGTGAAAACTATTCTCAACAAAAAAAGAACTTCTGGAGAAATCATCATCCCTAACCTCAAGCTGTATTATAGATCAATCCTGACTAAAAAACAGCATGGTATTGGTACAGAGACAGGCAGGTAGATAAATGGAACATAACTGAAGACCCAGAAATGAACCCACACACCTATGGTCACTTGATCTTTGACAAAGGAGCCAAAAACATTCAATGGAAAAAGAACAGCCTCTTCAACAAATGGTGCTGATTCAACTAGTAGTCAGCACTCAGAAGATTGCAAATAGATCCCTTCTTATCTCCTTGTACAATGCTCAAGTCCAAGTGGATCAAAGACCTCTACATAAAATCAGGTACATAGAAACTGTTAGAAGAGAAAATGGGAAGAGCTTAAAACACATGGACACAGGGAAATTTTTCTTGAACAGAACACCAATGGCTTATGCTCTAAGATCTAGAATCCACAAATGGGACCTCATAACGTTGCAATGTTTCTGTAAGGCTAAGCACAATGTCAAGAAGACACAATAGCAGCCAACAGATTGGAAAAGGATCTTTACCAATTCTATATCTGATAGAGGGCTAATATCCAATAAATACAAAGAATTCAAGAAATCAGACTCCAGAATATCAAATAATCCTATCAAAAATGGGATACAGAGCTAAACAAAAAATTCTCAACTAAGGAACACCGAATGGTTAAGAAAAACCTAAAGAAATGTTCAACATCCCTAGTCATCAGCAAAATGCAAATCAAAACAACCCTGAGATTCTACCTCACACCAGTCAGAAGGACTAAGATAAAACCTTAGGTGATAGCAGATGCTGGTGAAGATGTGGAGAAAGAGGAACACTCCATTGTTGGTGGGACCACAAGCTGGTACAACAACTCTGGAAATCAGCCAGGTAGTTCCTCAGAAAATTGGACATAGTACTACCTGAAGACTCAGCTATTCCACTCCTGGGCATATACACTTAAGTTCCAACATATAACAAGGACACATGCTCCACCATGTGCATAGCAGCCTTATTTACAGCCAGAATCTGGAAAAAAAAAAAAAAAAAACCCAGATGTCCTTCAACAGAGGAATGGATACAGAAACTGTGGTACATTTTGACAATGGAGTACTACTCAGCTATTAGAAACAATGACTTTATGAAATTCCTAGGCTAATGGATGAAACTAGAAACTATTATCCTTGGTGAGGTAACCCAGTAACAAAAGAACACACACAGTATGCACTCACTGATAAGTGGATACTAGCCCAAAAAGCTCTGAATACCTGAGAAACAATTCACAGACTTTATGAAGCTCAAAAAGAAGGTAGGCCAGAATCTGGATGATTCAGTCCTTTTTAGAAGGTAGAACAAAACACTCAAGGGAGGAAATACAAAGTCAAATAGAGGAACAGGACTGAAAAAACGATCAATCAGAGACGGCCTCACTTAGTGATCCACCCCACATGCAGCCACCAAACCAACGCACTATTGCTGATGCCAAGAGGTGCTTACTGGCAGGAGCCAGATATGGATGCCTTATCAGAGGCTCTGCCAGAGTCATCTAAATACCATTGAAGATGCTTCCAGCTAACCATCAGGCTGAGCACAGGGACTCCAATGAAGGAGCTGGAGAAAGGACTGAAGGAGCTGAAAGGGTTTGCAACCCCATGGGAAGAACAACATTATCAACCAACCAAATTCTCCAGAACTCCTATGGACAACCAATGAGCACACATGGAGAGACCCATGGCTCCAGTTGCATATGTAGCAGAGGATAGCATTGTCTGGCATCAATGGAAGAAGAGACCTTTGGTCTAATGAAGGTGTGTTTTCCCAGAGTAGAGGAATGCTAAGGTGGAGAGGTGGAGAGGGTGGTTGGGAGAGAGAGCACCTCTGTGCAAGCAAGTGGAGGGGAAGTGGGATGGGAGCATGAGAAAGGGGATAACATTTAAAATGTAAATACAGAGAATATACAATAAAATAATTTTTAAGAAATGTGAAGACACATAACACGTATATCCATAGCATCGAACATTAAATGCCAAGGCATAACTGGCATGCATTCCATGACTTTCTTCCGAATCGATGAAATCTTGGATGATGTCTTTTAATAACTCACAACCAGAAGAAGGAGAGCTATGGAGGAGAGTTTCCAGTGAAGCTGATTATGTTCACAGAAATTTTCCTCTAAAGGCATGAAATCCACTGCCTTTAAGTTTACCTTTGACCTTAGTGTTTCACATATGCTTGATATGTCAGTCAACCATTTTCTACTTTCCAAATAATACATAGTTCATAACATAGCAAGATACAATATTATATAGTAATTTAAAGGATTAATTTAGGGAAGTATTATATTCAGTTATTTTAAAATCAAACTTACTGATCCTTTTTATTTATAAATGTATCTTAATATTAATTATACAACTAGAATCTCTGTTCACTAATAAAATGTTTTTCTTAGATTCTTAAATCTCGCAACAAAGTACATTAATGCTTTCATAGCTCATTTAGAACATTGGCTAAAACAAAAACCATATAAACAAAACAAAACACATACAGTACAAATAGTGAACTACTGTTTATGTCTCATGTATCTAAAGAAGGGCATTATCATATGATAATTTGTGCCTAGAAAATTATAGCAAATTTCAACTTGAACCAAAGCTCTCAAGCTCCACTTTCAGATTCTTTCTGGTTGTAAACACACACATATATAAGTTGGGTACAGTGCTAGACCAGCATTTGGCAAGAGGAGATAAAGTCCCTGGTCTCCAAGCAAAATGGACAGAACTACTACATTCTGTATTCAAACAACCCACTTGTATTACATGCAAAGGTAGCCCACATATATCTTGATGCAAAATTGTCATGAAAATTAATCAACAACCAAGATTCCAGGAAGCAGAAAATAGATTGCCCTCATGTAGAGATGCTACAACTGTAGCCTGAGAACCACTTGCAGCATATAATTAACAATTCTTGTAAAGCTCCCAAACCTGAAACATACAGTTTTCATTAGCAGAATATTTCCCCAGCAACCAGATTTTCTGAATTTCATTTTTTCCCTCTTTTAAAAAGTATGCTTGGAGAAAAATAATAATAATAATAATAATAATAATATGCTATCAAAACAGATGTATCCAGCTGCAGTAAATAGCAACTTTTATATATGCTGTATCAACTCCTCATAATAGATGTGCTTTCTGATTCCATGACCATTAGAATACTCAGAGTCCATACCAATTAGACTATGACTACCAAGGACCATATTACCAGGAAGCAGTATCAAATCACCTCAGGATCATTGAGTGGATTGATCTGAAGGTGGCTGTGTGGAGCCTGGATTATAGCTAGTGCTCAGTAAACAGTTATACTACGGCTCTTTAATAAAATAAGCAGAACATGGTAGAAGGAAATTAGTGAGGTGACTATGTGAGAAAGGAGGATTCTCTTAATCCTACAAGTCCCCATCTCCTTAGTACACAGCATGCTCTGCATCCATTTCCATCAGTCAAGCTCTAGCCTTTCAGATGCTACCCAGAGCCTCTCACCCTCACATCTTGTCTCCTTCTTCTCACCTAGAACATAAAGCGCTATTAATATTCTAGGTCAGGACTTCTCAGTCTTCCTAATGCTGTGGCTCTTTAGTACACTTCCTCATTTTGTGGTGGCCCACAGCTAAAAAGTTATTTTGATTGCTACTTCATGACTGAAATTTTGCTACTATTGTAAATCATAATGTAAATCTCTGTGTTTTCCTATAGTTTTTGGCAACCCCTGTAAAAGGGTTGTTCAACCCTCAAAGGAGTCTCAACCCACGGGATGAAAACCACTATTCTACACTATAGATCAAAACCACTGTTCTAAACCATACAATCACATGAGAGAACCTCATCTACCTCACCTTTCCAAGGATCTATGACTAAAACACAGATGTTGAAGACTGATGAAAAATGTCATCCTCAGCTCAGATTTAAATAAGCCCTTTCCTGGGAATGATCTATGTTCCCATTGCAGGGAGAACCTTCATAAGATAATATGAAATTATAAGCCCTTGGTGATGGAATTTCCTTTGACATTTGCAGGGGCTCTCCTCCACTGTTTGTCTTAGAAAACTTCTTGAATTAACTGTGGTAACAACAGCTTCCTGTGGTTTATACTTGCTTTGCAGCACCTCTGGGCCCACTACAGCAAACCATCTAAGGCCAAGTTTATCTCCCACGTTCTTCTCATCCAGCAGATGAAGGCAATATGGTGTTATTTGTGACAAACCCAAAAACCATACACGTAGTTATAGTACCCATAGCTAGAAGCCTTTCTGAAGAATCCCTAAAGAAGATCCCTGATTTACCAAAATGTGCACTTCTGTCTTTCCTCTCCCGTGTTACTAAAGCATCTTGAATATGTAAGCTGGTATACCTGATGAGACCTAAGTTTTAGCAGACTAAGATAACCTGCAATAACGTCAGAGGTTATGGCAAATGTCAATCTTAAATGATTTCAGGTTTAGAAAAATTGCTCAGAAGATAAGGCACTTGCCAAGGGCCAGAGTTCAGATACCCACAACCTCAAAGGAATGCCTGGCTGTAAGTCCAGGCTCAGAGGGCAGAGAGGAGGGATCCCTGCAGCAAACTGGATAGCAAAACTAACCTTATTGGTGAGCTCTGGGTTTGACTGAGAGAGCCTGCCTTAATGAATAATGTAGAAAATCAAGGATGATTCTGGATATTAATGTCAGTCCTCCACATATATGCAGATACACCAGTTCTTTTGTTAGAGATTTCTGATAGATCAAAGAAGTTAAAGAATAAGCCCTGGAAACATTGCAGGTCTTCCTGGAAGGAAAAGTCGGGTCCACTGAAACTTCTGGGGACCAGAAACATAGATGCCTCTGGAGTGGTGCCTCCCATTAGCCTTTTTGTAAACTTCTTTCCAGGGATGGGTCTGGAGACTATTCCTGGATTGAGGTCATCTTCCCCTACCCAGCACTTTGATTTGCCTTTAACATTATCCATGGCCCCATTTTCACACAGGCTGGTGGTTTTGCTCCTGACAGCTAAATTGCTCTTGAAAATATTTCACTTAAATTATTGAGAAAATATATTTTGCATCACATTCAGATTCTATAATGAGCTTGCTCTGTCTAAGATGGCCTGGGGTAGAAAAAGAGAGAGAGATGCCCTGAGGAACTCATGTGACTGCTTAAGTCTTATCTTTTCATGCGAGGTAGGAGAAAAGGCCACTCCCAAGTATCAGTGAGAAAAGCAAATGGAATGGAATCTGATTCTGTAAATGCACTAGGGTGTCCTGTGTCTGGTGTGAGAGTTAAATATAAATCATCTTAAGAACCTAGAGAGTTCAAGACTGCCTCAGATTGGATGGGCTACACCAAAATAGAGGTAGTACATTAAATAGCTATGGTTGAAGGAAATGCTTGAGACAAATTTCTTTGCTATATATTTTCTTAGCCTAAAGTATAAAGCTTAACTTGGATTTAATGTAGATTCTTCATGCTTCTCCAAAAATTCTATATAATAATCAAATTTAAGTATCCAACACAGTCCCTCTTTATAATATACTTTGCAAAGAAATAGCTATTAAATAAATCCAAATGTCTTAGCTCACACCCATAGCCATAACCACAAACCCATATGGAACATGATTGTTTCTCTATTCGGGCTTTGATTCGATCATTCCTTTTGCTTGGAATTCATATGCCACATTCTACTCCAAATTATAGCTAAATCTCAAAATCAATCCCCAAAGAAGACCTTTCCCCCAATTCAGTTAACTGCTATCACTCTAGTACTGTGCCTTTTGTTATAAACTCTTGGTCATGGTAAACTGACAGAGACTGTGATAAGCAGTTTCCTTTTCCAGTAACGAAAGAACTATACTGAGCACACATGAAAGTTGTAAATACCCTTGTGTCAATGTCCTTCCTATTACAGGTGACTCTTGAAGTGTTCTGGCTCAACCAGGAGCTACTAGTAATGCCAGGAATTCCGGCTATGATGTATCCACGGAAGCCTGGGCTCTGCTCCAAGGAACTGGATGGAAAACTTTCCATCTGCCTTTCCAGAGAATTATTAAGGGTAATAATAAGAATTACAAGAATATCATCCTGAAACTATTTCTTGAATTACATGTGCTGTTGGCATTTCTCCAGCTCAGAGGGCAAAGTCTCCTAAGCTTGACAGGTAACTCCTGACCCATTTACTTGAATTCCATCTAAGGTTTAAGAAGAACCCATGAAAAAAGGTTTTAAAAAATCAGATACTACAGCACTTTCAAAACCAGCCACATATCAGAGACACAAGGTCTCACCCAGTGAAAGGGCAGAATTTAAATGCTTTTTATAAGCATGCTGTCCTATCTAGTTGAATACCTACAAAGGTCCTTCAAGATGGTGTGTGTGTGTGTGTGTGTGTGTGTGTGTGTGTGTGTGTGTGTGTACAATCTGGCAGCAAATAAACACATACTGTGCTTTCTATCTAAACTGTGAAACTGCCCTCTCCTGACTCGCATGTCAAGTTCCTCAAAGATGTCATCTGAAAATTACTATCATTAGCAATGTACAAGAGCATAGCTAGTGTCATCTCTCCCAGGGCTGCTTCTAGAAAAAAGAGATGAAGTAGAAAGGAGGTTTCAACTCTATTCAGATGTCATTTTTATTACTACCCAGAGGGTACATGACTCCAGCAGATGCTGAAGGTCACCCAGCATCCTATTAGAATCCATGGGAGACATGTACAGTAAAGGAACAAGAGTGAGACATCTAATGCACAGTCACAAATGCTATGTATAAACTTTAAAAATACTTATTAATCACACACTCTAGCACATTCATATTTCCTGGTATTGTTTCCAAAACATTCATAGCCTGTACTGTAAATAGCAATTTTTCTGTTTTGGAATTTAATGTTGACATTATTTTTTAATTTTGTTTATGTCTTTGCTTTCATGAGAGTTTCTATGAATTTTCTTCCCCATGGAGAAGAAAATATAATTTCTAAATTTAGAATGGTAACAAAGGAGGTAAAGTCCACATTAGAGAATTGGATATAATTTAACCAAAGTCTAATCAGAACCATAAATACACCCAGGGAGTTCACTGTTCCACTAGGATAATTGTTTGTATTTGCTAAACAAAGAGATAACTGAGAGCTCTCAAGGCAGTTGGCCCTGGCTGACTGTGGGGCATGAGGTCATGATCCGTAATTCAATCTCTGCTACCTTCAGACAAACCATGTCACAATAAATCTGTGATTAATGGGAGCAATTATCTGTGAACAGGGGCGTTCACAGGGATTATCTCTGAAGAAGGTGTGAGGCTTGGTAGTAGTGTCATAGACTCTGTTTTACAAGGAAACCTTAAAAAGTACTTTTGAGTACACCCAACAGTAGTGGTGAAGAAATGCCTTCTGCAGCAACCACATTCAGTGGGGCAGTTCTACTAGGCCATGAGGGGATGGATGGGGTCATATACCACACTCTAGAATCCAAATCAGGCAGGCCACTAATTGGCAGCCAAACAAGGGACAGAATGATCAGGGTTTAGGACATTAGATGGGACCCCTGGCTCCATTTCTCACACAGTGACCTGGAGGACAGAGGTACGTGATAGCTCTTCAATACAAGTGGACAACAGGCAAAGGGGATAATAGTCTGATGTCCAGAGAGACAGTGATTCCAAGAGTTTCTAGTCCCTAACAGTTACCCTGACCTGGGACAAACAGAGAGGAAAGTAAAGATGACACAATCCTGAGAATTGTTGAACATAATTCAAACATGGAGCCCTGTGAGGGGAACTCTGAGTGCTTTCAAGAACACTCCAAGAAAACAACACAAGAGCCTTGTAACTTCAGTTTCTTCAAAAACACAGAATTATCCCTGGTATGTGTTTTTGTGCCCTTCTCAGATGTAGTGGATAGGAGTGTTCTTTATTCATTACAACTACTTACTGTTATTTGTTTATATGTCTCTGTAGAAAAACCTATTTCTCTCACAGGCTTGTCCTTGTGATTCTGTACAGCTTGAACCCACAAGAACTTTATTTATGAAACTCTTTTTAAACCCTCAAAATATAAGTTGTCTGATGCTGCAAATAATGCTCACTCTTGCATGAGACATTAGTCTGATGTGTTTATCAAGTCCATTCACCACCACATCTAAAACAGAGACCATAGATGTGTGACCAAACAGGTTGAAAAACAAAGTCTGTGATCAACAGCTAAGTTGATTAGAACTCACTTTATATTCCAAATGGCATAGTCTATTTCAGATACATAGTAAGATAGACAGGGAAGAGAGAAAAATGGAAGTAAGACAAAATAAATTATCTGATTCTCTTTCTTCATTTTCTTTGTAATATTTCTCAAAGAATAGATCGTCTGGGACATCATTTTAGATAGTTACTTTACACAAAAAACACTTTAGAATCTGGGGTTCCAGTCTTAACTTATATATCTACAACACAACCTCCACACTTAAATACTCAGGAACCCTTGCAGAAGAGGGGACAGAAAGAATACAATAGTCATAGGCCCAGAAGAATCTGTTTCTGTGTTCCCTAGGAACAGCAGAAAGACTATCTATCCTAGGACATCTCAAGAATGCTTGCCTAGGGAAGTCCTGAACAGTGACTACACCAATAAACATGCTACATGGAAAGGAGAACTCTAACCCCAAACAAAGAACTCTAGGTAATTAAGGAGTACAGAGAGAGGGAAAAATCAGTCTTCCCCAGAGAGAGGCCCACTGATAGGCTATTCTAAGTGGCCCCTAAACAGGCTCATCAGGTTATACTTACACATTTGTGTGCTTGTACACATAGGTAACAATAGTAACTTTTAAAGTAGTCTGTGAATTTGAGGAGGAGCAAGGGAGCTGGGGTAAAAAGAGAGTGGGAAATAATGTAATTATAATTTTAAAGTTGCAAGTAAACAAATTTAATAAAGTCTCTAAAATCAGGTTGTGACAAGGGTTTTTCATTTGGAAGTTCTAATAACAAAGAGAAGAATTTCAGTTTGATATGATTTATTAAGTAAGCTCTTTCAATTTGAATTTAAAATTGAAGATAAATCCCTGGGTACTGAACCTCCAGGCAACAGTAGCATCTGAAGCTATGTGTCATTTTTGGCTTCTGTCCTGTCAATTTCTATAGCTTCTATTTTAGGAAAAGATACCGATTTTCTAATCTCCTTTTTAAATTATTTAAATTACAAAGTTGAGTTGACCTAAAAGAAAATCAGTGAGTGCAATAATTAAGATTCATGTGTATGTGTAAAAATATTAATAATTGAAACTAGGGAGGTAGTATTTACTACACATGTGTGAGGGCCTGAGCTCAGATTCCCAGAAGCCATGTAAAATCCAGGCATGGAGGCTTGCATCTACAAGTCACAGTGCTGGGTAGGATAGAATCTCTGGAGAACTCATCTAGTTGAAATGCCAAGTTCTGCTTTCAGTGAGACATGGGCTCGAAGAAATAATGTGAAGGTGGTGAAGGGGGAAAAAAATCAGTGTTCTCTGGCCTACACATATGCCTACACGGGTGAGCAGGCACATGTACATATGCATTCAGGGCTACAGTGCTCATGCACATACACACATGTGTGCGTATGCATACAGACGCATATGCATGTGAATCCTTATTCTTGCCTTGCAAGCCAGCATGCTGCACTATCCTAAGATCTCACCGTTATTCAGTGCAGTGCAGACAGTGGAGACCGAAGCAGCTGTCACCCTTTCTTAAGGTTCAGTGCCCTAGACAAGTTCATGTACAGAAGCTACAACAGTCACCTGAGGCAATATCTAAAATCCTCATGGTTTTCTGTTTCCTGGTCAGCAGTTTAAAAGCAAATAAACAGTGTACTTTCCCCAAATCCATCAAAAAATTGTTGAGGAAAATGCCTATAACTGTTCCATGTTTATTCAAACCAGGAAAGGGGGCTTTGGGGAAGCTGGAGTTCCTTGATCAATTGCAAACTACAAATGTCACTGAGTAGACAGCAAACCTGATTATAGAAGGGGGTTTTATCCTGTTTGACAAAGCACACCTAATTGCTACAGCAAAAATTTTTTTTTTACTTATTGATGTATATGTATGTAAGCCTGAGTAGATATATGTGTACCATACGTATGCACACAGGAGCCTGCAGAGATCAGAAATGAGCTTCAGAATCCCTGAAACTGGTGTTACAGGAAGCTGTGATCTGCCAAGTAGGTGATCAGAACAGAACCTGTGTCCTTTGTAAGAGCAACAGTACCATTACCTGTGGAGCCACCTCTCTGGGCCCCAGTACAACACTAAGATCAAAAACTCAGGTAACAGCAGATGCTGGCGAGCATGTGGAGAAAGAGGAACACTCCTCTATTGCTGGTGAGGTTGTAAGCTTGTATAACCACTCTGGAAATCAGTCTGGTGGTTCCTCAGAAAATTGGACATAATGCTACCTAAGGACCCATCTATACAACTCCTGGGCATATACCCAAAAGATACTCCAACATATAACATGGACACATGTTCCACCATGTTCATAGTAGCCTTATTTATAATAGCCAGAAGCTGGAAAGAACCCAGATGTCCTTCAACAGAGGAATGGACACAAAAAATGTGGCACATTTATACAATGGAGTGCTGCTCAGCTATTTTTTAATAGCTTCATGACTATTGACATTCTTCAATGACTTCATAAAATTCTTAGGCAAATAGATGGAACTAGAAAATATCATCCTGAGAGAGGTAACCCAATCAAATAAGAACACATGTGGTATGTACTCACTGATAAGTGGACATTAGCCCAAAAGCTTGGAATACCCAAGATACAATTTATAGACCACATGAAGCTCAAAAAAAAGGAAGACCCAAGTATGGGTGTTTCAGTTCTTCTTCAAAGGGGGAACAAAATACTCATTGTAGGAAATATGGAGACAGAGACTGAAGGAAAGGCCATCCAGATACTGCCCTACTTGGGAATCCATCCCATATACAGTCACCAAACTCAGACAATATTGTCAACGCCAGGAAGTGTTTGCTGACAGGAACCTGATATAGATATCTCCTGAGAAACTCTGCTAGAGCCTGACAAATGCAGAGGTGGATGTTCTCAAACAACTACTGGATTGAGAACTGGGTCCCTAATGTAGGAGTTAGAGGAAGAATGAAGGAGCTGAAGGGTGTTGCAACCCTATGGGAAGAACAACAATATCAAACAACCAGACGCTCTCCACCCCCAGCTTACAGGGACTAAACCACCAATCAAAGACTACACATGGAGCAACCCATGGCTCCAGCTGCATATGTAGCAGAGGATGCCCTTATGGTTCATCAATGGGAGGAGAGACCCTTGGTCCTGTGAAGGATTAATGTCCCAGTGTAGGGGAATACCAGGGCAGGGAAGTGAGGCTGGAGGGATTGGGTGGGTGGGTGGGTGGGGGAGCACTCTCATAGAGGCAGGGGGAATAGTGGAATGGGATAGGAGGATTCTGGGGGGGGGGCGCTGGGAAAGGAGGATAACATTTGAAATACAAATAAAGAATATGCTCAATATCCAAAAAATGTAAAACATTCAAATTAGTAATGAATATGAATTACTCTTCATTGTTTAGTCTGCTGGTCTCTGAACACATGCACAGACATTAAGAAAACCATCAATTTTGCATCTTTTTAAGGGAGACCCTGGTAACTTTGTAAATCTTCCTTGATAATTCACTTTATCTGATTCTTTTCTTTCTCCTTCTAGTGTTTTAATCATTGAGAAAATTGCAGAAAGCCAATATGCATCAGTATTAATTACAATGAAACAGCTAAAAGCCACGTCCCCTCTCGCAGCCCCCAGGATCTATAATGACTCAGACCAACGACAACTAGCTTCAAGCTCAAGGCTGAAGTTCAGGAGCCTGGACTCTTTGTTCTTTAAGAGAAGCCACACTAATGTTGAGATCCTCTCTAACCATGCTCAATATGGGTGTGTCACATTTTATACAGTGACTCCTGCAGATACACTTTTAGCTTACTGGGAAAGTGTCATGTAGATAAGGCATTATTGCCATCACATGTCCCCTAATGATCAAGCCAGGAAATAAATAGCAAGCTGATTCATCATTGGACAGAAAAGTGTTGAAATCATTTCACCAAAGACAGGAAGAACTATACAAGAAATGATGTAGTAAAAATAAAATAAGAACAAAACATTTCTAACTTTGTGGACTTGTGTGTGTGTGTGTGTGTGTGTGTGTGTGTGTGTGTGTGTATGTGTGTGTGTGTGTGTGTGTGTGTGTGTGTGTGTAGATGCGCATGCGCATGTGTGTTCAGAGAAGTCATGAGTGTGTGGAGGCCAGAGGGCAATTTGCTGGAGTCAAAAGAACCCACTTACATAAAGTGATCTGCAGCATTAAAGTATAGTTTATATATATTAATTATATACCTTTAAAATATAAAGATATATACGTATATTATATAATATAGCCTAAAATGCCAACTCCCAATTAAATGCTTTATTCTATAAGAGTTTTCCTTGGTCATGGTGTTTCTTCACAGCGTAAGAACGGTGACTAAGACACAAATCACACCCTCGCAAGAATCACATTCTTTCAGACCCTGCCTTTCTATCCTCACACTAGTTTCCTGAGCAAACATCACAAAACAGGGCTATCAGAAGGTCAGATTCAATGGCATCTAGTCTGAAACGTAAGTCCATGTTTGGATGCATTTGTGTGAAAACAGACGCTGTTTCCTTCCATTCACAGGTGAGACGATAATAATATGAACAGTCTCTGTACAGATCACTGTCTGTCTTCATTCACCTTGACGAGCCACATCTACACCAGCCAGGCGGTACCTATCAACCCCCATGACAATCTCATGGGAACTAATTATTACCTCTGTTTTAGGCCAAAATGTTTAAGTGATTTGTTCGAGTTCACAGAGCTAATAAATGGTGATCACATGGATCAGACCCTGCTCCTGGATGGAACATACATCAGACCCTGCTCCTGGATGGAACATATGTCAGAATTTGTTCCTGGATAGAACATATGTCAGACCCTGCTCCTGGATGAAACATACATCAGACCCTCCTCCTGGATGGAACATACATCAGAATCTGCTCCTGGATGGAACATATGTCAGAACCTGTTCATGAATAGAACATACAAAAGACCCTGTTCCTGAATGGAACATGCGTCACAACCCGTCCCTGAATGCCAGCAAAGGCAATTGCAGGCTTTTGGTGGAAATAACAACTAAACTTCAAAATTAAACCCATCACTTAGAGAACTTATAAAAAAGGAAAGATGCCTTTGTTTCCCAGATAAATGTGCAAAAATAGCTGACTGGTGTCTCATTCTAGAGGAATAATGAGTTCTTGCATGCTACATTCCCTCTGTCTTCTCTGTAGACTCAACCTACTATTAATAGCACTGCCAATCTACTCATTGGCTATATTTTAAAGCCTTCGGAACACAGCGCAGCCACCAGATTATTCATTGCCTGCTCTTGGAGTCAGCAATAAAGGTAGAGGTTTGGGTAGTTAGTTCATTCACTTTCCCACCACACATTTTTATGACAAGTGTGACATCGGCACCCAGCGGCAAAGTAGAGATGGTTGTGGACCTGGGATTTGATACCATCCAAGAAACTTGATGGTACCAGCTCTAAGAGGGTTAGCTGCTAACCCTCCCACAGCTAGCAGCAAAAGCTCTAAAGTACAATGCATGCATAGATGGGCATTTCTGTATGTGTGGTTTCATATACATGAACTGTCACTTGTCAATCTTTGGAGAAGTAATAAATGTCCCAGGTTCAAGTGGGAGGACTATATCCCCTTCTGTCTTCACGCTAGATTCCACAGGGACTAGTGCTGGCTGCTGCTTTCTGAATGTCCTTCCTGAGTTCATAGTTTGTGGAGGCCCTGCTTCCTCTTCATTGTCTTAGTCAGAGCCTGATCTCTCTTCCTTTCCTCTTCTCCCCCTTTTCTCCCCTCACCTCTCTGATTTGACTGGCTTCTAGATCCTAGGATGTGTGTTGATAAAAACCTTGTTTTTATTGTTATTTTTTTAATTCTGCTTTTTAAAATCAGTTATCAGAGTTATATCATTTAAATAGGAATGTAATTGATGAGAGCAACCCTTTCTCTTTTGTGTCTTCTTGTTTTAAACAAGTGTTGCATTGAAACAACATCAAAGAATATCCTGTGGGTTATCTGATTGGCAAAATAACATGAGGAGAAGCTTTGTGTGACATATGTAGACATTTTATTCTTTGGGTTGAAAGTCAGCTGGCAGCTTTGCATCTGCAGAAAAGCTACAAGATTAGACTCTAATGAAGAGGAAGCTGAACATCCACTATAACCTATGTGCACAGGAAGGAAACTCAGAAGACAGCAGCCAGCCCTAGCTTGTCCCTGTGGATTATAAAGTGCATTTCTAGAGATGAGTGATCTTCTACTTTCCCACTCCTGCAGAAAACCTTGATTTTCTTCTTTTGTTCCTGTCAAAAGGAAATGCAGGGACGAAGAGTGGAGCAGAGACTGGAGGAAAGGCCATCCAGAGACTGCCCTACATAGGGATCCATCCCATCTGCAGGCACCAGACTCAGATACTATTGCTGATGCCAAGAAGCACTTGTTGACAGGAGAGTGGTATAGCTGTCCCCTGAGAGGTTCTCTTAGACACAGATGTGAATGCATGCAACATTGGACTGAGTGGGGACCCCAATGGAGGAGGAGTTAGAAGAAGGACTGAAGAAGCTGAAGGAGCTGAAGGGGTTTGCAACCCCATAAGAAGAACAACAATATCAACCAATCAACCCCCCCCCCCACACACACACACACTCAAAGCTCCAAGGTACTAAACCACAAACCAAAGACTACACAAGGAGGGACCCGTGGCTTCGGCTGCATATGTAGCAGAGGATGGCCTTGTCTGGCAACAGTGGCAGGAGAGCTCCTTGTCCTGTGGAGGCTTGATGACCCAACTTAGGGAAATGCTAGGACACTGAGGTAGGAGTGGGTGAGTTGATGGGGAGCACCTTCTTAGAGGCAGGGATAGGGAGCATAGCGGGCTTATGGAAGGAAACTGGGAAGGGGAATAATATTTGAAATGTAAATAAATAAAATATCCAATAAAAATTTTAAATAATAATTTATATAAAAAGGAATAAATCACTGGGTTACATTGTCTAGTGTCTATGGGGGTTTATTAACCTTTATAGATTAGAGGCTTTCTTTCTCTTCTGTGAAAACATTTACTTTTAAAGTAGAGACATACCTTTTCAGAACAAAATTTCAATCTAAAAGCATGCTTTTGCATAGTAGTTACAGCTCATGATATTCTCATATCAATATGATATTGAAACAAAAGAAAAACTAATATAATGTCATTTTTGAAGTAAGGACAAAAAAGAACATTTCATTCTCCAAGACAAAGCAGCTATGAAAGTTCAGATAAATAGTAGACTAAAAAAGTATAATGAAATTTCAGGTCACTCATGGATGAGGTTAGCAAATGCAGGGGAGAAGGGATAGAGCACCCTGTCTGCCCGATTGTGTCAGTACCTGTGCCTGCCTGTGCCTGCCTGTGCCTGCCTGTACAAAATTGTGTCTGTGCCTGCCTGTCTGTCAGTGTCTGTGCCTGCCTGTCTGTCTGTCATTGTCTGTGCCTGCCTGTCTGTCTGTCAGTGCCTGTGCCTGCCTGTCTGTCTGTGTCTGTGCCTGCCTGTACCAAACTGTGCCTGTGCCTGCCTGTACCAAACTGTGCCTGTGCCTGCCTGTCTGTCAGTGTCTGTGCCTGCCTGTCTGTCTGTCAGTGCCTGTGTCTGTGCCTGTCTATCAGTGTCTGTGCCTGTCAGTGCCTGTGTCTGTGCCTGTTTGTATGCCTGTGTCTGTGCCAGTCTGTCTGTCAGTGCCTGTCTGTCAGTGTCTGTGTCTGTGCCTGTCTGCCTGTGTCTGTCTGTCTGTGTTTGTGCCTGCCTGTCAGTGCCTGTGTCTGTGTCTGTCTGTCAGTGTCTGTGCCTGTCTGTGTCTGTGCCTGCCTGTCTGTCAGTGCCTGTGTCTGTGCCTGTCTGTCTGTCAGTGACTGTGTCTGTGTCTGTCTGTAAGTACCTGTGCCTGCCTGTGCCTGTCTGTGTCTGTGCCTGCCTGTCTGTCAAAGCCTGTGCCTGCCAACCTTCCTGTACCTGCCTGCATGGGTCTATACCTGCCTGCCTGCCTGTGCCAACCTGCCCCTGCCTATGCCTTCCTTTGCCTGTCTGCCTGTCTGTGCCTGTCTGCACCTGCCTTCCTGCCTTCCTGTGTATGCCTCCCAGCCTGTATCTGCCTGTCTGTGCATGCTTGCCTCTTGTGCAAACACACTGAGTTCATGTCTTCGAATCCAGCAAAACAAATTTAACCAGATTCATTTAATTAGTTTAGAAAAAAGGAGAAATTAACACTTTATAAACTGGAGGGTTCAATCTCAGAAAACTTGATTCTGTCTATTTTCATATGGGAATTCTACTTTATTAGGCAACACTTTATTAGAACCTGGAGGAGTAGGCTAATATAATCAAAATATAGTGTATGAAATTCACCAAAAAGAAAAACTAAGAAAAAAGAAAGAAAATTATTTTTATCTCATTTTTTGAACAATAGGAAAGATTTAAACATAATTTTAAAAAATAAACACAATTTTTAAAAATGTCCCTAATGGAACATCTAGAAGGAAGAAGAGGAGGGAGAGGAAAAGTACAACAGGCAGTAAGCTTTTTATTGGGCTGAAAAACAAACCTCAAGCTGAGTGTTGGAGATGCGGGAGCAGACGTGGAAAACAGACACCGTGCTCGGGGTGCTGATGTGCTTCGAGAAAACGGGAGCCAAGAAGCCCTGGAAATTTAGAGGCTATCAGGAGCTGACAAATAACAGGGCGGGCAAGTTTTCCCAACATGAGCACAGAAAAAGACTTACAAAACTATAATCCACTTCAGTGTGGAGCTCTGGGCATCTCACTTGGGGTCTAGGCCTCCTCTGATTGGCTGTAGGTAGTCTTGGGAATGAAGTGATGGTGGGGTTGAGAGCCGGCCACTTACCTAGAACACTAAGGAGTCACACACTCTGTATGGTGCAGTCATTGGTCAGCTCTCAGCCAAAATCCCTGACAGTCTATCTGCAGTTGCTCCTCTAACCTAAATCTCAAAGCATTTGCAAGTTCTTTCTCTGGGTCTTATTTTGCCTCACTGATAAGACATAAAATTGGGCAGGGTTACTGGTGGCCCTTCAGAAAGCCTGTCAACACCTGGGATGGCTTGCTTCCCCGGGAAGAAAACCCTCAGAAAGTGGCTCCTGCATATCCTTCTCCCTCTCTCTGCCAGGGCATTCACCCAGCTCTGTTCATCACCACACTAGTCAGTGTCACCCTGCCATTAAAAGGGAAAGCAACAGGATCTGCAGATGTGAGCCACAGCTCCAAGACTGCTGACAGCGGACACAATCAAATGGCTTGTACAACAGCTTATAGACAGGCAGAGGCCCTTTTAAAATTTACCATACACTTATCTGGAACGTTTCACTGTTCAGCATGTGTGAGAATGTGCAGGACACATATCTAAGCCTGTTGGTTATACAATACAGGATGTTTTACTATGGAGTCCATATCTCAGTTGAAGAAAGGAAGCTAGAGCTTGCCCAAGGTCTGTAGGGTTCAGGGTTGAGAAGAAACCAGGCATCTTACTCCAGAGCCATGCTTTTAGCTACACGTGGCATCTGGCTTACAGTTCCAGAGTTACTCCGTAACTATCACAGTACTCCATGAAGGCCACACATCTTCTAACAACACCACACCTCCTAATCCTTCCAAACAGTTCACAAATGGGAACTGAGCATGTGAACAAATGCTATGAGCTCCAGTTTCATTCAAACTATCACAGAGCCAGGGTAAGAAGATAGACTCACAGTACCAGAAGCTTCAGGTCCTGGCCATAAAAGTACCCAAATCTCACTCCTAATCAGCATATGTGCAAAAACAAAAACCCACAGTTTTTAAAATCTTAAATTTTACTTAAGGAGTGAACTTGATGCAAACTGACAGTGTCAGCTGTAAGAACATCCCCACACACCTTTTTCTAAGCTGAAATTCTATATTTAATCTTCATAACTTTTTATTGACACGTGATGAAAAAACTTTTACCATATCTTGGATTTAATGTCACTTGGAAATGTTGAGCTTAATAGAAGCAAACTTTCAAATTGTTTGTGGGAAATTGGGATAGGGAATAGAAATCTGGCTGCTGCTTCTAAAAGAACTCAACCAATAACAAAAGATGTTCTCTCAGACATTTTATTTATATTTGCACATAGTAGGTACTCCCACATTTCCTAAATGCCATTTAAAGACTAAAATAAGTATAATTAAAAAACAGAAGTAGGGCTAAGGGTGTAACCCAGCAATATTGAGTTTACTTAGGACAAAGGCCTAGGGTTAATCTCCAGCAGAGATAATAAATAAAGCCCTTCTCAAAACCTATATTGACCTATGGCCACTTACTTAATTCACAGAAGCTCTACACAATTATACTTTTCACATTCCCTCATATTTCTTTCAATGTGAAGGGATTCTATTCAGTTCACAGCTCTGTCAATCTATGCACTGTGCCAAAATCTTAGAGGAATTTGTTAAAGATGAACATACATGTGTTCTACCCCAGACATCACTATACTGAGAATGCTAAGCTGTCCCTCCAATATCTACCTCATGGTCTTCATGTTATTCCCACTATTATAATAAAATATGTGGTAATTGCAAATGGGATTCTCATTGTGATTAAGCTTATGAATCTCTTGGCTTTTAGATTATCCAAGTGCCATCTAACCTAATTACATGCACACTCCAAAAGCAGTTTCCCAAACTAGGAGCAGCCAGGGAAATGAGAGGAATCTGACATGGGAGGGATTGGATGTGAAGGAGAATTCTGATGTTTCAGTGGTCATGCTGAAAATCCCTGGGAGTGTCCTGTAGGGCTCAGAGTAGCCTTTGATTGACAGCTACCGAGACAGGGCTTCTCATCCTCATCACCTCTAGATAGTCAGTTCTACCACCAGTAGATTGAGCTTGCACACATATTAGTACTGAGAGCCTTCACAACAACTCCTGACCCTACTGACAGACTTCAGTGAACCTAGACTTCCCTGGGGAGCTGAGCTGAGCCATGTCTCACTGTGGGACTGTAAAGTAATGTGTGCACACGGTTTTATACCACTATGTTTTAGTATCATTACTCAGTTACAGAAAACTGATATACATACTGAAGAAACCTCTCCAAAAAGTGCTATTTAGATGATTAAAAAGCATCCATTTAACTTTATATCAAGTAATAAGAGTGTGGTCACAAAATGGGATAAATTGACTGTACTTTTGAACATGCATGTCTCAAAGCTTGTGACCATTTGAGCAAAGTTCTTAGATAATTCCATGGTAAAAACCTTTCTTGCTATCAACATGAAGAAGGAAAGGCTGAATGTCATTTTGCTTACCTTCTGACAAGGCTAAATTATCCTCCAGATCCTTTCCTTCCCCATATAAACTGGTTCTACCCTCAGAGCTTTAGGGAATTTATGCATAAATTTATGCATAAAACATGTCAATAAGAAGAACTGTGCACAATACCACAATCTTGTCTGAACATTCTAAAAACAATTCTAAATTCTTTTTCATGTGATTTAAGTTAGATTTCTCATCTCAGATCTGAGAAAATATAATTATCAGCCAAGCACCATCATCATTTTACCTGGGTTTCTCTTCTCATACCTTGGAAAAATGTAATTATCAGTGAAGCACCTTATGCTGTGCTTTGCTACTTAGCAACCTTCAAGGATAGCTGGCAGTGAAGTGCCTAGTCCCAAGAGGTCAACTGTAGTTGGTCTACATAGAGATTGCTTTGTAGTCTGTTACTAATTGGATAAAAGGATGGCATCTAATTTAGTTATGACCAAAAACTCCAAGGCTGAAGACTGTTGAACAATCAAAGAAGGACTTCCCTTTTCAGTAAAAAAGGAAATTTATAAAGCTACCATTTATCTTCTTCCTAAAACACACACATACGCGTGCGTGCGCGCGCGCACACACACACACACACACACACACACATGCATGGCACAATAACTTAACCCTAAGGGTACAATAGCACCCATATCTTTGGAGTAAGCATGAGTTCTCTTGTTGGATGTAAGGACAGCTCAAGGAGGGGGCGTAGGTTGGAAACCTTGCCAACCACATGGACGCATGAGGTCATGGACCTCAGAGAACATACTACTCCCAATTCCTCTGGGACTGTGCTTCAGCTCTTGCCCCCAGGTTCCAGTCTTGACTTCCTATGACAGTAGACTCAGATATGGAAGTGGAAGAGAAAGAAGGGAGGAAGGAAAGGAAAATATCCCTTTCTCCTCAGGTGGTATGGTACCATTTCTATTTCTGTAAGAATATAGAGTGACATACTGCTCTACTAAACAGGAATTCTTCCTAACTGAATTTAATTCTAAGTATTTATCCTTATACTTATAGATGTATGTAGCTTCCACCCCTCAGAACAGACCATTATAGAAAACTATAAGTGATCAAAATACCAAAGACAAGTGATGTGTGATACCTAGCCCTCCTACACATCCAGCTCGGGGAACATTTTATAAGGGTCAGAAAGCTATAAAAGCTGGAAGTTTAGGATATATGCTGTAAGATTGCATCTTCTAGAACTGAAAGAAAAGTTACATTCACAAAGTCTCAATAACATGGCTATCTGAACAGAGGTAACACCAGTAGGCATGCTAACACAGAAGGGGAAAATCTCATGGAAACTTAATCCTAGATCAAGAACTATAAATAACTAGTAATTCTAACAGTGGAAGAAAAGAGTCTCCCAATAGATTGCTGAATATTAAGTGGGCATCCCTACAATCATATACACACAACTCATGTTATATGCACTGAGCAGATTGTATTAATATATTAATATATATTTATGACCAGAGGTCGTGAATTTGTAAGATAACATGAAGGGGATTGGAGGGAGAAAAAGGAAAGTAATGTGATCATATTTTCCTTTTTAAAAATCCCTCACTATTTAAGATTTAAAATGGCTTTCCCCTTTCTCCCTGTCCTAAGACAGGGTAGCCCTGGCTGTCCCAAATTTTTCTTTGTAAATCAGGCTGGCCTAAAACTCACAGAGATCTGCCTGCCTCTGCCTCCCAAGTGCTGGGATTAAACATGTGGGCCACCAACATTGGACTTAAAGTGGCCTTACTGAAGCCATTTGCATAGCATTACAATACTTCCTACAAGTTTTTGCAGTCTGAACCAGGGCTTCTGATACTTCTCTGCTCATAAGCTATTTCTGCCCAGAAAATATTTCCTCAACTCCTAATTGACATACTTATCCAACAGGTATGTGAATCCAAATTTACTGATAAAAAATTTAAATTGCATTTCAAAAGTTACTTGGTATACATAATTTTGCCATTGATTAAAGATTAAAGCAAATTTGCATGCTAATCAGATGGATACATTTGTTCCTTTTTGCATAAAAAATTAATCTTGGCTAAATATTTGATTTTGTAGAATGTAGAGCACCTTCAATATTTTTCAGACTTGACCAATATTTTGATCTTATACTCATTTACTGTTGAGAACACTACTTCACACGAATATTGTAAGGATCTTTGTTTTCCACAATTAAATTATTGTTTCTATACTTCTTACATTAAAAGATCTAATTCATAATATGAAATATTCTCAAATCTAAAGTGAGAAGTTTCAGGTAGTTTTTCTTGGCATTGTGTAGCAATCCCCCCCCCCGTGTGTGTGTGTGTGTGTGTGTGTGTGTGTGTGTGTGTGTGCGCGCGCACGCGCGAGCACATGTGTATTATGTGCTCACCAAGGATACAGTGAAGTTGCACAATTGTACATGAATTAGCACTGTCAAAAACATCCTGTACTCATTATGTATTGACTTTAAATTAATTTTTGGATGCTCTGTACTCAAAAACCTTTTGCTGTTGCCAATTTTTCCCAATCTCCAAATTCAATTGTGGGGTTTTAATGAACAGTTTTAGAGCTGTGGTCTGATGTAGGTTGATACATGATTGGACAGTAGAGAGTAGGGTGGGGTCAAAGTTTTTGTAAGGCAGGAGGGAGGAGAAAGGAGGAAAAGCAACATGGAGACAGAGGTAGATGTTCCTCTGTGAACATCTCTATATGGATACCAATTGTAATAAATATTTTATAAGAGATGGAATTGTACAGGATGATCTGACTTATCTAAGTGGACAAATTATATCATACCAATTGGATCAGAGTATTTTGGTGTGTTTTTGATGTGGATACTCAATTGCATTCAAAGAAGGGTGTAGTGGTGGGATGCGCAAAGCCCAGTACAGAGTTGGGATGTGTGTGTGCCAGGCGTGGCAACAACCCGCCAAGGGAAAGTGAGTGAAAGCGGCATGCTAGGGCGGTCATGGACCATCCAAGTCAGGAGCAGCCAGAACAGGTAGAGTAGACTGCCTAGGTCAGGGGAAGCTGGGGTCTGTGAGTGGTTCACGACTCTGGCTGGCAGACGTCATGGCTCAGCCTGAAGTGAACCGAGCAGGAACTGCATGCTATATTTACTTTTTATTTACCAAAACAGTCTAAGTCACTTTCATTAATTAAAATTTCTACAAAATTTATCCCCCCCCCTCTCTCTCACACACACACACACACTCTTTATCTCTCTCAGATTACAATTTCTCCTTTCAAATTCTCCCATATACCACTTCCACTCTCCTTCAGACCCTTGGCCTCTGTTTCCCTGTCACTTTATGCATATATGTATATGAAGAGATATTCCTAAATATAAGCTGTTAAGTCTGTACAATGTGACTTGTGCGTATGTTTGCAAGGCTGACTTTGGCACTGGACACTGATGGCATGCTCTTCCCTGGGGAGGCCTTGACTCATGGCCCTTGCTCTCTTCTCTTATCTCAGGCACCTCACTCATAGCAACCTGTTCCTTGAGCCATAATCCCCAAAACTGACTAAGTAGCTTTCTACCTGACCAAAAATAGAAAGTCTAGACATATCTATGACACAGACAGTCTGCAGGAAGAGTTCCTGCCATATCTCAATCTCTGATCGTTTCCCCAGAACCAACAACGATTAGACTGAGGCTCTCCTTAAATATCTGCTGAGAGTAGCTGGAAAATGGGCCAATCATGATGTGGGATAGATTCTAACTACCCCAAAGCTTACCTAGAAGATAACAACTATGGTCAGATAACCTAAGGGTGGCCATAAGTAATTGTTTCTGCTCCTCTGGGCATGACTGAGGTAGGGAGCCCCACTCCTGGGCTCCCTTCTGGCTGGTCTCTGCTTCTTTGGAAAGCATTTGCTGAAGGCTGTAGTGTTTTCTAACAGCAAAAAGAAAAAATTATTTCTGAAGAGGGAGAAGTGTTGTTTTATTTGTTGGCAAACTGAAGTAGAATTCAAGAGGGACAGAAGTAAATGTTAAGCTCACAGGAAATGTTTATTAGCTCCTTTGACTCATTACTAAAGTATTATGAGAAGATTACTAATTATAACATTCAAAATCACCTTTTGAAAAGTAGAGTTTGCTGGTCCCAGACTTCTTCTGTTTTACACTAGGGACTATTGAGCCATTCAGAGCTCGGGAAGAAGGTTTACAGTAGACAGCTTCACTTGACAGACTCACTGAAAGACAGAAAGCAGCCTACAAATGCAGTTTCTTGGCTTTAGAAACTCACCCTGTCCTAGAACCTTGTTCACAATTCATGGTCAGAGCCTTAACCTAAACCTCACTTGGTGATGCTGCACTAATCAGAAAACCATGGTTGGATGTACATTTGAAGGCTCACATTGGCGTTGTAAGTACACTTTGTGCAGTAGACAGTGTAAGAAAGCACACGTTACAAACCAAACAGTGGAAGAAGAAAAGATTAAAGCAAAGAAATTTCCTCATGACTAAAAATTGGAGGCAACAACATTCATCAGTGTGAGGAGTCACAGGAACTGTGGTTTACATGTCAGCTTATGGAGATTTCCCATACAGGCCTTCCAGAGCATCTTTCTCAGGCTCAGTCCTAACAACATGTAGGTGCTAGACTGAGCAAGTCTCTGATTAGCATGGTATTGATTACTAAAGGTGTTGACTCTTCTGTTGGTTTATACTTACACTGTATTAAATCATAAAGCAAATGAAGCAGATAACTGATTTGCCCTTAAATTCCAGGAGGCATTTTACAGTCCCATGCCCCTGATTTTGGCTTTATACTTTCAGATCAGAGACAACCGTGTTTTCCCATATGCTTCTTCAGAAACATAAAATTTTGATGTTATCCCAAGTGCTTCCTAAACATCACAGAAGTTATGCAAATGAGATAAATCTGTCACTTATAGGTTGCCACTTATAGGTTTCAGTGCCATTCTTTAAGATTTTGGCCAAAAACACATATTACATGTCCAGGGAGGGAAAAAAAAGTACCACCATAATCTAGAACAAAGCATGTGACAGAAATCCTGGAGCTATCCATGAACACTGACCTTCTGATATCATCTATATGATTTTTCCATTAGTTCTTAAAATAGTTCTCACTGGTTTTTGTTAGTCATTTTTATATCATTTCTGTTAGGGTTAATATTGCTGTGATGAAACACCATGACCAAATGCAGCTAGGGGAAGAAAGAATTTATTTCACTCACAGATCCATATAACAAATATCATCACAGGAAGTCAGGGCAGAAACCTGGAGGCAGACTCTGATGCAGAGACTATGCAGGGATGTGGCTTACTGTCTTGCTCTTCCTAACTGGCTCATCCTGATTTCTTATAGAAATGCTTAGTCTTCTGGATGCATTTTCTCAATTGAGGCTTCCTCCTCCCTGATGACTCTATCTTGTGTCAAACTAACATAAAACTAGCCAGTACAATAATTATCATAAAATATCTGAGATAATTAACTTGTAAAAAGGAAAGGTTTGTTTTGGCCCATAGGGTTGGAACTTCTAAACCATGACTGTTTGGCCATTGCTTTAGGCCTGTGGAAAGATAGTTCTCATGCTAAAAGCACATGGCAGAGTAAAACCATTTCCATCATTAAAAGACAAGAAAAACAGCAAGATTTAATGCTAAATATGATCAATAGGCTTACTTAGAAAGCATTGGGCTACATTGGGATAAGAAATATAATAAGAAAGTGTCTCTGATGTGAGAGTGACAACTGAGTAAAACTGATCTGGGTATTTCTGGTTTTGTAAACCTGCCTGCCCCTCCCTCTAATGAGGGCATACATCTATTCTCCCTTGAGAAGTGACGACTTACACAACAAATTCTGTTCATTGAACATTAAGCTATCTTCACAAAAACCTGTAAATTTCAACATCTTTAAAACCTGAATAGCTTTGGGAAAAACTTCCTTTGGGCTCAGAGTTCAAAAGACCACCCTGAGATTATGACAAGACCATGACAATCCCTTACCCTATACAAACCAGGAGAGGAAAGATATCTTGGTCTCAAAGTCCCACTATTGTATAAATGTAAAATATGGTCCCCAGAAAAGACATTTGAAAGCCCACTGAGCCCTCCAGTGGTAAAATTATGAAAATGTTATAAATATCCAGGCACCCTAAAGAGCTAAAGCCATGGAAACTAGAAAAACCTTTTCAAATCTACTTAGTACTTTCTATGGTCAGTTTATTTTCATATTTATATATTTTAAAATGGAGTTGAGTTAAATGTGGTACCCTAAGACATGGTTAGTGATTACAGTTCTGTGTACATTATCAGAATTGTGGGGAAAAAAATAAACAATAGGCTTTTCCAGACATCTGCAATAAAGACCAAAGAGTAGACATTTGGGTTTTAGATTCCCCAGGGATCTTCTTTATATGTCCTGGTCATTTCATGTACAGATTGTTGACAGTGTCATTTCATGCCTTTGCAGACAAGGTGCAAAGAGGAAAAAAATACCACTGAGGCATGGAGAGGTCAGAACAGCGGGGAGCTAATGTAGGTGGAAAGGTGGTCAGGACAGAACTGAAAGGAGGATTATCTAGGAAACAGCACATGGGGAAGTGAAGGATGCTTCACAGAGCAGTTCAGCGTGCATGGGGACCTAAGATGAAGCAAATCCACATGTACAATGACCTCCTAACTAGCAGGAGAGAAGGGTGGGCACTCCTTATGGATTGCTGAAAAGCCTTTCTTTGGTCTGTTGTTTAAATTATTTTTCCATTCCCCAAGCAAATCCCAGCCCAGAAGACATTGTGATACCACTAAAATCTGCAATTCCTTTGCCCTGGCTCAGGCCCAGTATGGTCCCTGTAATCTCATGCCCTGTTCAATATCCACTCCACTCATTCTCCCACACAAGGTCCACTGGCCTACTGAAAGCGCATCTCTAGCTAGCTGCCAGGCCTGTTGTTCTGGCTCTTCCTGCTCCATGCACATCTCTTTTGACATCAGAAAGGGCATCCTAATGCCTTAGTGCTTCAATTCCTTTGTTTCTCAAAAACTCTCTTCATCTACCAACCTTTGCTTAAAATCTTCTCCTAACCCCAGCATTCTCCTCGTTCCTTACCACCTCCCCAAGGGCACTCTTACCACCTGTGACTATTCTCCACCATTTGTTCCTAGTCCCGTCATGGTCTCTATATCTGTCTTCCCATGTTGGCCTGACCATACTTGACACATGCCCTAGCACTCATTCACTGGCCACATGCTCCTAGCCCAAGCCCTGTGAAACTCAATAACATAAAGCTGAAGATTTGTTTCTAAGTGCACCACAGAGTGCTCCTACAGGAAAGCTTAGGCAACATCTTAGACTCCCTTCAAATAGAATCATCATCAATATTACTAACTTTGCAATATGAGTTTTATTTTTTTAATGTTTACATTTTCATTTACTTATTTATTTAGTATTTATTAGTAATAATTATCATGTATTATTTATTTAATACATGAGTACTCTGCTGCATGTACACCTATATGCCAGAAGAGGGCAACAGATACTCTTATAAATGGTCATGGGCCACAATGTAGTTTCTGGGAATTGAACTCAGAACTTCTAGAAGAGCAGCTAGTGCTCTTAACATCTGAGCCATCTCTCCTGCCCAGAGTTTCCTTACTTCTTCATTATCAGTAGCTTCTCCTGATACTCTACTGTGTTGTACATGACAGCCATCCTGCCCACAACTAAATGGTACAGACTGAGCAGCTATATCTCCCTCATACTCAAAAGAGAATAGTACACATGGCCCATTTCCTGTGCAGTCTTGCTGCCTGAAGTTCCAACTTCATCCTCTATACTCTGAACCATTTGAATTCTGACCAACTTCTATATCACCACACCTTTGATGTGAAGTTCCACTCACCTTCCAGGATGAAAAAGAAAATCTTGATAAAAACCACATGATATTGGTACAGAGACAGGCAAGTAAATCAATGAAACAGAATTGAAGACCCAGAAATAAACACACCTATGCTCACTTGATCAAAGGAGCTAAAAACAAACAATGGAAAAAGGACAGCCTCTTCAACAAATGGTGCTGTTTCAACTGGGAGTCAGCACGTAGAAGAATGTAAATCGGTCCATTCTTATCTCCTTGTACAAAACTCAAATCCAAGTGGATCAAACACCTCTACATAAAACCAGGTACACTGAAACAATTAGAAAAGAAAGTGAGGTACCAGAGCTTAGAATACATAGCCACAGGGAAAATTTTCCTGAGCAAAACACCAATGGCTTATGCTCTAACATCAAGAATCAACAAATTGAAATCAAAAAAGAACTTCATGAAATTGCAAACTTATATAAGGCACAGGACACTATCAATAGGACAAAACAGCAACCAACAGATTGGGAAAAGATCTTTACCAATCCTATATCTCACAGAGGGTTAATATTCAATATATACAAAAAACTCAAGAATTTAGACTTTAGAGAATCAAATAATCCTATTAAAAATGGGGTACAGACTTGACAAAAATTCTCAACTGAGGAATCCCAAATAGCTGAGAAGCACCCAAAGAAATGTTCAACATCCCTAGCCATCAGGGAAATGCAAATCAAAACAACCCTAAGATTCCACCTCACATCAGTCAGAATGACTAAGGACAAAAACTCAGATGACAGCAGATGCTGCCGAGGATGCGGAGAAATAGGAACACTCCTCCATTGTTGGTAGGGTTGTAAGCTAGAACCACAGCTCTGGAAATCAGTCTGGCAGTTCCTCAGAAAACTGGACATAGTGCTACCTGAGAACACTTGTGATACTTGAGCTCAAGCTCTGCAGCACCTTAACTTTCCTAACACTTCTTTCTGCACACCTGGCAGGTACTTTTTCATTCCCCAGTGAGGGGACTGCTCCCAGATCCTGCTATTACTGTGAAGTGTTCCCCCAAGGAGCGTCTGTCCTATGTCGAGAAGAACTCTGCAGACTAAACTTTATCATCTCAGTTTTATTCTTCCTCTTCTCTGGACCTGTTTTTCCTGAATAACTTTTTAGCTTTATAGTTATGTGTATCCAAAGCATATGATGTTCTTCTTAAAGTTGTCAGCTCAAAATGTCATCTCTAATATATGCCCAATTTGTCCATCCATTCCCTTTTCACTTACAATTTTTGGCATTTATTGTTCAAGATGAAACCATAAGGATATTTTCATTTCAGATTATATTTAGAATGTTTACCTACATTCACCGGTAAGATTCAAGATCCAGGGTTGGAATACAATGGTATGGCACTTACCTAGCAAATGCAAGGGGGATTCAATCCCAGCCATATACAAAAGACAAATACTTAAATAACTACAAGGCATAAAATATGGACAGCTTTGCAATCATACCTCAGGGAAGAATTTTAAATGTAATAACATTTACCCCATATTAAATACATATTAAATGTAATAAAAATTACCCCATAGTTTGTAACTTACTCTTCTGGTAAACGTCATTAAATATGCATTAATATTAGCTGCTTTTCCATGTACTCCCATGAACCATGAGATCTGGCTCTATCAGTAAACGGAAATTTCAATTATATAACTATTTTCTACTTAACACCAGCCTTCAAACTTAATAAGATTATCACTATGAAAATTGTACCTACAGTGTTGGCAACAGTCTTACCACACCAGGAAGAAAAGTTCCTATGCTTCAGTGTGGCAGCTGCTTGCAGGGTAATATGCACTGCAACTCAGCCTCCCTCCCTCTCCCCCCACCTCTCTGTCTCTGTCTGTCTCTGTGTCTGTCTCTGTCTCTCTGTCTGTGTTTGTCTCTATCTGTCTGTCTCTGTGTCTCTGTCTGTCTCTCTGTGTCTCTGTATCTGTCTCTCTATCTCTGTCTCTGACTGTGTCTCTGTCTCCCTTTCTGTTTTTCTGTCTCTCTGTCTCTGTCTGTCTCTATCTCTGTCTGTCTCTGTCTCTCTGTCTGTCTGTCTCTCTCTCTCTGTCTCTCTCTCTTTCAGTCTTCAAACTGAGGACAATACCACTATTTTTAGAGCATTAAGAAGTCTGCAGATGCTGATAACTGTGCAACTCATTTCCTAGTTCCTTGACACTACAGCAGGCTAAAGAATACAGAGGCCTGTAGAGTTCTATGAAAGCACAGGTCAGGAGTTTTACAGACACATCTATGTGATCTCTCCTATCAGGCCTGCTCTGTGCCCCAGTGCCACCCCACTCTAGCCTCTAAGAACAATCCCAAGCCAATGTCAGGGCCTCTCAAAACAGACACCATCGACGTGTAGGTTTTAATTTGCTCAGAGCTCTCCCTTACAACACAAAGTCTTTAGCAACAGCTATTATTTTCTCATTCACTTTAAGTTCTGAAGAAACACGAAATCCTCCCCTGTTCTAGTAGCTGTACGGCTCCACTTGGACGGCAAATTACGGTTCCTTTCTACCTTGCAGCAGTAGTCATCCCTCACCTACATGCTACCATCTAGAAATGAGTCACTTCCTTTTCTGGGAAAGATTAAAGTGCAATTCTACAGACAAACAGTGGGAAAGCTAGGAAGTTACTAACTTACCCAAAAAGGAAACTCAACCACTGTCTCTCACTGAGTGAAAATAGGCAGAGAAAATAAATGGACAGAGTATAAATGTGAAGTGCAGAGGCACCTCCATGAATTGAAACGCCTACTTCAAGGTTGGGAGGGAGGGAGGAAGAAGTCCCAGAGGAGAGCTATCCCTTGCTCAGCCAAACGCAGCTGCCCTGGCACATTTAACATGCACAACCTCAGGCAAATCTTACCTAAACAATGAACAGATTCATCTCCAAACCCCAAGAGGTATGTTTTTTTGATTTATTAAATATGAAATAATACATTGCATATATACAGAGTATATATATTCATGTATAATATACATAATATTATATATATAAAACGGGAGAGCCTGTATGTCTTCAGTCACTGAAATGATTCAGATTCATTTAGAGGTCATCCCTTTGTACTGCTGATCAGTGTTCCAGTACACTCCAATTCACTCATAGTCTTGTCTCATAATGGCTGCTGGGTGGTTTTAACTTTTATGTTATTGTGAACAGGACCAGAATTTTAAAAATATTCCTTCTAGTGGAACATTCTTTCTGCTTCTCACAATGTAGTAATCTGGAGACTCTTGCTAAGAAAACAACTTTCCAAAGATGCTAACCACTAAAATACTCCCATAATCCTAGCTAAATCTTCAAGGACTGGAGCTCTCATGGTGCCTTTTCTCTTTGACAAAACTCCTGTACAGATAAAAATAAGTCAGTAAAAAATAAATAATCTGACTGTTTATACAATCACACCTCCATGGAGCTTAGAGGTGGCTTAGCAGTTAAGAACATTTGTTATTCTTCCAAAGACCTAAGTTTAGTTTCCAGCACCCACATCAGGTGGTTCTATAACTCCAGGTCCAGGGTATCTGATAGGTACTTCTGGTCTCTGTAGGCTTGCTCTCTCTCACCCTCTCGCTTTCTTGCTCTCGCTCTCTCTCTCTCTCCAAAAGAAGGCCTTTAATTTCTTGTAAAAATTATCATTTCTATTAGATATATGTGAATAAGCAAAAAATACAACATAGACAAAGAATGGGGACCTTGGTCTTCTTTTTGTTGTAAGTGTAGGGGGAAATCTGGCTTTGCTAGACATCTGTCTCTAATAAAACACAGCCTAAGTAATGAATATGTCACACACACAAGAAATCTCTGATAAGAAAGGATGAGGTGAGTAGAATACTGAGCAAGGGAAAAATAACTATAAAAATGAGACCTGAGTTGATATTGTTTCAGCTCAGGACATTAGACAACCCAGTTATCTGATTCCAGAAGAAGGAATACATGTGAAGTGAATTCAGAATTCTGCTCTTCCAGGGGCAGCATTCGCAAAAGCTCAGGAAGCCTAGGAGACTGTGACAATAGAGGCCATAGCTTCAGGGGGTGAGGAAAGGAGCCTGCCACTTGTCATTGTGGAATTATCACAGACCTGTAGCCACACTGCAAATGTGAGGCTCCCAGAGACCATCTGCTGACGGAACCAAGGACACAAAGGCTCCCTGTCAACCAGAAGAGAGAAATCTGCTGCAAACCAAAGTACAGAAATCTTGCTTTATACCTGTGTTTGTTTGCTTCAAGCTCAATGCCAGCTTCGATCTGAGCATCTACAGCTGGGTCTCCATCCATCTTTCTATGTTCATGTTTTCCCTTTACAGAAACTCCATTCCTGTTTGCCCACACATACAATCACATTCCTAAGTCTCATGGCTTTCTACCTTTGTTTAGACAGATAATAAATAGATGTGAGGACCTAGATAAAGTCCTAAATGTGGCATCCCACATGTCAACAGGGCTAATTTAATTCTGAGAACTCAATACTGTGGGAAATATAGTTCGATTCTGATGGTAACTTGCCAATCTCCCTACTAAACAACATACCTATGCAGAATGAGGTCACCTTATGTACATTCAAAGTTATTTTGACAAATATGTGACCTGGGACCAATCCTGACTAGAGTGTATGAATCTTTCAGGGAAAGCATCCCTTGCCCACATTGCACATGAAAACCTGCAGCATGTAATCAGGATGCACAGAAGATGACAAAGGAGCCCGTGGAGCATATTCACAGCCAAGGCTGGGAGAATACACATAATGTGAAATCTCTTGATTGCATATTTTCCCAATAACTGACTTGGACATGCAAGACTTTATTTCTAAAATATTCATCTTTACTCATACACTGAATAACAACTTTATCCATAAACTTGTAAACTTATTACCAGAGGAAGGTAACTACTTGGTATAATTTGGAGATTTATATCTTGTAACCTCTGATTACAAGAAGTTTAATAAGCCCACACAAAACAATAAAAGGCCCATTACACGGCCAAGTAATAAAAAAAATGCCCGTGGTTCAACTAAGCAATACACTGCAAATACAAGCATTATGTATATACCCTTCCTGCAATAAACCTCTGCTTCTCCCAAAGTATTTGCAAAGTATTACTAATGGAGCATCAATTGTAAATGTAACCCCTGGCACAGTATGGCATAGAATATAATAAAGGCATCAATACTAAGGAAAAAAGTATGCAAATCCATCCTAACATGAAAATAAAGGACAACTGGATGCTCTGGAAAGAAGAATTTTCATTTTATTACATACAAAAACTGTGATGGATGGGTAGTGGGTGTCAGAGGACACTTCACACTTGCTAGTCTTAAAAGCACAAGTCTGTAGTAGCAGATAACCAACTGTGAAGTTTGCAGAGAGATTTGTATATAATTTACTTTTTATTGTATTTCATGTTCTTTGGTGTTCTACCAGCATATGTGCCTGCATGAGGGTGTCAGATGCCCTGTTACTGAAGTTACAGACAGTTGTGAGCTACCATGTGGGTTCTGGGAACTGCACCTGCATCCTCTGGAAGAGCAGCCAGCTCTTACCTGCTGAGTCCTCTCTCCAGCCCCATGTTGGTAGCTTTTGTGACAGCTAAATATACTTGTTGTCTGGCCACAAAATACCTATCATATTAAATTTTTATTGACTCAGCAATGAATTCCTAAATTTTAAAAATGCAATTCAGGTAAGTTTACTACTGCTGAAAAACCTATTCAATAAAAATGTCAATTATTTAGTATTCCAAACCACAACACCAAAGTGTTCCATTCATTACAAACTAACAAGGCTCCAAATATCCCCCCCTTACTGTATTCTTATTAATACCACATCCATGGCTCTACAGTTTCCACTGATATTTCTCCATTGGCTAAGTGCAGAGTTAGCCAGAAGTGATGAGAATAATGTTGACAGCAATAATCTCAGCATAAATACTTACCAGGGGTTTACTAAATACCACCCACTGTCTTAAGAGCATTTAATCCTCAGAGTAACCTGATGAGAGCTCACAAGAAGCATTTCATCTCTTATGATGAACCACAAGTGGAACATGAGCAGACACAGAGGACAGGTAGAGTTTTTAATAAGAAATAAAGACAATAAAAAATGCAGTTCAAAACTCACAGCACCACAAATGCCAAATTAGTGACCTTTATGCTGGCACCGGCATCCCAAAGGGAGAAAGGAGATGATCTGCCATGGGCTCTGGCACTCAGCAGTTCTGGAATATTTTTTCAATTATTTCTTTTATTTTTGTTACTATGGTAACATTTCTCCCTTCTCTTTCCTCCCTTCAAACACTCCTATATACCCCCTTTGCTCCCTTTGAAATTTATGTCTTTCTTTTCATTAATTGTTGGCATGCACATATATTTTTAAACATAACCTACTCGGTCTCTATGATGTCACCAATATGTATGACTATTCAGTCTGTACAATGTTACTTAAGTGTGTGTTTTCAGAGCAGGCCATCTGGAATTGGATAGCTAATTGTTGTGCTCTTCCCTGGGGAAGACTGTTTCTCACACTCTTGACATTCTCAGTTGTCTAGAATGTTTTGTGTAGGGTTGAGACCTAGTAGGCTTTTTCCCCTCCATTTTAGCATGTCTGCTATTGTTGTCCTAAGGATATATTAGTGGCACACATACATTGGTGATAACCAACAACTCCATAATTAGGCTCAAGACCCTTTCAACTAGACAGAAATCATAACTCTGGAATGGGAAAACTAGCCACATACTCACAGATAGTAAAGTTATGGAACTTAGAGGAGAATCTGTAACTGCCACTTTACTAAACCAGTATCATCTCTAACTATACTCTCAATATTTATCCTTATACCCACAGGTAAGTGGGTATATATAACCAGGACACAAATATCCACCATGTGCACAGCAGCCTTAGTTAAAATAGCCAGAAGCTGGAAAGAACCCAGATGTCCTTCAACAGAGGAATGGATACAGAAAATATGGTATATTGACACAAGGGAGTACTACTCAGCTATTAGAAACAATGACTCTATGAAATTCCTAGGCAAATGGATGAAACTAGAGACTATCATTCTGAATGAGGTAACACAGTAACAAAAAAGCACATGTGGTAGGTACTTACTGATAAGCAGATACTAGCCCTCAAAAGCTCTGAATACCCAAAAAACAATTCACAGACCTTATGAAGCTCAAAAAGAAGGAAAGCCAGAATGTGGATGCCTCAGTTCTTCTTAGAAGAAAGAACAAAACACTCATGGAAGAAAATACAAGATCAAGTAGAAGGAGCAGGGATTGAAGAAAAGATCATTCACAGACTGCCTCACCTGGGGATCCATCCCATATACAGCCACCAAACCCATGCACTATTGCTGATGCCAAGAAGTGCTTACTGGCAGGAACCAGATATGGATGCCTTATCAGAGGCTATGCCAGAGTCATACTGATACAGTTGAAGATGCTTGCAGCTAACCATCGGACTGAAAATGGAGACCCCAATGAAAGAGCTAGAGAAAAGGCTGAAAGAGTTGAAAGGGTTTGCCACTTCATGAGAAGAACAACATTATCAACCCACCAAACCTTCCACAGCTCCCATAGACTAAAACACCAACCACTGAGCACACATGGAGAGATCCATGACACCAGTTGCATATGTAGCAGAGGACAGCATTGTCTGGTATCAATGGGAGAAGAGGCCTTTGGCCCACTGTAGGTGTGTTTTCCCAGTGTAGGGGAATGCCAAGGCCCTGAGGTGGAGAGGGTGGTTGGAAGAGGGAGCACCTTCATAGAGGCAATGGGAGGGGGGGATGGGAGTGTGTGGGGGAATGGGATAACATTTGAAATGTAAATACAGAGAATATACAATAAAATAATTTAAAAAAGAAAAAATTGGTAGGACTTGAATAACTTCAAAAGAAGATTATTAGGATTTATTCTCCAACTTCTTGTCCATTAAAAAGAAAAGGCTTGGAAAGCAAAAACACACAAACTTTCTAGACAAAAGGAAGTAAATAGCCTTACAAACCAAAGTCCCCACCCTCACTGTCCCACTGCCTCCTGTGTGCCTCATGAGGTCATAGGTGTGAACCTGAGGCTAGGAAGGCACACTGAATGAGTTAAGATGTCCTGAGTAGGGGATGTTTGTGACCACCATGGCCAGAGTGACAGTCCAAAAAAAGACAAGAAAGTAGCTTTGGTTTAACATGACTAAATAGCCAGTGTTGGTTCAAATTTCAAGAGTTTGACACTGAGAAGTTTATTGTAGGTGTATTTAAGTACAATTGGGTGAATTTTTTCCTTTTCTTTTTTTTAAATGTTTTTTTAAAGATTTATTTATTTAATGTATGTGGGTACAGCATAGCTATCTTCAGACACACTAGAAGAGGACATCTAATCCCATGATAGATGGTTGTGATCCATGTGGTTTCTGGGAATTGAACTCAGGACCTTTGGAAGAGTAGCCAGTGCTCTTAACTGTTGAGCCAACCCTTCAGCCCTTTTTCCCCCTTGATAATAATTTACCCAATCTCATGCACCCAAGAAACCTTAAGACATGACTACACCAAAATTCTTTGTAACGTACATATGACATCTTTCATAGAGATAGAATCTATAAATTGGTAACGTCATAATACGGGTATGGAGGAGGACCAGTGCTGTTTCAGGAACAGAGAGCCCACAAAGGTTACTGGGCTTTCAACCCCGTCTGCTCCTAGCCTTCTCGGAATAAAACATTTGAAGAGATAACACTGTTTAACATCCTGGTTCTCCTGTGTGTGAGCACAGGAAAATGTGCCTCCCACGTACCGAGGTCATCTTTTACTTAGAAAACATAAAATTAGGAATTGTGATTCAGGCTTTGTGTTTTAAAAGGCAGAATAGAGAACAAAAGAACAAATCTTACTTTAAAAGGAGAGTCAGGAGAACTAGGAATTGGAAAAGAAAGCTAATTCCCAGTCATCCTTCTAGAACATGAACTTCTCAGGGATCTTCCAGGTCAGCATTTGGCATTTGGTCAAAGGCCGGCACAAGCAAAGGTGGTTCATTTGGTGCCTAGGGCCCTGATGTCTAACCAGAAGCAAAGATGCTCTTAAAAAGCCAGGCAACACTTGGAAGTCTGATGTTCAGACATGTTCACAAAAAGCCACATGGAGAGGACCTGGTCCGTCATTCCATATTGTTCCTCTTCTACCTTCTTCCTTGATTTATTCTTTCATATTTCTTGAGAAATTAATGAAGAAAGAAGGAGAAAATAATAGAATAAAATTAAGTGAATTTTTCTTTCCTGGCAGGTACTAAGCATTCCCTATAAGGTTCTGGGAGGAAGAATTTACACTCTGCTAGTGGAAGGGCATGACAGTGTTCTAGTCTGGGCTTGTTCCCCAGGACATCCACAACTTGCTTTCCCCCTTATTCATCTCAGATGACAGTGACAGTCTGACCAATGATTGAAATTGGTGGGGAGAAAACAAGTATTTCATACCCACTTAGCTGCATGACCTCCTAACTGGGTTCCATTACCTTAGTGTGTGGTTTGACATGAAATGCCAGCCTTTGGCTCATGTGTTCACAGCTGTGCACTGGCTGTATAAGCTGTGGGGCTATTTGGACATGGGGTCAAGCTAGCAGGCACTGAGGCACAGGGCCAGGGCTTGAGAGTTATGGTCCACATCAGCTTTTCTGCTCAAGCTTTGGCAGAACCTTCCCCTAATGAATTAAGATTTCAGGGGACTAATCACTGGGTGAGGAATAGGCAGGACTTCCAGATCAGAGAGGGGAAGAGAGGAGACAGGAAAAGTGACTTGCTTTTGGACAAGGAGAGCTTGAAGGAAAAATGTAGCTAAGAGGCTGCCTGTTTAGATGGCAGATCCACCAGAATTCGCCACAGGAGGAACTAACTCAGAATGGCTTACAAAATGAGGATGCTACTTGCTGTACCCAGCGACTGTGTTACCTGTTGACTCTAAACTAAGTTTGTGTGATGTTTTCCTTCACACAGTGACTCAGCCGGGTTCCAGAAAGAAAGCTAGGGAGGCAAAGCGTGGGTTTGCGAGAACTACAAACCAGCTAGCCCTGTGAATTTGGGATGGTTCAGCCAAGAGTCACCCTACCCCATTCTCTCTGTCTCACTAGCCTTTCCTCCTATTCATCTCCATGCCTTTGTGTCCCACCCACCTACCTGTAGGAACACTCTACCAGTGGCCCTACAGCCACCACACTTTCTTAGGTTCCAGACAACAGCAAACAAAATGAAACACTCAACAAACACAAGGACAGATGTCTGTACCAAGAAATACTTCCCGCATGATAACCCCAGAGGCCTAGATCCCAGCCCCAAAGCACAATCATGAACAGTCAAAACAATGTGACTCCTCCAGAAGCTAGCAACCTTATAATAGGCCCTGAGAAAGGCAGCTTAACAAGCATGGGACAAGGACTTCAAAATAACATTTATTATACGTTCAAGAACCTTAAAGAGGGTATGAAAAAAAAATGCCTTAATGAAGACTGTCAAAACACAAATTGTTCAATAAAATAAAAAACCTAAGACAGTAAGTAAAATTTAACAAAGAAATATAACCACTAATAAAACCCAAACTAAGAATAAAATGGAAATGAAAGTCTTGGTACATCAAACAAAAACCTAAGAGATTAACCTCAGAGCCAAAGACAAGGTGGGGACAAATTCAAATCTTGAAGACAGGGTAGAAGAAATGGATATAGCTCAGTAAGAGAAAATGTTAAAACAAACAAAAATTCCAGGCACAACATATCCAGAAAATGTGGGCACTATATAAAGAGCAAACCTATATATCATAGGTATAGAGGAAGAAGAATGCAGGTCAAAGACCCAGAGAAAACTTTAACAAAAGCATAGCAGAAACTTTCCCAATCTAAAGAAAGTGATGTCTATCAAGGGATAAGAAATATAGAGGACACCAAAAAGCATAGGGCCAGAAATGAAACTTCCCATAACACTAATAATCAAACATTGAATGTGCAGAACAAAGAAAGCAACAAAAAGCTACAAGCCAAAAAGTCCAAGTCACACAGACCATTAGTATGATACCTGTATTGACTCTGGAAGCCAAAACAACAGAAGAAAGCCCAGGGCAGATGTTGCAAAAGCTCCAAGAGATGACACCAGCCCAAAACCTGCAAAATTATCTATCACAATCAATGGAAGAATATTTCATAATAAAATCAAATTTTAGAAATTCTTACCTACCAATTCAGCTCTTCTGAGTCATAATGTCCTCATGGGAACAGTCACACATCTAGGAGAGCAGTACTACTCTTGAAAGGAGCAGTTTGGAGGGTAAAAATAACAAGTCGTGGATTATAGTTACTGGGTAAATGGAAAGTCATGTATTGTAAAATCATCAAGTACTGCAAAAAATTGCATTTGTGTGTGAGTGCGTGCATGCATGAATGTGCGTGCTTGAGTGTGTGTGTGTGTGTGTGTGTGTGTGTGTGTGTGTGTGTGTGTGTGTACAGCATGGGAACTCAATCTGGGTGCTGAATGGTCATTTTATATTCAGATGTGGCTGATGTGAATACTACCCCCTTGTGTTAATAACAGGTATGTCTGAAATAGAATGATAAATCATAGGAAACTTTAGTGGACTATGTTGAACTGTGCTATGTATTATCTTGTATTATTAAAGCTATCATTTTTATAGTATTTTCATTAGAAAACAATCCCATGATAATGAACCATGTAGATAACATTAAAAAAAATAGTATTTTTACAGTATGTTTTTTCCTCAATAATTATACCAACAGTTGTGAAACCACAATATGTTATTTGTTGTGATTCTGTAAGCAGAATCTATGAAGCCACACAAACTAAAACATAGCAAGTATTCAAGCTCTGTGGATAAGGAAACTATACTGGCTGGTTTTGTGTCAACTTGCTACAAGCTGGAGTTATCACAGAAAAAGGAGTCTCCCTTAAGGAAATGTCTCCATGAGATCCAGCTGTAAGGCATTTTCTCAACTAGTGATCAAGGTGGGAGGGTACAGTACATTGTGGATGGTGCCATCCCTGGGCTGGTATATCTGGGTTCTATAAGAAAGCAGGCTGAGCAAACCAGAAGAAGCAAGTCAGTAAGTGACATCCCTCCATGGCCTCTGCATCAGCTCCTGCATCCTGACCTGCTTGAGTTCTAGTCCTGACTTCCTTTGGTAATGAACAGCAATGTGGAAGTGTAAGCTGAATTAACCCTTTCCTCTTCAACTTGCTTCTTGGTCATGACCTTTAGTGCAGGAATAGAAACCCTCACCAAGACAGATACATACCAACTATTTTAGAAGCAAAGCTGACAGATTCAAAAAAGCCAATCTTGACACTGGTAGTGAGTGTCACAAACAACACAGCAGCCACAGAAGTTTCATATTGGGTGGTGCTCTAAGGTGAATTTGTTATGTCCCTGCGTGCAGCTTCCTTATCTAATGACACTGTTCACAGAAGAGTAGGTGACATGTCTGCTGATATTCTTGATCAGGTAATCCAGGTAATTAAATCTGCTCCACTTCCAATATTCAGAATCCAGCATCTCTCTGAGTCTACAGACGTTACAAAGTGTTCACGGCTGTTGGTGTATCAATGATGGAGACTTTAAAGCCGAGTCTTATTTTTGCAAACCTCTTGAAACGACTTCTGCACATTGTGTACATGACCCAATTGGCTTATTTCTTAAGGAGCATGAGATTGGTCTTTTGGGGAAAGGTTCGTAGTGTTTGCACCGGTGCATATGATGCTCCAGCTATGTTACGATATGTTGATCTGGATTCAACATTTCGTACTGAACGAGTCACCGAAAGTCTTCGGAGATCTCTGTATGCTTCACTGGCAGATATTACCAATGAAGATGCTGCCACAAGAGTTACAGTAAGTAATGAAAAGTGTCATAAGGTCTGTTTGTTTCTTTGTGGGTTTTTTTTCTTTTTACAAGACAGGGTTTCTCTGTGCATCCCTGGCTGTCTTGGAACGCACTCTATAGACCACGCTGGCTTCAAACTCACAGAAATCCAGCAGCCTCTGCCTCCAGAGTGCTGAGATTAAAGGTACGAACCACCACTACCCAACACGATTCTGTCGGTCTTGTAAAGCTGAGACTTTAAACCATAGACTGTTTTTGCAACTGTGCTAGCCTGAGACGACCACCCGGGTGCTCAGCAGGCCTGGAGAGCAGACCATGCTGGAAATGAACTACTGCCATAGTTCATGAATGGGTTTAGCACTCCTGAGACCAGTCCTGAGAAGACCCCAGACACTCAGAGACCCTAGATGCCACTAAGAGGAGCACATAGGTGGTGGAGAACTGGAAAAGAAAGAGAAACGGAAGGATGTGGGCACAATGAAGGGAACTGGAGAGTCAAGGGCAGTAAAGAACAGCCTGATGTGAAAAGCTAGTGATACCATGGTGGAGTCCTGTCCTGTCCTACAACCAGGGTGGTCTGTGGGTCTATATCAGTCTACGACCACCAAAGGACCACCAGGTGGAAATCTCTGGTCTGGGTTGTGACCCAGGGATGTGTGAGGGCTGTGCAGAACCACCCCACCCCTTGATTGGGTATCCTGGGAGAGCCTGCCCTGCCTTCAGCCATCTGCAGTACAAGGCGATGATAACAGAGAACCGGGAGGAACCCCGGTGAGGTTTCAGTGTTGGTAGAGTGACAGGAGCCAGAGACTCCATACCAGACCAAGTCCTTGTGATTAATATTTGCAAGCAAAGAATTGCAGACAAGAGACCATACTGTGGGACACACTGTGACACAGTACAGCTTCTACAATGGGATTTCTTTTCTCTGTTGGGGCTGGAGGTTGCAAGGGGGGAGGGTGGGCACGCTGTGGGAGATGAGTAGGATTAGGTTGCATGACGTGAAAAACGCTTTCCCACTTACATCAGGAACCAATTAAGGAAGCTTGCTTCCTCCAAACGTATTCAGTATGATACCTGAAGCCTGGCCTAGAACAATAAGGAGACAAGGGGATACAAATAGGAGAGGGAGAAGTGAATGTATCTTTATTTTGCATATGATATTATTTTATATATGAAAGACCCTACTGTCTTCACCAGAAAAGTTCTACAGTTGAAATTCACTTTCAGCAAAGGATCCAGCTACAAATTGAAATCAGTGGCTTTCCTCTGTACAAATGACCAAAAAGACTGAGAACAAATCCAGGACACAGCACCATTCGCAGCAGTTTCAAAGAATAACAGCTTGAAAGCAAGTGAATGATTGGTTTAATAAAAACTTTAAGATGTTAAAAAAGACGGCAGAAGGTGAAAAGTTCTCCTATGCACATTCATCAGTAAGACTAATATTGTGGAAATGGCCATTTTTGCCAAAAGCAATCTACAGATTCAGTGTTATCCACATCAAAAGTATTCCAAATTGACAATATACTCTTAAACTTCATAAGGAAACACACACACAGACACACACACGGGGGGGGGGGGGATAGCTAAAATAGTCTTCAATAATAGAACAAGTTTTATTACAGAGTTATAGTAGTAAAAGCAGCATGCTATTAGTATAAAACAAAGCTTCATCATAAATCTACGGACACTTGATTTTACACACACACACACACACACAGAGAGAGAGAGAGAGAGAGAGAGAGAGAGAGAGAGAGAGAGAGAGAGAGATGAGAAAGAATGAGTAGCAGAGAGAAGCATATATAATTTTAAAAAACTATGTATGCATGAAAACGTCACCATTAAGCCCATCATCTTATAGAATAAATATACAGCATTAAAACACAGAGCATAAAAGTAGTCAAACAATAAACATGCAATTTAAAACGTAGTCTGTAAAATTCTATTCTCCCCCCCCCCTCACACACACACACACATACACATACACATCAACTATGCAAATAGAATTTTCTAGAAAAGGTGATAAAAACAAGTGAAAATTGATTTGGTTTTTACGAAACCAAAACCAATTTTTTTTTTCAGATCTTTATAGGGTTAAAACAATCAGAAAAATATTAAAACCCCAAAGGTCCCAAACTCATCAATTAATGAAAATTTTACATTTTTCACATTTTCCTTCCCATTATATAAACTTCTGTTTACAGATCAAATATACATGTTAATATTTACTGAGGTGATAAATGGAATATTTATTATAATTATTTAAGTATTTCTAGTTATTAGAAATTTAAATACTTCCCAATTTCCCAGTGAATAGTTTTCCAGGCATGGAAAGATTCTGCAGGTGTTTTAGATTGCATGTGTGATCATGTCCTGCACTAGATACTCAGAAGCCCATTCTACCTTCTTCTCTTTTTGTTTTTAAGTTGAAACATGCTTACTGACAGTAGCCAACTCAAAGCCACTGAAATTCAGAAATACTGGGGACATTTTCCTGAGGTAAATTCCATTAAGGAAAATATATAGAAAGAAAAAATTTCCAGGAAGGACACAAAAACAAGTAATGGAAAGAAAAAAAGAAGTTCTATTGATCTTCCTGTCTTGCCCATTATTCACTTATTTCATAAATAAATGTCTGAGCAACTGCTGGGCATCAGATGAGGTGCTGCTTAAAGGGGCACGTAGTCAATTGGCACCCTTGATAGGGGACACTGACCACTCCTATGGTGGTATGGATGAGAATGGCCCCCGTAGGTTCATATATGAGTGAGTGCAACCACTTGAAAGGATTAGAAGGATTAGGAGGTGTGGTTTCATTGGGCTAGGTGTGGTCTCATTAGAGGAAGTGTGTATCTAGGCGTGAGCATTGAGCTTCTAAAAGCCCATGACAAGCAAAGTCTGGCTATCACTTTCTTGGCTTGAAGATCAGGATATGGCTCTCAGTGACTGCTCCAGCACCTGTCTTGCATGGTGTCACCCCACCCACCCCCAATGATTATGGATTAACCTCTGTAACTGTAAAGCAAGCCCAGAGTTACATGCTTCCTCTTATCAGAGTTGTGTTGAATATGGTGTCTAGTCACAATAAAAGAACAGAGGTTAACACAATGCCCTTAATTCACAGAAGTCATTTTTGGTAACTGAAGGTCATTTCCTGCTCATTGCATGGGGAATGAAATAAGGAGCTATGGTGAGTTTTAGTTATTTCCTCTGCATGGTGAGTTTTAGTTACTTCCTGTGCATGGTGAGTTTTAGTTACTTCCTGTGCATGGGGAGCTTTAGTTACTTCCTGTGCTCTGACAGCCACAGCCTTGATTCTCCAGCTACAGTTTGATCTCATAGCTGAAAGAAAAGAGGATTCTCCTCACACTAGTGTTCCGTGGCTTTTTTAAAATGCTTGCTCGGAATTGAAGAAATATCTATAAGAGTTACATAGGGGATTGTGAAGTTTTGGGGATGTTCTGTTCTCCTGTTCCAAATTATGTACAATCAACATGAATTATTTTATACCTACAAATCTTTTATTAACAACACTAATATAAAAATTCTTGTTGTTTAATGATTCTTTTGTTAGTATTGTGAATCCACATTTTACTTCTCTGTACTCTGGTGCCACCTAATGCTCAATTTCTCTGTCATATCTGTGTTTCTTTACCCTCCCATGGATGTTATTTCAAGCCTGGGTGTAACCCTGACAACAAAACTTCCCTTGATTGTTTCAAAATGTCCATCTGTCACCAAGCTCTTTACAACTGTTGCCACTGTTTCCATGACATTTCATTGTTTCTTCCCCAAACTCACAGATTACTGTAAGAAATTCAACAACATTGTCAGCGACTGAGTTCCCAACCTTTCAGAATTTACCTACAATGTGGTGTGACCTGTTTATGGGTATGGAGGTGAGATTTCCCAGAGACATGGAGATCCTCCATTTGTGAAACTGCAGTTGCTCCTAACTGAGGCTGAGAATTAGGCCTTTATAAACCTGTCATGCAGTTATTGGCCCTTGGAGGACACAGCTATGTTAAAGCTATTTCCTGAGATCAAATTCAGATGGTTTCCTGTGGCCAATGGCAATTCCCTGTGGAAGCATAATATCTGTGAAGCCACCATGACCCGCAGCGAAGAGCCAAGAGGTAGTTATGAACCAGGGCAAGAGGAAGTGAACAGAGCATCCAACCACCATCCTACTGAAGGTCACGTCTCTGTAAGTCTATGCCTTTACAAGTTCATCTTATTTGAGAGAAGTATATCCCTTAGAGAAAAATGCTATGATCCAATCTTCAGAGAGCACATAATTTACTTTGGGTCCAAAAACGGCTACTGGAAGAACCTTCTATTTGTAGATCTACCTTCCTATAGAATAGAAATTCTGGAAAACACACAAACCTTTAAAGATGCCCCAAAGAAAGCTAAGCATGGTGACCCAAGAAGTTGGTCTGTTGAGGCAGGAGAACAAAAGTCCAAAGCCTCAACTACATATCAAGTTCAAGGCCACCCTGGGCTACATAAGACCTTGTCTCAAAACAAACAATCAAATAAAAAAGATACTCAAGGCTCTAATATTCTCATTTATTTTTTATATTCCCAATTTGTTTTTACAACGTGAAGAAAAATTAACTATAAAATATAAATAATATTAAGTACATTAAGACTCCTTGGTCAGTACTCAGCACAAAAATCCAGTGCAGGACTGTGTGAATGGCTGGCAGCTAGAACAATCATAAGCTGAATTAGAATATTTGTATTTATATTTAAGTCTATCTGTTTAAGACTTTAAAAGTAATATTTCTGTAAAGGAGTTGTAACATTTCGAAAAATTCTCAAGCACACAAAATATTTAAAACTACAATTGTATTAGGCTCCCAATATATCCTTTTAACAAGATGAAACAGTAAACCACTTCGGTAAATACGTAAAATTGAGTATGAGGACATCCTTATGTCATACCATTCAACTGTATCTGATAATCTGGAAATTAAGGCCTTTCCTTCATTATGAGAAAGTTGTATAGCATTCAACTCGATTTCACGTTCTTAAAGTACCCACCATGCACAAGGCACACAGAAAGCAAAGGAAATAACCACAAGTGAATCTTGTGAGACCTTTCCCCTTGGAGATGTGATGCAGAGAAATTGCACAAAGGAGAACTTATCGAGGAAGCACAGGCAGCCCCTGACTTCCTGAACTGGGGAGGGTCGAAAGGCAAATTAGAAAGCTATCTCATCACAGTTTCATTTGCCCAAGGAAGCAACTGCAAATGGTAACTACAGGAACCATGGTGTAGAAACAGCCTACCTGGGAGCAAAGTTGCCTAGAGCATTCCCAGGAAAGAAAGGAGTTGAAGGGACAAAACAAAGAGCCTTGGACCCAGTCTTCTGTCCTCTCCAGATCTGAGTCACCATCACATCCTCCCATGAAGCCCAATCCAGGAAGACTGGACCTCCATTGTCTGCAAAGAGTATTAACGATGCCATTCTTGATAGCTGGGCTCTAATACGCCCATTGAACAAGACTTCTCAAATGTACCCCTTATCACAATAAAAATTGCAGTGTGCCTCCTCCATTCCTGAGCTCCATTCAGCTGGCAGGACACATGCAGCCAACCCCAGCCACAGGCCAGTGTGCTAGCTCCAGCATACCAAGCATTTCTTTCCAGGTCTGCACTCATCTCCTCTCAGGGACTGACTCCTAGACTGCTACCCCAAGCAGAGACCCAGGCTTATGTTAGGCCTGACTAAGCCAAGGGTTAGTTCACTTGTTTTGAGGAAGTAATTACATTTCCCTCTGTCAGCGCCTAGAGCACAGACACTCAGATCCACACCCTACTAAATCATCCTGCCTCTCAAGTTTGAAAACTCTTCATTTCATGATGCCCCTTTTCACACATGCAAGCGTCCACATTTCCTAGCAATTTACTTCTAAAAGGTCTATGAAATAGTAATGAGCAGAGAGCTGTATGAGAAAAATCCATCGCAGTGGTACTGCAAACCAGAGGAGCTGGGCCAGCTGGTGTTTAAAAACAATGTAATTAAGCTGCTGTATTTATCTCCTGAGAAAAGGGAACCTTTCTGGTTTTACTATCAGCAGAGCATCTGTCCTGTGTCTAAGATGAACAGTCTCTGGAAAGTAGGAGACAAGACATTGAAGATGCAATTCACTGTGTGTGTGACTCTCAGCGAATGTTGCTGCCTGGCAAGACTTGCTGACAAGGCCTTCTTAGAAGTCTCATCCTCCGATAAAGGAATCTCACTTGTATTGTCCTCAGACTCCCCAAAACAGTCTTTATGTAAAAAAAAATATATAAGAAAGAAGCAAGAGTCACCTTCTAGGAAACAGAACTCTCAATTTAAAACAAACAGACAAAAAAAAAAAAAAAAAACAAAAACCCAAAACCTCCTATTGTGGTGAAACTAGGGCTCTACCTGTTGCTCTTTTCCATAAAACGTACAGTGGATGGATGCCTTCTGATTGGTAGGCACATTGCATGTTTTCTTCAGAGGCTAGTTCATATATCCTTGTAAAGACAAATCCATCAAGTGTGAGTAACTGTTGCCTAATTAGTTACTTCATGTCTAAGTCAGAGTTTCTATTCCTGCACAAAACATCATGACCAAGAAGCATGTTGTGGAGGAAAGGGTCTATCCAGCTTACACTTCCATGTTCCTGTTCATCACCATAGGATGTTAGGACAGGAACTTGGAAGCAGGAGCTGATGCAGAGGCCATGAAGTGTGTTAACTAACTGGCTTGCTTCCCCTGGCTTGCTCAGCCTGCATTCTTATAGAACCAGGTCTACCAGCCCAGGGATGGCACAATGGACTGGGCTCTCCCCAATTGATCACTAGTTGAGAAAATGCCTTACAGCTGGATCTCATGGAGACGTTTCCTTAAGGGAGACTCCTTTCTCTGTGATAACTCCAGCTTGTGTCAAGTTGACATAAAACCAGCCAGTACACTTTAGTTTGGGGCACTAGTGGTTGAAATCTAGGTTTTACACAAGCTAAGCAAAGACTCCACCACCAAGCAGTAGCCCAAACTCCTTCCTTTTATGTAAGTTATTAGCACCCTATTAACTTGGGCATGGCCTTATTGGTACTTTCTACTAGAAGCCATTGCCTACCCCAGATGGCATTCATGCCTGAGTGTTAGGGAGCCTGTGTTCTCTGACTGCTGGCTGGCTATAAAGAGCACAGCGCACACAGACCAGAAGGCTGGGCATTGCTGACACAGTTTGTGAGCAGTCAGACTTACAGAACCCGCTGGAATGCATTCACTGGGCATTTGTAAAGTGGTGGGCAGGACAGCTTATGGTTTGGTCGTTTTTGCAATCTGTATCTCTACGAGAAATTGTTATGTCCCCTCTTCCCTTGCTGTGGCACTGTGCAATAAATGTGATTGTGAGCTCCTATGTACTTCAAGGTTTCCTTTTCTAGTTTGGAATATTCCTGCAAATCAGGTTCGTAAGTGAGAATGTCAACCATACTCCCATTTAAAATACAGAAGTTAGCCCTTATGTCTGAGAAAACAGACAGACTATAAAACCTCCATCTTCTTCACTGTGCTTTGGAGCCTTTCCATGAGCATTCTACCCAATCACTCCAAAATTATGTGGATAACACTTGCGTTTTCCTTTTATTGAAAACAGATATTTTTTTCTCACATGATATATCCGAATTAACAGTTTTTCTACCAATACTCCTTTTAGCTGCTCCCCACCTCCCCCCTTTCTGGATCCACTCCCCTCCTGTCTCTCACGAGAAAACAAGCAGGTTTCTATGGAATGATAATAATAAAATAAAACATAAGATAAAACTAAATTGGGATTGGAAAAAATAAACAAACAGAAGAAAGCAAGCCCAAGAGAAGGCACAGGAAATGAAGACCAATTTATTCACAGACAGGACTCCCATAAAAACACTAAACCATATATGCACAAAGGATATGTAGGGTAAAAAAGAGGAAAAAGAAATATATATATATACATGTGTGTGTGTGTGTGTGTGTGCGCGCGCGCGCGAGCGTGTCAGAGCCATACTGTTACAGATGAGGATACTTGCAGCTAGCCATTGGACTGAGCATGGAAACCCCAATGGAGAAACCAGAGAAAGGACTGAAGGAGCTGAAGGGGTTTGCAACCCCATGGGAAGAACAGCAATATCAACCAACCAAACCCCTCAGATCTCCCAGGGACTAACACACCAACCATTGAGTACACATGGAGAGACCCATGGCTGGAGTTGCATATCTAGTAGAGGATGGCATTGTCTGGCATCAATAGGAGAAGAAGCCTTTGGTCCTGGGAAGGCTCGTTTCCCCAGTGTAGGGGAATGCCAGGGTGATGAGGTGGGAGTGTGTAGGGAGCCGTTTGTGCCACACATGGTGCCGGCTTCCCGCCGAGAACTCGGCAAACAGAGCTGTTGCCCAGCCAAGAGACTTAATGCGCATGCGCCATATACGTCATAGTCCGCTCTCGGGGCATACTATTGAGTTACTGGAGGGTGCACCAATCAGGTAGCGACACGAGTCTCCTGGGCATATATAAGCAATGCTTTTCTCTCCCACGTGGAGAAGTCCCCTGCTCAAAGGAGAAGTCCCCTGCTCAAAGGAGAAGTCCCCTGCTCAGGGAGATCCCCTGCTCAGAGTATTGTACAATAAAGGTTGTTCACAGAAGAATCTGTTTGTTTGTTGCACGCCTGTTCCTATCGGCAGGAAGCGTGGGCGCGTGACAGGAGTGGGTGGGTGGGAGTGGGAGCATCTTCATGGAAGCAAGGGGAAGAGGGAGGGGGTATTGGAGAGGGGGAAAGGGGATATCATTTGAAATGTAAATGCATAAAATACCCAATAAAAAGATTTTAAAAATAAATATATATTCTTAATTAAGATAAATTTTATTTAAAAAATAAGAAATGACAAGACATTATGAGACAAGGACCCTCCAAAGATGCCAAACAATAGTACTTTAAAATATAACCCCCTCACAGAACCTGTTTGCCAAAGTTCTTTCTTTCCTTTATGCTAACATCAGGAGAAAAGCTGAAAGTACATTAAAAAAAAAAAAAAAAAAAGTTTGCATGTTCCACAGCTCTAACACTTGGATCACTGACTAAATCTGATCTCCAGCTCCCTTAGGCTATGAAATATGCTGCTGTCTGAGGGGAGTCTGTCCCCTAGGCACAGACAATGAGGCATCAGATTGCCTTCTCTGCCCTTCCCTGTTCTCCATACAGATTTTCCATTTGTTTTATACAAGTTCTAAGTGTCAGACTCTAATTAGGAGAGCAGCCCAGCCTACTTCTGCCAAACAGTTCTACATGAAGAGTGGCCGTGAATAGGACTCCAGTCTCAAGCCAAGGTCATGAGCGTTCCTGAACCCCAGCCAAACAGGGCTCCCCGTGCTTGAATGCCCGTGAAAGTCTAAAATCTCTCCACAGCTGAAAGAGCTGTGGTCTCTGCCAACCCTATCCATCTACCAATCAATACATGTTCACCAAATTCCAGCTGCCCGGCCATCCTGCAGTACCTTCAGCTGTTGTCTACACTGCTCCCCAACCCAGAACCTCCTACCACAATTACTTATTTCTCCTCTGGCCCTACATCTGGCAAAGGCCTGTTCACACTCTGCATTTCACTCAAACATCTTACTTCTCTAAAACACTCCTCATTTGGGAAAACCTTCTTCTCTTAAGACTTTTGCGGGGACCTTCCACAATATATCAGTATAGGTTTTGCCTTCAGAATGAGTAACCACACCTGTAATTAGAAATGATTTTTATAATTTTTAAGATGTATCAGATGCTTCTACTATTTTCGAAGCTCTATAAGAGCAGACGGTAGTCTTATATACTTAGCAAAGTATTACCAAGATGCTATATCTACCATCAGTTAGACATTTTATAAATATTTGTAGAAGGGGAAAAGATGAGTTGCTAAAACCATTGTTATTGGATTGAATAATCTTCCATACACACACACACACATACACACACACACACACACACACACACACACACACACACACACATGACTAATCCACAATATAGAAAGTTTTAAATAAATTGTTTTTCTATTTCCAACACATCAAGAAAGTAGCTATGTGCTAATGCTAATGAGCAGTCTGAGCAGCTACTCAATGCTGAAGAAAGTCACACAGTGTAATAACTAGACTCCTGAGTTTTGTTACTGGCTGCCTAAATTCAAATCCACACTCTGCCCTGAGAAGCTGGGATTGCTTGAGGAATTTTCTCTCCCCTGATTCATATGAAGTGAAGTTAAAAGCTCTTGCATACACATCCTTCTCTATGTGACTACAAATCTTCAAGAAAGAACTAGATGCTCAGAAAAATACATTATTTTTGTCTAGAGATGGAAACTGCAACACTGGAGGCTTCATTCTCATAGGGGCTTAGCAACAGAATTGTAACTCACAAGAGTGGTCTGAAACCTTGAGCCTCTTAAATGACCCTGAAAAAGAAATAAATCAACCCATCTTCATTTATTAGATACTTTCCTCCAACAAACAAATGTCCCATTCTCCAAACTGTGTCTCCAAGACAATGTGGTGAGACATGGAACTCTTGGCCAGGCTGTTGTTAAAAGAGGTCAGGCTCTACCAGGAACAACCGATTAGGAAACAGTTCAGAACTTGGTTCTGGTGCAGTAAAGCAGCCTCACTGATTGTAGTGCACTGGCATCCCTAGAGGCAATGGCTTTGGTAGATACGGGATGGCAAGTAATGCCCAAGTCCTGCTGCTTGACAGCTCTTCCTCATGAGGAATTCAAGGAAGAAAATACAGGCAGGACCTGAAGTCAGGAACTGCAGACAGGAAGCTATAGGCAGAACCCTGCAAGCAAGACTAGACCCTGTAGGCAGGACCTAGATCAGAAGCCATGAAGGAATAATGCTAAATAGCTTCCTTTCCATGGTTTTACTCAGGATGCACTGCCCACAATAGACTGGGCCCTCCCATATTGATCACGTGCAATATTAGTTCATGTAAAACTTTCTAGTACACATGCAAATAATACATGTCATTCTGCCTGAAGTCAGTGCTTCACTGACCCTCACTTTCAGGCTCAGAGGGAGAAGCCTCCGATAATACGTGAATTGATTTTTATAATCCTAGAGTTACTAGCTTTCCTTTAATTATATATTAATACAGGGTCTCACCAAAATACATCCTTGTTTTTTATCTATAAGAATAATTTTGTGAGGTAAAGCCACATTCAGACTGAAAATGCTGTTGGGAACATATTCATTTCTGTGGCATCAGGGTTTGAAAGGCTTGGAGAATAATCCAGAAGCTCTCCACCACGAGGCTATGCACACCCTCACAGGCACATGACGACTACTGAAGAAAAGGCTTTCCTTACACATCAGTTTATGGTTGGAGAGAGAATTCTCATTTTCTTTGTGAAAATACCCCTACTAAAAAGCAGACACATTTTTTTTCTCCTTAAATGAACTAGTCTACGTAGCTGTACTCAGAGCAGAAAACCATTTGAAACTTAGTACTTTTAGAAACTACAGAGAAGATCAACTGCAAGGACACCCCTGGTGAAAGCACGTCTGTGTGCACATGCATGTGTGTGCAAACATTTGTCACGGCAACGAGCAATGTCACCAGAGCCGGCTGTTTAAACTTCACCAGGAAAGCAGCCTCAGTGCCTTTGCCTTACTTCCTCTGCCTGTTTCTCAAGCGCAAAGAAGTGAAAGAGCTGGCAGACAAGCTTGCAGGAAGATAGGGAAGGAAGAAGTTTGTAGGGTAAGCCTGGAGGGACGGGCAGGACATACCAAGGTCCCTTCACAGGAAGCTCCACAGAGCTTCCTCATTCCTGACAAGTATTTATTAGGAAAAGCTTGATGAATGTCAGATAGGGAAAAATGAGTCAAAATACTTTACCCAACCCCATCTCCCTCAAAAAAACCAGTCACTGCACATGGGGCATTGGAAACTGCCATCTTCTGGTCCCTTCCCATCTCTCCAATTCCCCCAAAGTCCTACTCAACTTATTTCCATAAAGGAAGTGAAGACATCAGAAAAACATCAGTTTGCCATCTATGGGAAGCAGGACAGGATTGGGCCAAGTCACCATGACTGCAGTGTGTATATGCAATGGGCCAGGATTGGACCAAGTCACCATCATGGCTAGATCTCATCATAACATGTAGACTTGCTCACCATCACAAAAATCATAAAGAAAGAAAGGAATATGTAAAACAGATGGGACTCTGCATGATGAGAGCTGCACACCACCACTGGCGAGTGAGCTGCTTTCAGATCTCATTCACACGTTGAGTCTAAGAAGAGTTAACTCACAGAACTGAGAGTAGCATGGTGGCTACAGAAGGGTGATGGAGAAAGAAGATAGAGGTGACTTTAGATAGTCAATGGGGCAACTGACTATAGTTAGAATAAACTCCTGACACCCTAAAAGAGATGTGCTCCCAACACAAAGCTATAATCTATGCTCACAGTGTTGGACATGCTAATTGCTATGCTTTGATCAGTATACATTGTTGGAGGGGATTTCACACTGTTCTGTGCATGTGTGTAAGTACACATGTTACACAGCATGTATGAGGAGGTCAGAGGACAACTTGTAGAAATAAGTTATTCCCTTCACAACGTGGATGCCAGGAATGGAATTAAAGTGGTCAGACTTGGAAGCAGGTACCTGAGCCATCTTAATGGTTTTAATCATTATACATTGTTTACTTCCACATTTATCAACGTCTATCATAGATAGAGATAGATAGATAGATAGATAGATAGATAGATAGATAGATAGATAAATGGATAAATAGATGGATAGATAGACGGACAGATGGATAGACAGACAGATACATAGATATACATACATAGATAAATACATAGATACATAGATAGAAACATAGATACATAGATATACATACATAGATAAATACATAGATACATAGATAGAAACATAGATACATAGATAGATACATAGATAGATCTAGATAGATAGATAGATAGACATACCATTATTATATACTGTATCAAATTTTAAACAAGAAACAGTTATAATTAAGAAAATGAAACAAATGCAGAAAAGTAAAAGCCAACAAAAGAGTGGGACCCAGCTGCAGCCCACACCTGCTCTCGGCCTCGCTGGCCCAGAGGGTGATGAGCGTGGTAAGAGCTCAGTGGTGACACAGGACTTGTCTCCAAGATCTATTCTGATCTCCCAAAGACATTTTGGAGAACAGTCAAAATTCTAATTTAGTGCATTGAAAACACTATTCAAAGGCAGTTATAAAAATGCTGAATTATTCCTTTATGAAAAGCTATTTTACATCTTTGTACAGAAACAAGAGCCAAGTATGGCTTGAGGGTCTAGAAAAATACTATTACTGTGCTGAAAGAAAACCTATTGGTAAGCCTTAGAAATTGGCCATTTACCTTTTACCTGAGATGCTATTTTAGCATATGTCATGCACACACAATAACTAAAAATAAGATTTTTCCAAGAGAGCTTTTGCATTCAAAACTCCTTAACTATGGCTGTTTTTTCCCAAATACTTTGCCAATCTGTCCATGAGACACCTTAAGCATTCAAGTGACTAGAATATTTATAGACTTTTCTTGTTTTGCCTGATTTTGTAAACAACATATGCTTTCGGTGCTTAACACTCTTATTAGCCAGACATGGTACAAATTCCTCTAATCTTTGAAGCAAGTTCCTGGGTAGCTCACACTAGCTACATGGTAAGACTGCCTCAGCAAGCAAAAGGAGTAGGAGCTATTATAGTACAAGATGGCAGACTGCTTAGTGCCCAAGGCCTGGCTTCCTCAGCCATTCTGTATGAATGCAAACTAAAAACCCTTTCTCCTCTCCAAAAAGCTTTTCATTACAAGCATTTCTAAGGAGAACAATGCAAAGCAAAATGACAAAAGAAGTGGGAAATATGCTGGCATGTTAGTCCTTTCTGCCCTGGAAGCTCAAACAGACATTTGCTCTCTCAGATCTCCCCATATTCCATCCTTAGGAAAACTCCAGGCTCTCACTGAGGTCTCCACTTCCTCCAGACTCACTCTTCATAGGCTCATCTTGACCCACATCCTTCCCTGCACAACATCTCCAGGACTCTCTATGTGCTGTAGAACTCATTTCTCCACCCCCACATTCGGCCAGCCTAGTTTTCTTCCTTCATCCTCCTTCCCTATCCCAAGCTCTGGCTCCACTATTAATCTAAGAGATCTCTATATCCATGGTCTAGTTCTGGTATATATGAAACACTCAAGCTCTGCTCCAGCTCTTCTGTGCCCCTTCAGATATACTTCCACCATCTCCCCATGTCCAAATTCCAACCACACTGAAAAATAAGGCACAGTAGACCATTTTCAAAATGCTATCACCGAGCCTACAAGCTCCCTGTCTCCTTACATCCATACTGTTTCTGTCCATTTGCAGTGGAAGAGGGATCCATCTGCTTGAGACTGACTGCGGAAACCTCCTACTAGTCTGTGAAAACCACACCAAACCATAGACTTAAGGACAAACTTAAATCAGTTATACCCACCTTCTCTTTTATGTTCAAACTCTGCCTCTCCACAGGCTCTACCTCATCAACCCAAACAAGTGATGCCCATTAAACAACACTTTTCCAGTGACAGAGTCTTCCAATGTCGTGTTTATTTGTACCCACACAACCACTTCCTTTCATCCCTGCATGGGATTAATTCTTAAACCATTAAATGCTGCAGACTTTTTGGAGGGAGGCTTTGCTGTCCTGTAGTGAGGTTCACAAATGCATACTGTGGGTAGCATGAATTCCACATGACCTCCACTTTATGCATCAAGCATCCATCACTTTAAAAGGTAGCGGAGTGGGCTGGAAGGACAGGCCTGGCAGTCAAATTTGAGATTTTACTCTGAGTTATAGTTGAAAATGATGTAGATTTCTAAAAGAGAGACAGCTTTCTACTGGTGAGGACAGAATGGAAACTAGAGAAGACTTTTAAGTAGACAGGAAGCCCAGAAAAAGTTTCAGGAAGAATAACAGAAGTGAGCAGGTCTGAGCAGAGCTCACTGTTCAGAGCATAGCTGAAGGCTGAGCAGCAGAAATCAGGAATGTAGACATGAAGGGACAGCACCCGGAGATGCTGCCTGAGCCACAACGTGGCCAACATAACATTCAAGCTGAGGCAAAGCAGATACCGTCTGAAGGAGAGGAATGTCCAGTATATCTTCCATGTTTAAAAGGACTTGGCCTCAGAGAGGATAGTACCCATTAAACAGTAAAGTAATCCTGAAGTTTGGCCAGAGACCTAATCACTGAATGGCTCCAGCCTGTCCATTAATCCCTTCATTCAGAAAATCGTTCCCCTGGACTGTTGTGTAATATCAATTTATAGGCCAGCCTTATGCATTAAGAGCTGCCAAATTATCCTGTGGTGGCGCTAATGAGGGGATGGGAGGTAGTTAGGGCTTCAGCAAACTAAATTCTGTTTGTTCCTAATAAAGAGGATGGTGACCAAAGCGAGCGACAGGAGGAAGATGCCATGACCTTTAAACTATCCCAAGGACCTTTACAATAATCATCTACTACAATTGTTTACATTTACACAGGAATGAGAAACAAAACTAACATAAAATATCTCAACCGATATTTCACAATTGAAAAAAAAGCCCCCCTTAAAAGAAAGTGCCCGATCTCCTAGTTTCATTATATTGAAAATACAATTTTTCATCCTATAGTAAAATCTAATACAAATCATTGGAAACATGAAGAAAATTGTAACCTGTTAATTTTCTATAATAAAATCTATAGGGTTTGGAGAGAGAGGTCATTGGGAAAACATTTTCCACAACCTGCATTTGGACCTCTAGAACCCATTTAAAAGCAGACGCTAATCACAGCACTCCTACAATGCTGTGAGAGGTGGAGACAGGAAGATCTCTGCAAGCTCAAAGGCCAGCTAGCCTGGCACGTGCAGCACTGAACAAGAGACTTTGTTATAAACAAGGCAGAAATAGGGAACTGACACCTAAGACTGTCCTCTCACCTCCAAGCACATGCTATTACACAGGTACCTTCGTAGGCATGCATACACATAAGTGCACACACACACACACCCACTGTCTCTCTCTCTCTCTCTCTCTCTCTCTCTCTCTCTCACACACACACACACACACACACACTCACACACTGTCTCTCTCTCTCTCTCACACACACACACACACACACACACACACTGTCTCTCTCTCTCTCACACACTGTTTCTCTCTCTCACTGTCTCTCTCTCTCTCTCTCTCTCTCTCACACACACACACACAAACACACACTTACACACACACACACACTCACACACTCACACACTCTTACACACATACACATACATATACACACTCACACACAATTTCCAAAATATCCTAACGAAAACAAACTGCTATATATTCAAAGAAGAAAACATCTTTGAGTAGAAACTTAAATTTGTTGAAGGAGACTAATCACTTCCCACACTAGATTTACGGAAAGCAATATGAGTTAGAAGAAAAGGTCAGCGGTGGCAGGGGACTTTAAGTGGCACGTGAAGCCAGTGATGCAGGAAATGAGACAGAATTTTCCATGGTACCAACAAATTATAAAAAAATAGTCAAGAATGTTTGCAAAGTAAACAAAAGATCACAAAAAGATTATCTCATTCTCATTTGATAACTTTAAAGAGGTGTAGCCACACTGTATACAGTTTATTGTAATTCTGTGAAGGTAAAGTCTGATGTTAAAATCTATTTCACTCATATAAAACAGATTCCCCAAACCAGTATCCAAGTAATCAGCCTCAGTTATTAAGGAATCCCTCTGTCACGAATTTGGTTTATGTGGATAATTGGCTTTCCAAGAAAATTAAGTATGCCTCAGTAACCAGTGAAAAAGTCAAAACAAATAGTATCTGATGTCAAAAGCATCTAGAGCTAATCTTGGATCTGAGCTGAGGTGTTTCAGGTGCAAACACTGGTGCTGGGTGACATGAAGCTATGACACTCGGTACAAAGTACTTTGACTATGTGTTCAGAAGCCAGGTCGCAATGGTCCTGCCATGCCATTCGGACAATAGCTACCAGAAATATCTCAGACCATAATGCACTTCACTTTAAGATCATTTTGGCCACTGCATGTTCTATTGTTGCTGAGATTTCCATGACCCTCACGTTCAGTTATGTTTTGACCCACAGTTCAATACACTGGTGCCTAGAGATACTATTTACTCTTTATTAATTTGGGGTTTATGAAAGTCTCACACTGTGTCCCCTTGGAGTAGCAAAGGTGTTGGGACTTTTGTATGCACAGTGATCCCCTATTCTCATCCTTTAAAAAGTGGGGATGGTATTTTTTTAAATTAATATATGAATTCTGTTTCCTTCCTTCACATGCTCAGTTATGGGTCTATGATAATGATCACACACTTGCTAAAACTTACAAGTTCTTTATGACTAATTGTGGTTATCACCAGCACTACCTCGGTTAACTGGAGTTGTACTACCTCAGTTATCTGGAGTTTCGTTTTTAATCATTGCGAGTGAAATACTTCCCATACATATCAAACTAGATAAGAACTGGTGAATCCCCAATAATTATTTTTTCTGCCACACATTTATTGCAACAGCAGTACCCACAAGCCTCAGGCTGTTCAGCATTACTCACAAACACAATCCCTGGCTGCACATCAGGCCAGTCTCATATATCTAAACACTTTCCTTTGCAGGTTTCCATCCAGCTATTTGCCAGGGACTCCAGCTACCCACATATGACTTTTAATATTATTAGATTTATTAGTGGGGTTGGTCATCTATATTAGAAATTACTGGTTTTAAAATCTGTGTCTTCCCTCAAGATAAAGCTACGTTCATTGAAGCAATATTTAAGATACCTGATGAAACATTAACCCAGGTAATATTTAATATAAGCTATTCAAAAGCCAGATGTGCTTTACCTATAGACGTGAAAATGTTCTCTGACATGTGTTGGACCTTCATTTAAATTAGGCACGAAGACTCCTCTTTCTGTGCTTCAAATAATCTCTACTACAAACTGAACAGTTTACCCACCTCCCTTCAAAATAAAATCTCTCCTCTATGTAAGCAATTTCAATAAAATTTTACTTTAAAAAAGAAAAAGAGAAATAAAGGTTTAACATTTATAAACACTGCATGCTTTCACTTAGATACTAAAAATTTCAACATACTCACTCCTTGGTTCTTCTCAAAATACTGACATTCTGATTCTAGCAAAATATAATTTTAGTAACTCATCAAGACAGAATACACAAAATTGGCATATTTTCGATGGGCACACAAATTGAGAAAGCATCTTTCCCAACTGTGTTACAGAAAATGGAAGACATCTGGTATGACTATGGTCCAAAGTGAGAACAAGAATCAGTGAAAAGAAAGGGTTCATCTTCCTTCCTTCTTTCCTTCCTTCCTTCCTTCCTTCCTTCCTTCCTTCTTTCCTCCTTCCTTCCTTCCCTCCCTCTCTTTCTTTCTTTCCCTCTTGTGTCAAAGCAGAACATCTGAAATAATTTAGGAGGAGGTGCTGTTAACTCTGTTAGTGTTATAGAAAAGCTGAGATGGCGGCTCACTGGGGGCGCATCACATCAGGTGCATGTGGCTGCTGAATCTTTCCCCCCAAGTCCAAAACAATTCTTTCACTTTTGCTTAACATCTCTAAGTGGTGTCAGAATGTAGGCGCAGATGTTGTTGGGGGGCCTCATGTAGGGCTGGGGGTGGAGAAGTGGGGAGTGTGTTGTAGAACATAGCTGATGCCAGGAACAAGCAGAAAAGATGACAATTTTTCAAGAATTTGCCGAGTTTTACAATGAACTGTGGTAATCTGGATGCTGCTTTTTAACTGCTTTCAGTGTGTTCTCTACTATGTGCTCCCTTCTATACTGGTGACCAGTAAACAAAGTTCCCTGTGCCCAGGCGTCCTAGAGATGAGAAGCTGAGAGGCAAGAACCCCCCCCCCCCACCTCAGACATATTTGGAAAGTCAGGATGCAACAAACCAAAGCATGCCCTTGGGCACCTTAATGAATTCAGTTCCAGGTTTCAACTCCTTTTCTTCTCTTTCCAATTTGGAGGAAGGTTCAGCTCCTTTAAGTTGAAGAAAAGGGTATTTAAAAGACTATAGGCTACTCTCTTCTTCACTGATCACAGGGTTTATGAACCATATCTATGCCATTTCAGTGGATCGTCTTCCAGTGCTCAGAGAACAAGACCCCACAAAGAGCAGAGGCTGGGGACCCGTTTATGCCTGCCATCCTCTTAGGGCTGTTTGCTCTGCCTACCTTCCACTGTCCACCTATTGATTTTCCTAGTTTTGCTTCAAATATTAAAGCACTCCTCTAAGGTCTATATTGAAATACTGATTCCTTGTAGTGAAAAGCTTTAGAAATATAAATGATTAACATGGGACTTTCAAATGTAGTAAGATGTGCAACAATGCATCAGAGACCAAATTAGAAATTAATACAGATGATCTGTTGTAGCATTGTGGTGTGGTGTGGGTGTGGGGGGTCAACACACGCATACTTGTATGCCTCTACTATTAAACAGCTTGAAGTCATCCCAAAACTTAAGGTTTAGAAGTTCACAGACATGGTGAAAATCCTGGGAAAAGATTCTGAACACCGACAACCACACACCTATCTGTGTTGATTACTAACACACACTATCCTGGAAAAGTCACTTAACAAATTTGGGTTTTAGCTCCTAATCCATAAGCTGACAGGAACTTCTCCAGCACCACAGCGAGTCTTATGTGGTGTGCCCAGCACGGGATGAAAGCGCCCACACATTGTAACATCATGGTCTCCAAAACAACTTAGATCATTCCTACACAAAAGTCATATTTGTGGTTTTAAAGAAAAGCTGATAGTTTCAAAATGTTTTTTTTAAGCAGAGGGGGCATACACAAAGATAAATTCTGCACTCTGCTTTTTTTTTTTTTTTTTTTTTTTTTTTTTTTTTTTTTTTTTTTGCTGTGAAAAAATATCTTACTTAGTTCAATGGGCTGCAAAATAACTTCATAAATTAACTTTCACTATAACATGATATATAACCTTTCATATCATATATAACATGATATATAACCTTTCAAAAATATTTCTATTATTATGTGTTTGCTCTAAAAGTTAGGAATGATAAAATACCAAATCAATCTCTCAACATTAAAATAAACATGCACTAGGACTATATAGGAACTCCAGGTATTAGTAGACTGACTATTCCTGGCTGTCAATTTGACCACATCTGGAATTAACTAAAACCGGGATGCCAAATGACTGGGCACACCCGTGAGGGTCTTGTCTTGATTAAATCCTTTGAAGTGGGAAAACCCACTTGGAGTTGGGATCTTGGATGTGGGAAGATCCACCCTTTAATCTGGATCTTTCCCATGGGAAGATAGACCTTAATCAGAACCAAACCTTCCCCAGGCAGACCATATAAGGACAAGGAAGAAGGAAGCTGGGTCTCTTTTTGCCTGCTTGATCTTGCTAGCAAACCCATTCCTTCACTGGCACAGGAGCCTGTTTCCTTAGGATTCTGACATATACTGTAGACAGCTGAAACACTTGGATTGAACAACCACTGGATTCTTGGACCTTCTGTTAACAGGAAGCCATTGTTGGACGTTCTGGACCACAGCCTGTAAGCCATCTGATTCCCTTTATTCATTCTATAAGTTCTGTCGAATACATACACTTAATTTTTAATCACCGTAAAAAACACTTCCACTTGATTTTGAATTTTTTTTTTTTTAAAAAAAAAGAAGAAAGTGTTCTATTCGGGTCTGTTTAAGACAATAAAGGGTGAAGTTGTTCAGGCTTTCTCTGTCAATGGTGTCTACCTAATCTGATATGACAAGCTTTGTCTGAAACATCAAGTATTTGCTAGACAAAAAAGTTAATTGACTGATTTCTGGCCTACTTTTCCCCCCACAGAAACTAGACTTAAAAAGTAGGAGAAACGCTACAGTTTTTCTGAGCTCTTGTCTCATATCACCGAGGTGTAAAGGTTTCAGCAAATGGTCGAATTTTTTTTCTGGCTAGCTATTTTTCTACTTAAAGTTTTAATATAGTATCATTCCCTTAACAATCAGAACCACAGAGATGAGCGTGTAATAGCCCGAGCAGCATTAAGAGAAAACAATTAGTTTAGCTCCCTCATAGAACTGAATATTTGAAATATGATAGACATTCATAAAAGAAAAAGATTCCCTCTTAAAAGTAGGAGCAAGCACAGCCCTTGATGACTTAAAGCTTCTATTAAAACAATGAAAAAGAAAAAAGGAAAACGCTTGTCTGAGTAGTCAGTAGGATGTGTAAAGTAGCATGTTTCAGAAGCACGTGCTTCTGGTGACTACTAACGTTAGAGCCATAGAAACATATCTGTTTTACTATCCTGCCGCTCTAACCTCCCCCTGTTCATCCCCCCTCTGAGACCTGCTGTAGAAAGTTTCAAGAAAAGAATACCGAGAAGTTAGCAAATCTCTTCAGTAAATCCCCATTTAAGCCATAACTTCACCTCTCTACACTCCTATACCCATTGATAGCCTTTTGCTTCAGACCGTGCCCTTTCAGACAGTTGCGATTTCCTTTCGTAAATTTGGTGGGACCATAGCTTTTTCTTTTGCCAAGAGAATGCTTCTTGACATCTTGCAGGACACCTCCAAAAACAGCCAAGCTACCTTGAAGCTTTAGCTGTGTATTAAGCTACCCAAAGTGCTTTTGGCCACAGGTGTCATTTATATCAAAGGCAAGTCAGGGTACAAGTCTGAACTGTTACTACGAGATCCTAACCCCCCCCACACACACACACACTGACACACACACACACACACACACACACACACACACACACACACACACCTGAAGCTGGAGGCGTGGCCAGCACGCTCGCGGGCCCGGCGACTGGCCACCTGGCACTCACCTGGCTGCAGCCAAGCTCTTCGCCCTTCTGCGGAACCTGGGGCTCCGCAGGACCCCCGGACGGTTCTGCAGGAGGTGGAGCCGGTTCCAGCAACTGCTCCAGGCACGCGGTTCCGGGCAGAGAGGAGCTCTTTTGGTGGCACAGGTGCACTCCGGGGCCCGCACGCCGTGTGCCTTCATCTGGGACGCGGTCCCCTCTCGGGGGTGGTTGGGGTGAAGAAGACAGGGAAGATGAGGTGGAAGAAGAAGGAGCTGAGTCGGGAGACCGTCCGCCAGGAGGCGTCACTCCGGCTGTCCCCGCGGCTGTCGAGGACCCCTTAGCCACGGGCAGCAGATGTTCGCGTAGGCGGCGGCGCAGCGTGGACCCCTGCTCGGCTCTGACTGCTCCGCCTGGCTCCAGGGGCTCGGGTGAGGAGCAGCATAGGTTGGGCTGCGAGGAGGAGAACACTCGGTCCAGCACTTGCTTCCGCTTCTTGAAGCCGCTCCACCTGCTGCCAGTACTCCCCACACCGGCCAGGGCGTCCTGCGTGGTCCTCGGCGGCGGCGGGGACGGGGTCGGAGTGGCCGCAGTGCGGCGCTCGGGGCCCCCAGCGCGCCCGCCTCCGCCGCCCTTGCCCTTGCCCACCCCCAGCTGCAGGTTCTTCCAGAGCCGGGCCTGGAAGGAGGGGGACGCGACCGGCTCCGGCTCGCCAGCCAAGGCAGCCCGGGGCTCCATCCTCCAACCGGGGCACCTCTCCCCACCTACTGCTTCTCCTCCTCCCTCTCGGGCTGCGCCTCCTCCGGGAGCGTGGAGGCGGCGGCGGCCAGCGCAGCAGCACAAGCCCGGAGCGTCCAGCGGCTTCAGCCCAGCCCGGAGCAAAGCGGCCGCGGCCGAGGCCCTCCCGCCGTGGGGCGCCGCCGCCTCTACCCGCTGCACCTGCCAGGCCGGGCTGGCGTCGCCACCGAGCGAGCGTCCGCGGCGTCTGCAAAGTTTGGAGCACGAAACTCTGCTGTTCCCGACCACTGAGCGCCCCCAGGCCGCACCCTGGCTTCCCCTCCGTGAAGGCAGGAGCTCGGAAAGCTGCGCGCGGCCCGCGCGGGCTCCAGCTGCACTGGGGACCACACCCGCGCCCTCAGGCCAGCACCTGTCAGCGGCGGAGGCGGCCGTCTCCAAACTGGGCGCGCACGCGGCTCACACGACAGGGCGCGTCCTGCCGTAGACGTCGGGGACCAGCAGCTTTGGCTAAACCTCCCAGAACCATCCTCCAGCTCTTAGGTGGGAGGGCAGGCAAGAGCTGGGTACAGCAGCATCGGGCCGGGAGCCTGCTTGACCTGTGTGGATCTACAGTCGCACACACAGCTTGCTTTAGGACGGACAAACCCTGCTTGAGCGGATCAGATGAAGTGGAGTGCACCTCTGCGCCCCTGGTGGGTCCCTCTGGAAACCGAGTATACAGGTCTCACGGGCTGCAAACCTCTCCAAATGCTGAGGCCAAATTAGGCTGCCTTCATCCGGTTGGACATCCCGGGCTCAAGAGGAGAGTCTGATTTCTTCTGTCTTGACTTCATTACCATTCACCCTCCAAGCTCTTTGTTTGTGTGCGGTGACTTTTCTTATAATTGGGAACAGTTCCCAGAACCTGGTAATAAAGCTAACCCTTAAAGTAAGTCTCAGGGGCGCTTCACTTGGACAGAGATGGGAAAATTACTTCCTGTGACCTTATTCAGAGCTTGGACTTGTTCCTTTCACTCAAACAGATTTTTCATTAGTTATTACTTTCAGTTAAAGGGGTCGTCTGTCTAGATTTTGCTTCTGCCCAAATCTATGCATCTAAGATCTTCTGATTCCACTAGGTTTGTCCTAAAAGGCAGGTAACACTGTGGCCCTCCCTCCACCACTGTACCTTTCCCAGAACCTTCAGCACATTACTGTTTGTTTTGTATTTATTTATATTTTTTATTATTCATCCCATTTTTTTAAATCTTAAATAACGTTCCACTTCCTGGTTACCCCCTCCATCAACACCCCAATCCAATGATATCTCCCTTCCTGGTTAACCCTCCATCAACCCCACATCCTACATCTGCCCTCTGCCTTTGCCTATATGTGAGTGCTTCCCACCCACCCACACTCTCCCGCCCCAGTGCTTCAGCATCCCTCATTGCTGGGGAGTAGGGGAGAATCAAGCCTCCCCCACAACCAAAGGCCTGCCCTCCCTTGCTGTCAGGCAAGGCTGTCCTCTGCTACATGTGTATCTGGAACCCTGGATCCCTCCAGGTGCACTCCTTGGTTGGTGGTCTAAACTCTGGGAGAACTGGGTGGTCAGGGCAGCCTATGTTGTTCTTCCCATAGGGTTGCAATCGCCCTCTGCTCCTCCAGACCTTCTTCCAACTTTCCCACTGGGATTCTGGAGCTTATTCTGATAGTTGTCTCCAAGCATCCACACCTGCATTGGTCAGTTCCTTACCTGACTTCCTGGGGAACTGCCATACTAGGTTCCTGTCAGCAAGTGTCTCTTGACCACAGAAACAGTGTCAGGTTTGGTGTCTGCAGACATGGTGGATTCCCAGGTGGAGCAGTCCCTGGTTGGCCCTTCCTTCAGTCTCTGCTCCATCTTTTGTCCCTGTTCTTCCTTTGGACAGGAACATTTCTGGGTTAAACACTTTGAGATGAGTGGGTGGCCCCATCCCTCACCTGGGGGCCATGCCTATCTGCTGGAGGTGGTCTCAAACAGGTTCGATCTCCCCCTTCTTTGTGTATTTCAGCTAAAGTCATCTCTGTTGGGTCCTGGGAGTCTCACATTTCCCTGGTGTCTGGGAACCTCTGGTGGCTATCCCCAGTTCCTCATTCCCCCTCTTAAATATTTTTGTTCAATTTCCTGACCCTCTGTACATCTCACATCTTCTCCAGTTCCTAACACTGCCACCCATATTTCCTACTTCTTCTTTCTCCCTCCCTGTCTCCTCTCTCCCTCCACCTCCCACAATCGATTACCTAAAGTAGGCATTCTCTTTTCTTTCTGGTCAGTGATTTGTCCTGAAGATGTGATCAATCTGATTTAATTTTTCTTGTCTGGCTAACATTTAGTGAGCATATTCTATGTGCCAGGCACTGGGATTAGCACTGGAGAAACAGTTGTGAACGTGTAGGGGTGCTTGAGTTGGGTCCAGAGGAGTAAGAAAATAGAATTTTTAACAGTGAACAGCCCAGAGAGATAATAAAAGAGCAGTAAATCTGGGTTGCTATAATATAGAGCATCTCATTAAATCTGAGTTTCAGACAAATCACAATAATTTTTTATAATATGCACACCCCACATATTTCAGGGAGCAAAGACCAAAAGTTGTTATTTTATCCAAAGTCTTATTTTACTAGGTATCTTATACTTTTTCTGAATCTAACAAGATTGTATTTAGTGTAAAAAAAACCAAAAAGTCTTTGTGAGAAGTCAAAGTTTGAGGTGATACTATAGAGGGACAAAGAGCCAGCCACTGAACACTGAATACAGTGTTCCAGGCAGAAAAACAGCTGAAGTCAACGCCCCAAGGGAGGAACAGCTTAAAGAGGCTTTCTCACAGAGAGACAGATGTTGTTCCAAAGAGAGTGAAAAAAGATGGAAGGAGCTGATCCATTTGGAAATGCACTGTCTTTGTAGGGTTCATCCCATTGAGGAATTTGAAATGGCTATAAATTCAATTGGGAACCATTTGGGTGCATCCAACGTACGGTCTACAGACTACATGTACTCCAGGATAGCTATAAATATGCCCAACTTAAAAGACTTTTAAAGTTGATTGCATGATTCCTAGCATAAACTTTGCAAGTAACAATGTCTTGTCCCAATGTCAAGAGGCTGGACATGTCTGCTCGAGTATTTTTACACATGGAAATAAAGTGATTTACTATACTTCCTGGTGCCCTGTATATAGTTTGGATTAGTGTTCAAAGTTTATGAACATCATGCTTTGGGGAAAAGGCCAAAACAACGGTTTTTTTGGAGGTATCAGTTGAGCAAATGAAGGTGTAGGAAGTTCCCACTGAATACTAATGGGTCACACCTATGTACTGAGTAAGTGGCCACATGAGTCTCCACGTGAAATAGAAATGAATGCAGCTACATTCACATACATGTGTGTGCACATAAAAACTAGTGAAATCTGAATGAAATTAGTGAGTTTTAACAGCTGCAATTTCCTAGTTTTGGTTTGTCCTATGACAGCATTATGATGTTTACAAGGGAACATGTGAAACTTCATCTGAGTATTTCAAAATATAAAGTATATATTAAGAGTCAAAAGTGAAGGGTTTTTACTGCTAGGACTGTTTATACTTTGATAAACCATTAAAATTGCGATAAAGACAAAGGTAGAGAGGAGGCAGTGGAGGAGAAATCAATAATGACAATAAGATAACAGTAGCTGCAACTTACACAGAACTCCATACAATTGTCATGTTGTAGCCCACAGACAACTCTACAATATAAAGTGGTTGTTTTATATTGATGGTCTTTAAATTATACATTTAATTGGATGTTATGGTTAATTTTTCCTATTTCCTTTTCTACCTAATTTTATCTTTACCTACAGTGGAGAAGATTAGGCAGTTCTTGGCTGCTGAGGGACAGAGTCACTCTCCTTTGGGAACATGGTTACTGTTAAGCCTAGGTGACTATTTTCTGGCTAGCCCATCATTATAAGGAAACTCTCTCATGTTTTTGCTATTTCTAGGAAACTTTCTCATGCCCAAGTTGATTACATATTCTGTTCTATGCCTTGGAATCCAGTTGTGATAGAAGTCAGTAGAACTTGTTTGCATAGTTACTCACAAAAAGCTTGGGCCCGAACCAACCCCCCAACAGCACCCCTGCACCCATGTATAAGCCTTTATGGTATAAGCTGCCTCTGAGATGGATCCTAGTATAAGAGAGACACCTTCACCAATATAAGGAACTATTTGGAATAAGACTTCCACTTTAAGTAGTAGTCAAGTAAAGTTTTAAGTTCCCAAGACCTCCCTGAGAACTAGCAGAAAAGAAAAAAAGCATGTATGTGGGCAACTGGCATCCTGGCTGACAAGATAAAACCTGGATGTTAGACAAGGCCCATCTTGGTAGACAAGTTAAGACATGAACATTAGAGAAGGCAAGTTCCCTACCACCACTGAATACCCCAACCAATGGGAGCAGGATAATTATACAGCAAAGACATGTTGCTAAGAAAGTTCCCCTATCCCTAAATCCCAGTTAGTAGAATAACTCAACACAGATGTTTGCAGATCTCCAGTTTAAAAAGACCTGCAGGACCTTAACTCAGAGTCACAGTTCAGTTCCCAAATCTGGACCATGGCCCTGGTCCATCAGTTCTGAGAGCATGCTCAATAAACTATCTCTGTCTGATTGGGATCAGTGTTTGTGTGGTTTGTGAGGTGATTCCTGGGCCCCAACAGTTACCAGTATGTTGCCCATACTTCAGCGGCTAGCCTTACACCTATACACATGTGGATAGCATTAGCTGGGATTAGGAAGTTTGTGATGATTTGTATATGCTTGGTCCAGGGAATGGCACTATTTGAAAGTTTGTCCTTGTTGGAATAGGTGTGTCACTGTAGTTGTAGGCTTTAAGACGTTCTTCCTAGCTGCCAGGAGGTTATTTTTCCACTAGCAGCCTTCAGATGAAGATATGGAACTCTCAGCTCTGTCTGCACCATGCCTACCTAGATGATGCTATACTTTCCCACTTGCTGCTAATGAATGGAACCTCTAAACCTATAAGCCATCCCCAATTAAATGTTGTCCTTTACAAGACTTGCCTTGGTCATGGTGTCTCTTCACAGCAGTAAAACCCTAAGTCAGAGTTCTTATTAATAAGTTTTTATTTTTAAGAACATGAAATTGGGATATCAACATGGTGGAAGGCACCAGGGAGAGCTGGAAGGAGATGGAGGTGGAGGACTATGATTAAAATACATTGTATAAATATGTGGAATTTTGAAAGGATACATTTAAAATAATATTTTAAAATACTTCAAGATTGAATTCATATAATATATATATTCTCAATAACACTTATCTAGAGATATAAATTCTTTCACGTGGTTTGAAAGAGTATGTGTGAGTTTCTGAAGACCCTGAAGCAGATTATAAAATGCCCCTGTCCTACAGCCTGAATGTCATACAATGTCTTATTATACTTAGGAGATGATACTAGCAAAGCATTCAATAACATCGACAGAAAATGAGGTGTTCCTTACATCGAGTGCTTGTTGAACAAGCACGAGGACTGAATTCAGATCCCCAGAAAATCACATGAAAAATCCTGGTGTGGCAATAAATACCTGTAATCACAGAGCCAGGCAATCTTGCCAGTCGGTGAGCTTCTGTTACAGTGAGAGACTCTAGAAGGTGGAAAGCAAAGGTGAGTGATACCTAAACACACACACACACACACACACACACACACACACCACAAACAATGCAATAGAAAAGGAATGGTATACATTGACCATTAATTAAATACAGGGGTAAAGGGAGGAGAGAATAACTTTTGAATACTCAAAGAAGATGTTTAATATCATACCTGAGACCTCATCTAAGCTATGATCTATAGTAGGTCAGAAAATACTCAGAGGAAAAGACTGTCCTCAGGGGGAGAAAACAGCAAAATATAGGCTGCATTAAAAAAAACAACAACAACAACAACAACTTCAATGACTATTTCATATTGATTTCATTGTTGCAATTAGTGCATTTTAAATGTTGATAGGACATTTGTTCTAGAATATTATTAAATGAGTATAATCATCCAGTCTGGATGGGAAACTTGGAATGTACTTTAAGATCCAAGTACAGATTTTAAAGGCACCCCTCCCCACCACTCACCAAGAAGAGAGTATTCATTGTAAAGAGGCTGAGGCAGAAACATGTTCCTCTTAAGGTAGAATCTTTAGAAAGAGAAGATACTGTAGCAATGGCTCAAGGCTCAACTGTGTAGGACTCCAGGCAGCAATGAGCACTTTGGGTAAAGGTAAAATCGGGAGCTGTCATAGGCTTTTGAATAGTTTCTCTCTAAGCCAACTGCATTTAAGAGGCTGACAGTAGAGTTGAGGCTTGGGGCACCATCAAGATGAGACAAGACAAGGATGACTCAACTGAGGTAGAGGAGAAGAAGGTGAACACAGTTATGATCTAGAGCAGTGGTTCTCAACTCGTGAATCAGAGTCACTAGGGGTCAGCCCTTTCACATGGTTTGCCTAAGGGCGTCAAAAACACAGATGTTTACATTATGGTTCATAACAGTAGCAAAATTACCATTATGAAGTAGCAACAAAAATAATTTTATGATTGTGGGTCACCACAACATGAAGATCTGTATTAAAGAGTCCCAACATTAGGAAGGTTGGGAATCATTGCTGTTTGGAATTGGTTCTAATCAGGAATCTGTGTGCTCAAACACTAAAGGTCCTTGTGCCCAATGGGTTTTTGATAGATCAATAGAGATGCCAGCAGCCAGTGGCTGGGCAAAGAAAGACAGGATGGGACCTATAGAATTGCACAGGCTAGGAACTGGGAAAAAAGAGAGTGGGAATCGCCATAACTTGAGGGATGTATGTATTAGCTGCAGGAGATAGCAGCAACCAGCCATGTGAGATTTCCGCTAAGTGGCCACTGGCCAATTCCCCACTTGGTCCTAAGTCAGCAGGAGGACGATTAAAAGTGCCCAGCATTTCTAAATAAGCTAGTGTGTGTGTATGTGTTTGTGTGTGTGTGTTTGTGTGTGTGTGTTTGTGTGTGTGTGTGCTTGTGTGTGTATGTATGTGCGTGTGTTTATGTGTGTGTAGGTGTGTTTTGTGTGTGTGTGTTTAATTTTCGGATCCTGGGCAGAGCTGCTGGACAGGTGACTGAAAATGCACAACCTTCCAGGAGCATAAAGCAGAGCAGCTAAAAACTTATGCCACATGCTCTTCTAGTTGCATATTAAGAAGCATGTGGTAGGATTTTCCAGTTTAGACATGGGGTAACCAAGCATAATGCTGAATGATTTTGCATTACTGACTGTCTACAATTCCCCTAGCAATACCATTTTATAGCTAAAGAATCAAAGTCTGGGTGTTTCATGGGACTTGGCAGGCTACTCTGAGCACCAAACCCAACAATAGAAACCCCCAGGCCCAAGGGATTCCAAAGCCACATGGTTTGATGAAGTTTAAGACACATGCATATATGAAAACAAAAACAAAAACAAAACAAAAAAAAAGGGAAGCATCAAAAATTAAATTGACCCATGCCCTGTCCTAGTCCTAGGTGAACAAGGCCACAATCACACACTCAGTAAGACCAAAGACATAAATCTGAGCATAAGGAACAGCAGTCTGAGGCTAATTGAGTTTAGGGCCTCTTTAAATGGCACTTAAGCAACCATCTTGTCAGAGGAGACCTGGCTGTGGTCCCAGCACCCATCACTGGGCACCATGCCTTTAAAACCACCATTTCCAATCCTAGTATCTCAGCACCTCCCTACCCCAGCACTTCTCACTATTGATGTGAGACTTAGACTTTAGTGACTGAGCTATGTCTCCAGCCCATAAACTGTATTCTGGATGGGCCTAAGCCTTGCTAAAAGAGACGTTTGATAATCACTTTCTGACCATAAGCAAAAAAAAAAAAAAAAAAAAAAGCTGACAGGCTGAATAGTTCTTTTTCTCATGAGGAAACACCATCTTATAGAAAGATGCATTTTAATGTCTCAAAACCAATAACTCAGGCCTTACAATTTAGCACTTGAAAATGGCTGCTAACTATACAATAACTCAACAAAAGGAACTTATGTCCCAATATAAACTAGTTTCTACTTTTTCCTTCCATTGAACTTTTCTCGGCAGAAGCCTCAAATGCAGTCGAATGTTTAACCTCAGAAGAGCTATTTCTATATCTTCTATTTAACCTAAAACAATTTACTTTTCCTTCTTGATTAACCTGACATTTAAAACAATTTTCAGAGTCCTACACATAACAAACACTGACATTTTATATAGGCAGTTCTTTGGAATGTCTATCTGGTTAGAAGTAGGAAGGACTAAAATTGAATTTGCATAATTTTAAAGAAAAAAATGAATTGTGCAGTTTCAAGAAGGGGCTAACTAAAACCTAACTCACCCACTTCTGCTCTCAACCTGACTTTTACATGAGATCAGAAGACATGAATGTTTGCCTTTGCGTTGCTACCAAGTATTCTGTAACTGCAGACTGTTCTTGGGGCCCTCATAGTTTTTAAGTCATAAACTTACTATTTACCTTTATTGGGTGACTTTTCCTGGAGAGATGTGCCAAAGGTGTACTCATCTGATGGGGTATGGCTAACAGAGCAGAGAGATGATTCCTACAAGTCTAGCTTAGTGACTTGTTGATTTTATTGGAGTTACTTATGTAAAAGCAGCTGCCATGCTGGAAAACCCACCACAACACAGGTGTTGACTCACAAAAACCACCATTCGGGGACAGTGGGGAGGGTAGCCCCGGAGGGGGGTCTTCTTTCTTGTCAGTTCCTCTTGAGGCAGCTGAAGGGGAAGAGCATCCATGGAGGGTAAGACTTGGTCTTGCAAGATATTTAGGGTTGTTGTATAGTAACACAACATTTACTTGTCTAAATTACTGTGCTAATGTAGCTGACCTGCCTTCTGTGCTCTTCTGAGGCCAGAAACTGTAGTCTCTGGCACTTAGTACCTCACCCTCAAATAGCAGAAGAATAAGTAAAGAATTAATTACTAGAGCCTCTGTTGCAGTAAATATTAAATACTAAAAAATAACAACGGTTTATCTCTTTGCTGGCCCTGAGGTCTCACTCCTCAGGCCCAGTTTTAGTTCAGAGCCCCAAGTACCTCTGAAGCCCAGTCCAAGCCGTCACCAGGGTCCAACTTGTCCATGCAACTTCCTTCCCTGGCGATTTTCTATCACCTATTCTCTGCCTCTGTTCTGGGTGTTTCTATACCCCAAATCCCACAAAGAAAACTCTACAGCCCGATAGCTTTCATACAGGCTTATATATTCAACTCTCAATCCACAAACCCTCTACACAACAAGACTGCATCAAATAGACAAAAATACAAACTGCCCTTCTACATGAGATATTAGATCTATAAAATCCTTAATGTTCATAGCTATTTAACACCAATCAATATCACCTGGGTCCAGCTGGTCCTTGGGAAGCTCCATGTTGCAAAGCCCCTCTCCGTCTGCTCACTTCCTCAGACTCTCCGACCTCTGACCTCTTCATTCTGAGACCTCTTAGATCTCCCTTCTCTCCACCCACTTGCCCCACCAAGTCACTGGCTTTCCTTTATTTTACTAATTAAAATGAGAAGGTTCAGTTAGAGTCTCATAACTAGGCAGCCCTTCTTGGGGAAATGGAATTCACATTAAAATACAAACAGCTTTGGGACAATCTACAAGCCTCTTCCCTTTTGTCCAGATGCCTGTTGCTTGTGGGACTAGGGGAAAGTTTAGAGCAATAAACTTCTATTGAACTAGGAGAAGAGAATAACACTCGCCGAAGGAAAACTTTTACATGGGCTAATATGCGTAAACTCACATAAGTTAATATACAGATCCACATATGCGCATTTATACATTTTCACTCAGACCAGTTGGGCTCAGCTTGCATGCATTCTCACAGTTACATACTTACACACACACATATCCACACTTACATATACTTATGGAGCAAAAGACCAAGAACAGATGCATAAACAACTCACTCATTCTGGATGAAAGGTGAGCTTCGATCTTTATTGCATAGGGAAAGAAAAAGCTTATACCCTTTTAATGCTAAATGAATTAAACCCAAGTTTATAAGAACAAAGCTTTGCTCCTCTTAATAAGACTAAGCCTGCCTTGTTATTAAGAGAGGGCCTGTTCTGACCCATGGTAAGGAGAAGCCTGCCTGCTCTTTCTGCTTGCTGCAGCTTCCTTTTTCCTATTTTCCTCTGTATTCTGCACATTGCTCGCCTAGATTTTGTTACCTATAGTTTGTATTTTATTCCACTCTATTCTCCTTCCAATATTTCTCTCTGTTCCTGCTCTGATGTCACGATAATGCTTTTACTTTCAATGCCTTTTGTCCCAATGTTATGACTAAACTTCTAAGTTCCTCTTGAGTTCAGTTCTGTCTAAAAACTTCTCCTCAGCTCAGTTCTCTCTCACATCTCAATTCTTTTCAGCTCAGTTCTGACTCTTCTCTTTGTCCTCAGCACTTAAACACCTTTCAAAATACATGATCACATGTTAAAAAGTTTATCACAAGTTCACACAAAAAATCAAGTTATAAATTGAAATACAAGTTTACAACAGAGAATGTTTATATACATCCTTTAGGAGTAATTATCTGGCTAAACATCTATCACCTATCACAGCTCCACAGGTTCACTGAAGGCTGAAAACCATAACTAAGTTATTAGTGAAGTTGTGTATAGATAAATCCAGTCAATATTTTATCTTTTGTCCTAACACCTATAATAAATCACTAGTTCCCTTCACATGAATTTTGGTTAATTGTTTTACAACCTCTTGGAATGTTCTCTGAGTAGGAGAAAGTCTGGTTACGGACTAAAAGACAACTAACTGGTGACACTTGAGAGACTGACAGAGTTCTCACTAGTTTTGACTATCAGAAAAGGCCTCATAGCAGTCCCATTATAAAAGAGCTTAATAATCACTGATATAATTTTAGGAATTCTCATAAAATCATCATTAAGAATTAAGAAGTCATTTTTTGTCTATATAGCATCACTAGAAGACAGTACATCTTTATAGATCTGCAGAGATCTACTCAAAAGGGGTAGGCTAATACACAGTAATTGTTATATATGTTTAATAATATCAGAAAAAGACTATTAATTAAAAAGATTCAGGAATCTTTCTTGAAATGAATTCTCTTATAGCCTTGCCTAATAAAAGTGAATCTGTTTCCGATTATATTATAATCTGAAGCAGACCATCTCAGGAAGACCACCTGCTAGTTATTAGCCTGTCCTATTATGGCTCCTGGCACCACCGGGTTCCTTTCTAACAAGTGTTTGCTGCTTTTGCTATTCTTGGACAGGAGCCCTGTGAAGCTTGAAATTTTCTGAATTTTCTAGAATCTTGTAATTTTCATGTACTTCCTGAATCTTATGAGTTCTTCTACCAAAGGGAAATGCTTTAACTCTGAGAAAATACCTGCACTATAATTGTAATGTCCCTTTCAGTTAGAACACTTGTCCCTAGTCTGATTTTCTACTTCAGTACTATGTAGAGAAAGTTAGTACAAGGTGCTAACTTTGTAAACATTTGTCTAGGGATGTTGGCCATGGTGCTGAAGTTGTTGGGCAACTGCTCCTATTCCACAGGCCTTACCCACAGTTTAAGAATGCATGTCTTAACCTACCTTCCTCATCTCTGGAGAAGCACTTAACAAGTACTGGTAGCTGTATATCAATGATTCTCTATCACATCTGACAACATAGGTCAAGGAAAACCACTTGCTGGCAGGAATTCCATGTCTCCCTCAAGTTTATCATTTTATATTTAAACCCCTGTGGTACTCAGCTTGAAAACATGGCTTTTGAAAGCTTCCTTTCCTGTGGTGCCTCACTTCCCTATGACTTCTCCCTACACAATCCCTAATGTTTGAATCCTTGCCACTAAGTAAGCTTCTTGGAGAACATGAAAAAAAAAGATATTTCAACCCCTAATTAATGACTTTCCAAAACTGACCATTCTATGGAAGCAAAAGTAATATTCTCCAGCAAGATTTCTTTAGATCAAATAATTCTCTTATAAGGAACCATACAAAGTTCATCCCATGCCTCTGAAAAAAATACTCTTCCCCTTGAAGATCAGACTACTAATCTATAATTTATTCCCACTGCTCTCCAAGAATAAAAACCAGGGTGGACATCTCAGCCTTTTTACCTTTGAAAAATTAACTCCACTAACAATAATCATGCCTCCCTGTTACAGACATGTGGCCCACTGTACTGGTTTATAGAAATTGAATTCAATGATTGTCAATTAATTCTAAACCAGAAGTTTATTCACAAAGTATAAAAGTCCATCACCTAAACCTATCATGACTTTGTTTGCTTGTTTGTTGTCAAGATGGGGCTTTCCCTGTGTAACCATGGTTGTTCTAGAATTTGCTTTGTATACCAGGCTAGCCTCAAACTCAGAGATCCATCTGCTTCTGCATCCTGAGTGCTGGGAGGAAAGGTATGTGCCACCATGTCAGTAACTCTACATTTACTCCACACTTATGCTCCAAGAGCCGTTGTGGATCCATCCATGACATTCGCCTTCTGGCTGGTAACAATGAAAGAGAGAGAGGGAAGGAGGGAAAGAGGTATGGATGAAGGAAGGAAGGAAGGAAGGAAGGAAGGAAGGAAGGAAGGAAGGAAGGAAGGAAGGAAGAAAAGAAGCAAGAAAGGGGTGGAGAAAGAGTGGGTGAACCCATTTCTTTAAAGTTACTCCCTAACTCAAGAATAACCCAGAAGTTAGAATTTAGGCATATGGCCATGTTGTACCTTGATTTTTAAATAAATTAAATAACATATTTGTCCAAGTGTGTCAGCCAATAATTTGAGTTTTGATTTTGAGGAAGAAAAGGCTAGATAATGAAGAACAAAAAGCAACTATGGAATAGAGAAGTGGTCATTTGAGGGGTTTTTTTCACTCAAAAAAAAAAAAAAAAGACAAAAGAAGAAGCAATCTCTTTCCTTTGCATACATATTTAAGTGTTTCCTGCAGTGCCTGGGTCCTGACAGCCATCTTGTTTGTGACACTGGGGATGAAGCCCACATCACAAGATGAGAAGAGAGATAGGAACAATATCAGTTCTCAATGGTATTATGATGTTGCAGAATCAGTCAACTTGGAGGGTTTTCTTAATCCTGATGCTATTATCATATCAATATCTCTTTACTGTCATTTAAAAATTATTTTACAAAGATTTTAAACCAGATTTAATTGAGCTTTGTGTTAATTTCTACCAATGCCTTAAGATAGTCCTACAAACTTAGCTGCATATAACAATAGCCCTGAGCAACAAATTTACTGTGTCTGGCATTATAATATCAGATACATGTCATTATACATATGTCTGAGCTCATACCATGTATAGTGCCAGGAGCAAATGTTAATGTAACCCACCAGTACTAGATAAATAATAGGGATGTGTAGGTTCATAAATTATAGTAGACATGGTTGGTGATGGTGATCGAAAGAATGCATTAAGACAAAGAGTTTTATAGGAATCCTCTGTGCCTTTCACCCCAGGGTACTTTTTTTTTTTTTTTTTTTTTAGTTTCGTTTAATATACACTTATTAGCTCACAGTGGCTGAATCAGAAGTCTGGGCAAAGGATAATTTGACTGCTTCCTCAGAATCAGTCTCCAAAATCAGAAATCAAACTGATGGCAGGTCTATGCTCCCTTCCAGAAAGTATGGCAGAGTCTAGTCCCAAGATCACTCAGATTGTTAAGTTACATGGCCAACATCTCCATTCCACACTCTGTTCCTAATACCCTGAGACCATCTGAATTCTTTTGGTTCGAAGTCTAGACTTCCTTTCTTCAAAGCCAATAGCAATAAAGTAGACCAATAGCAGTAAGTAGACCAACAGCAATAAAGTAGACAATAGCAATAAAGTGGATCGATAGCAGTAAAGTAGATTAAATCCTTGTTACACCTCCAGTCTTTCAGACTGCACACCTTTTTGCTCTCCCCCCCCCCCCACTGACTCTTCATCTAGATTCACGAAGTTTTATTTCAACTACTGAGACAAGTCAGGATACTGTTTAGATTGATTATCTAAAGGAGCTGCCACAGCCATAAAGGTCCTTCTCAGCTGTACCAACACCAGTGCACAGCAGAATAAGTAGAAAGAAATGGACAGTTGTGATGTAACAGCCATCTTGTAATCAGAGCAGCTGTGGTGACCCTGAGATTCCAGACTTCAGGTTACAAGATGGTAGTTATACATGTGATCTTGGGGAAAGTGCTACATACACAGAAAAAAGAATGACTAAGGTTGGGTACACCATTGAACTTTCATGGGTCATCTATCATCCTTCTGGGGATATTTCAGTGGAGAAGGTGCTCGAAAATCACACATGCTCCTGTGATGTGATTCCTTTGGTTCCTGTTGAACTTAGATGGAGTCATCTTCTGTGGTCTGTCTGTTTTATTGATGTAAATAGGCCTTTCTGTGCACATCCCCAAGAAAACATCCCATAACAGAAGCACATTTTTTTAATTCTGTTTTTCACAAGGACTTTATCCCCCAAAGGGTCCTGACTGACACATTCTGGTAGAAGCTGAGAATGAATGTACCTCCCTGTTGGGTCTTTCACTGTGGGGTATTGAAGCCGGCAGAACCAGCTCAATGTGGCATGGTAATGGTATTGAGGCAGGCCCATATTAGTTGATAAAAGGACAAAGATAGACTGACCTAAGAATCAGTGCAGACCTCTCTGGTTTGCTGCTGTTTCGAATCTGTGTATTTGTTGATTACATTCTCCCTGCTCCCTTATTTTCTCCCAAAGCTATAGCTTTTGGAAACCCCACAAATAATCAGTTTTTGGGTTATGTCATACTCAACTCCACAAATTATATAACTCTTTTGAATATGACAAATTATTTTGTTAAAAAAACATACCTGTTGTATTGTCTTCAAGGAAGTACTTAAAATGTTAGCTGCCTTCTAGAAAGCCCTATTTCTGAAAATACCTGCCCTCCCCCTCCAAAAAAAAATAACAGCTGCCCAGAAAATATGAACAGGAGAAGTAATTCCCACAGAGATTTGCTCTTGGATGCTTTCCCCACTTCCATGGGGATTGGTTCAGGAATGGATGTTAGAACAGAGCAATGAATTACACAGAAGCCAGTGTGGGAACTTGGGGAAATAAAACCAGGTATAAATGTCTTCTATTCAGAGTTACTTTCTGTAAAACCTTATTCGCTCAGATATGCTTCTCAGAGCTCAGTATCCTGTAATCCATCTTCAGGGTTTGCTTTTTAATGCAGCGCTGTCCACAGTTCAGCCTCTGAAATCTGGTCCTGGAACTATGGTGAGAGCCCAGCTTTGCTTGACGCTTTTGACAGTGACTGAGACACAAAAGGATTAGGGGGACTTAGATAAAGTGTCATAAAGTCAGATGTGAAATGAGCAGGAGCATCTTTTAGGGGACTTTAGGTTTGGGCATCATCTTTCCCACACTGCTTCTCTATCTGATTCTGTAATCGAATAGATTAGATCCAACAACAATTTAACCAAGATCATGAATTATGTCTATGATAGTGCACACTGCACACTCCAAAGATGAGGGCCATTAGCTCTGAAGTTGAATGGCTGGCACAGGACAGTAGCCCCCAAGTACCCTCAGTTGGGTTAAGAAACTGTTGTCTATGAACAAGACCTCTGACCATGAATGAGGTTGGATAAATGCCAAGGGATCTGATGACCAACAGAACCAACTTTGTGTTGCAAATGTGAGTGTACTGGGCTCAAGGATTAGTGCACATGTACAGAAAAATAACTGCTTGTTGCTTTTTTATAATTAATATGGCTTTCCTTTAAATTAACTCCACTCAACCACCAGTTAGTGGTAAAAATTAGTGAAATAGCCAATTTAATCTTAACGCTCATTACGGTTTAATTATTTAGACATTCCTGGTTTTGGTTAGTGTCTCAGGACACTAGGAAGCTTCCTACCATTTCAGTTATTGTTCCTGTGGCTTCACTAATCTCCACCGAGAACCAGAGTACTCTTCACCGCCCACCTGCCCCCACAATAGAGCACCATCAGGTTTTGGTTAGTGTGGCTGTATCCTAAATGGTTTTGTACCTGAGAACAAATAATTCTCATTTTCTTTCTCTCCCCCTGCTCTTTGTGAAGCCAGTAAAACTCCATCTAATAACCTCACCTCATTTCTAATCATCTCCAAGAGCCCCTTAAACATCGCAGTTGAAATAAGTTTTTTTTTTTTCTTCACAATGGAGACTACTTCCCAGCACATGAATCCTTAATATTAGACTCAAACCATACCGACACAAGCACAAAGGTCAAAGCTATTATGTCCGGACGTCGATTTTACTTCCAGAGAGTACAAAGCATAGTGGATTTAATGAAGATTTTTCAGACTCTGCTCTTGACATTTTAAAGAAAAAAAGATAACAATTTTCATAACATCTTCAATGCCTTATTAGGAAGACAATTTTCTCCCCAAGGAAACCTTCGTCTGATACCAGTTTCTAAAACTCCCTTGTTCTTCCTTGATCTTCTAGATTCTTCAATAACAATGGCCTTCACTGGCTCACAGCAGCCATAGACAAACGGCGTCGTACTTGTGAAGGCAAAAGAGAAACTCAAGTTATATATTCGAAACCCCTGTTGATCACTGTCAACGTGATACCATGAACTCCTCATGGTATACATTAACTGGACAACTAAAGTGGCATCTCATGTGTACTGTATGTAGTGCACTGTGGCCATACCTCCTCTCCCACCTCTTCCTCCCTTCCCTCTCTTTGCTCTTCCACATCCCTAACTGGCAACCCTTTTATTCTTATGTCTTCACTTCTCCGTGGTCTCCACATATGAGAGAAGACATGAGATGTTTGTCTTTCTGAGACTGGTTTATTTAATTTCACACGATAATCTCTAGTCCCACACATCTTCCTGACAGTGACATACAGTCATTTCTCTTTAAGCAGGGCTATACCACAGTATGTTTACTCATTCATCTGCTGATGGCCAGATGGGAATCTAGGCTGTTCCAAAACTCTGTTATTGTGACTAATGCAGTAAAAATGGCTATGCAAGTGTCTCTGGTTTGCTTGGAGTCTTTTGGATATATGCCCAGAAACAGTGTAACTGAATGACATGGTAGCTCTAGTTTAGAGCCTCCACACTGCCCACCATAGCTGTTCAAGACTGCATTCCAGCCAGTAGTGAGCAAGGTTGGGCACCTTGCCAGCACTTGCATCCGCTTTTGTGATGGATATCCATTCTGATTGGGCTGGAAAGGGATCCCATTGTAGTTTTGATTTTCATTGCCTTAAGAGGGTAAGATTCTTAGCCTTTCTCATGTATTTATTGCGCATTTGTACTTTTTCATTAAAAAATTGCCAATTGCTTAATTTTCTCTCTTATCAATTAAACTATTTGCCCTTTAGTAACTTTTAAATTATTTATATTCTGGATATTAATCCCATCTCCACTAAATAGGTGGAGATGATTTTTTGCTATTCTGAAGCTTGTGAATGCATTCTGCTAATTGTACCATTTGCTGTACAGGTGTTTTGTTTTTGGGTTTTTTGGTGGTGGTGGTGGTTAGTTGGTTGGGTTTTTGTTTGGTTGGTTTTGTTGGTTGGTTTTTTGAGACAGGGTTTCTTTGTGTAGACTTGGCTGGCCTAGAACTCACAGAGATCTGCCTGCCTCTGCCTCCCAAGTGTTGAGATGAAAGGCATATGCCAACACAGCCATAGCAGAACTTTTTTAAATCCAATTTAATTTCTCAATTCTTGCTCTTATACCGTGATCTAGTGGTAGATATCACACATGTCTAGATATTACTCATGTCAGATCTCACACATATGTAGCTCTTGAACTGTTTCTCCTATGTTTTCTCTAGTAGTCTCAAAGGGCCAGGTCTTATATTAAGGACTTTGGTCTAACTTGAATTGACTTTTTATACAGAGTGAGAGATAACACAGATTTTTACAGTGATGTTTGATTTCTTTGCACAAAACTGTGGTTATCTACAGTTTAAATATTAAATATTTGTTTCAGTTTAACTATTTTAGGTAATTTAAAATCTGTGATAGAACTTGTTTTCTGAAACTGGAAGACCCTGATTTGGATATTGCACTGATTACTTGTATGTATGCGATTTAGAATTGAACACAAGTCCTCACACAAGACAGACAAGTATTACACAAATCTACCTCCTCAGTCCATGCATAAATTCTTTGCTTGTTATTTATTTTTTATATTGTTGAAACCTTTCTCCTTTCCCTTTCTTCCCTTCAAAGCCTCCCCAGACTCTTTCAAATGCATGGCCTCTTTGTTCTTCAATTGTTCTTGCAATGCACACACTTGCACGTGTGTGTGTGTGTGTGTGTGTGTGTGTGTGTGTGTGTGTCCTCTAATATGACCTGTTGAGTCCATACATGTTACTTGCATGTTTTCTGGGCATAACTGTTTAGCACCTGGGAACCTACTGGCATGATCTTCCCAGCTCTGTAGAACTATGGGTCACTTGTCCCCTTAGGAAGTTTGCCTTTTAGCACCATGAAAACTGGTCCTCAGGAAGTGGACATTCAAGTTATTTCTGTTCAGCGACCTTTGGGTCCTGTTTCTAAGGTCTGTGGAGGGGCATCTTCTCAATAAGGGGCTTCCTTCCACCTCTGGTAAATAACCAAGGGAAATTGTAATCGGCTGTATGATGGGGGGGGGGTATTAGCCTTTTCCAACAACTCAAACAATGGCTTCTCATCTCTCATTGGGGTTTTATTAAGCAGTCTGACTTTTGAAGGAAGCTCAGCTCCCTAAAGGGCCCCCTTCCTCTTTTCTCTTATTACATAATTTGTGCCTTACTATTCCTCTCTCTATTGCTTCCCAATCTCCGTGTCCTGCCAATGGCCTGTTTTACTTTAGCGCTTTCTGTAGTTACTACAAACTGTGCACTGACATCTGAAGGTTTGGAGTTAGACACCTCCAGTAAGAAAGAATGTGTGGGTTTTGTTTTGAATTGCAGGTATCTCAGTCAATATTGTTTCTGGTTTTACCTATTTACCTGCAAAGTTCATCATTTCACTTTTCTTCAGAGCTGCATAGTATTCCACCGTGTACATGCAACACATCTCATTATCCATTCGTTAGGTGAAGTACATATAGGCTGTTTCTATGTCCTAGCTATATTTTGAATACAGCAGCAATGATGTCACTAAGCAAGCATGATGTTGAGTCCTTTGGAGATATGCCAAAGAATGGTACATTTATTTTTAGCATTGTTGAGAATTATCCACACTGAATTACACAATGGCTGTACTAGTTTGCAATCCGACCAACAGTGATTGTGTGTTTGCTCCTCCACCTCCTACCCCACCCCACCCTGCATCCCCTCCAACATTTGCTGTTGGATGTTCCCATGATCTTTGTCATTCTGCTTCAAAGTTTCTTTCACTGCATTTGCCCAATTTCTAGGGATGTGAACATTTTTTGAGATATTTTGTGTTCATTCTTTTTTACTTCCTTTAATAATGCTCTATTTAAAAAAAAAGAAAGCAATGTTCTATTTAGGTCTCACTCATTTTTTGAATGGGTCATTTGGTTTTGTTGACTCTGTTTTTGAATTTTTTTTATATTCTGAATATTAAACCTCTGTCATATAAGTAGCCAGACAAGGTCCTCTTCCATTCGGTGGCCTTCCTCTTCACCCAGTTGATGGTTTCTTTAGCTCTGCAGAAGCTTTTAAGTTTCATTTGGTCCCACTTGCCAATCATTGGCTTTAATTCTTGAGCAAATGGATTCTTTTCAAGAAGTCTTATTTGAAAGAAAAAGTTTTTTCAGGTATAATTTACATATAACTTAGTTAAAAATTTTGAGATGAAAACTATCATGGGTTACCTGGTACGCATCATATCCCATAATAAATGTCTATATTAGAGGTGGAAAAATGGGTTTTGATAGAGCCATCTTCAATCAGAGGCTAAAGCAATGGGAAAATGAAGAAATTCTTGCAAGCCATCAGCTGCTAGGAGCTGTGACAGTGTCTCCCTCAAGAGCCTCCAGAGGGAGTGAGGCTCTGATGGTATTTCTCTCTCTTTTATGAACAAGGAGAAAATATATTGCTGTTGTTTAAGGTGCTCAGTTTATGATCATTTATCACAAAGAAAGCTAATATAGTCAGTGTTGGATTCAACAATCGTGGCAGGTTCCTGGCCCTTCATATATAAAACTCCCTACATCAAAGAATACAAATAAATAACAAGAGAAATATCATAAACAGAAGCTAATGCATGTTTTTATTCTTATGATTTCTAAAATATTTAAAAAGGGGGAAAGTTAAGTGATATGTTTTGCTAGTAGACTGCCAAAAGTAAGGTATTAATAGTCAATGTAATTAATAATGGGAGTATAAAAATGAAACAATTATCAGCAAAGTGGGAGGCAAACTATCTTCAGACACATTACTTCTGGGGCTGTCCTGGCAAATTATTTCTCAGATATTATAGTTAATTCATGTACATATTTTTCACTATGTGCACACATTTTCACTTTTCTAAAAACAAAAGGCTAAGGTTGATGTGAAAGCACATAAGCAGTGATTAGAATAAACAGAATATGCTGCACCTTTGATAATTTGTATTCAGCCTTTTCAAAAAGAAAACTGGTCTGGCACTGAGGAGGCCAAAGGAGGTAGATCTCTGTGATATTTTTGACACCAACCTGGTTTCATACATATAGCTCGTTTCAGGACAACCAGAGCTGCACAATTCAGAGACCTCATTAAATGAATAAATAAATGAATGAATAAAGCTATGTCCTCTATTACAGTCTTATACTAGTCTATCACTTTGAGAAGAGACCATTACCAAGGCAATTCTTTAAAAGAAAGCATTTAATTGGGGGCTTGCTTACAGTTTCAAAGGCTTAATTTATTAGCATCATGGTGGTATGCAGGCTGAGTCATCCTGGAGCAGGAGCTGAGAGCTTTACATCCTGAATCCCAGGCATAAGGGAGAGATGGAGAGAGGGAGAGAGTGAGAGAGGGAGAGGTGATTGGGCCTGTCATGGGCTTTTGAAACCTCAACAACCCCTCCAGTAACACACCTTCCTGATAAAGAGCATACCTCCTAATCCTTACCAACTCCACCAGCTGGGAACTAAACATTCAGATATATGAGCCTATGGGAGTCATTCTTATACAAGTCACCATAATTGTTAAATAAATTATTATCAAACAGATACATGGTATGATGCACTTTAAAAAAATTTAAAAGTACTGATTTATTCATTGAACCTAACAAGATGATTGTTAAAAGAGAATAATAACCTATGAAAGATAAAAATATATATAAAAACTGAAAGAGAATGTTTGAATAAAAACAGAATTTATTACAAAGCTAGAGTAATTAGAATACTATTAAAGCATATTAATAAATATATAATAATTAAAGACTTGCTAACAAATGTAATATTATATAGACTAAGCAAGTTGTATTTATGTATTTAGGAGTATACACACACAGACAGAAGTATGCTGTTTTTTTAAAAAGCTAGGCTATGCATTCAAAACAAAGTGGGTGTAGGGGTAACATGGAAGAAAGGAGAAGGAAGTGAGAAATTATAATTTTATTATAATCTCAAAAATAAGAAACAATTAGCATAATTTAAAATGCATTCCTATTCAATTAAAACAAACTGTATAGTATGTTAGAAAGAACCTGATGTTGGGTTGGTAGAGAAATAGAGAGAAGCTGGGGGAGCTGGGAGAAGCTAGGAGGATCTAGGAGGGAGTTGGGAGGAACTAGGAGGAGCTGGAGGGAGCTGGAGGGAGCTGGAGGGAACTGGAGGGAGCTGGGAGGAGCTGGGAAGAACTGGAGGGAGCTGGGAGGAGCTGGGAGGAGCTGGAGGGAGTTGGAAGGAGCTGGGAGGAGCTGGAGGAAGCTGGAAGGAGCTGGGAGGAACTAGAGGGAGCTGGAGGGAGCTGGAGGGAGCTGGGAGGAGCTGGAAGGAACTGGAGGGAGCTGGGAGAGGGGAAGAATATGATCAAAATATGTTATATGAAGAATTTTAATAAAAATAAGTAAAATGCATAATTACAAAACAAAAAAAAACCTTATAGTGTGGCATGCAACAAGTTTTAAATAAACAGAAAATGCCTGGGTGGGAGATTCAACATTCAGTTAATGTCATTCAGTTTTACTTAAATGACTCCATTAAATCAGTGTGATCCCAGTCAAGACACTAGTGCTTTTCAGAGAGCAGAGCCATAACTAGTATACAAGGTGTGCCACACACCTTACACCTTTGTGTAGGCTCTGGAAGGAAGTATACCTGCTAGAGGCTGAATGGCTTATTACGTCCAATATTTGCAACATTGCAATAACCATTTGTCAGCTTTATGCAAAAAAGAAAGAAAGGTTGTTTTATTCTAGCTAAAACTGTAAGCATAGGTTGAAAAGCTTTAATATTTCAAGTAATAAAGAAGGAATTTAGTGTAGGACAGAATACATTGGAATAAATGCAAGAGAATGGGAAAAATATTCCTCCTCGAGAAAAGCACACAAACTGGTTCTTCAATGGCAAATGGCCAGACTCAAAATATGTATACAAGTAACATTATACAGACTGAGTAGATAGTATGTATGTATTTTTGGAGATATACACACACACACACACACACACACACACACACACAGACACACACACACACAAAGCCAGAAACCATTATATATAAGCAAAAGACACATAAGAATTTCTAAAGGAATTATTTATGCATTTTTATGTGTATGGGTGCTCTATCTGCATGTAGACTTGCAGACAGAAGAGGGCATCAGTTCCCATTATAGGTGATTGTGAGCCACCACAGGATGAGCAGTTAGTGCTCTTAACCACTGAGCCATTCCTCCAGCTCCATAAGAATTTTTTTTTAAGTCCAGACAAAGCATTATGATACAAAGACCCTTTAAAAATGTGGTTGAGTTTGTTTTGTGTTTTCCATCTACTCCTGGGCATGGAAACTCCATTGAAGAAAACTAATTTTTTCTTAGCTAGTGGTAATCAATTGGAGATAGCTTCTGGGTTGGGGATGAGGGCAAGCGTCCACTTCCCCTCTCAGCACTGGGAATATACCTGGCTTAGAGGTCTAAACACCCTATGCATACTGCCACAATCTTCCTGAGCTCATTTGCAAGTTGTCCCTGCTGTTTAGAAGGCCTTGTTTTTGTGTGCCGTATCCTTGTATCCTTTCTGGCTCTTAGAATCTTTCTACCTCCTCTTTCACAGGGTTCCCTAAGCCTGGGGCTGGGGCAGGGATTTGATGGAAATTTCCCTTCATTCTCCACTCATTGTCAAGTTGTTAGTCTCTACATGTGTTACCATCTAGGGCAGAAGGAAGCTTCTCTGAACAAGACACTGATCTGTGAGCATAGCAGAATGTCATTAGCAATCACTGGTCACCTGATCAGCATCCAGAATGGGTTTTATTTGATTGTATTGCAGCCCACTCCATAAGAGAGAATCCATCCTGGATACTGCTCAGGTAACCAAGAACCTGAAAATAGATATGCTAGGGATCTAGTGGAGAGAACAAATACTCCTGTTCTGCTCAAAAATATATTAATAAAATAACCTTGGTCTTTCTGAATGCTATAAGATGAAGTCTCAAAGTAATTTTGATTTGTACTTCTCTGAAGACTAAGCATGTTAAAACATTTCTTTAAGTGCTTCTCAGCCATTTGTATTTTATCTTTGTTCACATTCTATTTATAAAACCGCACCCCACTTTTAACTGGGTTGTTTGTTTTCTTGATGACCAGTGTGTTTCATTTTGGTTTGCTTTTTAGTTCTTCACATTTTAGATATTAACCCTTTGTTGTGTGTATATTTGGGGAAAAAAAATTTCCCATTCTGTAACCTGTAGCTTTGTTCAAATGATGGTGGGTTTTGCTATGCAGGAGCTTTTAAGTTTTACAAGTTTCTATTAAGTAATTGTTATTCTTAATGTCTGGACTATCAGTGCTCTGTAGAGACAGTCCTTTCTTTTGCCAGTGAGTTCAAAACTATTCCCTGCTTCTTCAATCAGATTCGGTATATCTGGCCTTATGCTTATATTTTGATCTATTTGCCATTGAGTTTTATGCAGGGTGATAAATATGGAGCTATTTGTATTCTTCTACATGTACACATTCAATTTGACCAGCACCATTTGTTAGAGATGCTGTCTTTTTGTCCAGTGTGCATTTCTGCCTTCTTTATAAAAAATCCATAGGTATGTGGGCTTATTTCTGAGCCTCCAATTTCATTTCATTGATTAACATGTATGTTTTTATGCTAATATCACCCTGTTTTTATTACTATATTATGGTACATTTTGAGATTCAGGATGGAGATACCTTCAGCAGTTCTGTTAAGATTTTTTTTTCACTCTTAGGGGTTTTCTTTCCAAATGAAGCTGAGAATAGTTGTTTCCTGTTTCTGTTAAGAATTGTGTTGGAATTTTAATGGGGACTCCATTGTCTGTACATGACTTTCTCCTTTCCAATTTATATCCTCTTGATCTCCTTTAGTTGTTTTACTGCTCTAGCTAAGATTTGAAGCAATACATATTGAAGCTATGAAGAGAGTTGATTGATAACCTTATATTGTTCCTGATTTTAATGAAAATGCTTTGAGCCCCCCCCCCCCCCGCCTTAGTTTAACATCAGCTGTGGGATTACTGTAAATTCCCTTTATTGTGTTGAACTACATTCCTGTATCTCTATACTTGAGGATTTGATTTGCATATGTTGAGCCACCATCATGGATGATCTTTTTAAGATATCCTTTGATTAGATTTTGAGTATACTCTTGAGCACTTTGGATCTACATTCATAGGAAACTTGGTCTGTAATTCTTTTTTTGTTGGGTATGTAGTTTAGGTATCAGGGCTAATGTGGCCTCATAAATTCAATTGGGCAGTGTTCCTTCTGTTTCTATTTTGTGGGATATTTGAGGAGCAATGCATTAGCTTTTCTTAGAAAGTGTGATAGAATTCTGCGCTAAAGTTTTTAGTTTTTTGTTTGTTTTGCTTTTCGAAACTTTCAATGACTGCTTCTATTTCACAAGGAGTTATGGATATGTTTAAATCACTTATCTGATCTCAATGTAACTTTTAGGTGGTATATAACAAGAAAATTAATTATTTCTTTTCCAGTTTGGTGGGCACATGTGTGGTCTTGGGATTCTCTAGATTTCATCAGTGTTTGTTCTCTGTTGTTTATCCCCTTTGCATCTATAATTTTGTTACTTTGGATCCTCTCTCTGTGTGTCTTTTTATTCAAAGCCTTTGGTTAAGGCTTTGTCAATTTTATGGATTTTCCTTAAAGAACCAATTCTTAAAAAATAAAATGAAATAAAGAAATTATCCAAATGCCATTTATAGCAAATTGGTATGTAAAAAACCTACAAAATGTGTGAGGCAATAGTTTAAAGATGTTAATAAAACAGCTGGGTGGCACAAAAATAAAAGAATGAATGAAAGCTTTGTTTCATTGATTATCTGTATTGTCTTTGTTTCTACTTAATTGATTTAAGTCTCGAATTTGAATACATCTTTCTGTTTTTAGGCTGTTATTTCTTCTTGCTGTTCTAAAGAGTTCAGGTGTGCTATTAAGTTACTAGTATGAGATCTCTCTAATATTTTTATGTAGAGACTTGTGCTATGTAATTATATCCTCTTAGAACCGCCTTCATTGTGTCCCATTAGTTTAGGAATGTTATATTTTTGTTTGCATTCAAATCTTTAAAAAGACTTCAACTTATTTTCTAATTTCTGTCTTGACTCATTTTTTTATTCAGTAGACAGCTGTCCAGATTCTCTGAGTTTGTAAGCTTTCTGTTGTTCCTGTTGCTATCTATGGTCAGATAGGATGAATATTATTTCAATTTTTTGTATCTGTTGAGATTTGCTTTGTGTTAAAGTATGTTGTCAGTGTTGGAGAAATTTCACAAACTGCTGAGAAGTTTGGGTAAGATGTTCTATAAATATCTGTTAGGTCCATTAGCTATAGCATTTCTCTGTTTAATTTTTGTCTGTATGATCTTCCTATTGATGAGAGTTTTGTATTGAAGTTAATAAAAAATTGAGGTTGTTTTAGTTAGGATTTTACTATTATGAACAGACACCATGACCAAGGCAACTCTTATAAGGACAACATTAAATTGGGGCTGGCCTATAGGTTCAGAGGTTCAGTCCTCTTGGATACTCAGAACATTAGTAACATTTTTTTTTTGCCAAATGAGTAACAAAAGCAGTTGCCTTCACTTCTTGTGTCAAAGTGATTACAGATGCAGCGGTGCTATTAATGTGATTAAAGCTACTATACCAGCAATAACCAAGGCCACTACCCTCTTGCTTCTTCGTAAAGTCTGACTCATTTCTCCTACTACTCGAAAGTCTTTTTCAGAATATCAAGGTCCTGTAAGACTCACAGGCAATAAAACGAAGGCTGGTTGATAGACCACCTTAACAAACGTGCCAGATTTCAACACACTTACACAATTAGATAGTATACAATCAATATGACTCACATTAAATATTGTAGAAGAAACAGAAGAAATTTTAACATGACCAATTAATAAAAGATTTGAAACCTTAACATATACACTAACACTTGTTCAAAGTCCAGATCCTGTTCCAATTTTGTCTATTGCTAACATATCTTCACAAAGAGCTGCAGCTAACTTCCAAAAATGTCTCTGAAAATATCCAGAACCAGCCTTCCAATAAAGTCTGTCATTTCCTTCTTTCCAATATTGGATTGATTTCCATGGTTGAGTCAGAATAACTTGTCACATTAAAGGAAAGAGAAAAGTCATTATAACTTCTCTTTATGATTAAATGTTTGAAGGCAGTTTCCAGTCTCCATGTTCTCTGTCCCACAAGGTCTAAAAGTTTGAAGCAAGGCAGCTGTGTCCAATCTGGGATAGAGGCAAGCAAAGCTGGGTCAGGAACATGTGTCCAATACAGCTTTATTGTCACCATTGTCAGGGCACTCAGCAAGCTCACAGGTCAGCATCACTCTTTGTCCCAGCGTCAGCATGTCTTACCAGTCTAGCAGCTAGCACAATCCTGCAGCATCTGTGGTCAAAACACAAACATGCCCTCTTCCCCATATTAAATACCTGATTGGGATCATGCCATATGCCAGGAAGTGGATCTTTCCATTTCACCTAGGCATATGTATGCCTAGTTGTAGGTGCCATAGACACTCAAATAGTTCCTTGACATCCAAATTTTAAAATTTTTAAATAAAAAGAAGATGATTTAAATAAATGTATGGTGTATGAGCATAACTTTTATTTTATTTTATTTTAATTTTATGAAGATATAGTTTTAAAGTTCCATGGGCCTGTCCCACAATGCATTGTTCTTGAGGATTATAAGGAATCCCAGTAATATGGATAATACTAAATTGTTGACAGAAAGTCTCAAATGTTCTACTGCAATAGCCAGTTCCATTATCTGTTTCAATCTGATTTTGAACACCAAGCACAGAGAAACAATGTACTCAATGACTAATTATATTTTTAGTTGCTTCTTCTGTTAAAGCAGTTTGGAACCAGAAAGCCTGAAAAGGTGTCACTTGTTACATGTACATATTTTAATTTCCCCAAATCAGATATATGAGTAACATCCATCTGCCATATTTATTAGGTACGAGTCCTCAAGGATTAACACCATTATGCTGTACAGGTAAAAACTGAGGACATTCAGGGCAAGTCTTAACGATTTGAAGTGCATTCTCTAGAAATACCAAATAGTTGTTTCAAGCTATTAGTATTTTGATGATGTAAAAATTAGATTGTTTGGGGAATTGTTTCTGTGTAATGCCTATCATCTGCCTGGTATACAAATCTGCCGTGGCATATCCTCACTGTGGGGTCTGGACAAATCTACCATGGCATATCCCTCGCTATGGGGTCCGGGCAATTCAGTATGAGCTCTTAAATTTCCTACAAAATAAGGGGCAGTAATTCTCTTAAATTGAGTAGTATTTGCATAAGCAATTGCAAAATTTTAGAATTGTCAGTATCTGAAAAAGGAAGTTTCAATCAATTGTACGCCATGAGCTATACATTGGCTATCAGAATACAAGTTAAAAGCTTGATTTTTTTCAGTATTTCAAAAGCAACAGCTACATCAAGTGATTCGGTTATTTGTAGTAAAGCAGGGAGAAACTCAGGAAAATGAACATGTGATCCAATTACACATGCTGCCTTCCCATTAGATGAGCCATCTGTAAATACAGTAAGCGCATTTTCTATAAGCTGCATGCGTAAATTTACAGGAAATACAAAAGCATGCATAGAGGTGAATTGTAACAACTTGTCCTTAGGATAATGATTATCAATTTTGCCTGAAAACATTGCACATGCAACAAGCCACATATCAGCATTCTCCAATAACCAATTTAATTGTTGTTTGAAATAATTAATAAACATTTCATCAGGTTCTTTCCCAAAATATTTTCATGATTATATTGTACACTTCTGTATTAACACAGCAACAGCTTCATAATAAGGTATTAAAGCTTTACTTGGAGATGAACCCACATCAAGGATCCCTTTTGCCAAAGGACTGCTGTAGGTACAAACAGCCAATAATTGATCATAGTCTACATACTGTATCTGTTATTGACTAATATCTTCCTTTACTTCCTGCAAAGCTATTCATCCCTCATCAGTTAATTGTTGAAGAGAATTAGGATTTCCATCCCCCTTAAAAATATCAAACAGGTTTAAGCTCTACTGTGATAAGCTTAAGGTGAGGTCTTATGCAATTAATATCACCTAACAACTTTTGAAATTCATTTAAAGTAAGTAAATTATCTTTTCTTATTTGAATTTTCTGTGCCACAATCTGTTTAGGATATAACAAATGACCCAAATACTGAAAAGGATATTGTTTTTTAATCTTTTCAGGAGCAATAACTAATCCCCAAGACTTTAAAGCAAGCTGTATAAGAGCAAAAGCTTTCAGTAAAACTCCTTCAGAGGGATAAGCTAATAAAGTATCCATATTATGAATGGATGGATTCAAGATCCTAACCTCTTGCACTGAAGCAGCAACAACAATTTTTACCTAATTTAGGGCCATTCCTTGAGGCAAAAACCTTCCAATAATATTGCTTTATGGGTTCTTTAAAATTATAAACAGGCACACTAAATGCAAATCTTTTACAACCACCAGGATGCAAAGGAACAGTATACAAACAATCCTCCAAATCCATAATAATTCTATGTGCATTTCATGGAATGGAAGCTGGAATAAACAAGCCAGGCTGCAATGACCCCACAAGTTCCTCAGCCTCATCAACCCTTCAAAAACCCTGCAACAATCTCCACCTGCCAATCATTTCTTAATTACAAATGTGTGTGTGTGTGTGTGTGTGTGTGTGTGTGTGTGTGTGTGTGTGTGTGTGTGTTAAAATCCCGAGCCTGTGATCCAATTGCAAACTGCAGCCAATAGAACACTGGCAGTTTAATTAAAGTTTTCAAGTTTTCCTTGCAACACCAGAGCACAACCTTAACTTTGGAAAGCAAAACTCAACCTCCAACAAACAATCCTGTCGCTCCAAAATCAACACCAAGTGCATCAACTCTGTGCTACAAAATCTGGCTGCCAATTCCTGCCCATGAACACACAACAGTACAGCCTCCAATACCTCGCCAAAGAGACAGTGCCCTAAATCCTCTTTTATAAGTCTGGTTTCTAGTAAGCCAATTTTATGTTACCAATGTTACAAATTTTTACTCATACCCAATAACTTAAGCCAACAGAAAAGACAGGCAGAACATATTTATATGCTTAAAACCAGTCTGAAACAAAAATAAAGTTGCTACACACATTTACTTATGTAAACCAGACAAAATTCTTACTTTTCTAGCTGTAATTTCAAGAGGAGCACCTTGTCACTTGTTGAACCCAATAATCACAGTCAGAGATTTTTCTAGGAGAAATAACCATCAGCTTCGTTACCATAGAAGCTGAGAAGTTACTGCGACCTCTAAGAGCACTTGTGCAGACAGTCAGTCACTAGCAGGGTTGCTTCAGCTGCACTAGACTCCTAACTACAGGTTTGGGCCTGCAGCGGCCAATTAGGACTGCTTTTTATTTTACTTTTTTTTTTTTTTTTTTTTTTTTTGAAAAGAGTTAAAACTAAATCAAGGGGTAAACAACCAGCAAATAAACTTTTAATCATTTTTTTTTCTTTTGAACATGAAACACAGAACAACATTCAAGCAACAAAGCACAAAATGCAGACATAAACTGACAGACATGGACAGATTGGTGCACCAGAGACTGACAATAGACAGACCGGGAAGAGAAGTAGAGAAGTCCCACCAAAAAGAACAAGATATCCTACCTAAGGGACTCAGAACCAGAACTAAGCATTCCTGCAATAGGAAGCAAGACAGCTCCTGACCTTCTGTCCCTAGGAGAGCTCTGAAACAACTTATGTTCTTTTTCCTTCTCTTTCTCCCAAACATCCACAGATATCTGGGGAGGACTGCTTTTCTGAAACCCATTCTCTCTCATGTCTAGGATCTAAAGTATCTCTAACTAAGGTCCAAAGGCTAAAAGCCTCTACAGGAATTTTTTCAGGACCATGCATTTTATTGTACCCCTTTATTCCTTCTCCTACTTTCTCCCATGTCTGAAAACTTACAGAACCTTCCTCAGGGAACCAAGGACAGATTTCTCCTATAAAAATCAGAAACTGAGTAATTTGTTTCTGACTTATTTTCGCTCCTCTAACCTTTAGCACATTTTAAAGCATATATACAAATGGCATTCTGCCATTCCCAAGCCCCATTCTGTTTACTCATCACTGGCCCAAACTTTTCCAAACTTTCCTCTGCACATGCTTCCTTTCCCGAGATGTCTTTTACTGTATCCACCTTACTGGATCCAGACATTGGGGTGCAACCTGACCAAGCTCGCTCAGTCAGTCAACGAGGTTCTCCAGTGGTGGAGCAAGAATTAAAAAAGAAAGAGATGGTTAGATAATACTGCAGCATGACCCCAGCCTGTTCTGAGGCTGAAAGGGCCTGTTCCAGCTTTAAGAAGCCACCATATTCTCTCTGTTATTTCTCTGTAATCGGGAAGCCAGCCAATTGGATAATATTTATCCATAGTAAGGCCAGGTCTTCCTGACTCAGAATTCCAACTCACAAACTAATCTTTGCTGAGAACAGTCTCATAATTACAGTCAAAAGCAATGCTTTACCAACTCTCTGGATAGTCCTTAATCCAAACACTTAAACTGACTGTTACACATGATATGGCTGATGCTAAGCACAGCAGAGCAGTCAAATGTTCTTATTAACATATAAAGTACCCATGTCATTCCTTTGCTCAGAACTCTAAAGTCTCTACAAGGAAGGGCTGACAAGGGTCCTGCATAATATGACTTCTTGACTCTTCTCGGGATCACTCCTATGGAATACTTGTACCTTAATACTTATGAAATAAGCAAGTCACAGAAAGACAAGTACCATGTGTGGATCAGAGAGCTAAATTCAGAGAAACAAACTATTTTACCATGTGGTTTCTAGGGGCTGAGAGAAGAATAAGTTGGGAAGATAGTATCAAATGATGAAAAAATTTCAGTGACAGAGAAGAATGATGCTATCCTCCCTAGTGCCCCCTTGCTGCGTCTTGGCCTTTTGATGTGTAGGATGCCAGATATCTCTGCTCAAAGAGAATGAATCATCTATACTTTCCCTGGCTCAGAGAGCTGAGAGGTGCCTTGGTAATGACTACTATTTTCAGCCACCAAATATTACCTATGCACCCTGGGGGGATATCATATTTTCAAATACAAGGTAGTCCTTTTCCCATAATTTAATATGGCACTGCTTTATCCATCTACACAGAAATGCAATAGAGTAGTCAACAGATAGTAAAATAAAAATAAATAATGAGACAAAGCTACCTAATGTTCAAAAGTATGAATCAACTCTTGTCTTGATTTATTTGTTAGTCGTAAAAGTTTCCCAATAGTTTCATCTTCCCTGAAGACGTTCCTCACTGTTACAGATCATCATGAGCTTCAAATGTACTTAAGAGAGGACAAACAATGTTCTTTGCTCTCCCCAAAACATAAATCTATAGATTTCACCCAAAGAAATTCAAGTCCCCTCTTAAGCATTAGCATGTGACGGTTTCCTTCTGAGAAATAGTTCCTAAAGGTGTTACTGTACTCAGACTCTATTTCTTTCTGTGTGCCACATGACCCACTGCTATGTTCATGTTTCAGAACTTAAAACAATACCTTTCCTGTTTAAAGGAACACCTAGTAGCATCCTATTTGCTCTTGAAAGTCATCTCTATGAAACTGTTGTACATTGGTAAGGTAGCATAGAGAAAATTTTCTGATAATTAAAAATAAGAATGTAGCATTTTTTCAATGATGGTTGTTAGTCTCGACTCCAAGCCTGCACAGCATGGGATGGATGAAAGTAGATAAGCAATTAACAATATATCAACTACTGAAACACAACATCTTCATCAGGGTTGCAAAGTATAAGCTATGATAACACTGTACATGGAGATATGTACACATAATGACATTCATTTGAAACTTTGAAATACAGGACATGCTATGTGAAACCATTAAAGTGTTCTTCAAAATGATAGCCACTTACAATGATAAGATACAATACTTTATAAAAAAATTAAATGCATTGTAAAACATTTATATATAAGTAGATGAAGGTCAGAAGCCAATTTATTGGATATAAAGTTTTGTGTTACACTAGTTTATTCTGTAAAGTCAAGTTCATGCTAAAAAAATTCAGCCAGAGTTTATGAAAATAAATCATGCTCAAAGTATCTTCATGAAGGAATCCATATCTGAGATTAAAGGTGTGTTCTCAGCTTGCAAGATTGGGGTTTCTGCATGTAAGTCCGTGAATATCTCAGTTGTTCCCGTGGGTTCTTTTCCTACACCTACATGTCAGTGTGGAAACTAGAGCATTTAAATGAAATACCATTTTGCCATTTTCTTTTCCTTAAGTCCTTGTATGAATTTTACCATGAAGATACCCTCTTCTTCCCTAATGGGGCTGACACTTAGTTAAAATGCAAATATCAAACTACCTAGGTAGGTTTTGATTTAGTAAAGAAATTGCAAGATTATGTGTGCATATATGTACACATGTGTATATATGAAATGTTACCCAGTAATGTAATAAATATAAGTAAAATTTAAAAAAAGATTGGGGTTTCTGGGGTATACTATTGGGATATCAGAAGACAGGATAATTATATCAGCTTAATTCTTTGGATTGTGGTCCCTTCATTTGGAATGTAAATTTCATCAATCTAAGTCAACAAATATTCCCAGACTGTTCCCTCTCTCCCTGTCTGTCCCAAACACTATTAGTAATGATTAGTGCCCCCTTCACAACTGAAAGACGATTATTCTTCCTTTGTTATTCCTGGAAACCCTGGCAAATAGCATTAACTGCTAAATTTATCTGACTAATCTAAAGTGGCTAAAAGAAAACATGTGTTTCTAAGCTTTTAAAAGCATTTTAAGGCAGTGTGAAGGGTCCATAGAAGTGATAACAAAATATGTATCACAATAGCCGCCTTGGCATTTATTCTACACTAACCGGATTTTACTTCAATTAAGTGTGAGATAAAATAACTTAAACCTGATGTATTAGACAGGATCACTAAATGTCCCCTGGTTTGCTTCTTGTCTTTAATAAATTAGTGCCGTGGTCTTTTTAAAAAGACCAGGTTGCTCTTTGGACTTCCTGAACTTGTTTGTTTGTTTGTTTGTTTGTTTTCTGTGTGTGGTTGTTTCACCTTCAGGTATGTCTGCACATGCCTGGTGCCTGTGGCTTTCTGTCTCCTGAAACTGGACTTACAGACAGGTGTGAAGCACCACGTGTGTTGCTGGGAATCAAACTCATGTTGTCTGAAAGGGCGCCCGTGCCCTAAAAAATTAGCCATCTCTTCAGCCCCCTCCTGGGTCTTTAATTAGAAACTATTGATATTTCCCTTTGTCTTCTAAGGGGATAGGTTTTGTCTTTGATATCAGGGTTCACACTGCACTTCCCATGAAACCCAGACACATGATTTGTAGAAATATGCATAATGTGAAACAATTCCTGTGAAACTTGCGGTTTACGTTAAGCTGCTGTCTAAAAGGGCAACAGTAAGTAGTTCTGCAATAATTTTTACAGTTTAAAACATACTTTAAAACAGAAAGGGCAGGGCTGTGTGCATTTTTCTCTTAAGTGACTTCACAGAGTGCAAACAGGACAGAGGCTGGACACTTAAGTCAAGCTGTTTAAAATGATAATTACACTAGAATGTGTTGTGTACTCTTTGGATAAGTCAAGGAAACATTACAGGACTCTGTTCCTCAATAACAAAATAGGAAAGGTACTGATATCAGTATCTATTTCAAAGTATTAGAATTTTAAAATTACTTAGCTTTGCAAAGTACTATACAGAACTTTCATTACACTGCTAATGATAAACATAAAACAAATGCTTGACACATATGGTAAGAATTTAACACATTAGTTTAAAGGGTTTTAACCAGGTTGCATAATATTTTTGCAAATGAACAGTGCTGATATTAGAGCTATTTCTTAAAGCATGCTAACTGACTAATTGTATTTCCAAGTATTCTCTCGATTCATCTTTGGCAAGTATGGTCTGATTTCCTTTCTCCTCGTCTGCATTCAACTTAATAGAATGAGCACTGAGGTGACCTGCTCTTCTCTGCTTATGGTTTTCCATCTTTTGTGATTTCATCATGTACCATGTGTCAGCAAAACAAAGTTAGATGTGCAGCACTGACCACAGGGAGCACTGATCCATGGGGGACACTGACCCACAGGGGACACTGATCCATGGGGGACACTGATCCATGGGGGACACTGATCCATGGGGGACACTGATCCATGGGGGACACTGATCCATGGGGGACACTGACCCACGGGGGACACTGATCCATGGGGGACACTGACCCACAGTGGACACTGACCCACAGTGGACAATGATCCATGGGGGACACTGACCCACGGGGGACACTGTTACGTGGGAGACACTGACCCACAGGGGACACTGATCCACTGGAGACACTGACCCACAGGGGACGCTGACCCACAGGAGACACTGACCCACAGGTAGCAGTGTTCCATGGGAGACACTGACCCTAACCCTCCCTCTATCCCTCCAGTCTTCCTCCCTTCCTTCTCTCTTCCACTTGTGTATATGTGGAGAGGATGCTCTGTGTCTGTGTGTGTGTGTGTCTCTGTGTGTGTTTATCTGTGTGTGTATGTGTGTATGTGTATGTATCTGTATGTGTTTGTGTGTATATGTGTGTATGTGTGTGTGTCTGTGTGTGTGTCTATGTGTCTGTGTGTATGTGAGTGTGTGTGTCCATGTGTCTGTACGCACATACTCACCCAGAGGAAAACCTCTGGTGTTGTTCTTCGGGCACTATAAACTTTCTTTTTAATACTAGATTTCTAATTGATCTTGCACTGGCCACGAAGGCTAAGCTAGCTGGTCAGTGGCCTCTAGGGACCCAGCTATATCCATTCTGTGCTGGCACTGAGGTCACAAATGCATGTTGTCATGCCTAGCTTTTTTTTTTTAACATGGGCTCTGAAGATTGAACCCATACCCTCATGCTTATTATATGAGCACAAGCTGACCCATCTTCTTAGAACAAGCTTGCTTCTTTTGCAGTGCTGAGAATTCAACACAGGGCCTTTCATATGCACTGTTTTACAGGGCTATACTCTCAACCCAGCCTTTCCCAAATCTTGCTTCTGAATTTTCTTGTTCTTTGACACCAGGCTCCCAGTTGTCCCTTCTCTTATTCACCCCAAGTTGTTTACCTGTATGTAATGAATAACCTTATTCTACAAATCTTTTTAATTCCATCTAAATTCATCTAATTAACTGTAGCCAGAAAATGTAAGTAGATAAGATTATTAGAACCATGTTTAAAATCAACTGACTTTTTAAATTCGTGTTTTCATTTAATCAACATAAGAGACGTTTCCTGTGGGCTGACAGTCAAAGACTCGTGATATATCCTTTTATAAATCAGTTGCTTTACTTGCTTTTTCTTCTGCCTTCCAGCTGGGCTTCAAAATGGTAGGTGTGAGAGAGCAAGAAATAACAGTAGTAGTTACAGAGAGAATGTGTAGTCTAAGACATAAGTATAAAACTAAAGGAATTATTAGAATCCATCTCCATAGAGACGCTGATATGTAAGAGACATCAGGGAAATAAAGAAAGGGTATTAATTAATAGAACTCAACCTATTTGTCATCACAATTATTTTTATGAGACAATGCATTAGCCACAGTATTCTCACCTACAATGCCATCTCCATCCTCTGGACCACCCACTTTATACTGTGCAGAGTCATTTCCTGTTTAACTGAAATAGAGTTCCCCAGCTATAAATAATGTGAAATGGGCTCAGCTGGAAGGTAGTAGATTTCTCTCATGCACTAAATCTGCCATTAGCTGATAAGCCTAATTTCAATGATCTGAAGGCAGTGTGATTGTTAATGCCAGTCTTAGCTGGGGGTTTTGTTGCTATGCTAAAACATCATGACCAAAGCAACTGTTCAGAAAAGGATTGATTTTTGCTTACACTTCCTTATGATAGTCTGTCTTCCAGGGAAGTCAGGGCAGGAATTCAAGGCAGAAACATGGAAGTGGGAGCTGGTGCAGAGGCCATGGAGAAACACTGCCTACTGGCTTACTCCTCGTGGTTTTCTTAGCCTGCTTTCTGCTAGCACAGAGGACCACCAGCCTCTGGCCACAGTGTGCTGTCACTCCCACGCCAGTCATAAAACAAGAAAATGCATCACAAGTTTGCCTACTGGCTAATCGGATGGGGGCATTTTCCTCAACCCAGGTTCTCTCTTCCAAAATGACTCTAGCTTGTGTCAAACTGACCTAAAAACTGGCTGGTGCAATTGACTCCTTATCAACTTGACACAAAGACACATCACCATTAAATCCTCACCTTTTCTTTGGTGTTTACCCTCCAAGACCTCATGCTATTATTAATATGACACTATAAATTATACCAATTTTAAATGTCCTGTAGCCTTTACAAATCCAAACACTTAAAAATTTTTAGTCTCTTTAAGACAATTAAAATCTCTTTCCAGCTTCATACTTTCTCTAAAATATCCACAGTCTCTAAAATATATCTTTTCAACGCCTCACAACTTGTAAGGTCAAAACAAATCTAATAGTTTCTTTCTCCAAGGAGGAAACTACACAGTCAGACGCCATACAAGCAAATAAATTCCAAATAACTCAGTGTTTCCTATCTGGAAACACTGTCTTAGTCACTGCAAAGTCAGTCAGTTGCTTCACCTTGCTATGAAGAGACAGCAAGACAAAAAGACAACTCTTAAAAATGGAAAACATGCAACTGGGGACTTGCTTACCGTTTCAGAGATTTGATCCATTCTGGACACAAGCATGGCAGACATGATGCAAGCAAGTCAACAGACAAATAAGCCCTAAGAGAAGGCTCATTTACACATCCAGGAGTCCCATGAAAGTACTAACTGAAAACTATAGTATACATTCAGGAGACCTGGTGCAGACCTGTGTAGGTCCTGTGCTTGCTGCTTTGGAGACAGCTGCATCCTGATCCTGATCCACAGACAGAAAGGGTTTTAGCATAGGCTTCTGAAACCCCAAATCCCACCCCTAGTGATCTTCCTCCAACAAGGTTGCATCTCCTAATCCTGTCAAACAGTGCTCCTTCCCAGTGACTGAGGATTCCTTGAGCCTATGGGGAGCACCACAGAGACCATTTCTCTGGTTGTAGTATCTCTTGCCCATCCTGCTTTCTAATTGTACTCAGGACCACCAGTCCAGGGATGGCACTGGCCAGAGTGAGCTGGGCACTACCGAACTAATCATCAATCAAAACCTTTACCACGGACTTACCTAGAAGCCAATCTCGTGGGTGCATTTTCTCAATGGAAGTTCCCACTTCCAAAATGACCCAAGCGTGTGTCAAACTGACATAAACTAACCAGCATATCTAACTATTTTTTATTTCAATGTTGCCTATTCTCTGATAGAAATTCCTGTGGCATAGGGAAGGTGCTTGAGAGAATGCTGACCGTAGAAGGTTTAGTGAAAAGCAAGAAAGAGTACATGAGGTAAGGGAGAAGACATTGCTCAGATGCTCAGGGTTGGGTGACTACATTCTTCCAGGCAAAGCAACAAGACCTGTAGGGCAGCACATGCTCTCTGTTGTCTCCAAGGTCTTAGAAGGAGAAGCGGACAAGTGTCCTGCTTCTTATTGACCTGAGCGCTGTTCTCCATTGACTCTCAGTTCTTACTTCTGCTGCTTTTTCTTTGGCTTATTTCACCCCAAACATAGTGCCGTAAACACAGCCTCCCCAGACAGAACACAACACCAAGTTTTACTATAAGGAAGAACAACCATTCACTCCTCTTTCAGACAAGATGTTTTTCAAACATCCCTGAACCACGTACCACCAGATGGCCTTCCTACTTGGTCTCTACAAGTGTCTCCATTTTATTCTGATTTCCAGAACTCCTTGTGTGATTTGCAGGCATCCAAAAAAGAAATCTGTGATTTTTTTTTTATGAAAAGCAGTTTAGTAATCAAAGTCTCCTGGAGTAGTTGTAGTTCTTTTACATGACAAAGAATCAGCTTTCTTTCCCAAAAATTGATAATATTGCTGTTTGGATGTTTAATGAAATGACTATACTAATCCTTTAAATAACATTTATTCCTTTTTATGATAATAGATAAGGAAATGTGAACACACCCATTAGTTTCTATGAGCCTTGATTTTTCTCACCTCCCTCACATGGTTGTTCTGAAGATTAAATGCAAAACCCAGCAAAACACTAGCCAAACGGTAGCTGTTGCTATTATTAATCAAAGGCCATTGGTATTGGAAAAAAAAATTAATGAGGGCACCATTAAACAATGTTAGCCAATGTCTAACGCCAGAAGCTGAGTCAGCAGGCCAAAGTGGGGGTGCAGTACTTTAGCTTCTCTTCGTGATTCTGTCGGATGCCACACACTCTGGCAAATACAATGTAGAAATATTAAGCAAATCCCCACATAGAGCTAAAAATATTCTTTCCGCCCCCTGCATCCCTCCACTAACGGTAAGAAATGGCGTTTTCCATCTCTCTCGCTCCTGTTGTTTACTTTGTTCTTGCTGAGAGAACAGAGCTGGACAGGAGCCCAGCGATGTGCTACACGCTCCTCTGATACATCGCCTGCCATATTTCTGCTCAGAATAAACTGCAGTCAGTTTTGCAAGGATCTTAATTTCCCAGAGAAGCAAAGATTGGTCTATAGATAATCTGAAATCACTTCAACTGACAAGTGAGTAAATATTAATGGAATATCTTTCTCTAAGAGACAACTGGAGAGTGAAATACCTCAAAGTAAACTCAAATCAGACTCTGTCGATCTACTCCTGTTCCCAGGTTAATCCCCAGAAACATCTAAATCACAATTTTTTCCAATAAACAGAATACTGCAGCATCTCTATTAACAATGATGATCATTTTGACAGATTTAGTACCTTATACATTGACTATGTGGCAATACACGGGCAATTAAATACTCCCAGCTCCCATTACAAAGTTCCCTTCTCTGCAAAATCCATCTCCCACACTCCATTATGTTAGCATCTCTGTTTAGGGTTTGAGGTCCTGTACCACCTGGCTCTAGGTTGAGGCACTGCCACTCCATTTTCCACTGGTTTCTCACAAGTAAATTACCTCACAAGTAAATTCTAGCCAAGTGAAACCAAAGTTCCCCTTACATGCCATTAAAATGTCTTAGTTCATAGTAAAAGAACAAAGTGAATGTTTCTGCCATAAAAGGGACAAAAATTGACCTCCTTGTGATTCCACTTAAGGAGGCTTGTGAGACTGAAAAGTGGAAGATAGCAAGTGTCACAAAGACGCAGAGAAGTCAGAACTCTGGGGCTTTGCAGCTGAGACTATGAAATGGCCCCACCACTGAGAACAGTGGTGCAGTTGGGCAGTTTCTCAGGAGTTGCTTATGGAACTATCCAGCAATTCAGATCCTAAGTATATGTTCAAGAGAAGGCAGCAAAGCACAGAGTTGAAAAGACATTTGTAGACAGTTCATGTTCATCTGTCTTTCCTAGTATACAAAAGATAGAAAGAATCCAAGTGACAATTAACATATTGAACATAGATAATCAAACATGATACATACAAACAAGGAGTATTCAGCTTTTAAAAGGAAATAATCTCATTTTTATATGACTCAACATGGATAAATCTAGACTATGTTATGTTTAGGGAAAATAGGCCAGATACAGAAGAACATATACTGTATATTATGATTCTACACAAATGAAGTGCTTAAGATTAGAAAGGTCATATACACAAAAAGTAAAAAGACGATACCAAGGTCTTTAGGGAATAAAAAGTAGGCACAATTGTTGGTTTTGCTCAACTTGACACAAACATAGACATATTTGGGAAGAGGGTTTCTTAAATGAGAGAATGCCTGTATAAAATTGGCCTGCGGGGAAGTCTATAGTTCGTTTTCTTGATTAATAATTGATGTGGGAGGTTCTGAATCATGAGGAATAGCACCACTTCTGCGCTAGTGATCCTGAATGGTATAAGAAAACAAACTGAACAAACCACAAGAAGCAAAACAGTAAGCAGGGTTTCTCCAAAGCTTCTGCCTTAGTTCCTGCCTGCTTAGTTCCTGCCCTGACTTACGCCACAATGTTACTGGAAGTGTAAGATGAAATAAACCCCTTCTTCTCCAGGTTGCTTTGCTCATGGTGCTTTATCACAGCAATAAAAACGCTAACACCAGAGGATTTTGTTCCATGAATGCATAATTTTATTTTTTAGGGACAATGACAACTTTGAAGCATGAGAATGATAGCTACACAGCATTGTAAACTGAACTAAAATTATAAACAATATTTTAATTAAAGGGAAATAGAAAATCAATGGTTATATTGATATTTTTGTATGTAGATCTAACAATAAGAGTGAAAAGACCATCATCTTGAGAGAAAGAAAGAAAGAATTTGGAAGGAGGTGAATGTAGGACAGAAAAGAGGGAAGTGATATAGTAGTATTTTAATTTTTAAAATTCAATTAAAAATTTTTAATAACATGAGTAAATCTAGTCACTGATAACTTTCTTTTTCTTTTTTTATTAGATATTCTCTGTATTTACATTTCAGGTGTTATCCCCTTTCAGACAATCCCATCCCCCTTCCTTTCAGATGAAGACCCTATTGGGCATCTTCACCTCTGCACTCCCAACAATTCATACCACCTCCAAACAATTATCACTTAATAGTGAGTTAGTTGGCACACAAGCAGTTTAAATCCCATAACCAGGAACACACGACTAGTACACAATGTACTTCAAGCCAAGGCAACCTGATTCCTGTTTCTGTCTTTTGACCCCTTCACTGTCATAGGAGCTATGTGTACAGTATTTTACTATGTACCTGTTAATGTCCACTTAATTGGTTGAGGGCTCTAGGAGTAGGGACCCAGACCTTCTGTCCAGTCCAAATGACCTTGGATGACTCTATCCCAGGAGCTGGAGGTGGAACATGTGGCCCAGACCTGGCCAACCAAAGCACAGCCTCTTGCTTTGCTTACCTTAGTGATTGTCCAGGGACTGATCTGTGACTTGAGCTTACTAGTCTCAGTAACTCTGTAATTTCTCTAGAGCTATTTAAAAGCTTTTTCCTCTTTCTGCCTAGACTGAATCTGTAGTAATATGAGAGTGTGACTCTTACAGTTACTTTGTCCACTAGCATGTGATGGATTCCCATGCAAAAATCTTCAGTAGAAGAAACCAACTATGGAGTGAAACTCCCCTGATACGATGAGATGAGGCCTTCACTGCAGTGGCACTAAACTAAGTAGTGGTTCCCAAAACACTATAAAGTTTACTGACAAGTCTTTGTATCCTCAAGGCCACCAACAATGGTATAAACACAGGCAGTAATTGGTGTGGTAGTTCGAATAGGTTTGATGCCCATAGACAAATGTGCTTTAATGCTTAGCCCACAGGGAGTGGCACTATTAGAAGGTATGACCTTTCTGAAATAGGTGTAGCCTTGTTGGAGGAAGTGTGTCACTGTGGGGGTGGGCTTCGAGGTTTTATATGCTCAAACTCTTCCCACTGTGGAAGAGAGTCTTCTCTTGGCTCCCTTTGGACTAAGATATAGAACTCTTGGCAACTCAAGTACCATGTCTGCTCACCTGCTGAGATGCTTCCTGCCATGACAATAATGGACTGAACCTCTGAAAATGTAAGCCAGTCCCAATTAAATGTCTACCTTAAAATAAGTTGCCTTGGTCACGCTGTCTTGAACATGCCATTTAAGCCCTAGATACAGAATTATCTTTTGGAGTTGCAATTACTTGAACCACTAAGTTTCCTATTATACCTAAGGTCTTTAGAGTCAGATTTCTGTCATTAACAATTAAGACCTGAATTCCCATCCCTCTAAGTAAATCTACCCCTTTATTCTCAAGACTCACCAGTCACATCTTCCTAGAACAACTATACCCATTATCTAACACAGCATCCCTTCTATAATAAAAAACTAATTATGCCACTTTGCACTTGATTGGCTTGATTCCAAAGTACAGGTCTTCACCGATGGCTGTAGACAAATAACCCAGTCATAGCTTACCCCCTGCCTTCTTCTCTACAGCAGGGGGAGTCTCACATAGACCCTCTGGAGACTCCTGCAGATCTAGTTAGGACAAGAAAATAGGATAGCTCAACATTTTATGCCATTTAGATGGGTTACCAGCAATAGAAGAGAAAACATAGAGCAAGACAGTTATCCATGGCCAGCGGGGGCAGATGATTAGACTAGACCTCACTTTCAGGCAGAGCAGTTTCTCAGGCCTTCCTGAGTAGAGTCAGTTTTGCAACTTGGTGCAGAGGCACCAGGAAGTTAGATTGGTACGTTCAAGTACACACACACACACACACACACACACACACACACACACACACACATGCACACACACAGAGGAATTCAGACAACTGGGAGTCTATCTCCTAGAAAAGTGACCCTGGCTGCAAAACAAGTAAAGAACTTTTAAAGGAAAGATTTATATCCCATGGACACTAAGGGAAATTCTGCAATTACAGGGATTCAAGTAAAGGCTCTAAGTCAGTAGATATCAACCTTCCTAATGCTGCGACACTTTAATACAGTTCCTCATTTTGTAGTGACCCCAACCATAAAATTATATAATTGCTCCATAACAACTCTGAGTTCTCCACCATTATGAATAATAATGTAAATATCTAATAAGTAGGATGTCTGATATGAGACCCTCAAAGAGGTTGAGACCCACAGGTTGAGAACCACTGATTTAAGAGCAGGGATGTCAGACCCTTAATCTAGAAGTATCTGTAAAATTCAGTCCAGTGGAAAGGAAACTTGGCCACACCTTGACAAAGATTTATAGAAAACTAGTGGAGGTTTGGTTTAGTTTGGTTTGGTTTGGTTTGGTTTGGTTTGGTTTGGTTTGGTTTGGTTTGGTTTGATTTGGTTTGGTTTGGTTTATTTGATTTAGTTTGGTTTGGTTTGGTTTGGTTTTGGTTGGTTGGTTTTGATTTTTGGTGTTTGTGTGCCTCACAAAACATCTGTCAAATTCTGAATTCCCTCTTAAGAGAACATTTCATTGTAAGAAGCGTTCACATCAGATCCAGCAAAAGAACTTTCATTCCTGTGTGTGAAGTTCATCAGTCCTCTACTCACAGCAAACTCTCAGCAATGTAGAATCCCTCATGTGTGTGATCTGGGGCAGGAATGTCCATGAGTTTCAAAACTGATTGCACCAGACTGCATACAATTTGTAGTTATTACTAACTGATAGGACCTGAATGTTCATGTTTCCCCTTCTGTCTCCCCCACAGACACCTAAAAATTAGGTTTAAAAGATATGACCCTTCGAGGTGAGTATAATGAAAGGCAGATTGGTGCTTTTATAAGTGAAACCCCAAACAGCAAGCTGGCCTCTTTTAGCAAGTAATGGCAATCTGAGAGAGGACTGCTTGATGAACCAGAAGGCACCGTGCCTGCCAATGCCTTCATCCTGGATTTCACAGCCTCTAGAACAATAAGAAATACATTTCAGTTGTTTGTGTTACTCAGTTTATTATTTCCCCTTAAAACGATTAGAGTACTGATGGAGAAGTAAACATTGCATAATGGGAACCCACCAGTCTTTAATTTGCAGCAGTTTTTGAGATTCCCTATAAAAGCTTTGTAAGAGAGAGCAGAGTGGGACTTGGTACTGATGGATACAAAACAACCGTGGGCAGCACAGGAAAGAGATTCTCTCTCTTGACTCAGAACCTCACACTATCATTTTCCTAGGAGTTCCTTAGCATGCTTTGCTACTGCTCTTTGGCCAATTCATTCTCATAAATTGTGAAGCGTGTGGGATCCCCACATCCTTAACATGTGGCATAGAATACATGAATGCGCCAACAGTTTGGAGAGATCATGTGGCAGACCCCAACGTATCATCTTTAAGGAAAATAAAGTCTAATGTGTGCTGACCATATATTCTTGGATGTCTGCCCTTCCATTGAATATGGTAGACTTATGAGGGGCTGTATGCTTGGAGAAAACTGGCTTTACCTCTTCCAGCAAATAACAGTCACCAATGGTTTTGCAAATAGAGGTGGGACTTCCTACCCACCACCCATCTCTGCACAGGTCTTTGACCTGGCTTGAATTTGCACAGGTTTTATGTGTACTAATTTAACTGTTGTAAGTTTACATATTTAGCTGTCCCGTTCTGTCCAGAAGACACTGTATCACCTATTATGTCTTGCTCCTACACTCTTTTCAGTCCCTTTTCTGAAACAATTACTGAGCCTTGGGGTGAGTATTCTGTAACCTCATACTATCAGAACATGGTCAATTGTGGGTCTCTCTACTAATCACCCTTTACTGAAAATAGAAGTTTCTCTGATGAAGGTTGAGAGACACATATTGGGGTGTAATAATCAGTCATTAGAAGTTGGTTTAGTACTATGTTCATTTAGTAAAATAGTATCAGAATCTCCCCTTTAGTCAATGACCTGTCTAGGTATAGGTTTTTTGGCATAATGGTGCCAGGCATGGATTTAATCTTATGGATCATGACTTAAATCAAATCAGAAGATAACTGACTATTCCAGGATGTTTATGCCACTACAGCACCAATGAAGATGTCGTTCAAGACCTGCCATTACTGTTGTTTGCAGGGTTCACACCTAGGTATGGCAGATGATTACTTTTCTCCTCTGCATGTGTTCACAGTACCTTCTAGCACTACAAAAGCTAGCCAATAAGGATGAAGCTTCTAGGCAGGTACCAGCTTTTTTTGTCTATGTTCTATGACTCAAGTATGTGGTCTGTCTTCAACAGTAGAGTTTGACCATCATGTTCACCATCACTAATAAAGCAAGGGAGGGTTCTGCTCACTTCTGGGCCTGGTAGTTAGGCAGCTACTGTGCATGCAATGTGAGTCTTCTAAGACTCTACAAAGGGAGTCCTCTAAGACCACTGCTCTACAAGGGAGCCCGACCGAGCATAGACTAGGTGTCGAAGTCATGAATAAAAATATGCTAGTGCTTTTTTTTCTCAGGAACTAAATTTGGGTGTTTGTTCTCAGCAATGGATTGTAACAATACATACTACTTGCTTTTTAATTTCTTCTCTCATTCCATTACAACTGTTTGAAGATGATCTTAAATTTTACTTCAAACAAAACATGGCTCCCACAGTTGTCTCTTGGAGGTGTGAAGAAGACACATGGCAGAAGTGACTCACATGTGAGGACAATTCAATTGCATGGATCCTTATGAGTAAAAAGAGGAAATCAGGAGAGGCTAGAGCCATGCTGTGGAAAGCTGCTAACCCATCTTCCCTGACTCCGAGGCTGAGAGAAGCTTCAGAACCTGGAAGAGTGACAGCCTCTAGAATCCAGGCAAAGCAAAGAAATGGGTTCTCTCCTGCAGCCTCCAGGAAAGAATGTGGCTTGTTGGCTCTTTATTTTTATTCAGTAGGATCTGTATCAATCAGATTTAGGTTCCACAGTGATGTAAATTTTTTGGATTAAGCTTACAGAATGTAATCGAAGGAGCTACAAGAAATCCAATTCAAGACCAATATAGCAAGACCCTTTAATCAAAAAAACAAACAACAGCAAGATAAATGGGGAGGCAGGATGGGAAGGGAGGGAGGAGAGAAGAAAGAAAAGTAATAAAGAGGGAGGGAAAATGAATATAGATTTCAAGGTTTAAGTCTTGATCATCCTATAGGACTTTGGGAAAGTTATCCTCTTTGTTCCTGTTTAGTATTCAAGATGAAAAGAGTAAAGTGATATAAATGAGAATTAAATGAGAATTAAACCCCAAATAAATAAGATGTACAATAAGTGTTCAATTAGTGTCTTGACATCATCGTTGACATTTATTAATTTTATCTCTGGTTTTTATCAGGATATTTTTTTACCTGTAAAGCACATCTGTTCTTCCCTTCTCAGTTTGAGGAGCCCAAGACAAATGCATAGTGAGCACGCTAACATCCTGATTGCTCAGTCACCTTCTGAGGATGCTGTGTCTTAGTCTTGAGCAGCTAACTCGACTTGCTTGTTTTTAACTCGCTAGAACAAGCTGTACTAACACAGTTCTTAAAGAGAATTTTCTTACTTCTTGAAGACTTAATTATAGTGCTCCTGGCTGGTGACTTTGCATTTGAAACCAGGACCTTGAAATAAACACAGTCATTTCAGTTCTTGATGCCACCGCATGAAAGTTAATTCTCTGATCAGCTTGTCTTGCAGGCTTATGAGCACACCATAGCAAAGTGGCCCTACTTGCCTGGGGTCCATTACAGATTTTAGTGGTTCCTAAGCTTTCCACTCTTTTTAGAATTATATTGTGTTTAATATATTGAATATGCTTACAGTATAACTGGCTCTTTTTTATTCAGAGAATATAAAAGCATTGCAATCTTCCATTATTGTAAAGAACTTCACTTTTCTTTAAAAATATGTCAGAAGAAAAAAAGATTTCAATGCATAAAATATATAGTCCGTTTATTTTTAGTTTAAGGATCCTCCCACAAACCAACAGCCTTGCACTAGTCTGAACTATGCTACCTGCATGCTACTGATGGTTATTAATAGAAAGAACCTTTTCTATTCTCTTGGCAGCAATGTTCATAACATACTGTTTATGAGCGCTGTTGAAGAAACGGCCTGTAGCAATGCTCTACAGCTTTGTTAGCTTCTGCAGTGGGCAGAAGAGACAGAATTAAGAATCCTTGCTTGCCATTCATTTTTACTTTCTTTCTAAAAATTCATAGTCTTTAAAGAAGCCTAAGAAGTATGATACTTTCTCAAAAGCCAAGCCATATATTGCTTGAATATATATGCATGAGCTGATTTTTAAACCTCCAAAAAGACAAGACAGTGCCACCCCTGGGGGAGGTAGGAGGAGGGTTCTAATACTTGACATCAAGGCAGTTAGCCACTGCTGACTTCATGTCTAATAGAGTGTTAAATGGTCAAAATGCAAGATCATAGACCCAGATCCATTATTTACTCACTGTATGACCCTATGAATGTAGATTCTTTCTTTAAAATAATATTAAACTAAATACATTCTTTTTAAGAAACGTGTCAAAATGTCCACCACATATTGTCTATCTCTCTGGGCTTTGTGTGTGTGTGTGTGTGTGTGTGTGTGTGTGTGTGTGTGTGTAATACTATCATATACGAAAACAGTCTGGAACTAGGTGCTAAGGTTGGGTATCACCAAATGTATAATTACTTATTGTAAGTGTGTAAATTTTGCAATTAACATTCATAAAAGGGTGTGTGTTTCTAATTCAACAAAAACAATACAGAAATATCCTGGTTGGAATAAAGAGGGAAGATGGCTTTGCAGACAGGCCTGGGTCCAGGTTGTTATTATGGTTCGACTTGCTATTACACTTATTTCTTTGGACCTCAATTTATTTACCTGCAAAAGGGGGCTAACAAGCATAGCCCCACTGGGTTGTTGAAAGATTAAACTACTGCAGGGATATATGGCCACATCTGTCTCCTAAAGTGGATATACTTTAAACAAACAACTGCACTCTAAGAAATGTATTACACTGAGAGTCTCATAATTAAGAAATTACAACACATGGATGCTTTTCCATCACAAAATTATAATTATAAAGGCTCATAAATGACTTTAATAAAATGATAAACTATTTTTAAGAATACATTGTATAGCCAAAAGTTTGATTATTATATGGTGAGGAGGTTGTTGTGTATGTCTGTAGAGTAGTTCTCAAGGTTCAGTGAAGAGCAAGACATGGAAGACTAAGGAGCACATGACCACTCACCTATGTTTGTTTGTTTTTTTTAAGGGATTCAGTTCTAGTGTGCATTGATAATGAAGTCAATTAAGTAATTTACCAATGATGTCTAAGGGGGAGTGTGGTGGGAGCACCCTCCTGGTGCATGCCCTGGACCTCTCCTTACACCTCCCTGTGTATACTTCCTACCTTCCCTGTGCACATGCCTTTTATCCATCCATTTCAAATATTCAATTTTATAATTGAAATAAGGTAAGTGGAAAATCTGCTAGCTTTTTAAATCCATACTTCTTGTTGTTACCAGTGAATAAATTATCTCCGTAGGTTCTGGTCCTCAAAACAGTGGTTGATTTCAAATCCCAAGTGGGTTAAAGGACACAGGAAATGAGAGAACAAGCTGGAAACACCTTCATGCTTCTCAACAGGGAAAAGCCGAAAGTCCCTCCTGCACTACCTGAGCCCTGTGATTTCCGCCTTCTCACTATCCCTGACCACTATCCACCTTGGAGTAGTGAAAAGAAAGTCTTTATTGCAGTGCCAAGAGAAAAAAACGTTCCAGGAAAGGAGAGAGGCAAGCAAGGAATGACTGAATATGCCATCGTTGGGAAGATGGATAGAGTAATTTGACTCTACTACACTTCTAATTTTATTTCAAACTTTCTATGTAACTAAAGTGATCTCCTTTCATTACTACATGTCTTCTTTAATCTCTCCTGTGACCTTACCTGAACCACTTTATTTGGGGGGAAGAGGAGATATATGCATGCATACATGCTCATACACATGCTCTCACATGTGTTTGCAGGGTTAGGGTTAGGGTTAGGGTTAGGGTTAGGGTTAGGGTTAGGGTTAGGGTTAGGTGAGTAGTCAGAACCTGACAATAGGTGTCTTCTATTATTGTCTGCCATATTTACTGGGACAAGGTCCTTCCACTGAACCAGGACATCACCAGTTTAATTTGGCTAGCCTACCCAGCCATCATCTAGGGATCTACTTGTCTCCACATCCCTCCAGTACTGGATTCCTGGTGTGTGTTGCTAACCTCGGCTTTTATGTTTCAGAGATCAAAAAGCAGTTTTCACTGAACAGCCCCTGAACTATTTTGAAGTTTATTTGAAGTCTTAATATATTGGAATGGTGACAGATGGCAGGAACATTGAATCCCATAATTCAGAAGGCAGAGGCAAACAGATTTCTGTGACTTGGAGGCTAGCCTGGTCTATATACTAAGTTCCAAGACAACCACAGATGAATAGTAAGACCCTGCCAACTGTGTGTGTGTGTGTGTGTGTGTGTGTGTGTGTGTGAGCGCATGTGCAGCGTTATCATAAAAAACACTTATGAGGATATAAAGATGCACCAATGAACCAATAAAACATGAAATGATAACTGTGACAGGTGGGACATGCAGTGTAAGAGCAAGAACAATAGCTGGGTCACCAAGATTTACTGTGGCCATGTTTGACCTGGGAAGGCTTCATAAAGGAATAAACATTATTGGATGTCAAGGATGTCCAAGGTGGAAGAGGCAGTAAATGGAAGCACAGTGGATGGAAGATCCAAGCAGCACTCTCCAAAGTGCCGTGTGCCTAAGACAATGTTTCCAACCGTGGACCTTGTAATGTTAGAAAGGCAACTACAGTTAATGCAAGGAAAAACAGTTTATATCATACAGTGAGAAACTACCCATGCATAGAGAAACCACACTTAACTCCAACAGGGAGTAAGGAAGACCACACAACAACTTCTGCTTCTGCGGGCTCCATATGTCACCCTGGTTCCTAAGGAAGCTCTAACACGCTCCGCATGTATGTTCAAGAACCAAGGACATATTGATGGAGAGCAGGAATCTGTTCTATGCCACTCTCCTAGCTCCTGGTCGTCCCAGGCATTCCTTTGCCTTCCCCCTCATCATTTTCTCTGTCCCCTGCTATCTTCTTTCAATATGCAACTGTCTCTGTATCCAGAAGATCTCTTGATAAGGACAGCAATTATATTAGATTAGAGCCTATACTAATGATCCAATTTTAAATTGGTTACCCTTGAAGAGCCTGTTTCCAAATAAGATCCGATTCTGAGATACTGGAGGATTTAAAACCATGGAGAAACAAGTCCAGTGGTAATAAAAGAACTACATGAATGACTAATGTCCACATTACACAGGCTTTGAGAACCTGTGTGCCCCAGCTTCAGTTCATTTAAGCAGAAATGTGCCACTTTATAGTTTTGCTGCCTTGAGCATGTCATATTATCTGCTGTAAAGTTGTTTTATTCATAAATGAATAGGTACGTTAGCATAGATAAGTAGTTATAAATTATTTTTATTTTGTGGGCTATTATGTTTTCAAAGAACAAAAGGAGTTAAAACAGACGGCTGAAAAGTTAATTTTGCCAAGTGTGGGCAGGACCAGCTAATCTGTCGCCAGCTCCTTCCTCCTGGGCACACAGCTATGCTGTATTTCCAGCTCATGTGCTGTTAGTTGGCCACATGGCAGGTTTTAGCAGTAGAACAGGAATAGGAAGAAATTAATATCCGCTTCCAGCCCTGTCCAATAAAAACCTCCCTCCCACAAGCTTCTTTTTCTATGATTAACTCCTAAATGGAAATGAATTAAGGATTTAGGGGAGCACATGGCTTCAGTATTCTGATTCTGGTTCCCCCAGAACACAAGGAACACTATCAAAATTCAGCTTCTACTAGAGGAACACACCAATGTATTGGGCTAACCCATTTGATATTTGAGTACTATGGCAGCCATTAGTTCTCGATATACTCCAAATACAGACATTAAAAATTACCATCTTATATCCCAAAGGACAACGAATTTATTATCAAAAATCCACAAAGACTACAATTGTAGAAACAGGAATACTGCTTCCTGTTGAATAGATAACTTAGAGCACACACACTTCCTGATTTGTTAAGTTATTCGTTTCCTCAGATGGCTCTACGGTCAGGTCAGTGGCAAGTCAGATTCTCATGCTCTGACAGGGTTCTCAGGCCTCTCTTGAGTTGCTAGCCGGGCCAGCCCTTCTGCGTTGCTTATTCCAGCCAGCTCATGCTTAATGGTGGTTATGCTTTCCTAGCATGGCCATAGCTCCAAGTCCAGGGAGCAGGAGAGAGGTGCCCACATCCAGTAGAACATTACAGGCAGACAGACAGGCTACAGTCACACCCAGAAGCCACACCAAAGAACTGTGCATGTTCTGTTGTCCAGAAAGAAGGAGACGGGATCCATGAGTCCAAAAGAACAGAAAACCTGTGGGATAATGATCTTTATTGGGTACAATTAAACTGCAGGGACGTACATGCTGCAAGGATGCTGCCTAACTTCTCAGAAGCATTTATAACAAGCCACAAGAGAAGTATCAGTGCCCAGTGAAGCAGTTTAAAGATTGAAAGCAAGTGAATGATAATCAGGCATACAGCGTATCTCAAATAAATGAGCTTTTATTTATATGCAGATGTCAAATCCTGGGAGTTCAGAAAACTTATTGGTTTAAAATATGAGCTCCCTTTATTAGAATTAAATGGAAAAGTAAGATAAATCTGGGGTACTTTATTTTTTTCTATCTTTTATATTTTATGCACTTTTAGCTTCATCCATATGAGCAAATGCTTAAAGACAGTCAGCACTCAGGATTATCGAAGCTGTGATCTCTTCCTTTTGTAATCTTGTGGAACTTCTCCTTTGTAATACTAAAATAGTTAAATGCTCCAATAAATATGATATCTCAGACTTTCAGTCTGAGTCCTATAGAATTCAGTATTTGTCTAGATTCTTTGGAAGACCTGAACCGTCAGACAGATTTTTCTCCTGTATTCTAATTATAACAGCTGAATTTACTTTCCCATTTCCAACAATCTAGTTAAAATTGCCTAAGGTGCAACCCAGCATACGTCTTTCAGAAATAATTGGACAATGAAGAATTTTCAAGTCCTGGTCTTATAAAAGTCATGTTATGGCTCTCTAGTCCCTGTTGCAGGCTATTTTGTTGGCTGCTATCAGCCAAATCCTTCAGGATGGCTTCTCAATACCTTTGTGGATTAATCTTGCCACTGAACTATTTGTCTCTTCCCTTTTAAGCAAATCTGAGGAGCAGCAATCATCTTTATGAATCTAAATCTCCATGTAAGAATATACTGTCATTTTTTCCCCTCAAAGGAAAAAAAACCCACACTCCTACACACCCAATTACTAGTTGGAATGCTTTATAATACACATGTCAAACTTCTGTTTGGGAAATGATGTATTTGCAATTATTGGGAGGACTATTAATTAGATAGACAAAATTTGGGGTTTTTTTTTTTTTTTTTTTTCCTTTATGAGAGAGAGTTAACACTTTAGGTTATTGTCAAATATCAATGATTTCGGTCATTAATTTTTTTAACAAGCACATACTGATTTTCTAAGTTTCAGGCAATAACATCTAGGTACACAGGTAAATAATCTTGTGCCATTATGATATGAAACAGTGATCTATCTACAAAGAGGTGGGGAGAATTCAAGAATAGCTATCCAAGGACTAGCATGGCTCACAGAGCACAGGCTGGGCACACCTGGTAGGAGTTGGGGTGTGAGACTAAGGCAAACAGACTCAGTCCTGCTCTTACAGGGGCTGTGGGCAGTGGCTGCAAATACATAGACCACCAACAGGAATGTGGTGTTGTGAAAAATGCTGTCCAAGGAGTCAAAGACGGAGAGTTACAGACAGCCACAGAGAAGGCACTTTCTGGGGCTGCAACCACTGTGATCAACTTGGAGAACAAGATGGACACACTGTTCAGCTGGACTGCAAAGTCCTTCTAGGCAGAAGGAAAAACACACATGCACAAATTCAGAGGCCACACAATGTTCTTCCATGCTGCAGAAAGGATTCCAGGGTGGCCAGACCACTGTTTTCACTTACTATCACAGTTAAACCCAATCCAGAGGCTTAATATCTTAGACCCAGTGTTTAATATCTCAGACCCCGTGTTTTGAACCTAGTATCATTTGAGTTTACTGGATAATAAACTATTAAACAACTTTCATACTGGCTGGCTGATTTTGTTGCATGTACTTGGGGAGTTTTCATTTCTCTTAGGCTGTCACTAACACTGGGGAAACTTGAGAGATTCCTTGTGACACTTAACATATTGAAAGCATCAACTACCACTCCACTGATGAGAAAGAGTTAACACACTTCCTTAAATATCCATGTTATTGCCAACACATCCATCATGCCAGGGCGAATCTGGCTGGCTATTTGTAGTAATCTGGTCTTTAAAGTGAAACCCATTGTGAAGAACTGGCTACATTGTTCTCTCTCTCTCTCTCTCTCTCTCTCTCTCTCTCTCTCTCTCTCTCTCTCTCTCTCTGAACAGGGAAACTAATCTTGATTTCAACACAGTCACGAGTTTCATGTCCATTTAACAAAGTCATGCCAGTATTTGCTTTTTTATGACTGGTTTTCATCCTATTTCAAACTATCTAACCAAAATGCAGTGAAGAAAAACCGAGAGAACAGTGCTGGACTGTGTCTTTTGAGCTCAGCAGGATGCTAGCATGGGCTCCATCTGCTTCCTAACAGCACGGGGCCACTGGGAACAAGCCAACCTGAAGAGGACAGAATACTGACTGCGGTTGTAGCTCTGAGTGTTATGGCAGAAAGGGGGAGGGGCTCCCAAAGCAAGAACACAATAGTCCTGGGCAGGGTCTCTAACTTCAGGGACCCCGTTCATGGACTTAAACCTCAGTCCTTAGTGAACTAAGCAATTTCTCCAGCATCACTTTAAGCAAGGGTAGAAAGAGGTATAACTTCTTACCTTTTTTGAGCATTGAGTAAAAGAATAAATGCAAAGTGAATGAAAGTCTTCACTTTGATTATTCATTTTAATTAGCAGATGCTCTAAGCAACTACCTGTGACATAACTTCATGTCCTTAACGCGATCTGGCAGACATGAAGGGCAGGTAAAAGACCAACAACCCAGGAGAGTTGTCTTCTACCAGTTCCTCCCAACAAGCACCCGTGTCTGCTGTCTAAGAACAGAGTGCTCAAGTTTTACACAGTCTTGAAAACACTTAACAGATACTAACTTTATCTTCTTACTGCTGTGTCTCTTCCCCTAGATTTCTAGGTTGGAAATAAAAACAGCCCTCCTTCCCTTAAATTTATAAGGATCCCGCACTAGATTTCTGTTCCTCAACTACAAGCTTTGAGAGACAGAAAAGGCAGTAGCTTCCTTTCCCACAGTAAATAAGCATCCCAAATGATTTCAGATACCCACCACTTGATGGCGCTATTTCCTATTCATAACCTAGCAACAGCTGTCAGGCTTTATCAATCGACTCTTCACATGAAATGCTCTCCTAAAATGCCAGATTTTCTTCAACGGAGGATCATGAAACTTGAGACTTTATTTTAAAGCATCGGTGTAGGAATAATAATACCAAGGCATTTGTAGATCGCTTTTATTGATGAGCACACTTTCCTCAGCCTCTAATAATGAGCCTGGAGTCATGTCAGCACTGGTCCCGTGGCTCTACTGTTAGGGCCATCAGTTTCCTGACAGCATCAACAAGAAGCTTCCAGTAAGCTAGTGATCTTCCAACTGTTTCATAAGTCTTCTTGGCCTGACCCAAGGCTTTGCCATTGGTGCATTGATGATCATCAGAAAGCCCATGCCAGAGAATCTGCCCAAGGATTGGTCTTAGGTCAAAGGAATCACGTGAGTGAACGGTAACATCAGAGAGCTACTTCCACATGTGCTAAAAAGTCTCTGTTTCTCCGACTTCACCTCTCGCCAATCTACTCCTCACTCTTTGGTCTCCCCTTTCTTGGCTGTCTTTCACTTCTTCATACACAGCATATTTTTTCCAAGCTCTGGAGCACCTGCTGTTTTTTTCTAATTGGAATGCTTATACTAAACTAGCTACATACATTGTAAAGATTGAAGCAATGGCAAAACGCTGGCGTTCTTGTTCAGAAGGAAAGATACAGGGAGGCTTCACCCATTTCAACCACGTGGTTGCCTAATGATGACATCAGTCAAACACAGCTAACATGCCAGCATGGATGGAGAAATTTCACGAGACCCAACATCTAGAAGAAAAGCTACAAGCAGTCAGTGGCTGCTCAGAGATTGAGAATGATCAGTTATCTCTAAACACAAGACTCCATAGGCTATCCAATCCCAAATGGTAAATTCTAAAACATAAAGTGAACTCAACAGATTGTGTGTCAGGGGGGACTAATTGAAGAATTTGTGGACTTTTGATGCATTTGAGAGGTACTGAAATGGGTGGGAATGCTGTATATAAAACACTGGTGTATGAAATTCTCAAAAACTATTTTAAAAAGAATTCCAAACTGAGAATATCAGAGATTTACACAAAGCAGCTGACTCTATCGGACATAGGCCCCACGAACACCCAGACCTTGTCCACGAGGCAGCTGGGACTGCTTTGTTTCTGCCCTCCATCTAGCCTGCTCATCACAAACTCATCTCTTCTAGTTGTCCCCTTCCGGCTACCATTTTTGACATTATCATAATTTTAAATTTCAGCTTATTTATCTGCTTACCTTTCAAAAGCCTAGCTCCCCATTCAGCCTAGAAAGATTCCCACATAAGCCCTGTAAAAGGAGCAGCCTAAGTCTTCCTTTTGGCTCTGGGGCTTTGGAGTCTCAAATTATCTTGAATGTACAGACAAGCAGTAAGTGCGGTACCTGATGGCGTAGCTCAGACAAGCAGCCAGCCTGGCGCAGGATGGGTTAATTTGTTCCTGTGCTTTCAGCCTAAAGATTCTGAAATATTTGGTACATAAAGAAATGGGACTGCACTCATCAGAAAGCAATCAGGGAACCTATAAGGGATGCTTGAGCAAAGTCGGTACAAAGTTGTTCTCTGTTGAGGAACTGCCTTTTTGTTCCCCTAGACAAGGCTTGCTTTGCAGAATCTCTTAGGGGCATTTATGATTTTTGAACTAGACAAATATTTATATTTTTTGTATCAAAGAAGTACCACAGGCACTCTATGAACTACATTTAGAAGACAGATGGGTTTTTATGACATCTCCTGGATCCCGCAAATGACAGGGCAAAATCACCAGAGACTGTTCTTGCTTCCAACACCATCTACAGGAGCAGCAGACTCAGTACGCTGAAGCACACCCCCAAATCCTCTTTTCTCTCTTTGTGGTTCTGGACATCAAACTCAGCATCTTGGGCAGGTGCATTAGTCCCCATGCATACATCAACAACTGGCCATATAACTGAGTTCTTTTCTTCCTGCAAAGCACAATTCCGTATAAAATTTAAGCATAAGGCTTTTTCTTATGAGCACTTAACGACTTTTAAAATTCTATAGAATTCTTAATTTCCATTCAGTGGTTTTATGGTCTTTATAGAATAGTTTAATCCCATAAAGAAAGAAATATTCTAAGCCATTTCTCAATTACATGAGTTTTCAAAACCCTAACACACACACACACACACACACACACAGAGAGAGAGAGAGAGAGAGAGAGAGAGAGAGAGAGAGAGAGAGACAGAGAGACAGAGAGAGACAGAGACAGAGACAGAGAGAAACAGAGACAGAAAGACAGAGAGACAGAAACAGAGAGACAGAGATGGTTTATTGGTCACACTTTTTTTTTTCTGAGTTACTCCTCATTTTACATTTTTATTGGATATTTTATGTATTTACATTTCAAATACCCTTTCCCACATCCCCCTCCCCATTTCTATGAGGATGCTCCCCCTCCCACCCACCCATTCCAACCTTTTCACCCTGGCATTCACCTACACTGGAGAAACGAGCCTTCACAGGACCAAGGGTCTCTCCTCCTATTGATGCAGACAATGCCATCCTCTGCTACATATGCAGCTGGAGCCATGGGTCCTTCCATATATACTCTTTGATTGGTTGCTTAGTCCCTGGGAGCTCTGGGATGAGGAGCATCTAGTTGGTTGATATTGTTGTTCTCCCTATAGGGTTGCAAACCCCTTTATCTCCTTTGGTCCTTTCTCTAGCTCCTCTATTAGAATCCCTGTGCTCAGATTAGCTACAGGCATCCTTATCTGTATCAGTAAGGCTCTGGCAGAGCTTCTCAAGACACATGCTTATTAGAACTCTGCCAGCAATCACTTCTCAGCATCAGCAATAGTGACTGGGTTGGGTGGTTGCATATGGGATGGAGCATATAGGTAGGGCAGTTTCTGGATGGCCTTTCCTTCAGTCTCTGCTCCATTCTTTGTCCCTGTATTTTTGTTAGATGGGAACAATTCTGGTTTAAAATTTTAAGAAGGATGGGTGGGCCCATCAGCCAACTGGTGGCCTTGCCTAACCTCTGGATATGGTCTCTATATGTTCTCCCTCCCCTCTGTTGGGCATTTTAACTAACCTTCTTCTTGTTGGGGCCTGGAAGCCACTTGCCTTCCTGACATCTGGAATTTGCTAGTGGTTACCCTCAGTTCCCTATTCACCATTGCTACACACCACTGCTCAAATTTCTAACCCTCTGTATATCATCCCTGTCTCTCTCATCCCTGATCCTGCTTCCCTTTTCCCTTGCCCCTCCTTTCCGAAGTCCCTCCTACCATCTACCTCCTGTGAGCATTTTGTTCCCCTTTCTAAAAAGGACTGTAGCAATCACATTTTGGTCTTCCTTCTTCTTGAGCTTCATATGATCTATGAATTGTATCTAGGGTATTTTAAGCTTTGGAGCTAATATCCACTTACCAGTGAGTGTATACCATGTGTATTCTTTTGTGACTGAGTTACCTCACTCAGGATGATATTTTCTAGTTCCATTCATTTGCCTGTGAATTTTATGAAGTCATTGTTTTTAATAGCTGAGTAGTACTCCATTGTGTAAATGTACCACATTTTCTGTATTCAGTCCTTTGTTGAAGGACATTTGGGTTCTGTCCAGCTTCTGGCTATTATAAATAAGGCTGCTATAAACATAGTGAAGCATGTGTCCTTGTTATATGTTGGAACAACTTTTGGGTATATGACCAGGAGTGGAATAGCTAGATATTCGAGTAGTACAATGTCAAATTTTCTAAGGAAACACAAGACTGATTTCCAGAGTGGTTGGACCAGTTTACAACCCCACCAACAGTGGAGGAGTGTTCCTCTTTTCTCACATCCTCACCAGCATCTGCTGTCACCTGAGTTTTTGATCTTAGCCATTCTGACTGGTGTGAGGTGGAATCTTGGAGTTGTTTTGATTTGCATTTCCCTGATGACTAACGATACTTTTTTTAGGTGCTTCTTGGCCATTCAGTATTCCTCAGTTGAGAATTCTTTGCTTAGCTCTGTACCCCATTTTTAAATAGGGTTATTTGGTTCTCTGGAGTATAACTTCTTGGGTTCTTTATATATATTAGATATTAGTTCTCTACAGGATGTAGGAGTGCAAATATCTTTTGCCAATCTGTTGGCTGCTGTTTTGTCCTATTGACAGTGCCCTTTGCCCTACAGAAGCTTTGCAATTTTATGAGGTTCCATTTGTCTATTCTTGACCTTAGAGCATTATCCATTGGTGTTCTGTTCAGGAAATTTTCCCCTATGCCCATGTGTTTGAGGCTTTCCCCTACTTTCTCTTCTATTAGATTCAGTGTATCTGGTTTTATGTGGAGGTCTTTGGTCCACTTGGACTTGAGCTTAGTACTGGGCAATAAAAATGGATTAACTTTTATTCCTCTACATGCTGACCTCCAGCTGGACCAGCACCATTTGTTGAAAATACTGTCTTTTTCCACTGGACAGTTTTAGCTCCTTTGTCAAAGATCAAGTGACCATAGGTGTGTGGGTTCATTTCTGAGTCTTCAGTTATATTCCATTCATCTACCTACCTGTCTCTGTACGAATACCATGCAGATTTTTTTTTTTTTATCAAGATTGCTCTATAATACAACTTGTGGTCAGAAATGATGATTCCTCCAGAAGTTCTTTTATTGTTGAGAACAGTTGGGCACATTTTTAACTTACAATCTTGTTCCATTTGTGCTTTTTCAGGGTTATTCCATAATTAAGTCAATATGACTGTTTGAAACTGTAAAGTGACTTGGGTCTGCCAGGCAGTTCACTTGTGCTCCTCCACAGTGCTCCCCCGCAGTGCTCCTTTGCAGTGCTCCTCCACAGTGCTACTCTACAGTGCTCCTCTACAGTGCTCCACCAGTGTTCCTCCACAGTGCTCCTCCACAGTGCTCCTCTACAGTGCTCCTCTGCAGTGTTCCTCTGCAGTGACCCTCTGCACTGCTCCTCTGCAGTGTTCCTCTACAGTGACCCTCTACAATGACCCTCTACAGTGCTCCTTTGCAGTGCTCCTCTACAGTTCTCCTCCACAGTACTCCTCTGCAGTGCTCCTGCACAGTTCTCCTCCACAGTGTTCCACAGTGCTCCTCCACAGTTCTCCTCCACAATGCTCCTCCAGAGTGCTCCTCTACAGTGCTCCTCTGCAGTGTTCCTCTGCAGTGACCCTGAGAACTGCTTAACTCCACCAGCCAGCCACTGCTGCCAGGGATCTTGCTGTATTGCCAGCATGTTGCTGTGAGTTGACAACAATTTTGTCTGACTTCTGCTAAAATTAACCTCACTTGGAGTACAGTCTTTCTGTCTCATCAGTATAATTATTGGCCTAGAGTGCCTTCCTAAAGCTGCTGTTTATCATGATTCATGCAGCAGAAAATATACAGCTTGGGTTTTGAGAGCCAAGAAATGACAATTCATTACTGTGATAAAGGAAATTTTTTTAAAAATCAGTATTAAAACCTCAATAGAACAGAAGGCTCCTTCACCCCTAAGAAATGACTGTTTGGTAAAGGACATACATATGTATGCTGACACATCTCCTTTTCCTAAAACTCAGTGACCATCCATGTCATATGTCACCTTGGCCAGGTTAATTACACAATGGTCCAGTGAGCTACTGCAGCAGATACTGTCTCAAGAGTGACCGATCATATGTCTCAGGGCTCTTCTGGATGCTTTCTTTCCTGCCAAGTGTCTAGAATGTCACCATTAGTGCCTTGTTCCTCGTGCATACAAGTCCTTAGTTGATGTGCTACATATGGATAAAATGCTAACTTAAAAGAAATCTAGCATTCCCCAGAGAAGATAACTTAAAATTTCCCTTCCTTTAGCTTTAGACAACCATCTCAACCTATTTATAAATAAAGTCACCTATGAAACTTGTATAACACATAGCTAAAAAGGTTCCACCTTAGACCAACTGAATCGGAATGCTTCATCCACACATCATGCTATTACTTTTGATTAGTTTACAGTGTGCCATGTAACTTGGGTAGGGTTACAAAGCTAGAGGGCTCGAGTTTGAGGGTGAAATGAAGAGAGAGGACTATTGTATCGTATGGTGTGAGGACACAGTTGTGCACACTGATAACTCCACCAAGGAAAAGGGAATAAGAAGGACCATACAGGACAGTGCTTGCTAGCTGTGATGGAGACATGATCCACTCCCTCGGGTCACAGTTCCTCTTCTTATTAACAAGGAAGGAGAGACATGGCTTCAGATTTGGCGCCTGGAGTATAGAATATCTCCAAAATACTGATTGTTGGGATGGACTCACACAGGGTCAGACCCTTTAATATAGATATTGGAAAAGAACTCTCTTGCCACTGAGATTATGAAGTTTTTAATACAAAAACCACAGCTGCTAGTGGCCATCTGCTTTGATCTGTTGCTATGAAGAAAGCACCAGTGGCTGAGTGCTTTACAAAGAAAGAAGGTTTGCTCAGACCATACCTGTGGTTGGTGTTGGTGACAGGATATAAAGTAAGTTTGAATTTTATAATAACTATGATGAAACTATCTGCCATCTCAGCCATGTCTATTAAACATGTAATAGCTGATCCAAGTCTCTTTCATTGATTTAACTTGTCTTTTGACAATTCTACACATGCATAACACACTTCCATCTTTTCTTATTTCTTCCCCAATCTGTCACCCCACTCCTTTCTAAGGTCCCTTTATCACATTAATAATGCCTTTCAGCTCCTACATGCATTCTGCTCTCTCTTCTGCAATATTCTCTGAGTCTTAGGAGGTGTTTTCAGTGGGATTACTATTACTGGGATGAAATAACATGACAAAAAAAAGCAAGTTGAGAAGGAAAGGGCTAATGTGGCTTACACTTCCATATCACTGTTCATCACTGAAGGAAGCTAGTACAAGAACATAAAGGCAAGAGCAGATGCAGAGGCCATGCATCCCTCTGCCTGCTGTCTTTTAGAACTCAGGACCACCAGCCCAGAAAGAGCTTCACACACAGTGGGCTGGGTTCTCCCATATAAATCACAAAAAAATAGTTCTAAAGGCTTGCCTCCAGCCCACTCTTATAGAGGCATTTTCTCAATCAGGGTTCCCTCTCAGATTACTCTAGCCCGTGGCAAATTGACATAAAATTAGTCAGTACAAAGGGTGAAGTCTACCAGGCCTAGAAAAACAAACACCACATGGTCTCTCTCACATGTAATTAGCCTCAAGTTTTAGACTTTATTATTTAATTTGGAACACCTATCGAAGCCAAGAAACTAGAAATGGGCTATTAGTTGAGGTAGTGCTTTTAGGGAAAAGAATTAGTGTAGTGAGAATATCTTGCATACTGTATGGATGTATCACCTATCAATTAAAAAGCCTATGCCCACAAAACAACACAAACTATTGTTCACCAGAGCAAAAGGATAAGACCCTATTGCCCCAAACACCACACACCCTGGTCACTGGATAGAGAGAAAGCAAGTTGGCACTAAGTTGGGAGTTTCCTTCCTGTTGGCAACCTCTCATCATAGCAGGAGTTAGTGTGCAGGTTGCTGAGTATGATAAAGCATCAGCACCTTTGCCTAGCTGTGAACCCTATGAACTATGAATGACAACCTGCTTGGGCAATATGTACCCACTGGCACAATAGTGCTACAGCTATTTATAGAGCAAACTAACTGCTGCTGGCATGAGAAAGTAGGATAGAGCTAAATTCTGTGTTCAAGGAGATGACCTGATTAAAGAAAATCTTGATGTTAAATAGAATAAAGTGGTAACTTCAGTGCAAAATCCCTCCCACCCAGCTAAACTTTAAACTTGTGAAAAAGAATTAAAGAGCAGCATAGGTCTAGTTGTAGTGGGACATGCCTTTAATCCCAGATACTCAGAAGATAGAGGCCGATGAATCTCTAAGTTCAAGACCAGCCTGGTCTACAGATCAAGTTCCAAAACAGCCAACCTTAGGCAATGAAAGAAATCATCAAAAACCAGAAGGCTGGTGACGATGCAACTGAACAGGGGGCCAACTTTCAGCCCCAGCAAGCAGCAGAACTTGACAGCTTTGAACTTTAGAATCAAGATAGGAGAAAAAGATTATGGAATTCCTCTCCATGACTAAGAAAAGCTGCTGTGGCCAGGCATGTGTCAGGAATGTCCCTGTATGGATGGGAGAACTTAAAGGAAATAAAAGGAGCAGTGATCCTAGAGAGGCCATTGTATGAAGCTGTAAAGCCTAGATTGCCTTGGAGACCCCAAGATATAGAAGATGCCAGAGTTATGGAATACCTGACCAGGAAAGCTAACAGGGAATGGAAACAGTCCAAAAGAAAGAATAAGTTGTTGTCAACAAAGATGAGAGAAGTTGGAGATCTGAAAAGTGCTTTGACATTAGACATGGATATGCAGTATTTAGAGTTTGTCCAGATGGTTTCCTCTCTTGCTTTGGTCCACTATTTCCTTATTATGTTCCCTTTTTTCCCTTTTAGAACAATCATGTCTGTCTTGTGCTATTATATATGGGACGTATGTAATCTGTGGTTTCATTTTGACTTTATAAGGGATTGTAGTTAAGAGATTGCATGAATCTCAGAAGAGAATTTGAACTTCAGACTTTTAAACAGTGCAGATACTGTGATAGATGAAGGAACTTTGAAGTTGAACTAAACACATTTTGCATTTATGATATGGCTACAAGCCTATGAAGACCAGGGAGTAGAATGTGGTAGTTTGAATAAAAATGGCCCCTGTAGGTTTATAGGGAGTGACACTATTAGATGTGGCCTTGTTGGAGTAGGTATAGCATTTTTTGGAGGAAGTGTATTACTAGGGAGTGGGCTTTGAGGTCTCAGAATCTCAAAGCTAAGCCCAGTAGTTCTCTTCCTGCTGCCTGCAGATACAGATGTAGGACTCTCAGCTACCTCTCCAGCAACATGTCTGCATGCATGCCACCATGTATCCCACCATAACAATAATGGACTATATCCATTACATTAATAATGAATAATTGTAAGTCAATCCAATTAAATTTCTTTTATCTGTCTGTGGTCATGATGTTTCATCACAGCAAAGAAACCCTAACTACAACAAAGGTTATTATATAACCTTAGGTGGATCAAACTTCTGAGGTTTAGATAAGTTAACATGGCCCCAAACTGCAGTAGGTAAATGCTATTCTTAGTCTTAATCAGAAAAGCTTCTCTTTGCAGTGAGAGCAGTAGATGATTAGACATGGCTGCTTAAGATGCTTAGAATAAACGATGGTTTAGTGCTTAGTTATAAACGAATATTTACACTAGCCTTTCTAAGGCTCAGGAAAGTCTTCTTTAATTTTTACTACATTTATTTATTTGTTTCCTTATGTGTGTGTGTGTGTGTGTGTGTGTGTGTGTTAGTATTCATGTACATATACATTGGCATATGAGTGGAAGTCCCAGGATAACTTGCGAGAATTGATTCTCTCCTTCTACTGTGTGTATTCCAGACCCCAAATTCAAGTTATCCAGCTTGGTGGCCAGTGCTTTTACCTGCTGAATCACCTCATCAGCCATAGTTTTAGCACAAATGCCATGTGTCATTCTCACTGGCTTTGTTTCTTCATGAATAATTGCTAAGAAATCTATCAATTTCTGTTATACTTTCTAACCAAAGCTGATTTAATTTTATAGACTGAGAGTCAAACTCTCCTGATGATGTTTTCATCATAAAGCAAGTAATATTTAGAGACAAGACATATGGCTACTTAGAGAAAATTATAAGATTACAACCAAATGTCATGATTCCTATACATAAGGCTGAATTATGATGTAGGCGTACCCCAGGTCAAAATAATTACCAGTTCTCAAACTTACTTGGTACTCTTTCAAACTCCTGAACATTAATGATACATAATTGCTCATGAGTTTTCCCCAGTAACTAACCACTTGCTTGCACACCATGATTGTTTGTTAATTTCAACTTGAGGGCATTGCTTTCTTGTCTGGGAAAGAACAAAACCTTATTAATTATGTAAATGCTTATATACAAAACAGAAGTAAATAGTGCCATAATTCTAGCATATTCCAAATGAATCTTAACACAGCTTATAACAGCAGTCTAGCTACCCTATTGTCCCATCCTGCCTTTAGCACCCAGCCCTGGTTTATACCTTTAGACTGTACATGGCTGTTGTTCCCGGGTCATGGATGTACTTCAGTCAGTGCTTTCCTCTCATATTTTACTTCCTAAGAAAGGCACATCTTGCCACTAACCAACAAGGAGCCCATAGATCTCTGCTTCAAAAATCACCATCCTCCTGTTCAAAGCTGACATATCTCTCTTTGTTCCTTTCATGGACTCAATGAGACCATGTCAGGTAATCAACCTGAATATTTTTTCTAGACAGAAGCCGGATATCATTCCTATGTTTTGTAATTTAGGGACACATATCTTCTCCAAGGTCCCCCATTGAAGTCCAATTCTTTTGACTTCACCATGAACTTTGCCCCAACTTAGGTCTCCAATGAAGTCATCTTCATAGATGCTCTTAGATTTCCAATGACTAGTCCCTATTGATTCTTGAATATATAAAGTGTCTTGGATATTTATTTGGGAACTCACATAGGATATGCATCTCACAGCTCATACTGTGATCTGATACCTGTCACCAAAAGGTTTAGCCAAAAACTTCCAGTTCAGTTTCCTGGTCCCAGAAAAGGTTACTATAGCTACACAAGAGCTGCTTCAAGGCCCGAGGAAGCCATTCATATTTAACAAATGGCAGTATTCTTCACTGGAAGTTTCTGAACAACTCTTCATTCTGTCTTGACTGAAGAAAAATCAGGTCCTGACCACCATGTTCTTTATTCTTCGATCAGTGAAGTGACATTTCTATTAGGCAAAGCAAGACAAACAGCAATGTTTTGACTGGATCTGAAAACAGAATCACCTCAGGCTCCTGACATGCCTTTCTCTCTTTCCTCCCTGGAATGGATTCAGATTCACCCCCGCCCCCAAGTGCTCTATACACACAGATGGAAAAGCTGCCCACATCCAGCAGCCACTGAGCACTACCAATGAAGCCAGGTTTACTGTTCTGTTCTGAGCTTTGGCAACACAAGTATGAGTTTTTACTATTTGTACAGGAGCAGATAAACCTGTGGAATAAAGTTAGAGAAAGCAAGAGATAGTTCAAGTACTTACTGAATTTCATCAATCATTGTTAGGATTTTGTCTAGGCTCTGCCCCACAGTTACCTTGCAATAGCCAGGTGTGCCAGACTGACTATAAAAGAGACTGCTTGCCCCCTCCACTCTCTCCTGCCTTCTTCTATTCTATACTTATACTGTCTTCATGTGGCTGGTCCCTCAGCATAGGTCCAAAGAGGCGACCCCTGGGGAACCCACACCTGACTATACATCTAGCAAAACATATTCCTTTTCTCCTTGCCTTTTTATAAAACACAGAAGTCATCTTGGAGAGCACTTCTGAAATAATATATTTCATTTTAAAATATCAATATTATGATAAAAAACAATGTTTTAAAAAGTAAGTCACTCACAGCTCATCATGATAAAAAAAATAGATCAATTTCATTTCCACCATCATACTTTATATTATTCAAATATATTTGTTTAAATAGCTGGGTAGAGAAATGAAAAAAATAGATCACTCATTCTTTTAAAATAAGAATAAAGTTGCACCACAGCATCTGTAGACACTGGAGCTGAGGGAGGCCCAGATGCTAGGAGTTCCTGGGTAACAAAGGAAGCCTGAGATCAGAGAGCAGAGGAGATTGCTCACACATTGCTTACTGTTGCAGTTTGTTTATTGATCTTTACTTAAAGATAAAAATCCTATCTGTGAATATCCATGACCTATTTTCAACATCAGTTCTTTACCAGGTATTTTCTGATGAGCTGGAGAGACAGAGATGAAGCCAAGTCAATTCCCACACAGGAGGGATAGCAAACAACTAAACTAAGCAGTGAGATGAGACTGTACACTACTCAAACCACTTCCAAAAGAGAAAAGAACCAAAAGGAACACAGAAGCCCTCTTCCAGAGGCAGTGACTGACAGTAAGGGAAGTGACAAAACCTTTTTCATAGCTGCCTTTTCGGCAGCTGAGTTGGCTGGGTGCCACTAGGGTTTTTGTTTTTCCAACATGCTTATCATTATCATTATTATTTTTATAAAACTGTATCATTTCCCCACTTCCGTTTTGCTCCTTACAACCTTCGTGTGCAGTTGCATTTTTCTTTAAATTCATGACCTCTGTTTCTTTAGTTGTTTTTACACACACACACACACACACACACACACACACACACACACACACACAAATACAACGTTCTCAGTACATTACCTGAGTGTGTATAATTTCAAAAAAGATCAAATGGTTCCACATCCACCAACTTATCAAACAGGTTTATATGTTAAATTCTCAATCCACAAACCCTTTATACAATAAGCTTACAACCAATGGACAAAGATATAAACTGCCCATCTATAAGAGATAAATTATATTCATAGGAACCCTTAGAAATAATCATGACAACCTCATCAAGCTAGAGATGTGTCATGAGAAACACACATCTGCTTCCATCTCCTCCTCTATCAATCTCTACCTATTGCCTTCCACTCTTTCACTTTCCTAGACCTTTCCATGCCTACCTCTCTACTGACCAATTATGTATCACCTTAACATAAACCTATACATGTAGTGTGACTTAAAATCAGAAGAAGATTCATCAGATATTTTTATTAATTGTATAATGATTTGCAATTTTATTTATTCTTGCTGTGGTGGAGGAGGAGAGGATTAAAAGAAACCACCTCTAGAAATTCAGTTTTACTTCCACCACTGAAAAGCCTAGTCTTGATCCCTGTATCTCTGTCTCTGACCTCAGGGCTGTTGGTCTCCTGACACATTATTTACCATGGAGAAATATTGGAAAAATGACCTGAAACCTCAGTAAAAAAAATCTACTCTTTCTTTTTTTGAATCACTCTGAAACTGGGAGAAACTTAAACCTACTATGGAAGTTATGTTTGTCTTGACTTTTTTTGAAGGGCCAATGGTCAAAAATATGTATTTATAAGCGTACTTTCCTTAAGGTCTTTAGTGACCAATGCCACATGAGATTCCTCAGGATGAGGGTTCCACTGATGGGTTTTCTGAGCCATTGGTGCAAGAACTAGAAAGTCCTAAGCAAAGTAAGACTGGTAACCTTGTTCTTTATTAAACTGTCTTTGGCCATATCATTTGTAAGTAAGGGCAGAGTTAAAATCTTCAATAATAAAACTTTCTTTCACACATTTCCTGCTTGGAAGTTCCTTTCTCAACAGAATCTATAATAACCACCTGGTTATTGTTCTCTGTTGCTCTCTAAGGCTTCCCATATATCCCCTATGTCTATTGAGTGTTGCTTACAAAATATACCATTTGGCTTAGCAGGTCCTTCATCATGCCTTATTAGCCTCTCATTGTGATTCAGAGAGTGAGCCAGAGTCTCTATTTTCAAAAATCTGAATAGAGTCATCCCAGTTAGATAATTTATAAGGTTCGGCTCACAGCCATAAGACCTGGCTTTCCATTATGTACCTGCTTGTGAATCTTCTTGGTCTGTATAGATTATTCTGGAACTGTGCAGCTCACAACTTTCTGAGCCCATTCTTTCCCACTTATGCAGAGATATATGTGCTCTATCAAAAGGCATTTACAGACTAGAGAAAGCAGAATGTACACATGTCAACTACTCTCCATCAATTTTTTCACATTTTTAGAAAAATTTCTAAGACCTACACAAGAAAACAGATGTGCTGCAAGGGCAAGGATCCAAAAATACAAGTCACAATTCTTCAGTAAGCAAGAAGGAGAATTTTCAGCATTATGAAGAGTTGCCAGAGGGAAAAATTGAAATAGGCTCAGATCCCAACACTGCTTGGAGATGGGGATGTAAAAATGACAAGATCGGTGGCTTTTCATGAAAAAGAATTAATAGATTTAAAATTTTCAAATTCTATTTTAATAAGGATTCTCAAACACAACTCCACTTTAAGCCCACCATCCATAGGTAGGGGAGAAAAGATAGTATATAGACAAGGGGATGTCAATCGGTTTAGAAGTAATTCTTTGGGGCAATTCCAATCTCTGCTTGTCAGGATAACCGCAGTTCAGTTCAGTAGTGTCACGATACCAACAATCTACTTCAAAAGCTGTCACCAAACATGAGTCAGCAACAGCAGCATGATCCAGCAGAAAAAGCCAGGCCTCCATGGAATCACCATGAGTCGGTGAGAGCAACAGAACCAGCTGTCACACCAGGAGTTCTCTGCTGTGCCCATCACAATAAAGTGAAGATCAGCAAAGATGGAAGATCAATAAATCGTTACACAGCTAGCTATGAAATTTCCCCCATTACTGTCTGTTGAGTCCTACTTATTCTCTCTCCAAACATCATGTGTTCTCTCATGGGTCTTGCTTCAGCAAAACACCACATGGCCTGCATCACATGAAATTTCCATGTCATACCTCCTTTTTGTTTAAAAGTTGTCTTATTCCCTAAGATTAACAATCTACAGACAATAAAAATAATTATAAAAACCATAAAACTAGAACTTTACATCATACTATAAATAAACAGCATATATACAATACAGTCTAACAAAACAACCTTATATTTCTATTATACAATATAATTAATATTGTATAATATTAATATACATATATATAATAAAATACAATAATTCAAACAAAACAGCCTTAAATTTCTATCAATATACAATAATTTAAACCTACTACCCTAGATAATGATAACCAAAACACAACCAAAACCATCCATCCCAATTTAAAGGATCAGGATGACAGACTTCTTATAATTGCAACCTGATGAGTTGGCATGAAGAATTCTTGTTTGGAGCCTAAGAGGAGTGGGAAGGAGGGAGGGAGATAGTTAATTTGAAAGAAAGAAAGCAAAACAAAACAAATCTAGCTATAGCATTTACTGCCCAGTTTCTATCTTGATCTTGTCTCTGTGTTTATAAAATCACTCTGCTGTCTGTCGAGTCTATGTGTTGTCCAGTCTCTGTGTGACTGATCATTTGGGCTAACACTTTTGAAGTTGATGTGCATGCATTTTTGAAAAAATTAGTAGCTGAGCAGGATATGAAAGTGTATCACCCAGGCTTATTTGCTTTATGAAGAAATTCATGTCTCAGATAAGAGGTTTTTCCTAGTCAGATCTAATCTTTATAAGTTTTGTTGATGACCATATTATCTCATTCTCTGTAGATACATAAACATAACCACTTCCCCATCTTAAAACCATTGTCTGTTTCCATGCTAATGTCAACACATCCTTAGAGTACATTGGTTGGCTTCGTTCCTCAGTTGTTTTCAATAAACCAGTGTCTTTCAGTTGCTGTGGTTCCTTTTTCACCAACATTAAGAAAACTTAGCGTTAACAAAGCATTATTTAGTTTGTCCCTGGGTGGGGGAGGGGTTACTCTATTTTTGTTTAATAAGCATCTCTTTTAATGTATTTTTGGCTCTTTCTATAACTGATTTTCTTATGAGATTATGTGGTATAGCAGTAACATGCTTTATATTGTAATATACAAAGAATTGCTTCATGTTATTGAATACATATGCAGGACCATTGTCAGTTTTAATTTGTACAGGAATCCCCATAATTGCCATTATTTCCATTAACTGTGTAATTACACAATTAGCCTTTTCAGAACTTAAAGAAGTTGCTTATTGGAACCCTGAGTACATGTCAATAGTATGAGATACATATATCTCTGCCAGATATCATTTATTTTGGTACCCCTAAGGTTGCAACCACTAGGTAATGGAATTTGGTTATATAGAGAACATGTTAGATTTCTTTTTATTATTTCTTTGGCTTGTTGTCAAGTAATATAAAATTTTTCCTTAAACCTTACCCATTAATATGATGTTTCTTATAAAAATTTGGGGCTTCTAACACATTTCCTATTAGTAACTGATAAATTTAATCAGTTCCTGGAGCTAATAGATATGGCAAGCCTGTATCAGATCTAATATGAGTAATAAAACATGGATGGTTTTTACTTATTGCAATTATATAAATACCAAGGTTAATTCCCAGTTATCACATACAAATTCAGTAGTCTCTATATACAAAGCAATGCTTTCTGCATATAAACAATCAGTAATTATGTTAAGAAATTCAGAATAATATAATCATTTCTGTATGTGTCAATTTTTTACTTTGTTTGTGAACTAAAAAAATCCATTCCATGATACTATCTTCCCTTTGCAAAATGATCTCAGTAGGAAGATGAGTTGAAGACAAAATGACCAAAATACAGTCAAATTTTGGATCAATTTGATCTATATATTCATCTTGCAGTCTTTGTTCTACAAGAGCTAAGACTTTTTTGCTTCAGCTGTTAGTCATCTTGGACTGTTTCAGTTTGAGTTTCCTTAAAATGTTTGAAATAGATTAGTCAACTTATATATATCTAATCCAATTATAGGCCTCAGCCAGTTATTATCTTTTATTATTTTTTAAAAACTTTTAACTGTCTGAAATTAGTCCCTATTGACCTACACCTTTTGTGGTCAAATTTTTTGTTGATAGATTTTATCACCCAAATAACTAAGTAAACCTCCTCTTTGTATTTTTCCCCCTAGGGCAATCTGTAACACCCAGCATGGCAGAATTCTTTGTGTTACCTTAAACATGCTCTAAAAAGTCTTTGTCAGAATCAGCCAATGAAATGTGATCCATATATTGAAAGTGATATATTGAAGGAACTGCTTATGAATTAGTTCTAGTAGTCGTTGCACAAAATACTGACATAAAAGTGAACTACTTAATACTCCCTGTGGAAGCACCTTCCAGTGGTATTTTAGTGAAAGACTACCATTCAAAGTAAGTAAGAGAAAGTAAGTGTGAGAAAGCAAACCTTTCCCTATCCATGCAAGAGTATTGTGAAAAAGCAATCTTTTAAATCAATTATTATTATAGACTATGATCTCAGTAACAAAGATGGTAAATGGCATTCAGGCTGTAAAGGACCCATTATTGGAATTACTTTGTTAACTGCTATTAAATCCATTATCATCCTCTACTTTTCTGATTTCATTTTTACAACAACACTGGGAAATTCCATGGACTGGTAGACTCTTCTATATATTGAGCCTTCAGCTGTTCTTTCACCAGTTGTCCAAACACATGCAGTTTCTCTTTTGTTATAGGCCACTGTTCTTGCTATACAGGTCTGTTTGGTAACCATTTCAGGGGCAAGGCTGTTGGTATGTCAGTTGTGACACCTTTCATAAATTTGGAAAATTGATTCCTGTGATGTTTTTTGATCATGGGCACAGCTTGTAATGTTTCTGAATTACCTGTATCAATACCTTCTCCAGGAGCATCTACCATATCACACTTAATTTCCTCATTTGATGTCCCTGGAATTGCAGAAATATTAATTTGTGTACCCCATTGTTGTAAAAGATCCCTTCATAAATTTCTGGGTATGTCAGTCATATAAAGTTTCAACTTCCCTGATTGCCCTTCTGGTCCCACACAGTTAATCCATTGAACACTTTATCTTATTTCTCATAATTTACCGATTCCTATAAACTGTGTTTAAGCCTTCAGAAGTGGCTAATCCGGATTCCATGACTTTGGAAAAGTATATTAACATCAGCTCCTCTATCTACCAAATCTTCTATGTCAACCCCATTTTTTTCTCCAATAATTTGGGTCTCTGATCATTAGCAATTGTTTGCCAAAACATACATTTTTCATTAATCCCAAAAGCACCTGTCATTACTCATGGAGCAGCCTTGTCATTAATGTAAGAAAACAACAACAGTTGAGCAATTCTATTTCCTGCATCAATTTGCATCTCCTTTCTCACATATGCCCGAATTCTAATTCATCCTTGAAATCCCCATCTACTATATCAAGATCCACAATAAATTCTTGAGAAGTTAACCCACTTCTTTCCAAGATTATTCCCACTGTTCCTGAGGGTGAAGGACCATACAGCAGCTACAATACCCTGGAAATCTTTGTGATTCATAGCAGCCAGAACCTCCTTATTCTTTTACAAATATTATATTTTCCTTTGGAAATGGCCATATTCACCACAATTAAAGCATCAGGCATTTTGATTTCTAAGACTTGTGGCTATAGCTTTCCCTATATTAGTATAATGCTTCTGAAATCAATACTGGTTGTTACCCTTATCCATTCCTCTGTTGGGGCTCCTCGTGCTTACAATGGTCTGATTTCTCTCTTACATTCAGTATTTACATTTTCAAAGGTCAATATTTCTATTAAGTACTGTCCTTTAGGGTCTATTATAGCTCTACTTACCACTAAACCCCACCTCTGTAAGAAATCAGTGAATGTTTCTGCAGGTCCCTATATTACCTTTATAAATGAGGTAGATTTTTCCCTCTGGCTTCTCAATCATATCCCAGGTTCTTAAAGCCACAACATGACATTTTTTCCATTATGCCATCACCAGATAGGATTTGTTCATGTCAATCAGCTTCACCAAGCAGTTGGTCTTTAGTAACATTTATCCCCCTTACTATATTATGTTGTTCTATTTTTGTGGCTTTGTGCCTCCACCATGACAGCTATTGTAATTGTTGTCCAGTTTCTAGAACAGCTGACACCAATCTCTTCCAATCTTGGGGGAAACCCTATTCTGCATAGCCCAAGTATTTAACATTTCCTTAACAAGTGGAGAGTGTACACCATATAATATAATAACCTTATTAAAATGTTTTAAATCTAGCATTTATTTTGGAAGACAGTAGGACCATCATCATTACAAACATATGCTGCACAAAGCCTGGGAAGACTGAAGGTACCTGTGTAGCCCCAAGTAAATCTTCTTGGTGCAGTTGGCTGAACACTATCCTGTTGTACTGGTACCATCTCCTGTGCTTCCCAGCCCCTAGTTTTATGGTCATTCTCTGGGCACCTGGCAGTGAAAGTGTGTGGAGCAGGGTGAGGCAGAAGTTTACCTTCTGGCCTATTTTGCATCCCTTTTTTTTATCATGTGATATGTTTCCAGTCTCAGACACCAAGCCTGACCCCCTGTTGTTCTCCTCCCACTGGTTCCTTTTGCTTCCCAAGCACTTCTTCTATCTGCAAATTCTCTATGTGCCAATCCAACTCTGCAATTTTCTCTAGCATAAGAGAATTGTTAGCTTTCCCTTGAATCTTTTTCAAAATAGTATACATGAAGACCATGAAGAAAAACCAGAAAACACCCTCTAGAAACAAGGTAGGAGGCCACCCAGTAACTGCAGCTACTATTTTGTCAAGATCCTTAAAGAACATTGCTAAGCCCTTCATAACCTGCCTTTTCTTTTACCACATTAAAAGCAAAACTATGATTATGCCTCCGTCATGTTGGATACTACCTATAGGCTTAGATTTTTAAAAACCTACTTTAATAAGGCTTCTCAAATGCTTTGACTCCCCCTCTTACTAGTCCCCCATCCAAAAATAGGGGAGAAAAAAATGGCAGAGTGGACAAGGGGATGTAGCCCTGTAGCTCTTTGGGGGCAATTCTAATCTCAGGTTACCAGCAGTCCAGTTCAGTTGTGTCAAGATCTAGTTCAAAAGTGTCACAAAACATGAACCAGCCATGGTACCAGAAGAAACCACCAGGCATTCACAGAATGGCAGGAGCCAGCAGAGTGACTAGAACCAGCCTGATTGCCAACAGATCCCTACCATACCTCTCTTAATAAAAAGAAGATCAGTGAAGACTGATGCAAGTGAACTTTTACTATCTATTGAGTCCTACTTATACGCTCTCTCCAAATATCATGTGCCTTCTCACAGTGCCTACTTCAGAAAAACACCACATGATTCTGCATCATGTGACACAACCAGAAATTTCTACTTCATGATATAATCTTTAGGAAGTGGGATCTAGTACGAGGAATCCAGGTCATTGGGAACATGCCCATCTGCCTACTTTCTTTATCCCTTTTCTTTCTCTTCTTGTATCCTGATCGCCACAGGATAAAAGGAGTGTTCCAGTATATATCTGTGTCATAATCTACAACCTCAAGACAAATCTAGAGCAACAGAGACCGTTGATAATAGGTTTGAATCTCTGAAGCAGTGAGCAAACATAAACTTTAAAATTCAATGCCTGGATGGGAATAGGAGACGAAAGCTCACCTGTGCCCGGAAATCTCTCCATAAGAAACTTCAGTTTGGCAAAATCACCAGAGCCTCCCTGGGCATTCCTCCAAGACACTCTAATTATTTGACTTGATGATGGTTCATTGTGCAACTGTCTTTCTACCTATACAATACTTTCTGGCTGTTCTTCGTAATTTTGCTTGTTGGTTTTGTTTGAGTATGAACTACCCTTCATAGGCACATGTGTTTGAACACTTGATCTCCAGCAAGTAGCACTACTGATAAATATTGTGGAACTTTGACAAGAGAAAGCCTTACTGAGAAAAGTGAGTGGCTGAGAGTTAAACAGACCTTGAAATTCAAGACAGCTCCTGCTTGTTCCACATGCCTTCCTCAAGTGTTGCCATGCGTCCCACTATGATGCACCATATCCCTCTGAAACTATAAGCCAAAATAAGCTTTTTATCCATTAAGTTGCTTTGTTGATATATTTTATCGTAACAACAAGAATGTAAATAAAATACTTCCTATACAGTTGGTAAGCTCACTCATTCAAAACATGCAGGTTATTCTTCATACAGAACAGTCAAACTGCTGTTAACTCTTTCCAAAAGTGAATACTATTTCCCCATTTATCTAATAAATCTCAAAAATAGACTTTTAGCTATAAGTAGAAAGAAGAAATTAGGAAGTAAATGTTCCAGAGGAAGTGATGGACAATGTTGGCTAGTACAGTTTTTCCCCCTGGGCTGATCACACACCTAGATGCTCACAAACAAGCACCCTTGCAATCTTCAGATCAATTCTCTTTTGAACACTTTTTATAGCTTCTGGATTTCACAGCTTCTTTGCTTTGACTGAATAAATAAGGGCCAGAATTACCATAAATTCTCAGCTACTTAGTTTCATCACATAAAGATCACACATGGTCTGATGCATTGCTGCCTTTACCATGCATTGGAGGGCAAGGTCTTACTAAACGCATACAGCTTCAAGAACAGTTAATCATAAGGCCAAATGTTGTGTTGGTGAAAAGAATGCAGTTGTCTGCATTGCTAATTTTGCAGTTCACATTTCACTTTTTCTAACTAAGACTATTTTGACATGATATGCAATGTCTAACCATTGCTGGAAGTGTAGTTTGTTGGTTGCCTTGATTAAAGTAACCTGAATAAAAGGCCCAATTATGTTCTGACCAAATCTTCCTAGAGACTATTAAAGAATTGATTAGATCAGAATTAACTCTCTTTTATTAACTTGTAGCAATCCCTCTGCCTGATCTACATTTAATAAAATATTGAAAGAAAGAGAGGGGGACAAAGGGAGAGGGAGGAATAAACAATGAATGAGAGACTGAGCATATAACCATGACACTTAATCAAGAACTACCTCCTTTTGTGTCTTTTGATAACACCTTGAAAAGGCTTCTGAAAGAGCAAAGAACTACTTCTGTGGCAGAATGAAGGCATAATGTAAGCATCTGTCATGACATTTTCTTGAGTGTCATAGCCTATGACCTGCAAAGCTACTGTTTCCTGTGCTAATGGGCCAGGAACATAAATCATCCAAGTTACATGTCCTTAGGTTGAATGAATACTGGGATGATGAATAACAATGCTGTCACTAAAAAAGAAAAAAAGTGTTCAGAGTTTAAGTCAATAAAAATATTGTCTTATAAACTCACCAGATGGCCATAGATTAAAGATGGATTTCAATACCAAAAACAACAGAAAGCCTACTAACTCATAGACTGAACAACTCTCTACTCACTGGGTCAAAGCAGAAAGAAAGAAATTGGACTTCCTAGAACTCAATGATCAATGAATGCACAACAACCCCAAACTTATGGACACATTAAAAGCAATGATAAGAGAAAAATTCATAGCACTAAGTTCCTATATAAAAATTTGAAGAGCTCTCAACTAGCAACTCAACAGCACACCTAAAAACTCTAGAACAAACTGAAGAAATCACATCCAAGAAGAATCAATATAAAGAAAAGAGCAATATAAAGAATCAATGAAACAAAGAGTTGGTTCTTTGAGAAAAGCAATAAGATCAGCAGAATCTTATGCAAATTAACTAGAAAGCAGAGAGCAAGAATATCCAAATTAACAAAATGAGAAACAAAAAGGGGGACATAACAGCAGACACTGAGGACACTGAGAGAACCGTAAGGACATGCTTTAAAAACCAATACTTCACCAAACATCTAAATGAAATTTAAAAGAAATAAAGAAGATTCTTTGTAGATAGCACTTGCAAATGTTTAATTAAGATCAGTTAAGCAACCCTCTGTGAAATAGAAGAAGTCATTAAAAATCTCCTAATCTGACCCAGCATCAGATGGTTTTAATGCTGAATTCTACCAAATTTCGAAAGAAGAGCTAATAAAAATACTCCTCAAATTATTCTACAGAAAAGAAACAGAAGGAACATTATCAAATTCATTTTATAAGGCTACAGTTATCCTGATATCCAAACCACACAAAGACTCAACAAAGAAAAAGAATTTCAGACCAATTTTCCCCATCAACATTGATGCAAAAATACTCAATAAAATACTCACAAAATAAATCCAAAAACACATCAAAAAGATCATCCACCATGATCAAGTAGGCTTCATCCCAGAGATGCAAGAAGGGTTCTAAATATGAAAATCTATCAATGTAATCCACCATATAAACAAACTGAAAGAAAAACATGATCATCTCATTTTAAAACATTTGAAAAAATCCAACACCCTTAAATGATAAAAGCCATGAGACATCAAAGATATAAGGGATCTTTGTATACTTCAACATAATAAAGGTGATTCAGAACAAGTGAATAGGCAACATTAAGTGAAATAGAGAGAAACTCGAAATGATTTCACTAAAATCAGGAACAGGGCTGTCCACTCTCTCCATATATATCAATATAGTAAAAGTTCTAGCTAGAGCAATAACATAACTAAAGGAGATCAAAGGGATACAAATTGGAAAGGAAGGAATCAACATATCTTTATTTGCAGATGGTATGAGAGTATACATAAGAGACTCTAAAAATTATAACAGAAATTTCTATAGCTGATAAACACCTTCTGTGAACTGTGACTCTCATAAAAACATGTTACTTAATGGCATTTAGGTCCTTGAGTCTTCACACACAGGCAGGTACCACTTCCCTAGGATATGATTAGTACATGAGACAATGACACACTAATGAATCTGTTGCCATGGGGTTTCCATTCCAGGCTAGCATTTGAAGCGTGACACCCCCAGGCATGTGAGTGGGAAAGGGGTGTTTCAATCTGCCTGGCATATTCTGAGGGTAGAACGGTCTCCTCCTAAGGGAAAGAGCAGATAATTAACAAAAATGAGAGAGCTCGGGAATGAAGAAACAAAAATAGAAGGGCGGGATCACTAAAAATGTGTGCCTTTTGTTCATTTTCATAAAGTTACATATGCATTTGCGTATTTACATACAGGTTGAATATACAATTTAAAACACAAATATTATAGGCACCTTGGTGCTGAGTTTTTAAAAGAACTTACTGAATCCTCCTTAAAATGTGTTTTATTTCACTTGAAAAGTACTTTTCCAGTGTAAAGTTGGTGTTCTCTCCCTGAGTGTGGCCTCTGCAGTCTCTACGGACCAGTAACACAGCACAGGAATTCCCTGTTACTGCTCTCTAATGCAAGCAACAAACTGGGAAAGCTGTGAGTCAGAAGCCAAGACAGATTTCCTGATCCTAAGCCCTAAGTCTCTTGTCCAGTGGAATCTGTAAGAGGGTTTTCAAAACATCAGGCAATTACAGCCCATCCACCTCAAGACAGCAACAGCAAAGTCTTGTGCCATTTGTACTCCATGGGATTTTAAGATGAGATGAAAACAGTAACCATGATGTTAAAAAATCACCAATCTCTGTCATTATTAATGATACTCTGTTATACCTGCAAACAGGAGTCTAAGGTGACTGGCCACTGAAAAGCTCTACCTAGCAGCTAACTGAAACAGATGCAGAAACTCATATTGTTGAAAGTGCTATAGACTATGGGGACTTAGGAAGTTAGACTTAATCTGTTTCATTATTCTATGGCTAGGTATTGTCCCCCATAGACTCATGCGTTTGAACAAGCTTATAGTAGGCAAAAAGTGGAATGTGATGGTTTGCATGTTCTTGGCCCAGGGGTGGTACTAATAGGAGGTGTGGCCTTCTTAGAGTAGGTGTGTCACTAAGGGAATTGGCTTTAAGATCCTTATCTTAGCTGCCTAGAAGCCAGTCTTCTCCTAGCAGGCCTTCAGATGAAGATGTAGAACTCTTAGCTCCTCCTGCAACATGCTTGCCTGGATGTTGCCAAACTCTTGCTTTGATACTGGACTGAACATCTAAACCTGTAAGCCAGCCCAATTAAACATTATCACTTTAAGACTTGCCTTGGTCATAGTGTCTGTTCATAGCAGTAAAACCTTAACTAATACATTAATAAAATACAATAAACTGCATATGGTATTTTATATTCCAATATTACTATTGAAATTATATCTTTTATATCATAAATATTTATATTACAATTATTAAACAGTATTAGTAGTTGTCAGAATTAAGTCACACTGAAGTGATACATTTAATATTCTCTACTATTGAATATTGAGGTTATCACAATTTTTCACTAAACACTGTGACTAATACAGTTAAATTTATTTCCCTATAAAAAATAGTTCCCTATGTTACTTAGATAATTAATGAATTTGAACATAAAACTTGTACATCTCTTGTATATTTACAGCTTTTGTTTAAAAATATAATTCTATCAGATAGTATGGCAATCTGTATAAATATCCTTACAAGCCCATGATTTCCTTAGAAAGCAGCATGTGAAATGGTTTGTTATTGTAGCATTCTTCTTGCCACCAAAAAATTGGCCACAATTCAAATGCTGAAAAATAGAAAAGTAGCTAAAAAACAGTATATTAATCAATGAACATATTTAAAACCACCATTAAAGTAACAGTTCTAAAAATATGTGATTGCAGGCAAAAGGCCAGAATATTGTACATGCAAACCTGATTGCATATATGCATATTATATGTATACATATCTTATAGTATGCGTATATGTATGTGTGTGTGTTTGTAGAAAAAAGCTAGTAAGAAATATGTCAAATATGTGCAACTTCCACTACCCTGCTTCCCTTAAGATGTTCCCCAAAATGGCCCCTTTCTGGTATCTGATCATTTACAGCTGCTCCTAATAAAGACACACATCTAATAATTCAATACTAGTATCTACATCTGAGTAAGAAATCATTAAATGAAAACTTCCTACTGAGACTTTCTGGGTCTGAGTGACCTCACACGTATAATGTATAATATTTTACAGTTTTATAAATTTACTTGCCAATTTTATTTTTCTTTACAGCTAAATAGAATTCCACTGTGTATAAGTGCTACATTTTCATTATAGAGTTTCAATTCTGCTATGCTACTTCCTAGCCTTTTTCTATAAGTATGTGTTATGTATGTACACATGCACATGCACATTGAGGTTATATATATATATATATATATACATATATTATTATACACATATATAATATACATATATATTATACATACACATATCATTCTGGATCATTTTGCACCTGGAAATTTTTCACTTAACCTTAGTGATATGCTATATGATGAAGTTGTATGTTGTCAAATAAAAATCCCAGTGTCATATGTGGGCTTTCAAGTTGCTGGTTAGAGGTTCCCAGATACACAAGAGAAACAAATTGCATTCATGTGTAACACTCTTAAAGAATAAATAGTATAATAAAAATTAGTTCATAATTTTTAAGAGTTATTGCATACGGTGTTTATTCCAAAGGAGATCACTTCAAAACAATGCAACGTATTGCTGCTGTTCTTGGTTGACCATCAGAACTTATTAGTAAGACCTTGTTGCTGAATACATCATGCACTGATTCATAGGATATAAAGAAGTCGAGATGTTTCTTTTTTGTTGGATAACTTTCATACTATCAAAAGGTGCTATGCTAGTATTGGGAAAGAAAAACAATCATCAACAGCTTGACCCAGCTGTGTACACTGCAAACTACAATAATGCCTGGTCTGGCCAGATATGACCATGAGTAAAATAGTGTCCATCAACTTTCTGGATAGATTTAAAGCCCACTGGACAGGAGGCAACTCAATCCTTGAGTTGTAAATCTGGCTGAGAATATGAAGGTGAGGAACCCATAGGCCTGTGAGTGAACTTTCTGTTTTGCCAAGCGGACATACTATCAAACTGCTTTATAAATATGTGTCTCTATGCTCATACATTAGCACAGCCCTTGATTCACAACAGAGAACCAAATTTGTATAGTGAATCACAGTCAATACAGAGACTCAGGATGAGTCAACGTGCAGAGAATAGGTGTCAGCAGAGTTCTTGGCAATGAGTGGGATACCAAGATCACACTCCTTCCTGAAAGACTCAGAAAATATTAAAGAGGGGGCACCAATGGGTGGAAAAGCCCTTGGTCCTGCCAAGGCTTGATTCTGCAGTGCAGGGAATGTCAGAGTGGGGAGGATGGAGGGGGTGAGTGGGTGGGTGAACACCCTCATAGAAGCAGGGGGAGGGGTGATGAAATTGGGGATATGGAAGGGAATTCAGGAAACGGAATAAAATTTGGAATATAATATTGCATAAATAAGATATATGCAATAAAAAAACAAAAAAACAAACAAAAAAGAGATCACACTCTAACACTCAGAAAAAAAGAGGGGGCAGAAAGTTTTTAGCAGCAAAGGTTAGGGAGGACTGGGGGAAACAGTGTCCTCCAGACTTGGCAGGACTCTACACCCATGACCTCCCAGGAGTTATGGTTGCCTGCATAAGACATGTACAAAATCAAGCCAATCAATATGCCCGCATGGATAGAGGAGGGACATATTAGCCACATCCCTAGCTCTTAACAATTGATAGTTAAGGGAAGGTCAGTTTTCTTTAGAGTTGTGGTCTCTAGTAGACTGACCATGCTCCAGGGGATGGGCCCACACCCGCTCACATGTGGGTAGTAACAATTTAATTCAATGGGTTAAAACAATAAGAATAAATAAAGTTGAGGGGACATGAGGAGGAAGGTTGGAGAGAATCTGACACAGCTGAGCAGGGAAAAAAGAGTGAGTACAACAGAAATACATTGTATGCATATATGAAATTCACAGAGAATAAATAATATTTAATAAAATATTTAATGTGTAAAGCAATCACTCCACATAACCCTTTCTTCATATCTTGGTATAATTTTTTACATGTTCAAGATATCAATCTTTCTGTAAGCTGTATGATATCACAATTATGTATTCATGTAAAATTACATGTGCATGCATATAAACAAAAATGTATATAACATTTAAAATGCAATAAAAATTATGTTTCAGTTCCCCCAAGTCATTTTCAAGTAAGTAACATTTTCTTTTACTGTCCAATTTATTTTCAACATAAAAGATACTTTTGTGTTACGAGAATAGAGCCACCATGTGACTCAGAGAAATGTCCCTCTGACACCTGAGCAGAGCTGTTACCCCAGAACCTCAGCTGTAGGTAGTTTAAGCAGGTTACACAATGGCAGTTTTATACAACCAGAAAATACACATAATTGAGTTTTTTACTCTGATTATACTTTTGCAGTTCATTTAATCTTTAGCTGAGGTTGAAAAACAGTGGTTCTCCACCATGAAGTAGAAACAAATGCCCTGCATTCACTCATGTTCATGTTCTCATAAGCCTCTTTTTAAGCATCGCTCTAATGTATGAGCACACTAATGCACACGTGCACACACAATGCCTTGCACATTGAAGGCACTTAGCAAGACACTTCACTTTTCTCAACCATGGTCCTTTGTGGCTTCATTTATATCTATAGAAATCAAAGTATACATATGTAAAAAATGTCAAATGAACCCCCCCAAATGTTTTTTTTAATAGTTTAAGAAAAAGTCAATCAAATTTCTAGGGAAAATGCATTGGCAATTTTATTTTTACTTTGATTTGAGAGTCGTACAAAGGTAATATGCTGAAACTCATACAGGGTAAGGAACATGGGGCTGAAGACACTGGTGGTTCAGTGGCTACCAGCTCGAGTTGCTCGTGCAGAGAGACAGGGTTCAGTTGCCAGCTTGATTAGTGTATAACAACCCCTGGAACCCTATTCCAGAGAGTCTTAGACAATCTTCTGGCCTCTGTGGACAGATGTATACATAGAATAATCATATACAAAATAAAAAGATACTTTTTAAAAGATGAGAAATTGTAACCATAAAGATATGTCCTGACAAATCTAACAGACCTTGAATAAAGTGGAAATTGTATTTGAAAATTCAGATTCTTCAGTCACATTGGAATATATGGAAAACATTGATAATTGTTTGTCTTAAACAATTTTATAAACATAGATGTTTATGCTATTGGCAAAAAAGATATATAAGATAATTTAAGAGGTCATGAGGACATATTCTTGTTCCTCATCACATTTTTCATGTTGCATATGCATTCTTCTATATATGTTCATCCTCATATGCATGTACAATGAAACAATGGAGTCATAATAAACATATTTTATTATACATGATTATTTTTAACCTTTACTCCTTTTAATTCTTTATGCTTTTTATTCTTTTGCTATTATCTCATTGTTTTAAAATTAAATTGTCCATGATAAATGAAAAAAAAAGGTATGGCTTGAAACCAGCATTCCTTGGGAAAAGGAGGTTATATAGAGTTATATATCTTATGAGGAATACAATCTCATGAGTTTTAATAACAGACACAGGGGTATTCCAATAGCACAAGAACACTCCCCAGGGCATTTACTGCACTTTCTATTTGTAAGACAGAGTACCAGTGCATAAAATATTAAAATCTGTCCTACAGCCATTTGGCTAAATGTACAGCAGTCTGGGGCCAAAAGTGCATTCATTGATTTCAAAACTAGAATCTATTTTTATGCTTTTCAAACAGGGTTCTACATTGACCTTGAATAAAAGTGTGCATTAAAGCTCGATGGTTTGAGCCACCAGTCTTATGATTCAACAAAAACAAGTTCCTGAAGTTCCTGGGGGCCAGCGAGTTGGAAGGGGCTGCCCACTTCCAGCTTGTCCCTTGGGCTGCCACTGTCAAGGAAAATTGACTGGGAACTTTCAGGTGGACTACTGGATCCAAAGGTATGTGTGGCACACCTCTGATTCAGCAAGAAACCTGTTCAATTAAGAAGACCTTTCAGCTGGACTCAGTACTCCAGTACTCACTCCTGCACCAGTGTCATCGAGATGTTATAAACTAACTTACAAAGAAGCACAGGCTTCCTTGTCACTCCAATAAAAGCCTATGGGTCCTGCAGACCATGGCAGAGTCGCTGCTCCAGTGGTCAGGGTGTGACTCTGTAGTTTCCAAACCTTTGCACGGCATTCCCTGTTGTGTGGGATTTGTTAACTCCTAGACTTTTGTTTGATCCTGTGCACAAATGGAAATTTGTGTGGCCGCTAGTTGCTAGATGTAGCTACAAACTGAGAAGGTTTTCCCTTTGGCATTTTTATTTTATCACAGGAAGTTCTATGTTTCAGTGCACTGGTTAATCAAAATATTTGTCGGATGTTATAGTCAAAGTCAAATAACAAGTCTTGGAGTCAGCAGAGAGAACTGTGGGGATTGTAGCTTGACTACAATCAAGTGTTTGGAAGAAAAATTTTTTGTTCCCTCCCTCCCAAAAATGAAAGAAAAGACACTAGACATCTCAGAACCAAAGTTACCTTCTCTGCAGGCTTTGTCATACAATTCTCACATATATATTTTTTCTTTACATGCATTATTCGGTTTCCCCTCTTGAATCCCCCTATTGCTCCTCCCCCTGCCTCTATGAGGGTGTTCTCCCTCCCATCTCCCTGCCCTGGCATTCCCCTACACTGGGGCATTGAGCCTTCACAGGACCAAGAGCCTCTTTTCTCCTTGATGCCTGATAAAACCATCTTCTGCTAAATTTGCAGCTGGAGCCATGGGTCCTTCCAGGTTGGGGGTGGTTTGTGGTTTAGTTTCTGGGAGCTTAGGAAGGGGGGTCTGGTTGATTGATGTTGTTGTTCTTCCTATGGGGTTGAAAGCTCCTCCCCTGAGGTTTTCAGTGTGTGGCTCTTAGATCTCTGACAGTAAGCTTCTGTTAAAACTCTTGAGCTGTTATCTACATCCCTGTAGTTTAAGAAGTTTATGCTGAAGGTACTTTCTAATGGACAAACAGGAGAAAATCACGCAGGAGTAGAATGGGATAAGCAAGATGATGTTGGAAAAAGAAGACTTTTCTGTCCCTAATTGTCAGTGGAAGGGGCCTAGGCAATAAGAGCGCACCCTTCCCTGGGATTTCTGGAGGGTTTGATTGGTTGATAATGTTGTTCTTCTCATGGGATTGCAAACCCTTTCAGCTCCTTCAGTTCTTTCTCTAGATCTTTCATTTGGGTCCCCATGTTCAGTCCGATGGTTAGCTGCAAGCATCCTCAACTGTATCTGTATTATGACTCTACACCAATCAATGAGCACACATGGAAAGACCCATGACTCCAGTTGCATATGTATCAGAGGACAGCATTGTCTGGCATCAATGAAAGAGGAAGCCTTTGGTCCAGTGAAGACACATTTTCCCAGTGTAGGGGAATGCCAAGGCATTGGGGTGAGAGAGGGTGGTTGGGAGAAGGAGTCCCTTCATGGAAGTAAGTTGAGGGGGAGGGGGAGGGGAGTTGGGGGGAAAAGGGGGATAACATTTGAAATGTAAATAAAGAGAATATCTAATAAAAAATTAATAATAAATAAAGAGTGCACCCCTAACCCCCTCACCCCGCCTTTGCTGCACAGACACACATAGAACTTAGAACTACTTTGTTTGGTTGGAGAGAAAGGTCAATCAATATTTGTTTCTTGTTTTTAATTTAACACAGTTTTTAAGTCAACTCATAAAAACTTCTTAAAACACAGTGACAAAAATACCAATTTAGTCATTACATGATGGAAATTTAAAAATGAAATAAAAGTCATGATTCTCTGAGCTAATAGACATGTATAGTTCATCAGCATCCCATGACCACTTGTACTTCAAGCATTGTCTATTAAATAATGATGCTTCTGAATAATGGTCTGAACTTTCTCCCTCGCAGGATTATTAATTGTCTTTAATGGAAGATGTTGTGTCATTTTTCACTTAATTAAAACGCCATACCTTTTTACAAATCACACCACAATTACCTGCTCCCCGAACTTTGTAACTCCTCTGTAGAATTCTCTCATTGTCTTCTGGACTTAATTTATTCAACTTTTTTGAGAGTCTGTGTGTATATTTAATTTTAATACATCATTGAGTATGCCTAAGTCTTTGGGTTTCCCCCTCAGCACTGCAAAATAATCATTTAGGGTAACATGTTTAGGAAGCACCTACCATATGCCAGATACTGTTAGCCTCCAACACAAGGCAGTTGACTAAATAGAAGCTTACACACACACACACACACACACACACACACACACACACACACACACATTGTATTCTATGAAGCTTAGATTATTACACAGTAAATAATCAGTATACACAAAAAGATAGATCACAGACAGATACAGATGATAGGTAGATAGATGTACGTAGATTATAGATACATAGATAGATAGATATAGATGATAGATGATAGATAGATAGATAGATAGATGATAGATAGATGATAGATAGATAGATAGATAGATAGATAGATAGATGATAGATAGATAGATAGATAGATGATAGATAGATAGATAGATAGATAGATAGATAGATAGATAGAAAGAAAATAAACAGAGACAGATTGATGATAGATCAATACCATTTCTAGCACGAAACAGTAATAGAAAGTGTTTATGTGGAGGAAACTATAATTTTAGATAGCCAGAGAATCCCTCTCCAAGAAAGTAATACAAACCAGAAGAAAGCCCAAAGCTTAGCAGAGTTTTTCTAGGGAAAATTCATTTAAGAGGCAAGTGAAGATTAAAGATCATGCTGGGATAGTCCAGAGTCACGAGGTGACCATGGTGGCTAAAGGAGAGTAAACTAGGGACAGAGCTGAGGGGAACAGACAGTGGAGACGTAGTGGAGTAGTGGAGAATAGGAAAGCTCCATGCTTTGCTGACAGCACCATGAGAAGCTATTGAAGTAGCTAAGTTCCATGACCAGTCTTTGGCTTTTTCCTCCTCCTCAGGGCTGGGATCCAGTGTGTTCTACTGCACCTGTCCTCCTATTTTAGTTACTATGTATTTACTTTATGCAGAGATGAGTGTCAAAGACATTTCTTGAAAGTGTATGATATATTTCAATTGTATCATCCCAGGAGAAGAAGGGCCATCCGTCTCTTCTACCCACCCCATCCAGTAGTAGTCTTCCTTTTTTTTTTTTTTTTTTTTTTTTTTTTTTTTTTTTTTTTCCTTTTGGTTCTTTGAAACAGGGTTTCTCTGTGTAGTGGCTGTCCTGGAATCACCTTGAAATCACAGCTGATTTCTTTCCTTTTTCTATTTTTGTATGTACATTAACCCCAGAACAATCATTAAAATGCAAAATCCTAAACAGATGATTCCAAAAGCCGAAGAGGGTTCTCTGAGTGCTAAGGTACTTGGTAGAAGTTCTGAGAATCACATCTGTGTGGAAGAGATCGGCCATACCCACTTATTCAGACATAGTCTAGGGCATTTATGAGATAATCCACCAAGAAGAGCCCTCTGAGCCCTCTAATCTTTAATTCTAAAACATGAATTCTTTCATTCATTCAATTAATATATATTGAGGCCCCCATGTAAGAAACTACACCTAGAAAATCCCAAAAAATTGACAAGTTTGACATAAGAGAGCATGAACTAATGCTTTTTAACTATTAATGGTCAATGAACTATTTCTAAGAACTTCATATACTGGATTACTTTATTTTATGAATTATTATTTGAAAAATTAGTAAATACTACTATCTGACTTTGTAAGTTGAAAAGTAAAATTGTGCAGTTTACTCAGGTTGCCCCTTGTGAACATATTACGGCACAATAAATATAGTATACAAGGAACCTACTCCAACGTTTTACTAAACAGAAAAGAACTTGAAACATTTCCACTAATATCAGGAACAAAACAAGGATGTTCACTCTCCCCATTCCTGTTCAATATAGTTTGGAAAGTCTTAACTACAGGGATAAGATAAATGAAGGGGATAAGGGTATATAAATTATCTCTACTTGCTGATGATATGATATGATACAACACTTAAAATATACTGAAGACTCCATTAGAAAATTCCTATAGTTTATAAACATATGCAGCAAAATAGCAGTGTTTAAAATTAACACAAATTAGTAGCATTCCTATATACAAATGACAAACATACCAAGAAAAAAATAAGGAACCAATAATCCCGTTCACAATAGCCTCAAATTTATGTTCATGTGAGTGTGTGTATGAGAAAGACAGAGGCAGAGAAAGGCAGATAGACAGATGCTTGGAATAAATATAACTAAGATAAAGATTTACATAATTAAATTATACAAAATTCAAGCAAAATACTGAAGAAGATACCCCTCAGGTTCAGGGATCCATGGGATTAATATTGTGACAATATACATTCTGCAAAAAAATAATTTTTATATTCAGCAAAATGTCCATCAAAATTCCAATGCAATTATTCATAGAAGTTTAAAAACTAACTTCACCTTTTATGTGGACTCATATACACATACACATGCACATGTGCACACACACACACACACACACACACACACACACACACAAAGACTAGCTAAAATAATCCTGAACAATAAGATAAAATCCTTGATTTTAAGTTTTGCTATAGTGATAAAGAAAGCATAATATTGGCATAGAAAGAGAAACACTGATAAAAAGGGATGTAATTGAAGACCTGGATATAATTCCATGCAGCTACACCCACCTATTTTCATTTTTGTTGTTGTTGTTGTTGTTACAAAAACACCAAAAATACACACCAGTAAAAGACCACATTATTTTTTTAAACAATATAAATAAAATAAAAACAAAAAATAATGAAATCCAATGCTGATCAGACTGGCTAGCTGTGTATAGAATGAGACTATATTGTTAACTCTTACCCAGCAAAAACCTCAAGTCCACATGGATTAGGAGCCTCAAAAAACTAAAGCTCCTTTGAGATTTTTATTTTACTCCTGATTGTTTTTTTAAACATAACAAGACATACTGATGGATGTGGGGAAAGGTAAATGCTACCAACTGCTAGTGGGAGTAGAAACCGAGGCCAACACTGTGGGAATCAGCACAAAGATTGCTCAATATGCTAGAAATATTCTACGATGTGATCTAGCTATAGTACTCTTGGGCACAGTCCCAAAAGGCTATCTCCTACTACAGAAAAACTTGATCATTTGTGTTTACTGATGTACGTTCCCCACAGTCAGGAAGGAAAAACAGCTTAGAGGTCCATCAACTGATGAGTGGGTTATGAAAATATGGTACATTTACAGTGTGGAATATTAGTCACCTATTAAGAAAAACAAAATTATAAAATTCACAGGCAAGTAGATGGAACTGGAGGCAAGTTCATTTAAAAAAAAAAAAAAAAAAACTCATAAATTCTAGAGAGTTCAGTACTTGAGGGACCCCACTGACATCACAGATCCCTCCAAGTCACAATGCTCCTCAACTGCCCTTGGAAAGATGTTTCAGAAGCATGGAGATTTTAATTTGATGTAGTCAAGAATCCTTAGTATTTTGGCTTTTTAAGAAGAAAGCCATAGTTCTGTTCCCTTTCAAAATAAAAAAAAAAAAAATTAAGCAAGTCAACAAAAAGTAGTGGTAAAGCTGAGGAATCTACTTTATGAGTTCAGGTATCTATCCACGGACAACTCAGTCTTTACATTTCTATTTCCCTCTTACATTTCTTACTATATATAAACAAAGTAAAAGAAAAATCATATGCCTTCACCTCTTATCTTGGACACAATTGGATGTATCTCCCAATATTTTAGGTCTATTTGACCTCAACAAAGCTAGATCGTTTGGAAGTACCTGTGGAAATCTGTTCTGTTCATGGGCTAGAAATGTGATTCTGGCAGGTGAGGGAACTGGGGGAGGGGGTGTCACATGTCAACAAGTTGGAAGCCTCTTTTTAACTTTTGACACCTATTTAGAAACTAGCTTCAAATCTTAAAATACCACCAATGCAAAAATTCACTTGCCATAGTTCCTGATCTGATTCTGCATTCTGGTTGCCTAGTTACCGATGTAAACAGAAGTGCCTCTCTGCCTGCTGAAGAACAGCCTGATCCACCTGATGGCCCCCTTCCTGGCTCAGCCAGTGACAGAGAAAAGCAAGCAAGTACTTTCAGATATTCATATTAAGAGTGGAGTACTTTGTTCAGTTGTTCTGAAGCTGGGGGTTGTTTAAGCTTGAAGGAATCCCAGAAGAATGACTGTTTGTTTTCCTGCAGTTCCTGCTGTTCTGTCTTGATAAAGTGACAGAGCACACTGAGGTTACCATAAAAAATAATAATCTCAGTTTCCTAAATCTCTTTGCTGGACTGATTTTTAATATGGGGCTGAGTTTTTTTTTTAACATGATGATGATTTATTATGGTAAAGATTCTTTAAGCAAAAGAATAGTCATATGCTGTGTTTCCCTTTTCAGTACTTCTTGTGCTTTCATTAATGATAAGCATCATGCAAAACAAGTTGTGTTTGGGGACTTAGGTAGGTCTAATAACACCTGAATGGTATATATAGTCTCTTCTTATAAAAAGGTTCCCAAAATCCAGCATGGCATTGAGTACTGGCTTTAAGTCTCTGTGTTAGATTGTATGACTGCTTAACCTCAATTTCCTCTTAGAGAAAATAGGTTAGTTAGGCCTTGCTTTCCTTGTGCATTCCAATGAGCTTCTTAAGCATTCAGAAGGGGACAGCTTCAGTGTATAATGATCACATGATCCATTGCTTCCCCAAGCCTCAAAAACTAACCTATAAAAAGATTCATCTTAAATTAACTAAAGGAATTTTTGTCACATATGATGAAAATAATAATGCTGATCTCATAGAGCTATTAGAACAACAAAATCACTATATATGAAAGGATTCCATAGGGTAAGAATTACAATATTTTAAAATACATTGTGAACAGATGAAAATTGGCTCATGCAAAAATCCCTCAATAAGAAAGTTATTTGTGAAATAATTTTTACATACAGTCAAATCTTAGCATCTAAGAATACACTGAAAAATCATACACATACAGAGACACTATGCCCCAAAGTAGATGTGATGAGAGTATCCTAGTAATTCATTTACTTTGGACACACTCATTCCACAAATATTTACCCAACATCATTGGTTATTAAATTCATAAGTTAAAGACCAATCAGTTGATAAAGAAATACTAAGACCAAACTCCCACTGCCCTTGGGGTTTGTTGTAGTTCATATCTAGTGTGAAGTTGATGATACATTCAAGACAGAGCATTTGCAGTAGGAAACAGTAGTGAGAAGTTGTGCTAGGTTAGAAATCTGGCCAGGTCCTCTAGGGATAATGGATGGTATCCAGAGCACAAGCGTGTGCATAAGTACCAGAGTATTCTCTAGGGCAGTGGTTCTCAACCTTCCTAATGCTGCAAACCTTACTTAGAGTTTCTCATGTCCTGGTGACATCCAGCCATAAAATTATTTCACTGCAATCCCATAACTATGATTTTGGTAGTTATAAATTGTAATGTAAATATTTAATACAAGGTATCTGCTATGTTACTCCCAAAGGAGTCATGGCTCACAGGTTGAGAAACAATGCTGTAGGGGAAGTCTGAGTGGTGGCACATCTAATCTCCTGAAGACCCTAACTCACAGTATGTTCATGTGTACTGCACTCTCTAGGAAGCTCACTGGCCCCATCCTGAGCAGCTCAGAGCCTGTGACAGCCTCCTGACAAATGTGCTGAATCAAACCAACATGGCCATTTGATCATAGAGTTGCCTGGTTTTCAATTTTTTTTAGAGAAGGGGGATTTACAATTAAGTGTCTTGGTCTTAACCCAGGAAATGGTTGATTCCATTAAACAGGCTAAAGAACTAATTTCTGTGTATTTTCTTAAACTCTGAATAATTTATTAATATTTTATTCTGCTTTTTTATAAGTATCCAAGAAACATATCTTGCTTTATCTGTTAACTGAAGAAGAATATCACTGAAATCCCCTCTGCTGAATCCAGTTCAGTGGTTGGCGATTAAAATTAGAATAAAACTTGCTGTGTTTTTAAACTTAAAAAAAAAATGCATTAGACCTTCAGTTGTTTTCCATACACAGAAATAGTGAATATATTTGGTATCTCTTTTCCTCCTAGAAATGTTAGCAAATTATCAGCATTTGGAAGGAAATAGGCCCTTCTAGAAGTAGCTAAACAGTGAACTGGAGATTTTCAGCTAAGTGTTCATAGAGCCAACTAGTTTCATGCTACTAAGTTATACCTGTAGCTGCCATATGCTTTTATTTCACATCTATAATAACCTGACATCTAGGGTTTTTAGAATATAAAATTACTTAAACTGACTTTCTTGTGTGGGGCTGTTTTGGAAATCAGCTCATTCCCCTAGGAAATTACTATGTTAGGTACAATTCATTGTCATTGGCCTTTTTTCAAAACCTGGTCAGTAATCACTGGAGCTTTCATTTAGCAATTTTTATCTAGGAACGATATATGGCTTTAACTTGTAAAACCTTTCCTAATGTGTTAGCAGACCTATGAAGCAAAGCTCTTTAGGAGTGCCCCAGTTAGTATCTATGCAAACATGGCACAGGTAAACCATGGTATATATTTTATTTAAAAATCAAAACATTTATTTAAAGACAAGGTCTTTGAAGAATAGCCCATCATAGTTATCACAGGGTACATTTTGAATCTGTCACCTTTGTTTTAGGTAAGATTATCTCCAGCCAAAATGTCAACTAAGAACTCTACAGATCTAGTTGAATATGTTGACAAGTAAGTCTATAAGCTACATTTAATGACTCAGTAGAGAATAGAACGGCTGAAAGAAACCTTTGAAATCATGTAAGTAGCTCTCTGCTCTCAGAAAAGCTTAAAACCCTCAGACAAGTTCACTGTCTCTAAACACTTGGTGCTACCTGTGGGAAAATAATCTGACTGGGGTCGCAAGTGACGTGTAGCACAACAGATAAATAGCTATGACTTTTGAATTAAGCCAAACAGATTCCTTGACACCGTAATGTAAAACAAAGCAAAAACTAGGAAATGTAAGAAATCTTAATTATCAGAATTTTTTTTTGACTTTTAAAAATATCAAATTCTGTTACATTCCCACTTACATTGTAGTGGTCCACAAAAATTGGACAGCTCTGGTTCTTAGCACACAACTATTAGTAGATGCATATTGTTCAAAACTACCTCAGAATTCTATGTTTTGGGCATGGAGTTTCAGAAGCACCATATCCGGGTTGGAGCTGTCTTCTCTTCATGAAATGCTTTTGTCTGGACTCCCACTAAGAGCTTCAAAGCAGGATTGTCCTGGCCCTTCCTTGCACTGTGGCTCTCAGCTCTAGACTTGGGAAATGCAGTTCTTTCTTTTCATTTGCAAAAATGGGAAGTTCCTGGTGTGTGCTGCAGCTTTAAAATGATTCAAATTCTATAATATGCATCCTAACCACGGGAGAGATGTGGCCTAATAAACAAAATGACTCTAGGAGAAAAAGCATCATAAATGGTAGACTGATTTTTGAGGACATCTCTGATGATGAAAATTTTAAACTCTGATTTTACTGCACTATTTACAGTTATGCATTTCCCTGTTCTCAGCAAACAAATTTCATTCATTTCAGCACTCTGGAGTTTCGGTTCTTATTTGCTTTTCATACATGCAATTGCTCACATTGAGTATGGATTTACCGTCTGGGAGGGTAGGGCTCCAAACCGGGAGAAATTATTTTTCTTAGTGTTTTAAAGTGTGCCATTAAGATAAGTGAACTAGAAACAATGAATGTAGTATTCCCCAAATTAGTTAAAGGACCCATTAGCTAACCTTAGCAGCCTATTAGAAGGGAGAGTTGTTTCCACCTGTCTGCATGTGAAAAATAGAAATTAGAAGTCATTGCTCTGACCTCATGAGATAATTCCAGGAGATACTAGACTAAACTCCTGGAGAAGGATAACAACCTTAAGTTTTAAAACATTATCTTGGATTTCAGCACAACAAAAGGTTAATTACATTTATTTATGTATGTGCTTGATATGTATATGTGTGTGAGCAGGTGTGTCATTGTGTGGGTGCAGAAGCCAGAGGACAACCTTTGGAAGTTTGGTTCTGTCTTTGCCTGTGTGGGTTCCAGGTCACCAGGCTTGGCAGAAAACACCTTTATGTGCTTAGTTTTCTCCTCCAGATGCATTTCAGCAAAGCTAAGACAAAGATTGCCCATTTCCAGCATTCTTTTCTACCTCAATCCACACTCAGAATCCTAACTCTCAATGCCTAAGTTGGGTGCCTATTTTATTTACTACTTCAGATGGTTAGATCTATGGTGTTCTTCACTTCTATTCTCTCACACTGTAGCCTCAAATACTGGGGCTCTGGAACCTTATGCTTTTTAATAACCCTGCAGCAGTCTATCATGGTGCATCGACTATCAATTTTTGATGAACTGAAGTTGACAGATATAATGGAGAGGAAGGCAGGTGGTGGGGGCAGGGGACTGAGTTGGATGAGCTATACTAATAAAAGTGCTTATGGGCTGCTGACTAGCAGAAAAAACAAAATGACATTCAGACATTGCAACTATCACTGCAGAATTCTGAATTGACATATTTAATAAAACAAACTCAACTTTTCTTTCTTTAAATAACTGTACCCTCTACATCACCAATTGGTAACATTTGTGCTGGATGCAAATAAGGCACTTTGACAAATGAAGGTCATTGCCCACTCACTAAAGTACCTTAATGTGCGTTTCACAGCTTCGGGATTCATTCTCATAGACATTTATCTACATAAATCATACCTAACCTATAAAAAAGTTCAGCTTAGAGAAAGGCATACTGACAAGGCTGGCCAACTCACTATTCATGGAGTCTTTCTTGGCCTGCCAATTGTAGTAAAATGCACATAATTATCTATCCATGTTAGGTCATTTTAATGATATATGTGCGTGGTAGCAGAATGTTTGAAAGTATTTATAGGACAATGGTGACAGTGTCATTCTTTCTTTTTTTCAATTTTATTGGTTATTCTCTGTATTTACAGTTCAAATGTTATACCCTCCTCCCACTCCCCTCCCTCCTCCCCTGTGTCATTCTTTTAAAGGCAGCAAATAGTTCTTGTGTGCATATTGGTTTGCTAATCCACAATTAGCAGATATGCTGACTTTATGACCCTGTACATATGCTTATTTAAACTTAATGAACTGAAGAGCACCAAAGTCTTGTTTCTCCTTGCCTTTCTCCTGCTGGTAGAAGGCACACTAGTGGAGTCCAGAGCTTCCTTAGAGAACCTTGAGTCTGCATCAGCTCAATTGGCTGTAATCAAGAAAGTCCCCTTCCCCTCTCTAGTCATTTTCTGCCTTCTGTGTAAGAGACTAGGATTTCAAGTGATCAAAGATGAGCTCTTGATACTTTTCAATTAATTATGCCCATGATTTTTCATCTACATCTTCCTATGTAATAAACTAGGTGGTTGAAATTTTAGAACATGTATTATCCTCTCACAGGATTTAATTTTGAATGGAAAACAAACTGTGCTCATGAATCTCTTATTTTTATTTAATTGGCTATCCCACAGGGGGAGAATTTTTGTTCTCAACTTGGAATCAAATGCTTTCTGAGGAGGTCCCTTCTAACCCTTTAGAAGCTGATTATTACTTACTTACTAGTATCTGTAAGCTCTGGGCTAGGCACTTACTTACACAGTCACCAGTGAGCAAATTAGACAAAGATTTCCACTTCACGTACCTTTGATTCCAGAGAAGGAAGAGGCACAGATTGCTAGTAAGCTTGCCAGGACAATTTCTGCTTACAGGTTAGTATTTGAGCAGACCACGATATGGGCAGGTAGACACAAGGACAAAATTTTTCAGTCAGGATACAGATGGGGTGAAGATGGTTGGAATAAGAAGGCTAGAAATATAAACATGTGTTGATACTATCAGATACATGGACTCTCCAGTCTGTCTTCCCTAAGGTGAAAATTCTAAATCAAAAGGAGGCCTGAGAAGCAAAGTTGATAGTGAGCAGTCTCCGACTTATAGTCACGGTATATGCCAATAACTCTCTTCAGGGTACATTTTGAGGAGACAGGAGTGTCTGGATGCTAGTCAGTATTTAAAATTGAAATAAATAAAATGTTTAATGAATTAAATAAGACAATAAAGGATATAAAATCACAAAAGAATACCTGTCACTGTCCTAAGAAGACCTGGTAATAACTGTCTTCAGATGCTGTTTCCCATATTCTCACAAGAATTCTTAATAGCCATTATATCAGAATGTGACCTCATTTGAAAGTAGGGTCACTAAAAATATTGCTAAGATGAGGTCACTGTGGAGTAAGAATAATGTCTGCTTGTGAGAATGTGGTATTCAGGTTCTAAAGACGGTCATTACCAGGTCTTCTTAGGACAGCAGTCTTTTTTTTTTTTTTATTCACTTTAAGTCCCACTCAATGCCCCCTCTTGGGCACCTCCCCTCCCCTTTCCTCTCCTTTTCTCCTCTGAGTGGGTGGGAAGCCCCTGGGAATCCTTCTACCCTGACACTTTAAGTCTCTTTGAAGCTAGGTGCTTTCTCTCACTGAGGCCACACAGGGCAGCCCTTCTAGTAGAGCATATCCCACATACAGGCAACAGCTTTCAGACAGCTCCCCTGCCCCCCACTACAGTGTTTTGGGATCTTCATGAAGGCAAAGCTGCACATTTCCTGCATATATTCAGGGAAGCCTAGGTCCAGCCTGTGTATGCTCTTTGGTTTGGTGGTTCAGATTCTGAGAGGCCCAAGGGGCCAAGTTAGTTGACTCTGTTGGTCTTCCTATAAATTTCCAAGTCCTCCAGGACCCACAATCCTTCCTCCTGTTCTTTTGTGAGTCCCCCAAGCTCCATCTACTGTTTGGTTGTGGGTGTCTGCATTTGTTAGCTGCTGGGTAGCATCTCTCAGAGGACAACCGGTTCCTGCCGACAAGCATAAGAGTATTATTAGTAATGTTAGTGATTGGCTCTTGCCCATGGGATGGGTCCTAAGTTGGGCCAGTTATTAGCTGGCCATTCGCTCAGTTTCTGCTTCATCTCCCCTTTGTGACAAGCATTCTTTAATGATGTGATTCTCTGTGCTTGTTACCATGTGAAGAAGACAGACTCCTCACATTGTGATACATAAGAATGGAAGGCAAGGCTCTGTTGCCAAGTTTTGGATGGGGCATGGCAGACTGGCCTGTCATGAAGTACAGGCAGTCTTTGGTTCTCTGTAATCTGCCCATATTCACCTTTGCCTATGATGGGCAATTTTCTGGTGATGAGTGGGCAACAGCCACAGGCATCATGTACTACTCACAAAGACCATGAAACCCATCAGAGAAAGGCTGCTCAGAAGAAACCGTTATCTCTGCCTCAGGAGGTTCTCAGTTTGGGGCATGTCTCAGAAATACCAAGACCCCACTGGAGCACAGACTAAAGTCAATCTCAGTTTCCTAGAGAGACTTAGTGAGGCTTCAACAGGAAGAGCTGTGAGCCAAGCTGTAAAAGGTGACCAGGAGAAATCTGCACAATGTTGGAGGCAAAGTCCACACTCAGAAGTGTGCAATGGAGCACATACACACACACACACTGAGGGTGGTGCAAAGGCATTAGAGGCTTTAAACACCTAGACAATGCTGCAGCAAGGGAGGAAAGATGATGAAGCAGGGCAAGATAGTTCTCAGCTGAGATACTATTAACTTCCAAGTCTCAGAAACGTTTATGTGACAAATGTCACTATGAAGTTGAAATAAAATTAAAATATAGTTCTATGAGTGATGTGCTATCTCTAAAGACTATATAGAAATCAGATGACACTGATTCAACTCCTTAACGTCTACTTGCTAAGAACAGCTTACCATTGATGTTAACATTCCGGGACTGCCATGGTCACCAGCACTCTGTTGATGCTAAACAAAAAATGTGTATCTCACAACCTTGGAAGCTAAAAGGTCAAAGTCACAGAGTCAGCAGATTTGGTTCCTGTGAGTGCCAAGGGCAGATCTGTTGCAAGCTTTCCACATGCATCTTGGTATTTCCTGGTTTATAGATGCCCTCTCTCTCTCTCACACACACACACACACATACACACATACACATTTCCTCTGTGTCTTTTACAAGGCCATCTCTTTTTTTTAACAACTTTATTTTACAAAACAAAGATAAATGTACAGATTTTAAGCATTTTTGCATAAAATTATACAACACATTTTTGTCAGTACTTTTTTCAGATTTTAAAATAATTTTTACATAAAACTGTATAAATATATTTTTAGTCAGTACTTGATATTTTTAAAGGTTTGATAGTATGCATTGAAAACTTAATAGTTACAATGAGCATAAAGTACATGTAAAAAAAATGTAACATGGAAATAGTCAAAGTTTTCTTGTATAAAGATTTTTTTGTTTTGTTTTATTTTGTTTTCTTTATTTCTTGGACTTCATAGAGTCTGTGAGTTGTTTCAGGGGTAGTGCGAGCCTCTGGGGTTAGCATCCCACTATCAGTGACTGCATATTATGTCTGTTCTTTTGTGACTGGGTTATCTCACTCAGAATGATATTCTCTAGGTGCAGCCATTTTCTTAAGAATTTGGTCAAGTCATTGTTTCTGGTGGCTGAGTAGTATTCCATTGTGTAAATGTACCACAATTTTTGTATCCATTCATCTTCTGAAGGGCATCTGGGTTCTTTCCAGCTTCTGGCTATTACAAATAGAGCTGCTATGAACATTGTGGTGCATATATCTTTGTTGTGTACTAAGGTGTCTCTGGGGTATATGCCCAGAAGTGGAATAGCTGGGTCTTCAGGTAGTATTATGTCCAATTTTCTGAGATAACGCCAGACTGACTTCCAGAGTGGTTGTATTAGTTTGCAACCCCACCAACAGTGGAGAAGGGTTCCTCTTTCTCCGCAACCTCGCCAGCATCTGTTGTCCTCTGAGTTTTGGATCTTGGCCAATCTGACTGGTGTGAGGTGGAATCTCAGGGTTATTTTGATTTGCATTTCCCTGATGGCTAAGGATGTCCAGCACTTCCTCAGATATTTCTCAGCCATTCGATATTCCTCAACTGAGAATGTTTTGTTTAGCTCTGTACCCCATTTTTAATAGGGTTATTTGATTCTCTGGAGTCTAGCTTTTTGAGTTCTTTGTATACCTTAGATATTAGGCCTCTATCTGATGTGGAGTGGGTAAAAATCTTTTCCCATTCTGTTAGCTGCCGTTTTGTTTTCTTGACAATGTCCTTAGCCTTACAGAAATTTTGCAATCTCATTAAGTCCCATTTGTTAATCTTTGAACTTAGAGCTTGAGCCATTGGTGTTTTGTTCAGAAAATTTTCTCCTGTGCCTATATGTTCTAAAGTTTTCCCTACTTTCTCATCTAATAGTTTCAGTGTATCTGGTTTAATATGGAGATCTTTGATCCACTTACACTTGAGCTTTGTACAAGGAGATAAGAAAGGGTCTATTTTCATTCTTTTGCATGCTGAGTGCCAGTTGGACCAGCACCATTTGTTGAATAGGCTGTCCTTTTTCCATTGAATGTTTACTGCTTCTTTGTCAAAAATCAGGTGACCATATATGTGAGGGCTCATTTCTGGATCTTCTATTCTATTCCATTGATCCACATGCCTATTTCTGTACCAGTACCATGCAGTTTTCAGCACAATTGCCTTGTAGTATAGCTTGAGGTCAGGGATAGTGATTCCCGCAGATGTTTTCTTGTTGTTGAGGATGGATTTAACTATTCTAGGTCTTTTGTTGTTCCATATGAAATTGCACATTGATCTTTCCAATTCCATGAAAAACTGTGTTGGAATTTTGATGGGGATTGCATTGAATCTGTAGATTGCTTTTGGTAGGATTGCCATTTTTAAAATGTTGATCTTTCCAATCCATGAGCATGGGAGATCTTTCCATTTTCTGAGATCCTCCTCAATTTCCTTCTTTAGAGGTTTGAAGTTCTTGTCGTACAGGTCCTTCACTTGCTTAGTTAGAGTCACACCAAGGTATTTCATAGTTTTTGTGACGATTGTGAAGGGTACCTTTTCCCTAATTTCTTTCTCCACATGTTTGTTTTTTGAGTATAGGAAGGCTACTGATTTGTTTGAGTGGGTTTTGTATCCAGCCACTTTGGTGAACTTGTTTATCAGCTGTAGGAGTTCTCTGGTGGAATTTTTGGGGTCACTTAAGTACACTATCATGTCATAGGCAAAGAGTGATGTTTTTATCTCTTCCTTTCTGATTTGTATCCCCTTGATCTCCTTTTGCTGTCTAATTGCTCCAGCTAGGACTTCCAGTACTATGCAGCCTTTTGCTGCATACAGGAAACTCATCTCAGAGACAAAGACAGACACTATCTCAGAGTAAAAGGGTGGGAAAAAAACTTCCAAGCAAACAGCCCCAAGAAGCAAGCTGGAGTGGCTATTCTAATATCAAATAAAGTAAATTTCCAACCAAAAGTTATCAAAAAAGATAAGGAAGGACACTTTTTACTCATTACCGGGAAAATGTGTCAGGAGGAACTCTCAATTCTTAACATATATGCTCCAAATAAAAAAGCACTCACATTCATAAAAGAAACCTTACTAAAGCTCAAAAAATACATTTCACCCCAAACAATAATAGTGGGAGACTTTAATACCCCACTCTCACCAATGGACAGATCATGGAAACAGAAACTGAACAAGGACACTGCAAAACTAGCAGAGACTTTGAACCAACTAGAATTAATAGATATATACAGAACATATCATCCTAAAGTAAAAGAATACACCTTCTTCTCAGCACCCATGGCACCTTCTCGAAAATTGACCACATAATTGGACACAGAATGAGCCTCAATCGATATAAGAAGATTGAAATACTCCCATGCCTCCTCTCAGATCACCATGGTCTACGCCTGGTCTTTAACAACAACAAAAACAACAAAAGCCTACGTACATATAGAAACTAAACAACGCTCTGTTATACGATAGCAGGGCCAAAGAAGAAATAAAGAAAGAAATTAAGGACTTTCTAGAATTCAAAAAAAAAAGAAAACACAACATACCCAAACCTATGGGATGCAATGAAAGCAGTATTGAGAGGAAAACTCATAGCCCTAAGTGCTTCCAAAAAGAAACTGGAGAGAGCTTACATCAGCAACCTGACAGCACAGCTAAAAGCCCTAGAACAAAAAGAAGCAGATATACCCAAGAAGAGAGGATAGCAAGAAATAATCAAAATTAGGGCAGAAATAGACCAAATAAAAACAAAAAGAACCATTGAAAAAATCAACAAAACCAAGAGTTGGTTCTTTGAGAAAATCAACAAGATTGATAAACCCCTAGCCAAACTAACTAGAGGGCAAAGAGAGAGTATACAAATTAACAAAATCAGAAAGGAAAGTGGAGACATAACAACTGAAACTGAGGAAATTCAAGAAATCATCAGATCCTACTACAAAAACTTATACTCCACAAAATTGGAAAATCTGGAGGAAATGGATGAATTCCTAGACAGATACAAGATCCCAAAGTTAAACCAGGACCAAGTAAACCATCTAAATAACCCTATAACACCTAAAGAAATAGAAGAAGTCATCAAAAGCCTCCCAACCAAAAAAAGCCCAGGTCCAGACGGGTTCAGTGCAGAATTTTATCAGACATTTATTGCAGATATAACACCAATACTCTCTGAACTATTCCAAAAGATAGAATCAGATGGAACACTACCTAACTCATTTTTCGAGGCTACAATAACCCTCGTACCTAAACCACACAAAGACCCTACAAGGAAAGAGAACTTCAGACCAATCTCACTTATGAACATTGACGCAAAAATAGTCAACAAAATCCTTGCAAACCGAATCCAAGAACACATCCAAACGATCATTCATCATGACCAAGTAGGCTTCATCCCTGGGATGCAGGGATGGTTTAATATAAGAAAATCCATCAACATAATCCACCATATAAACAAACTCAAAGAACAAAATCACATGGTCACCTCACTAGATGCTGAGAAAGCATTTGACAAAATTCAGCACCCCTTCATGTTAAAAGTCCTGGAAAGAACAGGAATCCACGGTCCATACTTAAACATAATAAAAGCAATATACAGCAAACCAACAGCCAACATCAAACCTAATGGTGGGAAACTTGAAGCAATCCCACTAAAATCAGGGACTCGACAAGGCTGCCCACTCTCCCCTACCTATTCAACATAGTACAAGGCCATCTTTATGTAAGAATAAGAATAGCAGCCATATTGTCTCAAGGCCTCTGATTCCCCATTGTGACTTCATCTTAGCAATATTTGCAATGTCCCTACTTCCAAATGAGGTCACATTATGATATAATAGCCATCAAGACTTCAACATATATTTTGTGGGTCACAGTTCAGATCATTGTGCTACACAAAAATTACAAGAATTCAAGCTCAGGTCTTTCACTTTGATATATAATGATTTTTAATACCAAAGTCACATAGACTCACAAATAACATGTGTGAGAGATGTCCTGATGGTGCTACAAACTCTATGTGAACTCTAAGCATCCTCCGCCACTGTTGCTACTGGCATACATTTTATTTGTATGTGCAATCCAGATGTCCACCCTGTTTCTACAAACACATGGGTTTTGCTTAGAACCTTTACCCACTCTAATAGTTTCACAAAAAAGAGCCCATTGCACTATATGGTATTAATTTTGCAATTGAATATGAGACATTCACATCTTAGGGCACAGTTTTTCACTGCAAAGATCCACAACCAGTGTCCCTAGTCTCTTCTTAGTTGTGGATCTTTGCACTACTTAGAATTGTCTCTTCCAGTCACATCCACATGCAGGCTCAGTCCCAGGTTGTTTGTCTGGACTCTACCCCACATTTGCGTTGCCTGTGTCCCTCTCAGAACACTCTGCAACAGAAGCTTGCTTCCACAACTCCCAAGTCCACCAGATGAGTGGTTATAGACAAACAATAGAAAGCCTATAGTTGGTTATGGGCAGAAAAGAAATGCAGAAACTGCACCAAATACTTATTACTAATTCACCATTCCCACATGCTCATAGAATTATTTTTGTAAGCCATCAGAATAGTGGCTACATTTTTTACATTACATTTTCTTACAGGATGCTATAAACTCAGAATATAACTAATCCTTAAAGTTGATCTCGTGAAAATGTAGAAAAATCTTCTCAGTGTAGCTTTATTGTGTTCAGAAGAGGATTTAGGCTCTAGTGTTTTTGTCTCTGGCTTTTACATGTTTCCAAAATGGTTATCTGAAGTTCCTAAGTAAATTTAGTGCTCTCTTCACAGGGACAGAATAGGCAGCAAAGCAAGGGCCCATGTACCAGAGTCTCTGCCAGCCACAGCACAGCTGCTGTAAGTCACACCAGCTAGCAGGGAAGCAGAACTCCGAGTCTTAGGAAAATCTGTTCAGATTCAGCTACAGTCAGTGGTGTGTGCTAAGCCTCTCTGGAGAGGCCCCAGGATTTCTTTATCCTGTGGTTAGTAACTCCATCTGGATATGTCTGGAATATTCAGTTATTTCTTCCCTTCAAAGGTTAAATTTAAAAACGAAATCCCATTAATGTAGCATATTATTAAGAGTTAGCTGGTTTATTTGTTTCTGTATTTATAAAACCAGGATAGTCAGACTTTGCCAGTGAAAGTTCTCAGATTATATCTCCTTTGGGAGTAACCTGGTGGTTTGAGTAATAAGTACCATTAGGAATGTCCTTTACATTAAGAGTATTCATAAATTTGTTCTTCTGGTTAGTGCACAAGTAAGAAAAGAACTTTCCTTATAGCAGTGGGCATGGCAGGAGAAAGCAAGCCTTTGCCATCTGAGACTCCTGTGACTAAAACTAACAAACGGTGAGCATTATTAACAAGCAGGATAATTATGTCTAGGTGAGAGAAAGCCTTAGGCATGACATAAAACCTTCCAGACAGCTCTCTAGAGAGAAAATACCATTAAAAGAAGCCTTAAAAACCACAGGAAATGAAGGACTGTAGTTGTGCATTTGCATACGCCCTTAGGAGTCTCTATGGTGCAAGCAAACATATCTGCACGGTAGTATTTAGAGGCTGCAGTAACATGCCTTACAGAGTAAAAATGCAACTCGGTCAGCTCTGACACACAGGACCAGAAACAGGTGAGGTGAGGGGCAGCCCTGCTCTACTGCTCCCTCGGCTGAGAAAGGGCTGCTTCTGCATGCTCTGTGTAGGAACAGTTTTGATCACAGCTTATGGTATCTCCCAAGAAGAGGGCACTTTGGGCCCCTCATAGCCCAGGACTGAAGCACACTAGTCTGTCGTGGGTTGGCCTAACAGCTGCTTCTCACTATCACACCACCCATCACCAAACAGCAGACCATGCCTGTTGGCCCTGCAACCCTCAATTTTGAAGCAGCCTCAAACATGATAGTTCACCCTCAAACTATCATGTTTTCTGACTTGCCAGTATGTTTCTGAATGTCTACAGAACATGAGAGCTCACATTTCACACTTCAGCAATTTATTTTATATCCTGACTTCTCTTATTCCTGGCACGAACCCCAACACTGTGGTGCTCAGGTTTCAGGAAACATTTGAATCATGTAAGTGCTTTCTTTATACATACATGATGGCTCCCCTGACCCACTCCAACATTTTAACAGGTCTGTGATAGAACCAACAAATCTATTTCAATAATCTCCCTGGCTTCCCATATCACCAATTCAAATGTCTTTATGAGAAACACTAAATTCCACTAAGTCACAGAATAAAAATTTAGTAAATATTTAATAAGTGCTACATGCTTATTTGTAAATCACTAATATAGGTGCTGGCTAGAGAGTTCAGCAGAGAAGGATTGGCTACCAGTGATCCTTGACTTGGATCCCTAGAACTTTCACACATGTGCTATAGCCCCCATACTCCCAAATGCAAATACATACATATACACATACTTACATGCACACACAAAATAAATTAATAATGATGTAATCTTTAAGTCACTAGATCTATAAACATTGCTTTTACCTGCACACAACAGAAACCCCAGTCAAAAAAAAAGCTTAAATATAAAGGCACAAATTAGCTTACACAGTAGCAACAGCAATGAAATCTAGAGTTTGCTTGCTTTGGTGGCCTAACAAAACCATCAAGTACCCAGGTATTTCCTGTCCTCTTTCCAGAGCTCCCCTTTGCTTCGTGTTCACAAGGTAAGCTCAATAGTTTTATGTACCACACAGCATAACGACAGAAGAAAAGGATGTTTCTTCATGCCATCCTTCCTCTTGAGGCCGGGGTCCTCGAAGCAAGTTTTCTTCCCTAGAATTGTTTCACATATTTCTATCAAACCTCACATACCTCAGCCCAAATAAAAAGGCTAACATAGAGGACACAAGGGACATTAGGAATTTAGGAATGCTTTTAACAATGTCCACCACAATGAAAACACCCCCTTCAAAAAAGTAATCTTAGCAGGGGGCTTGATATCATTTATAAGCATCTGTCTAGAACTGAACACTAGAAAGCCCCTTTTGTTCTTGGCAACCCAGGTAGCAGATTGCCTAGTGACCGCAAGAAGCATTAGCTCAAAGAAGCTAATGAGCAAGTCATTGCTAGGCTACACATCCCCATCAGCAGGCCTGGCATCCTCTCCCACTCTGTCCCTGACTCACACACCTGATTCAGGGGAGCATTGTCAGTGTGCTGCAGTTTTAGAGGAATGTGCTTATATTCCATTTGGTAACTTTCCAGGAGAACATTTTGAGCCAAATGAGTAGTAGGCTGAATCTGACTTAGCACAGCCTTCTTCTTTTTCTTAGATGTACAAGCAATAGAAAGGACCAATGCTGCCTGGACCAAGGTTGTTTTATTTTGCTCTGGACTGACCTACAACTTTATAGTTTTCTACTGAACTTTGACAGAACATGGAAATTAGTCAACTATAATTACTTAACACCCTACTATGTACCATGTGCCCTTCTGGGTGCTGAGGATACTGTGGAAAGTGAGAGAATTCATTTCTAGTGACAGAGGACAGAAAATAAATGAAGTGGATGAAGAGACAGCTTATTGCTTTTGCAGAGGATTCCCGTTCAGTTCCAAGCACCCATATGAAAGCCAACAACCATCTGTAACTCCAGTTCCAGAGCGTCCAACAACTCTTCTGGCTTCCACAAACACTACATACATATTATGTACAGACATTCATGAAGGCAAAAATGTCTATACACATAAGATAATAACAATAATAATAATAATAATCTGTGTTTTAAAAGAAAGAAGTTAAGCCCAATGCAAGGTAAGATATGTTTATAAAGTTCTTTGGAGAGAATGAACTGTGGTCTCATGATAGCAACTAAGCAGAAAGGAGTCTGAACTGGGAAAACTGTCTTTGAGACCTATTGAATGGCAGCCATTCAGTCACTATAAGAAAATCGCATGCAGCAGAAGGATCTGCAATAGCTTGGTGTCAAAGGAAACCCAGGAAAATGGAAAAGGGTAGGAACGGGGAGGGGGCCATGAGCAGGGTTCTTACTCTCAGAATGGATAAGTCAAGACAGAGAGGATTTTAAGTGGATAAGTGCTGTTATTTACAGTTTAGACAAAAATCACCCTAGGGGATGGGAAGATTAACTAGTGGGGCCCAGAGCTCAGATTCCCAGAACCCAGGACAAATAAAAGCCAGGTGTGGTGACAGAGTCTGAGATCCTAGGGCTGGAGCACACTGAGCCAAGGAAGTTTGTTATGGGTTCACTTCTAAGACATGCTTAATGAGATTTTTCAGTTTCTTGTGTCCCTGAACAATAAATTAGACATGTGGGGCATGATAGAAAGAGAAAGAGAAAATGGCATTCACCACAGTAAAAGGTAAAAGGCACATGTGCCTGCTGAATTCTGGTCCTTTGTAGATTGTTTACATATGATCTACCTTCTCTTCACATATCACAGACAAGCTTTGTTTGCTACATATAGTCCTGGTAAGAAAGGGTTGCCACATGCTTCATACACTTATCATATGTCTCTCTCACCCTGAGCCTGGAGGTAGGAGGCACAGGCAACCTCTCTCAGACATACAAAGAACCCTCTGTCAGGTCTTTACTTTCTGATGCTTGGCAAGAAGCAAGTTGAAAGTCATTGTGCTTTAAGCTGTTTGCAGGGGAACCCCATAAAGAAAACTGTTCAGTCACTGTGCTTCCTGTTTCTTGTTATTGTGACTCAGCACTTCACAGAAGCCTTCAGCTCTGCTTGGTTCCTCTCAAAGGTCCCATGAGTCCCAAGTTCCTTATGAGTAGTTTGTTCCCAGGACAATAGAGAAGCCACAGGTAATGCTTGCTTCCTATTTACTCTCCCATACACACTGAGCTGTCTCTCACCCTAAGCCATTGAGACCTTCTGACTCAGGTTACATCTCCCAAGAACTGGACATGGCCTTCCAAAGCCATTTAGAGCAAAGCAAGGCCTTCGTGTACTAAAGCAAGTCCCAGAGCAGGCCACCTGCTGCCTACAGGAAGCCCTCCCAGCCCAGGAATAAACTCTTCCCAAGAGAACAAGTGGCAGGTACATTATAACATCAGTGTACTTACAAACTCACACATTGCCTTAAACACAACACACACACACACACACACACACACACAGACACACACACAGACACACACACAGACACACACACACACACACGGCTCCAGAGTTTCTCATAGGATGTGTGCTTCTCTCTCCAGGTCTTATAGGAACTCTCTCAGGTTGGGAAAAGGGTAATCATGCTAATGCAGCATTTCTGTCAAAACTATTATCAACCCAGAAATTCCACCCCAGAGACCTGAATCATTCAGGTCCTTTGGCTCTGTTTGTCTCAGCTGATTCATGTCTCTTCAAGGCAGAGGTAGATCAGCTGTCATGGTTGCAAGAGAAAACCACTGACATGCGCCCTCCCACACACAGAGAGAGACAGACAGACAGAGACACAGAGACAGAGACACAGAGACAGAGAGAGAGACAGAGAGAGTCCAGAGCAGGGAGAGAATGAAGCAGAAAGATGTAGCTGACAGGAGAGGAACCTGTGGACTGGTTTAGGGCAGAAGAGGCAGTGAGAAGGGTCAGAATTCTAGTGTGGACTTTGAAACCAGGCACAGTGAATAGACAGTGAAGGAGTCTGGAGGCCAGCATGGGCTTTGATTTGTAACCACAGGTATAACCAAGGGAAGTGGTTCTTTCTGGCAGGTAGACTCCCATTTTACTGGTTTCTAAGAATTGTTGCTCATATAGTCCAGCTTTGGCAGAGCAAAGATTGTCATTTTGGGTTGAGCCACTGCCTTTAGGGGAATTGGGGTTCCTTTTGGATCTGGCAGTGGTTACATTAGTTCTCCAGGTTCTTTCTCTTTTAAAATCTCGAGTTCTCAAGGTGGCTAAAGCTGTTTGGGTCACTGAAGCCCCATCTGGAGCTACTATGGTCTTGGGGCAGCCTCAGCAGTGATTCTGCAGTCACTGGGACTCCATAAATATATTCCATAAAAATATATTCCATAAAATATATTTTATGGAATATAGGGAAAATATATTCCATAAAACCAAGGGCTGTTCCAGAATACCAGATTCCTCTGTATTATATGCCAGTCCCTGGGCATCTAGTCAATGGCAAGGAGGCATCTGGGATTGGATAGAGCTGAGGATGATAATGAAATAAAATAGAGGCCCAGGTGGACTGTAGGGTAGAGTAGAGCCAAGATGGATAATTCAGCTCTTTTCTATGTAAGTGATGCTTGTGAAGATGTAATGTCAGCCTATAACCTGCTCAGACCACAGAATCTGTAACAGGTTCTTCTCCCTCTTTCATAGATACCTACTGAGACACTGTAAGTCTGTAGCTGACAGACAATCCCAATGGAGTGCCTATATGCATCTGGCATCTATAAGGTTGCTGGGAACTGTGGTCTTGTTAGCCCCTTCCTCAAACTCAGCAATGCTGAAAATGCCTTCTTCCCATGACACATGTGCATGCACATACATGGCACACATCATGTCACCCAATCATACTGTCCTCCCTAAGTCATCTATTGCCAAATTTTCAGATAACATCTAATGCTCTATATCTAGATTCTAGATACATCTCAGTCTAACCAATGGGCAACTCTCTCTCTCTCTCTCTCTCTCTCTCTCTCTCTCTCTCTCTCTCTCTGTGTGTGTGTGTGTGTGTGTGTGTGTGTGTGTGTGTGTGTGTATATTCACTATCTCAATTATTTTTCCTACATCTAGTGTTTTCTTAATTGCAACTTTGATTAAAGAAACCATTGTTTATTAAACACAGATTAGAACCTGTAAAATAACTGCCTTTCAAAAACTCATTTCCAATCTTTCTATCTTCTAAGTGATCAATCTCTATGATGTCTGTCCTCCCCTTGTGTCCAGAATCACCACCTTAATCTTGTGTTTCAGATACATCGATGTCTCTATTTCTTATCTACTACCATGTAGCAAAGTCTGTCAAAATACAGTAGCATAAAACACCAAATAATTCCCCACAGTTTCTGCAGACTGGCAGTGTAGAGTGGTTCTCTAGGTGATTTAGGCTCAGGTGGTCGTACAAGGTTATATAGTTGATTATCATCCAAAGGCTGGGAAGTCTCTCTTGACATGCATAATCTCACTAATGGATTCCTGGGGAAACCCCTCAGTTCCAGGCTGCCTGATTCATCAGTCTTTTCACAGTCATATAAACTATTTTTAAATCACAAAAATCTGTCCATTTGTCATTGTTTCAGTCAGTGAAAGAGACAGGGTGCCGTGATGAGTCCTCCAGGATGTTCTCATTTTAAAGAAGGAAGGATAGACAAGTTCATGTGGTAAACACCTCATTTTTTGCCCTCTGTTTCTTCTGTTTGAAATATAAACACAGTTCAAGGTGGTACAAGTACCTTCAGGCTGCAGGTCAAGGTATACTCCATGGTGGTAAGTATTCCAAGGGAGCCTGCCTCTTTGAGAGCTTTTCGGTCTAATATATCACTGCTGGGCCAGTCCTGCTAGACTTCTGCTTACATAGCCCCAAATCACTATTTGCTTATGTTATTCTTTGGAGTACTTACTATGCACACCTGCATACAACACTAACTGACACTTGAAGTCTTCAGAACTCATCCAAGCTCACACTGAAATACACCTCTAAATGAGTGCTCTTGAAGAAGCTCTGGGTGTTAAACAAAAGACCCAGGGAACATAAGGCCCCCTTACAGGACTTCAGCATAATGAAAGTCCCCAGGAAATTTAATAGCATTGCAGACTAGCTAACTGTTAATATAATTCCACTAAATAAATTTAATGAAATTGTAGCCTTTAAAGATAACGGTCAGAAATCTGTGACCTGTACTCAGGAATAAAATAATCAAGTGAGGTAGTCACGTGTCCAGAATGACTTTGGGCAATTGTTTACCTACTCTATAAGCTGTTTTCCTTTTCTGTGAAGTTAATATACTACTGTTAAACACTAATAAGGTAAAGAATGATGTAAGTCACCAAGAGAAAGACATTGTATACAATGTTGTACAGTTTTGTTTGGATATAAGATTCTTTTGTAGTGGCCATTTTACTTACTATTACAAAACAGATCTTCATAGAAACCCTGCAAACACTCCTGTGTGTGTGATAGTGTGTGTGTGTGTGTGTGTGTGTGTGTGTGTGTGTGTGTGTGTGTGTGTGTGTGTGTGCGCGCGCGCGCACGCTCGAGCACGAGTTGGACAGAGGTTGACATAATGTTTGTTTCTCCCTCTCTCTTTATGATTATTTCTGTTCTTTTTTTTTCCCCTCTCTTTTTTAAATTGGATATTTTATCTATTTGCATTTCCAGTGTTTTCCCCTTACCTGGTTTTCTGTCTGCAAATACCCTATCCTATCCTCACTCCCCCTGCTTCTATGAGGGTGCTCCCCCCACATCCAACCACTCCCTCCTGCCTCACTAACCTGGGATTCCCTTACACTTGGGCATCAAGCTTTCTCAGGACCAAGGACCTCTTTTCCCACTGACAAGGCCATCTTCTGGTACAAATGCAGCTGGAGCCATAGATGAGCTCATCTGTACACGGTGAATGGTGGTTTAGTTCCTGAGAGCTCTGAGGGGTCTGGCTGGTTATATTGTTTTTCCTATGGGTTGCAAACCCCTTCAGCTCCTTCAGTCCTTTCTCTAACTTCTCCATTCGGGACTCAATGCTCAGTACAATGGTTGACTGCCAGAACCAGCCTCTGTATTTGTCAGGATCTGGCAGAGTTTCTCAGGAAGCAGCTATATGAGGCTCCTGTCAGCATGCACTTCTTGGCATCTGCAAGTGTCTGGGTTTGGGGTCTGCATATGGGGTGGATACTCAGGTGGGGCAGGCTCTGGATGGCCCTTCCTTCAGTCTCTGCTCCACACTTTTTCTCAGTATTTCCTCCTATGAGTATGTTGTTCCCCTTCTAAGAAGGACTGAAGCATACACACACATTGGTTTTTCTGCTTCTTGAGCTTCATGTGGTCTGTGAATTGTATCTTAGGGATTCCCAGGTTTGGACTAATTTCCACTTATCAGTGAGTACATACCATGAATGCTCTTTTGTGAATGGGTTACCTCTCTCAGGATGACATTTTCTAATTTTATCCATTTTCCTAAGAATTTTATGAAGTCATTGTTTTTTAAAGCTGAGTAGTACTCCATTGTGCAAATGTACCACACTTTCTATAACCATTCCTCAGTTGAAGGACATCTGGATTTTTCTGGCTATTATAAATAAGGCGGCTATTAACATAGTGAAGCATGTGTCCTTGTTATTTGTTGGAGCATCATTTGTTTATATACTCAGGAGTGGTATAGCTGGGTCCTCATGTAGTACCATGTCCAATTTTCTGAGGAGCTACCAGACTAATTTCCAGAGTGTTAGTACCAGCTTGCAATTTCACCAGCAATGGAGGAGTGTTCCTGTTTCTCCACATCCCCGCCAGCATCTGCTGTCATCTGAGTTTTTAATCTTAGCCATTCTGACTGGTGTGAGGTGGGACCTCAGGGTTGTTTTGATTGGCATTTCCCTGATGTCTAAGGATGTTGAACATTTCTTTAGGTGTTTCTTAGCTATTCGGTATTCCTCAGTTAAAAATTCTTCCTTTAGCTCTATACCATATTTTAAAATAGGCTTATTTGGTTCTGTAGAGTCAGTTTTTTTTTTAGTTCTTTGTATATATTAGACATAAGCCCTCTATCAGACATAGTATTGGTAAAGATCTTTTCCCAATTTGTTGTTTGCAGTTTTGTCCTATTGACAGTGTCCTTTGCCTCACAGAAGCTTTGCAATTTTATGAGATCCCATTGTTTGATTGTTGGTCTTAGGGCAAAAACTATTGGTGTTCTGTTCAGAAATTTTCCCCTGTGCCTATGTGTTCTAAGCTCTTCCCCACTTTCTCTTCTACTAGTTTCAGTGTACTTGGTTTTATGGAAGTCCTTGATCCAGTTGGACTTGATCTTTGTAAAAGAAGATGAGAATGGATTTGCATCCTTCTGCATGCTGACCTCTGAACCAGCACCATTTGTTGAAAATACTGTTCTTTTCCACTGAAATGTTTGCAGCTCTTTTATCAAAGATCAAGTGACCATAGGTGTGTGGGTTCATTTCTGTGTCTTCAATTTTATTTCACTGATATACCCCCTTGTCTCTGTTCCAATACCATGCAGTTTTTTATTACAATTGCTCTGTAATACAGCTTGAGGTTGGGAAGCTCTTTTTGAGCCCAGAAATTCTTTTACTGTTGAGAATAATTTTTGATATCCAGGGTTTTTTTGTTATTCCAAATAAATTTGCAAATTGGTCTTATAACTCTATGAAGAATTGATTGGAATTTTGATGGTGATAGAATTGAATCTGTAGATTGCCTTCAGCAAGATGGCCATTTTTACAATGTTGATCCTTCCAATCCATGAGCATGGGAGATGTTTCCATCTTCTGAGATCTTCTTCAATTTCTTTCTTTAGAGACTTGAAGTTCTTGTAAGACAGATCTATCACTTGCTTGGTTAGAATTACAACAAGGTATTTTACATTGTTACTATTGTGAAGGGTATTATTTCCCTAATTTCTTTTTCAGCAAGTTTATCCTTTGAGTAGAGGATGGCTACTGATTTATTTGAATTGATTTTATATCCAGCCACTTTGCTGAAGTTGTTTATTAGGTTTAGGAGTTATCTGGTGAAATTTTTGTGGTCACTCCAGTATACTATCATATCATCTGCTAATAGTGATATTCTGACTTCTTCCTTTCCAGTTTAGATTTTTTTGACCTCCTTTTGTTGTCTAATTTCTCTGGATAGGACTTCCAGTACTATATTGAATAGATTGGGAGAGAATGAGCAGCATTGTCTAGTCCCTGATTTTAGTGGGATTGCTTCCAGCTTTTCTTTATTTAGTTTGATGTTGGCTACTGGTTTGCAGTATATTGCTTTTACTATGTTTGTGTATGAGCTTGAATTCCTGATCTTTTTAAGACTTTTAGCATGTAGGGGTGTTGTTCTTGGTCAAACGTTTTCTCACCATCTAATGAGATGGTTATGTGGATTTTTTTTTTAGTTTATTTATATAGTGGGTTATATTGATGGATTTTTCATATATTGAACCATCCCTGCATCCCTGGGATAAAGCCTACTCAATCATTATAAATGATTGTTTTGATGTATGGTTAGATTTGGTTTGCAAGAATTTTATTGAGTATTTTTGAAATGATATTAATAAAGGAAATTTGTCTGAAGTTTTCTTTCTTTGTTGGGTCTTTGTGTGGTTTAGGTAAAAGCACAATTGTGGGTTCAAAGAAGGAATTGTGTATTGTTCCTTCTGTTTCTATTTTGTGGAGTAGTTTGAAAAGTAATAGTATTAAGTCTGTTTTGGAGAAGATACCATTAGGTGCTGAAAAGAAGGTATATTCTTTTGTTTTAAGATGAAATGTTCTTAGATATCTGTTAAATCTATTTGGTTTATAACTTGTTAGTTTCATTGTGTCTCTGTTTAGTTTGTGTTTCCATGTGTTGATGAGAGTGGGGTGTTGAAGTTTCCAACTATTACTGTGTGTAGTGCAATGTATGCTTTGAGATTTAGTAAAGTTTCTTTTATGAATGTGGGTCCCTTGCCTTTGGAGTACAGATGTTCATAACTGAGAATATATCTTGATAGGTTTTTGCTTTGATGAGTATGAAATGTCCTTCCTCGTGTTTTTGATAACATTTTGTTGAAAGTCGATTTTATTCGATATTAGAATGGCTACTCCAGCATTTTTATCGGGACCAATTCCTGGGAATTTTTTTTCTTCTTCTGACTCTGAGGCAGTGTCTGTCTTTGTCACTGAAATGTGTTTCCTGTACACAGCAAAATGCTGGGTCCTGTTTACATATCCAGTCTGTTAGTCTGTGTGTTTTATTCGGAAAATGAGTCCATTGATATTAAGAGATGTTAAGGAAAAGTAATTGTTGCTCCCTGTTATATTTGTTCTCAGAGGTGAAGTATGTTTGTGTGGCTATCTTGTTTTTGGTTTGTTGAAAAGATGATTACTTTCTTGCCTTTTCTAAGATATAGTTTACCTCCTTGTGTTGGAGTTTTCTATCTATTTCTATCTAAAGGATATCTATATCCTTAGTGGGGCTTTATTTTTGAAAAGATATTGTATAAATTTGGTTTTGTCACAAAATATCTTGGTTTCTCAACCTATGGTCATTGAGAATTTTACTGGGTATAGTAGTCTGGGCTGGCATTTGTGTTCTTTTAGGGTCTCTAGGACTTCTGCCAAAGATGTTCTGGTTTTTAGAGTCTCTGGTTAGAAGTCTCATGTGATTCTGATAGGTCTGCCCTTATATGTTACTTGACCTTTTCCCCTAACTGCTTTTAATGTATTTTCTGTCTTTTGTGCATTTGGTGTTTTGATTATTATATGATGAGAAGAATTTTTGTTCTGGTCCAATCCATTTGGGGTTCTGTAGGCTTCTTTTATGTTCATGGAATCTCTTTCTTTAGCTTAGAAAGTTTTCTTCTATAATTTTGTTGAAGATATTTACTGGCCCTTTAGGTTGGGAATCTTTGCTCTCTTCAAAACCTATTATTCTTAGGTTTGGTCTTCTCATTGTATACTGGATTTCTTGGATGTTTTGCATTAGGAGCTTTCTGTATTTTGCATTTTCTTTTGAGTGTTGTTTCAATGTATTTTATGGTATCTTCTGCACATGAGATTTTTTTTCTTCTATCTCTTGTATTCTGTTGGTGATGCTTGAACCTATGACTCCTGATTTCTTTCTTAGATTTTCTATCTCCAGGACTATCTCTCTGTGTGGTTTCTTTATTGTTTGTATTTCCATTTTTAAATGCTGGATGGTTTTGTTCAATTCCTTCAACTATTTGGTTGCGTTTCCCTGTAATTCTTTAAGGGATTTTTGTGTTTACTCTTTAAGGGCTTCTATCTGTTTACCTGTATTCTCCTGTATTTCTTTAAGGGAGTTATTTATGTCCTTTTTAATGTCCTTTATTATCATCATTAGATGTTATATTAAATCAAAACTTTGCTTTCCCAGTGTATTGGGGTATCCAGGACTTGCTGTAGTGGATAAACTGGGTTGTAATGACACCAAATAGCCTTAGTTTCTGTTGCTTAGTTTCTTGTGCTTGCTTCTTACCATCTCTTTATCTTTTGTGTTAGTTGGTCTTGCTATCTCTGACTGGAGTCTGTATCTACATGGGCCTGTGAACTTAGGAGTGACAGTGCTCATGGGAGACCAGCTCTCTCCGGGCAGGATTTGGGTCTGGATAGCTGTGCCACAGTGTGAACTCCGGGGAGTATATGAAGGCTGGAAGGATCCTGTTTCCAGTTGCTTTTTGGTTCCTGAGCCCTATGGTCTCCTGGTGGGTCCTTCTTTGTCTAGTTATTGGAACAAAAGTATTCGTCTCACCTGTGAATTTAAGAGTGACAGCACTTCTGGGAGACCAGCTCTCTCTGTGTGGGTATAAGTTCTCTTTCTCAGTCATCTTCCCCCATATATTTTGAGACAGAATCTCTCACTGAATATGGAGCTCATAGATTTGGCTAAGCTGGCTGGGATCTGCCTTTCTCTATTCTCCCCAGGGCTAAAGTCGCAGGTGCATCCCACTGTGTCTGGTCTTGTATGGGTGTTCTAAAGATATGAGCATGGGTCCTCATGTTTGCATGGCCAGTATCTTACCTACTGGGTGATCTCTTATGTTCCCAATTTGGTATTTTTAATGTTGTATATAAAAATTTGAATTTTTAGGTTAAAATAGAATTGTATACAAGGGTATATAAAGTCATAATTCACAGAAGAAGGCTTTTTCTCATCTTGGCCAAGGTGCCTCTTCATAGCAATTGAATGATGACTGTGACAAAACCATGTTCACTCTAGTAACATTATGGTGTGTCCTTCTTCTGACTAGGGGTTTACCCTTTCTTCCTGCCATGCCAAGCAAACAGACAAGTCAACTAGAAGACAGGCTGAATAACCAGGAACACACCATAGCCTTTCTCCTTGAGCAGGCCTTCCGCATCAAGGAGGACATCACTGCTTGCCTCCATGGAAGCCAGGGCTTTCGAAAAGAAGAATCACTTGCCAGGAAGTTACTAGAAAGTCACATACAGACCATCACCAGCATCGTCAAGAAACTCAACAAAAACATTGAGGTACATCTGTTTCCATGTCTTGCCATCACCACCCAACAAAGAATACTGACCGTCAAAATTATTTTTTTCAATTAGAAATGTGCTGCAGCTATTGATGCAGAGGAGTTAAACTTTAGACAGCTTGCTATGATAAAAAGTAATGAAAGCAAAACTTTCCTTAGAAAATACTGTATATCTCGTATGAGACAGTAAAGACTTAATATGTCAAATTTTGTGCTCATAGGTTTTATTAGTCTAAGTCCATAAGGCTGACATAAGTTGAAGTAGAGCTTTGTGGGTGCATCAACTAACAATCCAACAATGGTCCACTGCCCAGTCTTCTCTTATCTCTGCCCATGCCAACCTTCCTGCTAACTTCAGCCTAACTATCTTTCTGTAGACAGCCCTATGAATGTTCTGCATTTTCTTGAAGTTTCTGCTCAAATGCCACCCTGTATGTTAGCACTTCCATCACCCCAGAGTATTCCATGCTCACTGCAACAGTCACAGCCTCTCTTAAACTTTGTTTTTATCCATAGTTCTCACAACTTAGCCTGGTACTATATGTTTGTTTTCCTTCCACAGTATAATCTCCACGAGGCTTAGATTTAGTTTAGTTCACTACGAAGTCACACACCAGACACCCCCCCCCAAAAAAAATGTTCTTTCTGTTTTGTTTGAGACAGGGTTTCTCTGTGAAGCTTTGTCTAAAAATGATTTTTTATTTTTTGTCAAATAAAAATTGTACACTAAATAAAACACTTTTCAATTACAGACCTTCTTTTTAAGAGTTCTAAGGTGCTTACACATCATAAGTCTACACAAATGGTGTTTGGGCAAGGGATCCAGAAAGTATAGTCCAGGCAAAAGTTCTGAACTTGTACAACTATGAAAACTGACAACAATGTACTGCTCTGCACTTCCCCTCATCAAGTACCAGTGAAATTCTGGAATAGATTTATTTTTAATAGAAAGAAACCAGACAATGCCCATGAAAACTCAGTACAAGTGGCTCATGAGCTCCTGTAAGTCTGCATGTAGGTCTAGTGGACTCTACAATGCCACTGAGAGGATGGAGAAAATGTAAAACTCTCCATGAAGTCATAAAACTGAATGTGTGAACACTGTTTCCATTCCTGGGCATATTGACACATGCCTGTAACCTCAACAGCTGGAGGCAAGACTCAGGGAAATCACGTGCTCCAGGACCATCTGTGTGAGGCCTTGTACTGCAAAATCAAAAGCTGAAGGCACAGTTCAGTGGTTAAACATTAGCCTAGCCTAGCATATGCAAGTCCTGACACTGTTCCAAGGACCACAAACCTGCATCCAAAGTTTTAAGGGAATCTAAACATTGCAAAGCAGAAACTACTAGGCTAGCATTGGTAAAGAACTTAGTTAAAGAACATTATATAGGGAAGTGGATGAAATTTGCTAGTCCAATATTTTAAAGGAAACTGGATTCATCAACTCAGCCAGCCCATTTGCATTTTTTACCTAAAGAGATATTGAAATATGAAATAATGCTTAACTCGAGTCCTTGAAAGAATTGGTGGAGGGTATCTTACCACAATTGCAACAGCAGAGTGAGTGGCTTGTTCCTTTTAAAAATAAAAGAGAGAGAGAGAGAGAGAGAGAGAGAGAGAGAGAGAGAGAGAGAGAGAGAGAGAGAGATAGATACTGGCCTTTAAGAATCGCTGACCTGTGATTCTTTTTGCCTTTGCATTCCAAATACCAGAGTTACAGACTTGTACCACCAAACCTAGACAAACAAAAGGTTTTTAACCAGGAATTCACTGTAAGTTTCAAAATTAATTTATTTTTAACTCAGTAAAGGAAATGTTTATGGCTTATTGTAGGAAAAAGCAATGTTTCTTCATCATAATTCATTTGAAAGTTCAGGAAGAGAAGTTGAAACTTGGAAAAATATTCTCGAAATTCTACCATCAAATGCTGTCTCTACAAACACCCAGAGAAACCTTCCTCAATCCTTGCAAGCATTCCCCTTAGGAGACAGACTATCAATCCAAGCACAATCTTTAGTGTAAAATAAACTCACATCACTAAAATCTCTTTACATAAGTGTATATAGATCATTAATTGTTTTCTTAATATTGAAATATTCTTGAGTATAGAGTTACTTCCACAACGTATATTCTTAGAAATGGAATTAGTAGGGTGTAGACACTATTAAAGCTCCTGATATATGTTGCTAAATTGGCTTCACAAGCTCTGCGCTAATTTACACTCCATTGGTATTATATGATATGTTTTACACTGAGCCTTCGCCAACATCAAGATTTATTATTTCAATCATTGCTAATGTACAGAAATGAAGTGCTGTTTTTTTTCTTGAAGATGTTGAATCCACTTGTTAATCTTCCTATGATAATTTATATTTCTTCTGCCATATGCTAATATATCTTTGGAGGTTTTTAGCACTTTTTAATTATGTGCAATATGATAAGATATTTCATATACTAAGAGTGACAGCCAGGGGCACATTACTAAACATTTAACAATAAGCTCCCTATATGCCCCTGTGGTTTGGCTCCACATTTTTATTAGTGTTTTCACTATGATTTCAACCAACCATTAAGGGGCTACAACACACAAAGATGGAAAGGCCTGTGCAGTCCATCCTTGCAGAGGCACATGCTGTCTTCATGACATCATCGAAACCCTTGGCAATGGCATCTGTCATGTCTCCTTGTGCTTTTATAGCTTAATTGTTTTTAAAGTGCATTTACATGGTTTTATATAAAGTTAAACACTTAAGTATTCTGCATAGCAACTAAAAAGTCATGATTCTGCTCAAATGTGTACTTCTCTCCTCTCTCTCTCTCTCTCTCACTCTCTCTCTCTCTCTCTCTCTCTCTCTCTCTCTCTCTCTCTCTCTCCCTCCCTCCCTCCCTCTCTCTCTCTCTCTCTCTCTCTCTCTCTCTCTCTCTCTCTCTCTCTCTCCCTCTCCACACACACACACACACACACACACACACACACACATGCACACACATATGTACACACACATGAACACTCATGTCTTAGTGTAGCTTTCCCTTTCCGAGGGTTACAGACATCTTCAATGCATCGCTGTTACAGCACAGGACGGTGTTGCATTGTCTGCAATATGTCATTGTTACACTGATTTACTTGGATTTGTCCTGGAAAATAGTCCATACTGAGCAGGGCTAGTTATTTCATCTCTGTGGTGGTTGGTTTGTTTGTTTGTTTGTTTGTTTGTTTTTTGAGACAGTTTCACTATGTCACTCTGACTGTTCTAGAACAACCTGGCCTCAAACTCACAAAAATCTCCCTGCCTCTGCCTCCAGAGTGCTGGGATCCATGCTGGATTAAAGGTTTACACACCACACCTGGCTCAACTCTGGCCTTTACTAAAAGAAAAGCAATGCAAAAGGCAACTCCAAAACTATGCTTTAATGCTTACATTTGAAAACATACACACTATTTTATTAGATTTTCAGTTTTACACGTGTAATCAATTTTAATTCATTCACATTTCTCCACACACATCATCCCACATCACTCCCATTACTCATCCCACCCCAATGTTTCAACACCCTTTTTAAAAAGTTTGAACCCTATTTGAGTCCAGTTGTGATACTCAATGGCATGGGGTGGCCACAGCCTTACAGAAACCTGACCATCCTCCTCCAGAGGCCTCCTCTAGTCTGTGTCTGATGTTCAGGTTTTCCATGCTCCTAGATTGTTCTAGTCCATCAGCTTAAAAAATATGGAAAATCTGTATATAATGGGCTTTTTTCATTTCTAGCACTCACTCTTTTAAAAACTCCTTTTGATTTGTAAAGTTTATCAAATTTAAGCACAGTTCGGGCATTGTTCAGATGTCACTAAACTTGTTTGTTTTTCCCTAAGTACTGTGCATGTTTCCTCAGCTAAATGTTTTGTTTGTCAGCAAACACGGAAGTTGTTTGTCAACTAAAACATGACTTTTAATTGTGATAAAATTAAATGGATGGCTTAACCTTTTATCAGCCCCCATGGACGCCATTTCAGCATGGAGCCAAGCACACACCTTCGGTCCCCATACCTCTTGGCACTCCAGGGCACCTCTAAGAACCAGGCACCATGGCTCACTCCATCATCCCTGTTGCTTCTGTCCCAGGTGGATACAACCCCCCCAGCAAGTTCCATTTCTCCATTGCCCAGCACAAACAGGACTCCGAAGCCTGGAAGCTTTTCAAGCAGGTTTATATATTAAATTCTCAATCCACAAGCCCTCTATACAATAAGATTACATCCAATGGACAAAGATACAAACTGCCCTTCTATATGAGATCAAAAGACCTATAGAATCCCTTAAAAATATCCATATCTATTTATCACCAATTAAGTCCACCTGGATCTAGATCCTCCTTCTAGAGCTTCATCTTCATCCCTCCAAGAATCTCCCTTCTGCCTCCTACCTCCACTTCTGCTCTTCGACCTTCCCCCACCAATCTCTCCACTGCCCAACTATGTATCACATTAACATAAATCTACATTTAATAGTTAGGCTTTTTTTTCCATTTTTAAGTTAATAGTTACATATTGGTGTAAAACACTTTTCAAACCACTATTCCTGGCACACCAACTTGGTACTATAGGGAAATCCAGGATTCAACTGAGATGTGACTAATAAGGATAAAATCTGAAGGCACATATGACACAAGTCTTTTATAATCACTATAAAATGTAGAGTGATCTTCAGAATGATGTCTAGTTTGGGTTTTGTCTCCTCCATTATTGGGTAACTCCTTTTATACTTCTTTCTTATGTGCATGTGTTTTAAGAAGCCCCCATGTTACTAAATGTGCCTATGACCCTCAATCGGTCCTTAGTATTATCTGCACCTCCCCCATATTCCCTTTCTAACCCCTCTTGCCTCTTTTCTATTTAAAACTCCTGTGCCTGTCTCTGTCACATCTCTCCATAACTATAAACTTTCTCTTCCTTGAGAGATTTTCCCAAACCCCCTAAACTCTCTCTATTTCTAAACTGGGTTATATGGATTACCACATGCCTACTGAACATATAAAAGCTACTCTCCATGTATAAGAGAGTGCACACACATTTCTCTTGGGGTCTGAGTTGGCTCCATCTATGTATATGAGAATTTCAAAATTTTGTTTCTTATTTAATACCTGAACAATATTCCATTATGTAAAGGTATCACTTAATCATTTCCCATTCATATGTTGGTTAACATCTAGGCTGTTCCCTTTTTCTTGCTATTATAAATTAAGGATCAATGAATGTGAATGAGCAAGTGTCTCTGTGGTAAGATGTAGAGTTTTTGGGTACATGCCCAAGATTGGTACAACTGGATCTTAAGGTAGATATGTTCCCAGTTTCTTGATGAACTGCCTGTACTTACTTACATAGTAAATGCCAATATTTTTAAATTGAGATATTCCACATAAAGCCTGGCATTATGGCTAGTGTTCAAAATTATTGGGAGCTCATTTGTCCCTGGTATTCATCTGAAACTGCATCAGCTTCCCTCACTAAAAGCAAAATTCAATTCTCTCTCTCTCTCTCTCTCTCTCTCTCTCTCTCTCTCTCTCTCTCTATCTATCTATCTATCTATCTCTCTATCTTTTATCTCTCTTTCTCTATCCTTCTCCCTCTCATCCCATCTGTTTAACCGGTTTAATATAGATTTTAGTGATTTTCTCTTATCGTGAATATTTGGAAATTAATAATGGTCTTACGATAAAATTACAGCTCCTAGAAGACCAAATAAGAATCCGAGACCAGGCGGCCACAGGAACTAACTTTGCAGTGCAGGATCTAAACATCAAACACCTACAAGGAGTTGGAGACCTTAGGGGAAGAGTAGCCAGGTGAGAACAAGCATGTTTAACACACATTTGCCAGCTAGCTGTTGGCTACTGAACATCTCCCAGAAGAATTTTATATTAAAAAAAAAAACTAGCTATCAATTTACATCAAGCTAAGTGGGTGACCTGTGGTTGACAAGTGTCTCAAAAAGTTGAAAGTCTGATGCTCACTGTCAATCCCATGGCCCCTTACATAGAATGCCCAGTTGTTTTGTTCTTCTAATGGAAGTTACCAGAGTCTTGTTTTTACAGCCTTCTCCTGCCCAAATGCTACCATTTATACTCAAAACACCCTCATAAAGATACAAATTCACCATGTGTGGTACTTCTGTGAAATATAATATGCAGTGTTTACATAGTCCATTGATGTTAAGAAATATTAAGAACCAGTGATTCTTGCTTCCTGTTCTTTGTTTTATTTTGGTTTGGTTAGAGGTAGACTTATGCTTGTGTGGCTACCTTCTTTTGGGTTTGTTGACTGAAGATTATTTTCTTGCTTTTTCTAGGGTGTGTATTGGAATATTCCATCTATTATCTTTTGTAGGGCTGAATTTTTTGGGAAAATGTTGTGTAAATTGGGGGGTTGTTTGTTTTTTGCCATGGAATATCTTGGTTTCTCAATTTATGGTCATTGAGAGTTTTGCGGAATATAATAGCCTAGGCTGGCATTTATGTTCTCTTGAGGTCTCTAGGATTTCTGCCCAGGATCTTTTGGATTTTAGAGTCTCTGGTGAGAAGTCTCATGTAATTCTGATAGGTCTGCCTTTTCATGTTATTTGATGCTTTCCCCTTACTGTTTTTAATATATTTTCTTTCTTTTGTGCATTTGGTGTTTTTATTATTATATGATGAGAAGTTCTGTTCTGGTCCAATGTATTTGGGGTTCTGCAGGCATCTTGTATGTTCATAGGCATCTCTTTCTTTAGGTTGGGGAAGTTTTCTTCTATAATTTTGTTGAAGATATTTACTGGCCCTTTAGGTTAGGAATCTTTGCTCTATTCTATACCTATTATTCTTAAGTTTGATTTTTTTCATTGTGCCCTGGATTTCCTGGATGTTTTGGGTTAGGAGCTTTTTGCATTTTGTATTTTCTTTGAGTGTTGTTTCAATGTTTTCTATGGTATCTTCTGCATCTGAGATACTCTCTTCTATCTCTTGTATTCTGTTGGTGATGCTTTCATCTGTGACTCCTGATCTCTTTCTTAGGTATTCTGTCTCCAGGGTTGCCTCCCTTTGTGATTTTTTATTGTTTTCATTTCCATTTTTAGATCCTAGATGGTTTTGTTCAATTCCTTCACCTGTTTAATTGTGTTTTTCTGTAATTCTTTAAGGGATTTATTTATGTCCTTCCTAAAGTAGTTTATCATCATTAGGAGATGTGATTTTAAATCAAAATCTTGCTTTTCCAGTGTGTTGCATATCCAGGACTTGACATAGTGCGAAAACTGGGTTCTGCTGATAGCAAGTAGCTTTGATTTCTATTGCTTAGGTTCTTGTACTTGCCTCTAATCATCTGGTTCTTTCTGGTGTTAGCTGGTCTTTCTGTCTCTGACTAAAGCTTGTCCCTGCTGTAAGCCTGTGAGCCTGTAATCTTAGGTGTGTCAGCACTTTTGGAGGTCTAGCTCTCTCTGTGTGGTAATGGGGTGAGGAGAGCTGTGATCTAAGGTGTGTCAGCACTCCTGGGAGACCAGCTATCTTTAGGCAGGATTTGTATGGAGAGTTGTAGCACACACAGGGTTATCTCAGGGGTATGATGAAAACCAGAAGGATTTCACAAATCTTAAAAAAAAATGTAGTTCTGTGGTTTACCAACTATTAGTAATCCTAAGACATTTATGTTATTTGGCGTGACAAAAATGAAATTGCAGTTCCTAGTAAGTGCCTATTATTAATGGTGATTAAAAGCAGTTATTTTATAGAATGAAAATGTTTGAGAGTTTCTAGGAGCTCAGTCTTATAGAAGGGCTATTCCTTGGTGCTCTCTTCTCACATTCATTCAAATAGGAGCACCAGCTGAAATTGTTCCTTAAGGCAGCAGGTAGCATCTCCAAGAGAGGCTTGAGGCACAATGTAGAGGTAGGTGGTTCTGTGTCTTCTTCTCTGCCAAACCCTTTCTCTCACCAGAATTTTTCCCTAAAACACTCAGTGCTGCCTAAGGACCAATGTGCATTCAGGTGGCAGTGTGAATTGCCTTTGTCCCATGAGGCAACACAAATTTGAGACCAGTCCAGGAAGAGAAGTTTAGTTAGAAGCAAGGAGAATTGGACATTGGTTTTTGAGGATAGAGTAGAAAATTTTGTTTGATTATGACTTTTTTTTAGCCAAATGGGAAATTGGCAGTTGGCAGCTGAGAAAGGAAAGCAGATTCAGAACTTGATAGAGGAAAGGAAAAATTATCATAATTATCATAGGTAGCAGAATATATTACCCAAGCACTGAAATCAATAAAAGTCACTTTGCTTATCTAGGTGTGGTAGTACATTTCAGCACAGAGGAGACAAGGCATGTATATATCTCTGTGAGTTCAGGGCCAGCCAGTTCTACACATTGAGTTCCAGTCCAGTCAGAGGTACACAGTAAGATCTTACTGTATATTTGTGTATTTGTGTGTGTGTGTGTGTGTGTGTGTGTGTGTGTGTGAGAGAGAGAGAGAGAGAGAGAGAGAAGAAGAGGAGGAGGAGGAGGAGGAGGAGGAGGAGGAGGAGGAGGAGGAGGAGGAGGAGAGAAAAGAAGAGAAGAGAAGAGAAGAGAAGAGAAAAGAAGGAAGAAAGAGCTGAAAGAATGGAAAAGAAGGGAGGAAGGGAGGGAGAGAGAGGGGGAGGGAAAGAAAAGACAATTTTGTGAAGCTGAAATGCAGTTTCCTTCCACTCACCATGGTGTCCCCACAGCACCTCAGTGCTGTGACTGTGACCAAGCTAGCCTTTCTCTGTCTCTCCATGCCCCTTATCATATCTGCCAACATGAAACTTGATGTTAAGTGAATGCCTAGATCCTACTGTAGATTTTACAAATTGTGAGCCTGATAATCTCACACAGATTTCCATCTTGACCCTAGATGTGATTCAAGCATTGTGAAGCTTTCTGGAGACATCCAGTTCATCAGGCATGAGTGCCGACAGATTGAGAAATCAGTTCAAGAACTCGTTTCTGCACTAGAAACCATTTCCAAAAACTTGGATGTGAAGGTAACTGGAAAGAAGATTTGTAGGGCATTATAAGCTACTGTCAGCAGTAAGGCCTACACCAAAAAGAGAAACCTTTGCCTTGAAATATTTAACCCGAAGCTTATTCATATACATTAGTTCAGTTGGTTGAACCAGCAGACATTTAATGAGTGCCTCTTGTGTCCCAGCATAGACTTCCACCATGAGCATGGGCTGCTTCCATCGTTGCTGTATTTGCTCACTTTCTGAATCCCTTTAACACTGTGGAGCCCAGGATTACACACACACACTCACACAAGCAGTTCTCGTGGGAGCCAGTATTACTTAAAACCCAACATTCATGTTGCTGATAATGTTATATATATATTTAAACCCTGAGATGGGTTGGATCTTTTATGAAAAGCATAAACACCCTTAGATCTGGATCATAAACATTGCTTCTTTAATTGACGTGCCTAGTACCTGAGCAACTGGACTCACCTTCTCGGCCCAGTGATACTGAGCTACCTACAAATCACTAATAGACTAGATTTGTTCATGTCCTTTCAGTGGTTCCTTGTTTCCTGGGAAAACTGTTTGCAGAGTGGGTTTTCTCACTGATACTTGTTATTAGTCCAGACCTTTGAGAGGCAAATATAATGAAGGAAATCAGATGAGCAAAAGTCTCACAAGGGCACATCTGTGAGGAATGGTGGACAGAGAGCTGGATGAGACAGGGAAATAGAACTAGACTCCTGTGACACAGATAGGGAAGGAAGGGAAGACAGACATCTGTGGGATGCCATGAAGAACATGTTATTAAGTTCCATGAATGAAAAGTACCCATGTGAGGAATGGCACTCCTTGTGCTGGGACCAAGGGGGTGGGAAGGATGCTCAAGGCACACACAGCACTACTGGTTTTAAGCCCAGTAGTTGAGACTTTGGGCCAAGTATGTCTCTCATAGTAACTCTCAGAGGTATGTGAGATACTAGAATTAAAAAACATTTCTAATATTCAAATAGTTGGGCTTTGGTTTCTTCATATACACTCTGTTCTATCAATTTCCACTTAGCACAGTTCAGACACATAGCCTGTGCTTTTCTTCTTGCATTTGGGGCAGTTTGAAATTCCCCCTGATCACAGTGATTACTTGCTTATTCACTGATTGGGAAAGAATGAGCCAGTGCTAGTGTTTGTGAACATCATGAGTTGGTACATTCATCTGTCAAGTATCATTGTGTGAGGGCTAGGGTATGACTTAAGATGTAGTAGTGTTTATTTATAAACCAGTACCCCCTTGAGGATATAGATGTTAAGAGTTCAAATGTCATCTTGGCAGATCTTTCCCTTGATGAATATGCTGTGTCCTTCCCCATCTCTTTTGGTTAGTTTTGGTTTGAAGTCAATTTTATTATATAATAAGAAAGCTACACCAGTTTGCTCAGGTCAATTTGCTTGGAATATCTTTTTCAATCACTTTACCCTAAGGTTATATCTATTCTTGATGCTGAGGTGTTTCTATATGCAGCAGAATCCTGTTTTGTATTCATTTATTCTGTTAGTCTGTGTCTTTTTATTGGGGAATTAAGACCACTGATATGGAGAGATCTCAGTAAGTAATGATTATTGGTTTCTGGGTTTTTTTATTGCCGCTGCTGCTGGTGGTGGTGGTAGTGGTAGTGTTATGTTTATACTTTCCTTCCTTTGGTTTTGCTGATGTGAAATTATTTTCTGCATATTTGTGTATGTAAATAACCTTCTTGGTTTGGATTTGTTCTCATAGTGCCTTCTGTAGGACCATATTTGTAGATATATATTGTTTAAATTTGACTTTACTATAGAATATCTTATTTTCTCCATTTATGGTGATTGAAATTTTTGCTGGGTATAATAATCTGGGCTCCTATCTGTGCTCTCTTGGCATCTGCAACATTTGTCAAAACCTATCTAGATTTTAGAGTCCCCATTGAGAAGTCAGATATAATTCTAATAGGTTTGCCTTTATATGTTCCTTGGTTATTTATAGTTTTTAATATCCGTCCTTTGTTCTGTATGTTTAGTGTTTTTATAATTATGTGGCAATGGAACTTTCTTTTTTAGTCTATTGTATTTGGTGTTTGCATGTTTCTTTATAGTCACCTCATTTTCTAGGTTAGGAAATTTTTTTCTATGATTTTGTTGAAAATAATTTCTGGGCCTTTGAGATTCTTTACCTTCTTTTATTCCTATTATTTGTAGCATTGGTCTTTTGATAGTTTCCCAGGTTTCCTGGATGTTTTGTGTAAGGAATATTTCAGATTGAATATGTTCTTTGATGGATGTATTATTTCTTCTATGGTATCTTCAATAACAAAGATTCTCTCTTCTAGTTCCTGTACTATGTTGGTGAAACTTGCCTCTGTAGTTCCTCTTTAAATTCCTAAAAGTTTTCATTTTTTGAATTCCCTCAGTTTCTGTTTTCTTTATTGCTTTTATGTCCATTTTCAAGTCGTGAACAGTTTTTTGTTTGTTTGTTTCCTTAATTTGTTTTTTTTCTTTACTCTTTTTTTTAAAAAGAGATTTATTCATTTCCTCCAACTGTTGGTTGTGTTTTCCTAGATTTCTATATTTATTTATTTCTTCATGAAAGATATTGTAACTTCATAAAGTTGGTTTTAAGGTCATTGTCTTGGGTTTCAGCTATGTTTGCATACCCAGGGATAGCTGGGCTCTGATATTGTTCTGGCTGCTATTATGTTTTCTATGCTGGTGTCTTGGCATCTGGGTTAAGGTGCTTAAAGGTCTAGGTGTTGATTTTTGGGTTTGTCTTGGTTGTGTGACATTTTTATTCCCTGGTTTCTGTATTCTCTCTACATTTTCATAGTGTATTTATTGGCTGAGTTTTGCCTATTTTACTTGTCTGTAAGGCTGGTTTGTTCACAGGAATGGTGGTGAGGACTGGAGGGATACTTGCTGGTACTGGAAGCTATGGGAAGAGAAGACAATAAGAAGATGTACAGGAAGTATAGGCAGGGAAGATGTACAGGAGGTATAGGCAGGGGTGATGTATAGGAGCTATAGGCAGGAGTGATTACAGGAGGTATAGGCAGGGAAGATGTACAGGAGCTATAGGCAGGGAAGATGTACAGGAGGTTTAGGCAGGAGTGATTACAGGAGGTATAGGCAGGGATGATTACAGGAGCTATAGGCAGGGGTGATTACAGGAGGTATAGGCAGGGGTGATATACAGGAGGTATAGGCAGGGGTGATTACAGGAGGTATAGGCAGGGGTGATGTACAGGAGGTATAGGCAGGGGTGATTACAGGAGGTATAGGCAGAGGTGATGTACAGGAGGTATAGGCAGGGATGATTACAGGAGCTATAGGCAGGGGTGGGGAAAAGCTGCCCTTCATGTTCTGTTCCAGTGTTAGAAGCAACCATGAGAATTGTGTCTGGGATAACAGAGGGATGAGGAAGGTCTGAGGGTAGCCTACAGAAGTTCTCTAGTCTTCTTCAGAAATAAAGTCTTAGTGCAAACATGCTAGAGGCTTTGCTCTCACACATGAACACTTTTACTTCCTTTAGATAATGCAGCTCTTGGGAAAGATAGAGGCTTCCACCTCTGAGCACACCTCAAATTTAAAGATGGTCCAAGGAGATTATCGGCATGAAATGAACCTCTTGGAATTCAAGTAAGTAAATAGATGATTTTTAATTTTGTGAAGTGAATGTCAAAGGTTTTTTTTATAATGAAAACACTGGCAATAAATAAAACCTATTCCAGACATTTGAGCCTGAACAAAACATAAAGTAGCAAGTCAATCCAGGGGACAGTTCACACTGAGGTAATTTATACAATGTTCATAAGGAATAAATGTGAATACTAATTTGAACATAATTTATATTATTCAAATTTAAAATGTTAAGTTAGTAGATTTTTTGTTTACTTCCTCTGCAGCTTTGCCCATGCTGCTTTCCATTACCCTTTCTGAAAGGCTTTACCTTTCCAAACTGGATTCTTCCTACTGAAGGAGAAAGTAATAAAGAGGATTGAACAAATGTTTGGATGACTGCCACCATTCTCAAGGTTCCCTTTCTTGTTTAAATGACCACTTAATACAGCACAAAGACACTAGGATACTGTGATCTTAGCATTCCTTGTGTCTTGTTCTTTTCCCTCTCTGTCCCCCAGCTCCTGGGTAAAACCATGTTTTCTCCATTTTCCACACCTCTTCTGAATTCTCACTGACCACTAAAGACGCCATAATATTTGTACCTCAAAGACACTAAGCTCACAAACCACAGTATGACATAATGTATACTTCAGTCATAGTAAAATGGAAAATTTATGTTTCCCAAAAGATGATGTCATTGCTAAATTTTGGAGACAAGAATTTCTTAAGTAAAGGAAACATATCAATTTTTTATATTTAGGACAAAAATATTCCAAGAGAAAGTGAAAATGCAAACATTTTAAGATATATAATTTAGACTGTAAGCTTTTGCAGCTACCATGGAAGTTAGCATACAGCTACCATATGACCCTACTATTGCACTCTTGAGACTATATGTCGGAAGCATACTCAGTCAGGATATCACAGAGACACATGCACATCAGTGATGTCACTGTTTTCTTCACAACTAAAATATACAATGAGATTAGATGTCCATCAATACATGTAAGGGTAAAGAAAATGTAGGCCATACTTGGTGGAATTTCCTTCACCCGTAAAGAAAAGGTGAAATCATGAAATTTATGAGAAAGTGGAATTGGAAATGATTATGTTAAGTGAAATAAAACACCTCTCAGAAAGACAAGTATTTCAGGTTTTCTGTTATGTGTGGAATCTTGGGCTGAGAGGTGATTCAGCCATTAAAGGCTGGTCTCACAACCAAAGGGTATGGAACCTAAATGTATGTGTGCTTTTGCATGTGTGCATGTGGGTGTGCATGTGTACGTAATATGTTCAGATCAGAAAGTCAGAAGGAAGTAACAATAGGAAGAAAAAGATGTCCATATGGACAGAGAGAGAAGGCAGTGGATTCCATGTGATGTAAAGGCAGAAGACTATCCACGGGAGGAAAGAGACCATAGAGAAGAAAGAAGAGTGAAGGACACACACCTTTAATCCCCCACACTGGAGGAAAGCAGAGGGGAGGGGGCAGAGCAGATGGATATGAGTTTGAGGCCAGATCTCTTGAGTTCAAGTCCAGCTTGGTTTATAAGCCAGTTCCAGATTGACCAGTGTTACAAAGAGAAACCCTGTCTTGAAATAAAACAAAAAGAACAAAATCTAATGACCAATTTGAGCATCAGAATGCCATAGCAAAGACTATTATTACTTTGCATGCCAACTTTACATTTTAATTAGCATAAGATAATAATTTCTAGGTCAAAGAGCATATTTTTAATTTATTCTAAGGAACTTGTAAATAATAAAATGACACACAGAAAAATTAACCAGACCTAAAGTCTATATATCTATAAAATGAACTTTTACATGGTTAACTGGTTGGTTTTTGTAAGGTTCTTTCTTAAATAGTTTAGAAGTCTGTAGTTTATCAGCAACATAGACTTTCCAGACCTGGGCATGTAGCCTGTATAATGTTAGAAGCCTACCAGATGGAAAAGCAGACATGTTGTAATTTACATTCACTTCACTACTTTACCTTCCTTTTTGTGATTTGCCTAGTCTTTATCATTTGTCTAACTTTGTATCAAATATTAAAGTCATTTTCTTAACAATTGTAGGATTTCTTTCCATTAAGGCTGTTCATCTTTGGAATGAAATGTATGTTAAAAATGAATTTCGAATAAATACAAAGTCTAGTGAGTAGGTTGATATCAGAGTATCTATGCTTTAACCTAGCACATTAGGTTTTAACATTTATCAAAGTTGCTTTTAAACAACAGTTAAGTATTTCTGCAATGTTCCAAAAGTATGTTACTGCTGATATTTGCACTTTGAGACATAAATTTACATTTTAAGTGAGTTATGTATAGAATTCACATCTTCATGGACTCACATAAATAAAATAAGCATCTTCATATTTAAAGACTTTAGTTAGCCACTGTTCATTAATTGAACTTGGAAACCTTGATGTTGTGTGGTGGTGTGATAGTTACTGTTTTGACATCTATTACTAGGCCAAACAGCACACATGTGCATTGGAGTTCTCCATGGAGCCACCACCTTCCTGGGGTTTTTTTTAGCCAGCTAAGTGATATCCTAAGTCAACATGTAATGCTCATATAGTAAGAATATTTATATCATGAAAACCAGCCATCTTTTAATAAAGGTTTGACAGTGGCAGCCCATGTTACTACCTAAATATTTCTATGGCTGGTACTGCTTAGCAGATAATTATTTATAAGAAAAGAAAAAAGGATGTTAGGTCAGTGGCATAAAAGTATAAAATCTAATCTTATTTCCTAGCTTTGAAAAGATTATCGTGGTAGAAAAGTGTCCATCTTTGTATACTTGGCATGCCACACATTCAAACACAAATAAGAGCTGGTAAATGGGTGAGCATTGAGAATTTATGTATGTCACTTATCCTAAACACAAACAAGTGGAAAGAAAGCATAGGTAAGTAAGAAGCTAAACAGACATAAAGCAAGAGTAAAACTGTTCAACAGACACAGACAGAAATAAAAACACAAACATGGCAGCTACATACCTAACAATCCTAGAGACCTCAAGATTCAAAGTGATGCGAGGCCTGCATCTCAAGTCTTATCATTATACACAAGACAGGGCATTTTTTAAATTATTGTGAGTAAATGATCTGCCTGAATCACACAAATAGTGCATGCTTAACTGGAAAGCTTGAGTAGCTCAGGTAGTTACTATCCATACATCCTCTAAGACACTCATTCATTTTTATTTGGTCCAGTGCTGAAGATCAAACCCAGGGATTGATACATGTTGGATGGATATTCTATTCATGCATCCCTACTCCTTAACATAAATTAATTTAAGAAAACTCATAGGAATGAAGTTAGTAGAAAATATATTAGAATTAATTTCTCATTTTTGACATGAGGTTCAAAACTGACTCAACCCGCCCCCAAAAGCACATCATCTACCATATGCACCAAAAACATTATTATAAAAATAAAATTATCTCATGTACTTACAAGTTCATGGCAATCCATGATATTTTTCCTTCCCTTTCCTTTTTATTTTTTAATTTTTTTTTACATTCAATTTGTCAAAGCCATATTCTTAAGTGTTAAAAATCTTTAAGTCTTCTAAAACCATAAACTGAATAATTAGGACATGCAATTGCACTTGGGTCATAAGTGGTCTAGTAATACTGATTTAGAATGGAGCTGTTTAAGTATGCCAACCAAGGCATTTGCACCATTTGCATTATGAAGGCATTAGCCCTCACCACAGCTCTGTGCTAGCCTCTGCTGTGCTTTCAGTTTCCAATTAAGTCTTCCTAGAATTTCCCTGGGTGTGAAATTTGGCCTTGTTTCATCTATATAAAAAATAAACAAGACCAAATGCTCAGGTCAACTGCCAGCGGGAACAGTGGAGATCCAAGTACACAGGCCTGATAAGACTGTACTGCAAGTAGCCAGGGCTCAGAGAGGTCTGGGCCTAGCATGCAGAAAGCACACCTCCCCAACCCCCCCCCATTGGTTCAAGGGAGCAGTAACTCTGCCAAAGGGACTCGGTTTCCACTGGGAGGGCCCATGCTTGCTGACCAAAAGCTCAAGCCATCTGCCACCAGGAACAGCAGAGATCCAGGGACACAGGCAAGGTACAAGAGAGAGACAGGAACAAATCACTGACAACAAGACCACATATAAACACAGACAACAAGATGGCAAGAGGAAAGAGAAAAACTTATCCAATGGAAACCAAGACGACCTGGCAACACCAGAACCCAGCTATCTGATCACAGCAAAAATCAGAAGGCCAAACACTCCAGAAAAAGAAGACTCAGACCCAAAATCATACCTCAAAATGATGATACAGATCCTTAAACAAGAATAGGAGGAAAAGCATAAAGAAATGAAAGCTTTTAAAGAGGAAACAAGAAAAACACTCAAATCAAAAAACTAGAGGAAAAGAGAACCAAAGAGATAAAGGAATTGAAGAAGGAATTTAAAATGGAAATGGAAACAATAAAGAAAAGACTAAAAGAGACAACCCTGGAGGTAGAAAACCTAAAAAAGAAATCAGGAGTCACAGATGCAAGCATCTCCAACAGACTACAAGAGATGGAAGAGAATCTCAGGGGCCGAAGAGAACATTGAAAACATAGGCAAAACAGTCAGAGAAGATGCAAAAGCCAAAAATCTCCTAACCCAAAATATCCAGGAGATCCAGAACACAATGAGAAGACCAAACCTAGGATACTAGGAATAGAAGAGGGCAACGAATATCAACTGAGAGGCACAGTAAATATCTTCAACAAAATCATAGAAGAAAGCGTCCTTACCCTTAGGAATGAGATGACCATGAGCATAAAAGAAGCCTACAGAATTCCAAATAGAGTGGACCAGAAAAGAAAGTCCTCCTGACAAATAATAGTCAAAATGCCAAATGCCTAAAGCAAAGAAAGAATACTAAAAGCAGTAAGGGGGAAAGGTCGTGTAACATATAAAGGCAGGCCAATCAGAATCACACCCAACTTCTCAACAGAGACTTTGAAAGCTAGAAGATCCTGGACAGACATCATGCACACCCTAAGAGAACAAAACTGTCAGCCCAAGCTGCTAATCCCAGCAAAACTCTCAATCACCAGAGATGGAAAAACCAAGATATTCCAGGACAAAACTACATTTACACAATATCTGACCACAAACTCAGCACTACAACGAATTATAGGTGCAAAACCCAATACAAGGAGAGAAGCTACATCCTAGTAAAAACAAGTAAATACCTAAGCAAGAAAAGCAAAAGAAGAAAGACACACAGGCATAATTCTACCTCTAAAAATAGCAAGAAACAGCAACCACTATTCCTTAATATCTGTTAACATAAATGGACTCAATTCCCCAATAAAAAAACATAGGCTATCAGATTGGATACATAAACAGAATCCAGCATTTTGCTGCATACAGGAAACTCATCTCAGAGACAAAGACAAACACTATCTCAGAGTAAAAGGTTGGAAAAAAAACTTCTAAGCAAATGGTCCCAAGAAGCAAGCTGGAGTGGCCATTCTAATATCTAATAAAGTAGATTTTCAACCAAAAGTTATCAAAAAAGATAAGGAAGGACACTTTTTACTCAATACAAGAAAAATTTTTCAGGAGGAACTCTCAATTCTTAACATCTATGCTCCAAACACAAGAGCACCCATATTCATAAAAGAAACCCTACTAAAGCTCAAAAAATACATTGCACCCCACACAATAATAGTGGGAGACCTCAATACCCCACTCTCATCAATGGACAGATCATGGAAACAGAAACTGAACAAAGACGCAGTGAAACTAGCAGAGGTTATGAACCAATTGGAATTAACAGACATCTACAGAACATTTAATAAATGAAAGAATACACTTTCTTCTCAGAACCTCACTGACCTTCTCCAAAATTGACCATATAATCAGTCACAGAACAAGCCTCAATAAATATAAGAAGATTGAAATACTCCCATGCATCCTATCAAATCACCATGGTGTAAGGCTGGTCTTTAATAACAACAAAGACAACAAAAAGCCCATATACACATGGAAACTAAACAATGCTCTATTAAACAATAGCATGGTCAAAGAAGAAATAAAGAAAGAAATGAAGAATTTCTTAGAATTTAATGAAAATGAAAACACAACATACCCAAACCTATGGGATGCAATGAAAGCAGCACTGAGAAGAAAACTCATAGCTCTGAGTGCTTCCAAAAAGAAACTAGAGAGAGCATACACTAGCAACTTGAAAGCACAGTTGAAAGCTCTAGAACAAAAGGAAGCAGATACACCCAAGAGGGGTAGATGGCAAGAAATAATCAAACTCAGAGCAGAAATTGACCAAATAGAAACAAAAAGAACCATTTAAAGAATCAACAAAACCAAGAGCTGGTTATTTGAGAAAATTAGCAAGATTGATAAACCCTTAGCCAAACTAACTAGAGAGCAAAGAGAGAGTATCCAAATTAACAAAATCAGAAAGGAAAGTTGAGAAATAACCACTGAAACTGAGGAAATTCAAGAAATCATCAGATCCTACTACAAAAGTCTATACTCAACAACGCTGGAAAATCTGGAGAAAATAGAAGAATTCCTAGACAGATACCAGATACTAAAGTTAAACCAGGACCAGGTAAACCATCTAAATAATCCCATAACACCTAAAGATATAGAAGCAGTCATCAAAAGCCTCCCAACCAAAAAAAAGCCCAGGTCCAGATGGGTTCAGTGCAGAATTTTATCAGACATTTATTGACAACCTAATACCAATACTCTCCAAACTATTCCACAAAATAGAGTCAGATGGATCAACACCTAACTCATTTTCAAGGCCACAATAACCCTCGTTCCTAAACCACACAAAGACCCTGCAAGGAAAGAGAACTTCAGACCAATCTCACTCATGATCATTGATGTGAAAATACTCAACAAAATCCTTGCAAACTGAATCCAAGAACACATCAAAACAATCATTCACCATGATCAAGTAGGCTTCATATCTGGGATGCAGGGATGGTTTAATATATGAAAATCCATCAACGTAATCCACCATATAAACAAACTCAAAAAAAAAAAAAAAAAAAAAAACCCACAGGGTCATCTCACTACATGCTGAGATAGCATTTGACGAAATTCAACACCCCTTCATGTTAAAAGTCCTGGAAAGAACAGGAATCCAAGGCCCATACCTAAACATAATAAAAGCAATATACAGCAAACCAACAGCCAACATCAAACTTAACAGTGGGAAACTTGAAGCAATCCCACTAAAATCAGGGACTAGACAAGGCTGCTCACTCTCCCCCTACCTATTCAACATAGTACTGAAAGTCCTGGCTGAAGCAATTAGACAGCAAAAGGAAATCAAAGGGATACAAATTGGAAAGGAAGAAGTAAAAACATCACTGTTTGCAGATGACATTATAGTTTATTAATAGCCTATTTATTAATAGCCAGAAGCTGGAAAGAACCAAGATGTCCTTCAGTAGGTGAATGGATACAAAAATTGTGGTATATTTACACAATGGAGTACTACTCAGCCACCAGAAACAACGACTTAACCAAATTCTTAATAAAATGAATGCATCTAGAGAATATCATCCTGAGCAAGATAACCCAGTCACAAAAGAACAGACATAATATGCAGTCACTGATAATTGGATACTAACCCCAGAAAGCTCTGAACACCCCAGAAACAACTTATAGAATATATAAAGTTCAAGAAAAACAAAGACCAAAAAAATGAAAAATCATTATGCTTAATCTTTACACACCAAGAAATCTTTGACTATTTCCAGGTTACATCTTGTTTTACATGTACTTTATGCTCATTGTAACTAGTAAGATTTTAAGACATACTATCAAACCTTTAAAAAAATCAAGTACTGACAAAAATGTATTCATATACAATTATGCAAAAATGCTTTTAAAATCTGTACATTTATCTTTGTTTTTTAAAATAAAGTTGTTCAATTTAAAAATATTAAACAAAACTGAAATGAATAAATAGCCTGTATTGTCCTACTGTAGACTCTGACCATAACTGAAAAGTCTGGTTTTTGTCTTAAAAAAATTTTTTTAAATGTCTACCAACTTACTTACATATTGTCTGTCTGCTTGGTATCTATCTGACTTAGTTAGGGTTTTATTGCTGTGAATAGACACCAAGACCAAGGCAACCTTAACCTTAAAGGACAACATTTAATTAGGGCTGGCTTATTGGTTCAAAGTTTCAGTCCATTATCATCAGTGTGGGAGCATAGCAGCATCTAGGCAGGCATGGTGCAGGAAGAGCTGAGAGCTCTACATCTTCATCTGAAGGCTGCAAGAAGACTGGCTTCCAGGCAGCTCTAAAGAGGGCATTAAAGCCCAAGCCTACAGTGACACAGTCCTACAAGGCTACACCTTTTAATAGTGCCACTTCCTAAGCTGAGAATATACAAGCCATCACTCACTCACTCTATCATCTATCTATCTATCTATCTATCTATCTATCTATCTATCTATCTATCTATCTACGTACCTACCTACCTACCTATCTATCTATCTACCTATCTACCTACCTACCTACCTATCATCTATCTATCTATCTATCTATCTATCTATCTACCTACCTACCTACCTACCTATCTATCTATCATCTACCTACCCACCTATCCTGATGATCTGGTAAGTAAACTGTAGATGGCATAAAATAAATTAATATTATGATTTTCAATTATTAGTTCTATAATCTACAGAATTAGGGTGAATCATGTCCATGATCATAGAGAGAATTCTAAGCAAAGATTTACACAATCTTATTTTATTTTTTCTTTGAAGAAAAATTCTTTTTAAAAATTTTTTTTTGTTTTAATATATTACCAGCAGATGAAGTCTGATTTCCAATGATAAAAGAAAGTCATTCTCTAATTGAAGACTGGTCTTGTAATGAAAGGGTTACAGTAGTAATTTCGTTTCTGACTTTATTTTAATTTCTGAAACTCAATAGCAACACACCTTCCCAGAAGATGTTATTTGGGCGTAGTTAGTGTTTTCTTGTTCAGAAAGACATTCATACTATATATGTGATAAGGGAACAAATGCTCACATTTATTACAAGCAAAGGTGAACTTAAAGTCTCAGTTCTCAGTTGGAAGGCTATAGATTACCTGGGACTTACTGTCTCCGTAAGCCATAACAATACTTCCCCAGACATGGAGAAAAAGGAGATAAAAGTCAAAGAATCTTAGGTTTTTAAATAGCTTGACATTCACTGACCATTTGTATTTTACCTTTTAATTTATAATCCTTATTTTAAAAAGAACTTGCAAATAAGTAAAAGTATAGCACACCAAAATTAACCAGACCCTAAGTGGACTATAGCACAGTTGGGATAGGTGAGCAGAACGGAAGTTGTGGATCGAAGCACAGTTAGGATAGGTGAGTGGACCTGAAGCTGTGGACTGCAGCACAGTTGGATAGGCAAGCAGAACGGAAACTATAGGACTAAGCATTAATTTTTGCACTTTCATTGTTGAATGTATTTTACGCACTAATCTACTACCAAAACCAAAATTTATTTTCATACCTGCAGTTTGTTCTTCCTTATTCCCTGTATATTTACATTCTTGCTCTTTTTTTATATTGTGCTGTACCCATATATACGTTTGTTTATATATATATATATATATATATATATATATATATATATATATATATATATAATTGGCTAGATTCTAAATATGAGAGAGAACATGCAGTTTATTTCTTTAGAGATTGTGTACCTTTGCTTAATAATATACATTCTAAATTCATCAATCTTCCTGCAAAAAATTTAACTTTATTTTAGAGCACCAATTTATGAGTATAGCACAATATAATTGAGTTATTTTATTGTTACTGGGTTTCCATATAGCCTCTTAAATGTCCTTCATCTCAGTCCATTCCTCAATACTCTCTCTCTTCTCACGAGATCCTCCCTTTCTTGTCCCTATCAATCCTCCTCCTTCAAGGCTCTATTTCACCCATAAAATCTATTCATCTCCAGGAGAGATGCTGGCCTAGCCTTCTCCTCTCTGCTTATCCTCCCTGGGTTTATGAACTGTAGTTTAGTTATTATTTATTTAATAGTGAATTTCCAGATATAAGTGGATACAGGCCATATTTATCTTTCTGGGTTTGGTATATCTCACTTAGTAAGATTTTTTTTTTAGTTCTACCCATTTGCCTGCAAATTTCATGGTTTTTTTCTTAAATATCTGAGTAATACTCCATTGTGAAATGGACCACATTTTTGTTATCCATTCTTCTGTTGAGGGGCATATAGATTGTTTTCAACTGCTAGCTCTTAGGAAGACAACAGCACAAACCTGGTTTAGTAAGTGTCATTGTGAAACAGTTCCTACAGGTGTCATGACAGGCAGGGAAACATCCACAAATAGGTAAGAATAATAACTCTGTTCAGCCTGACTTGGCCTGGATTAAACTTTGGGAGTTGGGTGACAGGTAGTTTAGTGCCAATTTATTTAAACACAGTACAATTTGGAAAACAGTTTCCTGGTGTAATACAATCACTAGTGCACAAGACATAATTATATCAAAACTCAACTCAAAGTACTTTGCTGAAAGTGTTTATCAGCTGTAGGAGTTTCTAACTCCCATATCATAAAACAGTGTTGGATTTTGTAAAAGGCTTTTTTGTCATCTAATAAGATGATTATGTAATTTTTCATCCACTTTTTTTGGTAGATTATATTTATTGATTTCTGTATATCCCTGCATCTCTGGAATAAAGCCTACTTGATCATGGTGGGTCATTGTTTTGAAATAGTCTTAGACTTGGTTTGCAAGTATTTTACTCAGGGTCTTTGCATCTATGTTCATAAGGGAAATTGGTCTGTAATTTCCTTACTTTTTGTTGGGTCTTTGTTTGACACCAAAATGTATCATAGGGTAACTTGTCAGGAGCCATCTAAATCTAGCAGGTGACCTTCCTGGAGGTGGCCTGCCATTTTTGCATGTTCTACAATGGGTTTCAAAAAGACTTCATCTCAGGATTGCTTCTTACAGCTGACAGCTGATATCCCTTTTCTGTCATCATTAAATTAATATAATAATCCATGGGCATTAACCCATTGATCAAATTTCCTACAAATCAACATAAAGATGAACGTTCATGAATTAACACTATTTAGATTAATTAATGATTTCATAAAATTCATGATTTAATTCAAATAATTTTAGGAAGGAAATTTTTTAAGATGGTCTGAGTTTTTTTGCTAGAAAGATGTAATAAAAGTAAAATCAAGAATATAGTGTGCCCACTCCTCATATATTAAGTAAAGGCGGCATAAGAAGAGATACAATGAACTTTCATAATTATACTAAAAATAGAAATAAATTTGGGACAAATTTATGTCCAAGGGAAAACATCTAAGTCCAATGATAAACCCATAGGTGTGAACTATGATGAAGCAAGGCCGTGTAAAAACTTCCTTTGAACTTTTATGTTTCATAGCTTACAGTATGAAACAGTGCTTTGAAAATAATATTAACATCCTTTTGTAACTCCCATTTTACGTAACATTGTATCTCTGAGGTAATTTCCTAAAGAACTTTTTTACTAAGAAGGTATAAAAGGTCTAGAGGAAAGAAATAAGATTGTTGGTTGGATGGTTTGGCTTGGAGGGGGGTCTCTGCTTTATCCATACATCCAAATGTATATGTCTGTATATATGTATATGTGTAGGTATATGGGTATGTATGTAAGCATGCATGAATACTTGTGGAGTTGAGACAGATAGTAGGGCCCAGCAGTGTGGGTAAATGAATGTATATGTGTCTGTGCATATCTTCCTGAATAAAGCATCTTAATTCTTTCCCTTTTGTTCCTCTCTGGTTCACAATGCATTAACCAGCCTAGCCAGAAAGGCTTTTGGTTGCTTAAACAGAGAAGAAAGCGATAGCAATAAATTTTTTACTTAGTTCTCTGCTGCTAGGCAATAGGTGTTAGTCACCAAAGCCAGTGGCTTTTAACCATAGAATAAACAAAAACATTTTTGGGATTTTTTTAAGAAGTTATCAGCAAGCATTCAGTATAGTTAGAGAGCTAGAAGGCCAGAGGTCATCAGTCTTTAAAGCTACCTCTATGTCCAACTCTATGCCCTACTTCAAACCACTCCGGTCCAGGCCGGCTCCTGCCAGTTAACTGTGGCCTCATAGAATGAATTGGGCAATACTTCTCCTGTTTCTATTTTTGTGGACTTACTTGAGAAGGATTGGCATTAACTTTTTTTGAAAGTCTGATAGAATTCTCTGCTAAACAATTTGGCCCTGGGCCAGACTGAGAGATCTTTAATGGCTGTTTCTATTTCATTAGGGTTATAGGTCTATTTAGATTGTTGATCTGCTCTTGATTTAACTTTGGCAAGTGATATCTATCAAGGAAATTATCCATTTTTTTGTTTAGATTTTTGGTGGAGTCCAGGTTTTTAAAGTACGTCCTTATGATTCTCTCGATGTCCTTGGTGTCTGCTGTTATGTCCCCCTTTTTGTTTGTCATTTTGTCAATTTGGATATTTTTTCTGTGTCTTTTAATTAATTTTGATAAGGTTCTGTTGATCTTAATTCTTTTTTCAAAGAACCAACTCTTTTTTCATTGACTTTTTGTATTATTCTCTTTATTTCTGTTATAGTTTCTGCCTACTATTTCTTGCTGTCTGCTCTTCTTGGGAGTGATTTCTTTTTTGTCTAGAGATTTTAGGTGTGCTGTTAAGTTGCTAGTATGAGATCTTCTATACTATGAATTGTTTATTTGATTAATAGTGTCTATTAATGCCAACATTTCATTGTTTAGTTTTTGTCTATTGCTAAGAGTTGGATATTAAAGTCTACCACTCTCAGGGTGTGAGGATCCACATGTGATTTAAGTATTAGTAATATCTCATTCACTGCCCTTGTGCTTGGAGCATAAATGATAAAAATTAAAATGTCATCTTGATTGATTTTTTCATTTGATGATTATGAAGTGTTCTTTCCTATCTCTTCTGGCTAGGTTTGTTTTGAAGTCTATTTTGTTAGATGGCAGCTGGTTTCTCGGGCTTATTTGCTTAGAATATCCTTTTCCAGTCATTTATTAATGCAGTCAGTGTCTGTCTTTGATGTTGAGAGTTTTTTTGTTTTTTGGTTTTTTTGTTTTTTTGTTTTTTTTTTTTTTTTTGGATGCAGAAGGATGGGGTCATATTTTCACATCCATTCTCTTATTCTATGTCTTTTTATTGGGGGAATTGAAGCCATCAATATTGAGAACTATCAATAACAAATGATATCTGTTTTTCATTTTTTATTTTTGGTGATGCTGGTGCTTGTGTGTGTGTCTTCCTTTGATTTGGGATATCTGGGATTATTTCCTGTATTTTTAATTGATGTATTTAACCTCCTTAGGTTGGAGCTTTCCTTTTAGCACCCTTTGTAGGAATATATTTGTAGATAAGTATGGCTTACATTTCATTTTATTATGGAATATCTTATTTTATCCATTTATGGTGGTTGAAAGTTTTGTTTCATATAGTAATCTGAATTCCCATCTGTGATCTCTTGTAGTCTGCAACATTTCTATTAACACATTTCTGGATTTTAGAGTCTTTCCTTCTTGAAGACCTCTGTCATCTTTATGTAGTTTGTTGTAAGATCTTTTTCTTGCATTTCACCTGTGTTGGAGTATTCAGAACCTGCTTTGGTTGGACTCTAGTAGATAAATTATTTCCCTGGCTATTATTGACTATCTTCTTATATCGGCATCTAGGCAGCTAAGTTTAAAATGATTATAGATCTAATTAATGGTTTCTGGATTTGAGTTTGTTGTGTAGGTAAATTTTTTTACTTTTCATTTACTATCAGAATTTTCAGAGAGTCTGATGGCTGTGTGCTGCCTTTTTTCCTGGCTGCTTCATTGATCTGTTCAAAGAGAGTACCAGCTGGTATTAGAGACTGAAACTCTGGAATGAGTTGAGGAAATAAAGTTGGAGGAGGTGTTTGTGATCCAGTGAGGATGGGATCAGAAAGGAAAGAGTTTTCTGCTACACAGCTGAAGGAAAGAGGGGCAATGGATCTGGTGGAGCAAAAGGAGAATGTAGACCCACAGTCAGCCTACTTGTCTTTCTAGCAGGAGCAGGCCATGGGCTAGCAGAGTGTTCAGACCAGTTTCTTTGATGAACAGAGATTCAAAAATTCTCAACAACACATTTGTAAACAGAATTCAAGAACATATCAGGAATTACACACTATGGCCAAGTGGGCCTCATTTCAGAAAAGCAAGAAACACATGTAAGTCAATGCATGTAATACACCATGCAAACAACCCCCAAGACAAAAACAGGGCATTTGGCAAAGTCCAACATGCTTCTATGATAAAAGTTCTGGATATGGCAGGAATATATGGAACATACCTCAAATAATAAAGGCTACAAACCAGCAGCCAACATTATATTAAATGGAGACAAGTCAAGGACATTTTCTCTAAGATCAGAAACGATACAAGAATGCTCATTCACTCTCCCCTCTCTTGTTTGAGATGGTGCTCAAAGTCTTAGTTACAGCAATTAGATAAGAGAAATAAAGAGACACTAATAATAAAGGAAGAATTCAAAATATCCCTATTTACAGAGACATCTTTTACTGAGGAAACCCTATTGAGTCAACTAGAAAATTTTGGGATCTTATAATAAACACTTATAGTAAGGTTCTTGCAGGATACAGAAACAGTATGTATTTTAAAAACAAAACAAAATGACCCTTCATATATACTAATAGATGAGTCTCTGAAAAAGAAATTAGGGAAAACGTTCCATTGAAAATAGCTTCCCCCCATAAACCAAATACTACAATTCTGCTAAAGGAACATAGAAATAAAATGACTCTGGATGATCTGCTGCTACTCTGCCAGTACATCAGACAGCCATCATCACAGACCTTTCTCCTTCAGTAAGATGAAAATGCATAGACCCACAACTGGGTAATATACAGAGAGTGAGAGGCCTTGGCACACTCAGTTCTAAATGGGATGTCTTCATCAAACCTTTCATCTCAGGGGTCAGGAAAGCATGGAAAAGAAGAGGTAGAAAGATTGTAAGAGCCAGAGGGGATGGAAGACACTAGGAAACAGTATCTTCCAGATACAAAAGGAATGACACACATATTAACTCACAGATACTATGTCAACCTACACAGGGCCTGTACAGGTTCAATTCAGACATGGTCCCAGCACTGAGAGGGAAAGTAGACACAGTTCCCATCCCTAACCAAGACGTTTTCTCTAATTGACTAGCACTTTGCCTCAGTCAGGGTTTCTGTTCCTGCACAAGCATCATGACCAAGAAGCAAGTTGAGGAGGAAAGGGTTTATTCAGCTTACACTTCCATATCACTGTTCATCACCAAAGGAATCCAGGACTTGAACCCAAGCAGGTCAGGAAGCAGGAGCTGATGCAGAGGCCATGGAGGGATGTTACTTACTGGCTTGCTTTCCCTGGCTTGCTCAGCTTGCTTTCTTATAGAACTCAGGTCTACCAGCCCAGGAATGGTACCACCCACAATGGACTGGGCCCTTCACCCCTTGATCACTAGTTAAGAAAATGCCTTACAGCTGGATCTCATGGAGGCATTTCCTCAATGGAAGCTTCATTCTATGTGATGACTCCAGCTTGTGTCAAGTTGACACAAAACCAGCCAGTATACACTTGCAAAGGAAAAGTGAGTTATTCTCCATTGGAGAAAACTTCCTGGATGCATTTGTTATCCACATGTAAGTGTAGTAGGCCCTGTGCCCAGCAGTAGAAGGTCAACAAGAAAATGGCACTGTGTTAGAATTTTGTCCCACATTGCTTTATTTGAACATTTTGTTTTATTTATGTTCTCATGAACTTTAGGTTGTGTAATATGGTTTCCAAATTTGTGTTTTTGTGGAATTTGTGTGTGTTTCTTGTGCATGGAAGGGTTATGGGTTTTGTTGTTGTTGCTGTTGTGTTTTGTTTTGCTTGTTTGATGCCTGTTTGAGAGGAGGACATGAAATTGGGTGGATGAAAATGTGGAGATTATTTGAAAGGTGTTGGGGGAGGGGATGCTATGGTCAGGATTTATTGTATGGGATTTTTTTTTAATTTAAAATATTTTCTCTAAAGATTAAGTATTTAGAAAAATAACTGAAGAAGTAAAAGATTTTTACAGAAAAAATGTCAAGATATTAAAAAATGAGATCACAGCATCTACTAAATGATGAGAAACTATTTCATGCTCCTGAGTAGGTAGAATTATTAATATTATAAAAACATCTATAATACCTAAATCAATATCAAACATATTCAATTCAAAACTTCCACATCATGTTTCACAGGTATAGGAAAATCAATACAAAAACTCATATGGAACCACAAAACCACACAATACACACACATACACACACGTATGCACACACACACACACACAAACACAAATAGTCAAAGCTATCCTAAGGAATGAAAACGATGTTTGAGAGATTACACTACCTGACGTCATATAATACTACACAGAGTTATAGCAATAAAGACAGCTTGGTTTTGATATAAAAATGGACCAGTGCACCATTGTAGTAGAAATAGGACCTAGAAATAAAATGGCAAAGCTATGCCCACTTAATTATTGACAAATAAAGTCTGATCATTTGAATGAGGATGGCTCAAGAGCTCAAATGTTTGAATACTTGGTCTCTAGTTAGTGGAACTATTTGAGAAGGATTAGAAGGTGTGGATTTGTTGGAGAAAGTGTGTCACTAGGCATGGGCTTTGAGGTTTTCAAAAGCCCACACTAGGCCCAAGTTCTCGCTCTCCCTCTTTGCCCATGAATCATGATGTAACTCTTAGCTACTGCTCCAGTACCATGTGTGCCACCATGATGTCCCCTGGCGTAATGATAATGGCCTAATCCTTTCAACCTGTAAGCAATCCCCCAATTTAATACTTTATTTTATAAGACTTGTATTGGCCATGGATGGTGTCTTTTCATAACAATAAAACAGTGAAGGCATAGAGCAAGTGGATGTCCCTTTAGGTTAAGCATCTTCTTTCTCAGGGTGATCAGAAAAGAGGTTTCTGTGAAAAGGGTGTTATTAACAGAGAAGAACGTCTGGAGAGTCAAAAGTAGAAGCAACCAAAGGAGCCATCCACAAAGAGGAAACTGTTGGCCCAAATGGTGCTGTCCACACAACTCTCATTGAACCTATTTGTCTGAAGCTAACAGCAGTCAGACATTTGCACGCCTGCTTGGGAATCATGACACTGTTAAGAATAAGAAAAGAAACTGGTTTCATATCCTTCAATGCCAAGGAACTCAGCTAAATCAAGATAAGTTTCTGTGAGTGTCAAAAACTAATGTGAAAAAATTATATGTGATGAAGATCAGACTTTAATTAACATACTTTCCCTGTTCCTTGCCTTTGTGATGCAAGTCAGGGTTCATCACCTTTAACATTACTGATGGTTTGGTTGCATGACCTTGGCTGTATGCCTCAGGAGGATTCGCAGTAGCAGCCATAGTCTCTGTGCACTAAATGCCAATAGCGCCCCCAAGTGTTGACTATGAAAATTGTCTTCAGACACCAATATCCTCTGTAGTTCACAGCCACTGGACTATATAGTGATTATTTTATAGCACCCGTTTTGAGGTTGTTGTTTCTTTCCTCTTTTCCTTCCACCCTGCTTCTCTCTTTTGCTTTGAGACAACATCTCAGTCTGCAACCCTGCCTAGTCTACAGTAGGTCAGACTTGCCTCGACCTTGTGAACAATCCTGCAGCTACAGGCAAGTGCTAGCATTTTAGTTGTATGCTGAGGCACTCAGCTGGCGTTCCCATTTTTACAATTATGAATCCAAATACTTCTCATGGCAGCTAGAAAGATATACATATGTGCCATGTGTCCCTCAGATCTTAAGTGATCTCAAAGAATACCATAATCTGAACCTAACTTTGTCAGAAGAATATTGGAGCAATTATTACTTCAACACTACTCATCGAGAAGGATTTTATCAACAGTGACAGCACATATCATCCCTGACAGTCTAATATTTTGGCCTGTTCCAGCGAGAATTTTAAATTGCCATCTCAGGGAGTACTCACATACCTCCACACTTCCTCTCTCTCCTCAGATCTACATCTCTGTCAATTAAAATATAATCCCCCATTGTGCCCCTGAGCCACCCCACGGTGACATTTTCTATTAATTCTGCCTGCTTACAATGCTTTTAACTTCTAAAAACATTCACTCCCATTTGTAAAAACCTTCTTATTTATTTAACCATCTTATACTTCATAGTGACAGCAGCAGTTCCTTTCTGTACATTCATCCACTCAGATCAACCAGTGGCAGAGGAGATGGTTCTGATGATGATTTCCCCAGGGCACACACTACCCAAAGCCAAACCTCAGACATTGCTCTGCTGAGGTACATTTTGGGGCTTGCCCACATCTCCCTATAATGGAATTGTCTGTCCCTTTTGCTCTTCTCCTTGCTTCAGATGGATCTTGTAGAGCAAGGACGAGCAAACTCAAGCAGCTGAGTCTGATCAAAGGTGATGCATTTTATACTTTTGAGTAATTTTTAAAAAAACATTATTCTACATGGCCTGTAAATATTTTTTGTAAATTCAGCTCTGGGTATTCAGAGTTTGGTCAGAGCAGAGTTATACCATTTGTGTGGTACAGTAAAAGCATTCAAGCTACGGGGCCTGAAACACTCACAGTCTGGCTCTTGACAGAAAATGTGTCAGTCTCCACTGTAAAGTAACTTGAGCCTTTCTTTCCCTCACACAGAGAACCTCAAGCCTTGAGGGGGATTTCCACATAGATAACATGCATTTCTGTATGATAAAGTTATCAGTAAGCTTACCATATGCTTGCCACCATGTATGTTTACATTCTGAGGTACATAAAGGGCTACTGACCATGACTGGCCTGGACTCCAGCCTAGGGCAGGATCCACATCTCCAAAATGCCTCATAAGTACCTGCTCAGACCCTGGGACATTATCCTACTGTATCTTTTTGATGCTAAATTTTTTAGTTTATTAACTTTATTTACATTTACATTTATTTATTTATAGATTTATAAAATTCATTCATCAAAACGTTTTTCCTTAGATTTAACTCACTTTCTACAAACATATACGAAGAAGTTGAAAACAATCAAAAGTGGACAGAAAACCAGTTTATCAAGTACAGAAAAGACCACCTGGGCCACGTAAATGAGTGTCTGAAGGTTGTGCAGGAAAAGCTGGTAAGGCGCTACTGAGGTTAACAGCATTGCTGGTGGCTGCCCCAGCGTGACAGCAATCTCTGTGGCATGGGAGAGCTTGTGTTTTACACCTCTGTAGGAGGTCCAGAGGTGCCTGCCTCTGGTCCAGGAATCTCCTCTCCAGATGTGGGAACCTACATTTCCTAGAATATGCTCTCCCTGTACCAAAATAATTTAAAGAAATTTTCTTTTTCAAGAGGAGGAAAAAGAGCAGCAGCAGCAACAACAACAACAAAGCACTCTCGGCCCAAACTGAAGAATCTTTTCTGGGGTTCTCCGTTAGGAATCTGAGGCTCTGGATGAGTGTGCTAGGTGACACTTGACCTCATGACAGTTCGAGAGCTTCTGGGAAACAAGAAAATGGCCCTATTTGAGATCTCTTACCAGATGCAGAGTTCCTTGTTATTGTTTGTCTTTGTTTTTGAGACAGGCTCCTACTATGTGTAGCTGGTTGTTGTGGAACATGCTGTGTAGATCAGGCTGGCCTGGAGTTTACAGAGATCTGCCTGTTTCTACCTCCTAAGTGCAGAAATCAAAGGTGTGTGCCACCATGCCTGGCATAGATCCAAAGTTTTAAGAACTCTTTTCTTGATCACACCATGTGAAGCAAGTTCAAGTCTTCAGAGCGACACTGCATATAGAAACACACCTATGTGTGGGCTTGCTTCTCTCATTGCTGCTGGGACCCCAAGTCTTCCAATAAGGGCAGCTTACAGCCATGATGGTAGCCCATGGCTTCCTGCCATGCAGAGATTGTACAAGTTAAGATGTCTTGAGACCTTCATTCAGTGGGACTGCCAGCAACACAGTAAACATTGTCTCTAGCCCACACCTGAATCTGTACATAACTGAATGAGGTACAGGCCAAGAGCTGGGCACAAACAACAGCTTTAATTTTGCTGTGACTATCAAAGTCTGTATAGTTAGATCCATGGCTGCCAAGTGAACCTCCTAGTTCTTCAACTCCCTAAGTACTCAAAGCCTCCTACCATTTATAAGCAGTAGTGGGCAAGCCTAGGCCATCATGGGAGGAAGAGAAAGACTGAAGCCACCATTCCTAAAGCAAGCAGCAGGAAATAGACTCACAGGAGACATGACATTTGTGCCTAGTCTCTCCTCCCTGATTCTCTGTGGAAAGCCCACAAATCTAAGGCTGTCACTGCACCTACACTTGCCCTAGGATCACTTGGTGAGCATTCTACTGTACTAAGTCCTGAGTTCCATCATCTACCAATCAAACTAGAATTCATAGGGGAAGGGTTTGACTTAGAATATTAAAAAAACAAACAACCCCTCCCGAAAAAAAACAGAGTATAGAGTCACCATTTTTATTGATTGGGGTCCACATAGAAATGTGAGGTTCTAGAGAGTAAAGATTAGTTATAACACCTAGGAGCACATCCAAGGAGCTTAGAGGAAAAAGTGTCTGTTATCTTCCTTTGTGGTACTTCTTTAAACATCAGACTAAAATTCCAAACCTCCCAAGCACATCATCAATAGCAGTCCCTCTGCATAATGTGTCGTGTTACAAAAGAAACGACGAAGTCAAACTAAGCATTTGGCTCTCATACTTAGGAGCACAGTTAGAGACATACAGTGTTCATGTTCTCCATGAGGAAAACAACGCTTTCTTTAAGCTGAATCATAAATCCATTCTGCTGCTCTTGTCTGAAGTGTTATCACATGATACCCCCCTCCCCGATATTTTTTTCTTTTTAAGGAAATGTCTGAGAATAAGATGGAAGAAAAAATGCTGCAACTTTCAAGCAAGTTGGAGAATTTTATTAACTCCCAGAAACAGGAGGAAGAAGTAAATAAAGTGAAGGCCATAGAAAATAAAGTGTCCAAAAAAATGAGCCAAATAGAGAAGCGGATCTGGGGGGAACTAGAGAAAATACAAAATGACTATCAAACAGGTGAGCAAAGAATACAAGCCTTCCCTCCCTTCCCTCCCTTCCCTCCCTTCCCTTCCTTCCCTCCCCTTCCATTCCCAAGTGTCAATTTTCAGCGGGTCTGGTCATTAGTGACATCATCATGCATTTAATCTGGCAGCACGAAAGATCTTACAGAAGGTCAGAATAATACTGAAGGTACCTACGTGAGTAGATGTTCTTCATTTCTACTTGACCACGTCTTATGCTTGCCATTGTGCGAAATGCTTTTTACTTTCTAAGATCTTTGGATCATAAATCTGTCAGATGGCAAGTTCTTGGGCTCACAAAGCCTGACTTGTGGCTCCATTATGAACTTAGGAGACTAAGTCAAATGGTGGTGCTGGACAGATGTCAGCCTGGCAACATAAACTTGACCTTTACAAGTGAGGAAGAGATGAGTTAGCAGAGTCTTTGTAATGACTGTTTTTCTTAAGAGGCTAAAGGCAGCAGTATCCAGCTGAGCTGCCTTCAAAGAGAATTGATTTGAAAGACTCATCTAAGTCATCTAAGGAAAAGGAATGGGGATGTGAAGTGCCATCTGCCTTGAGTCACAATGCAAGACTCCTTTATTAGAGAAAGCTCTACTCTGTGCTGTGTCCTCCAGGGCTTAGAAAAATGTGTAAATTCCACAAAATGTTGGCCCCACAGAGATGCTCTGGAGAAGCCTCCTTCCACCCAGTGTTCCTGGCACATGAGTGAATGTGCTGCCTACAGAGAGTAACCCCCTACCTCCTACAGCCAAGTTAAAATACTAAACTCTGTGACCAGGAATCATATCCCAGACTCAAATGACTCCTCCAACAAGGGACCCTCTTCCTATTTCATTGCAGTATCCATTTCCTATTCAATTATACTCATTGTTGCTTAGCATGAGTTGAAGAGAATTTTTCAGTCTTTGTTTTAACTTTGCTAAGTGGGAGTTCTAGGGAAGAGAGACTACAGATGAGTACTCCTTTATACTTTGAATAAAAAGATGTTGTTAAGCAACTATGTGGAAGACCTCAGGATGCAGGGTCTGAGCTTATGGCCTGACAGGCCTGTGGCCATGAGGGACAAGATATAAGAACAGGTAGGAAGCTCCAAGAGGAACAAGAGGGATGAGGGGAGCAGGCAGTCACTCTTTAGCTCCTCCAAGCTGCTCACTTGTTTAAGGGGGTAACAAGAACCTTTTTTGAAGCCCACAAATCTTTTTTCAGAGCCTATAAAGAGAATAAAATACTTTAAAGTTCTGAAAGAATTGTTTTACTAGCTAGTATGATTATAAAAAGGGGAAAGATCCAGTTAATAAAGTCAGATCCAGTTAGGCTATTATGAGCTAATTCATCTGTATATTTTTAGGTTTGTCTTAATGGAATTTAATGTTCTTTGAATTAAAGGTTGATCAATTATGGAAGTACTGCTGAAGAGCACATTTGTGGGTGGGGGAGGTCCAATGCATTGCTTTGGTATATCTGTTCTCCTTTCCTCTTCTAGGATTTAAATCAATCCATGACTCCCTCAATTCTCTCCAACAAATACAGAAAACAAAAATGGATTTAGAGAAATATAAAGTACAGAAAGACCTAAAGAAATTACAGCGTAAAATAGTGGAACTCCAAGAAGTGTAACTTTGAAGGCACTTTCTTTTCCAGCGGCTGGTGCAATGGTTTGTTGGGAAAAGTTGTGAAGAAGAAAACTAGTATCTTTAGGATACTTCTTCTGGTGTTTCTTATTGTCTTTAAAGGAAATTGACATTTCAGGGGGGAAACACACAATAAATCAAAAAGCTTCATGATGCCTTTAATTTCTTAATGAAAAATTGAGAAATTTGTTTTCATGCATGTTTTGTTATATTTTTACTTGCCCACGAGTAAGAAAAGCATAATCTGTATCGTGTACCAGATGAATAAAGTAAGTTCAGGTTTATGGCAGACCCACTAGATGACTGGTGATGTCTGAAAATAACAGCCACGATGTGGTTAAAACTTGTTGCTAACATGAATTTTGTCCATTAATGCAAAACATCTCCTTTAACAATTTTCATTTAGCATTAGTTCATAGATTTCTAAAAACAGTAACAATTTCTCCCATAATAAAGCAATTTTAACACCCAAATATTTCACCTACTTTGCTAAGTTTTTAATCATGTAAAACATCTCTATTTACTGTTATTGGTATATACATGGCATCATTAGTTCTGTAGCGAGGGAATTTCATAGTAGATTTAAGAGTTTTAAACAGAAAAGTGTCTTCTTGTAACCAATTGTCACGCTAAGGATTAAGATCTGATACTCCATGTAATCACAAATGTTTGTAAATCAGCAAGAAAATGATATATTCAAATTTTTGTTTTCAAAATGGTCACAGATATGACTAGGTAAGCAACTAAAACTATAATAAGCAATGGAAGGATGAAAAATGTCCAACTTTGCTCTCAAAAAAATCAAGGGGGCTTGGATACCATCTTCAGGTTGGCACACAATGAGTTAGTTAATAATACTGCATAGACATGTGAGAGAAAGAAGGGAAAGCTCTTGTTGAGCATGTGTGAGCCTATAAACTACTACCTGAATTAAGGGTAATTTGGAAGCATCTATTAAATATTCTCTTCTCCTCTCTTCCCTTCATCTCTTGACTCTATATCATGCACAGACCCTGCAGAATTACAACTCCAAACTTGTTCTATTACACACAATAAGCTCCCCAAAACCTTGTTAAGACACATCCAGGACTCATACTCATGAGGGACTCTGAAGCTGAAGAAACTTTGATGGTTACACAACAATTTAACCTCTGTTCAGAGGGCACTGGAGGATTGGACCTCTTTCCCCTTGCATTATTCCACTTAAGTTCACTGAAAACTTTTATCAGCATGAATGGGCTTCCTTTTGGAGAAGGTCAAGGAGGCAGAGACATAGAACTTATTCCAATTCAAATGCTTTGCTTAATCATTTAAGAAATGTGAAGCTCCTCTTCCCACAAACACAGGCTAATGCTAGAGCACTGGAACTCTGGGACCATATGCAGAATACACGATAAAGTAGCTCATGTGCTTTTTTTTTATACTAATACCATTTATACAGTCCTAGATAGTATAAATCCTGCTATCTCCCAGCATTTGCTTTCCCTGTATTAGAACCTGCTCTTGGAAAATATTCTGGAAATTTCTAGACATTAGTTGTAGCAGTGACTTTTTGAACATAAGATCAAAGCAGAGGGTGAGAAAAAATGTGACTGCATCAAATAAAAGGTTTCTACATAGCAAGACAACTATATGGAGGGACAGCATAAGGGAGGGAGAGACAGAGATGGCTCAGTGGATGAGAACATCTGCTGCACAACTATAAAGAGCTGCATTGATATTCCAGCACCCGCATGCCCATAAAAAGGTGGTATGTCCATACTAGCACCTGCAGGAGTCAAGACAGGAAGATCACTGGAGCAAGCTGACACCAATATAACCCCAGGTACAGTGAAAGACCCTATCTCGAGTGAAAAAGGTAAAAGGGGAAAAGATATTGGATGTGCTTCTCTAGCCTTAAATGTCTACAGAGGTAAATGCATATACACACCTCAACAGATACACACACACACACACACAGAGTGTGAGAGAGAGACAGAGAGACAGAGACAGAGAGAGACTGAGAGAGAGGTAGAAAATATGGTTGTCCTTCTGCATCATGATGATCCATACATGTTAAACTCATGTAAAAATTGTGTAGCATTTACTGAAGACCTATGCAGATTCTTATATTTTATTTGTTCCTATATTGCACCTCTCTACTAAGGTTGTAGTCTACCATGTCCAGATAGCTCCTCCAAGCTCAGTGCAAAGTGGAGGACTCCGTTTTACCAGGGCTTCCTCTTCTCTGCCTGATCTGGAGAACCTCACCTCTAGTCTCTACATGAGGAATTTCACGTAGTCCCTGTCAACTTTCTCTTTCCTAATAAAAATCTGCCCAGCAAGTACCTGGTATTCCTAGAATGCCTCTCCATACAAATGAAGCATTCACAGTATTTTAAACTCCAACCAATGAACCTTCACCTTAAGAAGATTGCCTTCCTATACAACCCTTATCCACCCCCAAATAAAGGTATGAGCACAAGTTAAGATCATGTAAGAGAGCTGTTTCATTAAAATCACCAGAGAAGCTCCTTCCCACTCAAGGTCTGGGACTCATGAGGATCCTGCAGCCCCCACCTGTTCTGGTTCCAGTCTGGTAAACATTGATGCCTGAATATACTGAGAGGGAGGAAACAGGGAATGTGGAGCTACAGGAGGACCCCCAGCACAAATATCACATTACTTGGTTAGAGGGACCCCAAGTCTTCAAGCAGGCTAAACATACACTCCACAATTCAGCCACATCCCTGGCCATTCATATTCTTTAAACCTTACTAGATTATTGCAATGTCAAGATTGTCAGTGCTCTATAGTTTTGCTAAACCTTTTTTCTTCTGGCAGGGGTAGTGGGAATGATAACAAAAAGAAGTACATGTTCTATGTATTTGTTCAAAGTACATTAGTTTGAAAGGCTGAAGGTGGTTATTCTAAGATTGTCTTTAGGGAACTTAGAAAGGGTCATAATTTAACAGGGAGCAACTAGCTAAACTGTACAGCCATAATCTCATTTGGTAAAAATCCTTATATTTGTTACTAAGCTGAAGTTATAATCTTTTACATTGCTATATAATTTATTAGATACAAATTTAAGGTTTTCATTGGTATGAATTTCTTACTGATTTAAAATTGAGATTGATGTTATTACTCTCTTATAGACATTGTGCCTGTACAACACATCTAAGAATACACTATAGATCCAGTCCTATAATTGCTATCATAAGCTGGTCTGAGGTGATTAAGCATAGGAATTAAGGGCCAGATAGCAAATTCATGACTCTAAATTTACTCTTTTCAAGATAATTCATTAAGAATAGTTTAGAGACAAGAGTCCAGATTATTTTATATAGATGGTTTTCAAAACCATCAGAAATCCACAAAATGTGACATTTAATGTTATTTATCATTTGTTGAGACATACCTGCTTCTAACAGCTTCCCTTTTGTGGATTCAAAGAAGAAATTGAGCATCTCTACCTCCAGGTGAAGTAATACATTGTAGCTAGGTAGCCACTGGGAAGAAATTGCCTATTTCTCCTACAGACCTGTACTGTTCTTGAGAGGACACACTCTGCAGGCTGGGACAGGTTAGTTCTGCTGAGACAGAATGAGCTAGTTCTTAATAAATCCTGTTTTACTAAGGTCTGTCAGATTCCTGGGCCAGAAGACTGATGCTCTTATATGTTGCTAACAGGGGACTGTGCAGGTAGGCAGTTGTCCTAACAACCTGCCTCAGTTCTGGAAGCCATGTTAGGCTTCCTATATTTTCAGATAATTTTGGTTGTTCTCAGATTTCTGATGGAATTGAAGACAAATTATAGTCCCATAGCCTACCCAGACCATTTAACATTGAGAAAACATATTTAATTAGATAGTTTTCAGATAGTATGCAAATTACCCAAGATATAACATACAGAATTTAAGCCTTTCTTAAGCTAGGATAGATAACAGTGTTCTATTTAGTTGACAAAAATGATGGACTGGGTGTTAGGTATACTTTATACTTTATAAATTACAAAATGGTAATAGTTGTGTTCAGCTTACATTTTAGAAAAAAGTTCTTTTTTAATTATATAGAAAAAGTGTATTGTGTATTATACAGGTATTATACAGGTGAGGGAAGGCACAAGATAAGGCAAGGTCTGTGAATGGACAGTGAAAGAGTAAGGTAGGGACAGAGTTTTTGAGAGGCCAGAGAGATAGGGGATAAAGAGGAAGCCATGATGGAAGAAGCCAAGATGGAGGAAGAAGAAAATGATGCATCTCCATGTGGCTCTAAATAGACACAAGTAGCTATGAATGTCTTATAAGAGATTCATTATCATAGGACAATTTCTTCTAGGTGGGCAGATTATATCATATCAATTGGTTCTGAGTTTATTGTGTGAATGTTTTGTGCAGTGAGCATTTACTGATATAAATATGGTTATTAAATTACAAGTTTCCAGAGTTTTGATTGTGTTGGACTAGTGAGAATTGTGACAAAAACTACAGGGGGCAGATGCAGGAAATGTGAGCAAAGATTATGGCAGAGAGTCACAGAAGGGCAGCCACTGTCAGGGACAGAGAGAAGCTGGGGATAGCATGCTGTGGTGCCCAGAAACAGATTGCCAATTTGTTTAATATTTACCACTACATATGTTCTATACAATTCAACTTATAAAATAATTTTACAAATGGCCAAGTCTACAGATGAATTACCTGCAGATGGAGAAAGGCATACTTCATGTATTAACCATACATTTAATAGAAGGTTACGGTCTATGAAAAGGAAGTTACGATGTATGGAAAGGCCAATAATTACATTTCAAAGGCATGGACAAGGCTGTGATGGGCACTAAGGCAAGTGGAGTAGTGTGAACACAGTCTGAAGGACAAAAGACTAAATCCATGAACTTCAAGAAGTTCAATATAGTCAGAGCCTTAAGTGTGTCCTAGGAGATGGAGAGGGGAGGGGCTTGCAGGAAGTAGGTAGAGAAAGAGAGAGCTGGGGAGCACTGAGGGCGTATGGGGCTCAACCACAAAGGACTTAGTAATTCATGTTGAGAAATCGGGCTTTATCCCAAGGGCTCATAATAGGCCCCAAGCAATTTATTTAGGAAAGTACTTGAGATTTGCATTTGAGATTCCATTGCGTGGAGTATGCAGAACAGACAGGGAGGAGGCAGCACAGTTGGGCTGAAAGAAAAATGAAGCAGCAGGGCGGGGTCTGTGTACACAGGAGTATACAGTATATATTCTGGGGACAGTCAAAGCTGTGAATCCAGTGGTTAATGAGGAAAATTCAGACTGTGAATTTAGCTTTGGAAGTCACCAGCAAAGGTTATTGGAGTTCTGAGTGGGAAAGACTTACTTGGGCATGAGGGCCATGGGTCAAGGGGCATGGATACTGTAAGAGGAAGAAGAGTAAGTGTGAAGGAACAGGCATGCCCAGGTAAGAATATAAACAGCAATGGAGTATTTCCATTTCATAAATAAATGTGTGTCTTTTCAAGCACACAGAGGAGATGAGTTCTGTAGGGAGCCGTTTGTGCCACACCCAAACATGGCGCCGGCTTCCCGCCGAGAACTCAGCAAACAGAGCTGTTGCCCAGCCAAGAGACTTAATGCGCATGCACCACATACGTCATAGCCTGCTCTGGGGGCATACTATTGAGTTACTGGAGGGCGCACCAATCAGGTAGCAACACGAGTCTCCTAGGCATATATAGCAGTGCATTTCTCCCCCACGTAGAGAGGAAGACAGTGGAGAGATTGCGGGAGACCCCACGTGGAGGGATGGCAGAGAGATACCACGTGGAGAGAGACCCGATAGGAGAGATTGCGGGAGGTCCCACGTGGAGAGAGAGTGGACAGAGAGATCGCATGTGGGAGACTGCACGTGAGAGGTCACCTAGACAGTAGAACCCGGTAGGGAGTCCCGGCTCAGAGAGAAGTTTCCTGATCAAGAAGTCCCCTGCTCAGAGTGCTGTACAATAAAGGTTATCCGCAGAAGAATCTGTTTGTTTGTTGCACGCCTGTTCCTATCGGCGGGAAGCGAGGGCGCGTGACAGAGTTCCTCAGGGAGGCTGCTGGAGGGAAACAGGAGAGATGTCCTGCACCATATCCCACAAGGCTTTTCTCCATCTCTGGGAGATCGGAGTCACACAAGCTTGTGGAAAGCGTTAACATTATATTAGATCCTTTGCTATAGAGTCATGATGATTTCTGACTCTGGTAGAATGTAGCTATTTCATTTTCACAAGGTATATGTACACATGACAATGAGATTCTAAATGACTGGTAGACTGACCAATATGCCAAGAGCCAGGTCCACTTCAACAGTCTCAGAGAGAAATGGGGTAATCGACTAGTTGTTGGAGAATTTGAGAGATGTTGAGTGCTACAAACCCCAAGTTTAATCCTGTGCCACAATCACCACTGGCATGGTTTTGGATTTGTTGTGTAATTTTGGTTTCCTTGCCTTCAAACAGAACCATAATACTGCACTTACCAAGGATTAAATGAAACAACTCACTCACATTGGCCTTGGCTTCCTATAAGGTTCAGAATTGAGTCATATATATATATATGACTGCAAAAGTTCACATTTACTAAGTGGTTGCTTTGGAGGGCATGGCTTTCCTCTTCATGTTCCTCTCTAAAACTCAGGTTGTGCCAAATGGTTATGGTACATTCTTAATACACCTTGTTAGGATAACAAAGGTAGCCACCCACCTCTCTCTCCCCTCTCCTCTCTCTTTTCTACATTTCTTTGAATTACAGCAATGAAGAGAAATAAATGCCAACATAAATGATCTTTTAGGTAAATTATACTCACCTAAATATACACATTTAAAAGCGAACCTCTCTGATCCTTTTTGTTCCCACTCTAAAGTAAGAAACTCTACCACACAAAATGGTGTGAGATTAAAAAAAATGAGTTTGGCACACAATAAGTATTCAATCCATTTCTCCCCATGGGTTCTTGGGTACTGAAGGCCTGGTGGGAAACAGCTAATGCAAAACAGGTGTGTGTGAGCACAAACATTCATGGCTGGACCAAATGACTGGCTATTATGTCAAGATACTGTATCTTCATTTTGGTTTTTCTAGAAACAACTTGACTAGCACAAAAACGTGTTACTGGCTAGTTCTTAATATTTATGTATTATTCAGCATTTCTCATTGTGAATAGGAGTCTGGAGAGCTTACTTTAGAAGAGTCTTTCAATCACATGCATAGCAGTTATCCAGAGGCTCTGCAGGGAAACTCGAGTCATTCTGAAGTGTGCTTACCTCCATCCCACAGTAGCTGCTTACTGTTAGGTCCAAAGTGCACCCCCAAGACAGCAGCACTGCTGACAATGTCTTCAATGACAAAATGGAATCATCCCAGGCTGGACTCTGACCAGATAAAAGGCTCGCTAGCACATAAAACCTACTCGACATTCCTCAGAAACATTACGAAGCAGCTTCCTGCGTGTTGCAATAAGACATTACTTCCTCATGCACTTTACCCTACATCCAACTACCTTCAGCAGGCGCATCTGGTTTCCAATTAACATAAAGACCAAAGTCTCTGTGCTAGTTCCTAGGGTATTCTGGCCCGTACCCCATTTCCTGATTCTCTAGACTGTTCTGGCTCACACGCCTCTCCCCACCACCACCACTACCTGTCCCCTTAAAACTGGCCAAGGCTCACTCCTCATTTGTTCTTTTTGAGAAAAAGCCCAACAGTTTGGATCCACAATAACCTTTCTATCTATGGAGTGGTCCCATTTGCTTCATTGGACCTTGCTGACCCATATCAATAAAAATTTCAGCTATGCCCCCCCACCCCTACTTAGTAACTTCCTCTCCTTCCTCCATGAAAAACCATCTGCTCCATCTGGTTCTTCCTTGTGCCCAGACAAATTTGTGTCACAAACATAAGAGAAATTAGCACTTTCAGAAATGTACTCAGAAAACATATAATGCAGTCTGTAAGATAAGAACCCTTTCTTTTCCTCACTGCTACCTGATTCTTCTTAATTTTCAAGCTCCATGTTTACAAAAACTATCTCTACTTATATTTTCTAAACACATTAAATAGTGCAGATCAATTAAATCCTTTAAACTAGTGTATTGGAGTTTCCAAAAACAGTTACCACAGCATGATTTTCTATACAGACATCAAGCAATGAAACTTTTGTGATCAAAGGGGGGGAATGACATTAAAATTGTAGTAGGGACCTAGAGCTTAAGTTATTTAAGATTTACAAAACAATGTAAACATTCTATTTAATGTGTGTGATCTTGTAAAAAAAGCACAACCTATTTTGGCATATTGCAAGAGCGAGCATATAATTACATTCAACCATCCATGAATGGCTGCTTCTGTGAGGCATCCTCTCAGTGAGGACAACTTTCTTTCCTTCCTAGTCTTAGAGCCAAGACCACCTCCCTCCCCATTTCTACCTTATATCAAAGGGCTTCTCTTCTATGGTTTATAGACACAGGGTTTGCAGCAACGGTTTATTCTAGTACTTTGTTTCATTCATTTTGGCTTGGAAAACTTTAGTGCCCTCATTAGAGGAATAGAATGTCAGTGTTAAAAATCTAGCTAAGATCCAGAATTTATAAACTTGTAGACAATTCAAAGGCCAATAAAGAAGACTTATATAGTCACAATCCAATCAATAAAACATGCTTTAAAAAATAAGAATTCCATAGTACATACAATGTGTTTGATCATATTCTTCCTCCACTGTATCCCCTAACTCCTTCCAAATACACTCTCACATTCCCCTCCCCAGAAATCACTGGATGGACATACCAGGACCAAGTTCTCAGCCCAGTGGAGATTTGTTTGCCCTAGATGGACAAAGGGCAGGAAATAAGAGACAAAGACAGAAAACAGAGGACTGAAGAGAAGGAATAGAAGGGAGATAAGGAAAGAAAAATTGTCCTGGAGGACAGAGATTCTGGATAGAGAGGCCCAGAGACAAATGGCAGTTCATAAAGAGAAACAGGAAAACCTGTGTTAGGATGAGGCTTTTAATTTTGACTGAACATAATAATTGGGTGAGACAAAAGGATTCTTTTAGTTATTGGACTTTAATACTTTGATACCTGGACCTCAGAGGTCAACCTCGGGTGGAGGAAGTGGCCCATAAGGGAACAGACCTCCGTTGCTAGCTTTACGAATATAATGGTTTTTAATGGGGGAGGGGGAGAAGGGTAAAAAGCAAAATCTGTCAATGCCAATGTTTGCCGTGCTTGGGCCTGCTAGAGCCCTTTAACTATCAATTGCCAACAGCATCTTAGCTAGGGGTGGAGGTTTCTGAGCTCCCTTTGTTCCTCAATGGCCTGCTGACTGGCTAGCTTGTGTGCAGGTAGCTGTAGCTGCTGTAAGTTCAAGAGTGCAGTGGTCCTGCCATGTCCCCAAGGTGCAGCTATGTTCAAGTCTTCCCAAACTCTGGTTCTTACTATGTTTTGGCCCTGATCCTTGGGAAGAAAGTGTGATATGTTCCATCTGTGCCTGAACAACCCAGATACTTGTTCTGTGTTCTGAGCAGTCTTGTGAGTTTCTGCATTAATCCTTGTCCACTGAAATTTCTCTGGTGAGTTCTGAAATCTGTACTAATCTATAGATAAAGAGTAAGAATTTAGAGGGCAGTTTGACACTTAGCAAGATACTACTAGTAGGTTCATCACTTTGGTTTCAATTCATGGGATGGTTTTTTGGCTAGATTTACAGCAGCCCCTGTGAAGTGGTTCTTAAGTCCAATCAGAAAGTGGCTGGTTATCCCAATAAATACTGTGGTAATATTGCACCCAAAGTTGTATCTTGCCATACCTGCCATTAATATATGTCACAGGCATCACAAATGGATAAAACTATTGATGGCCTTCCCTTACCAGACTGCCTATCACCTTCCAGTACTATGAAAAGTACCCAGGAAACCTCCTGTTCAATACCCCCTTGAATTCTCTAAGTCCCTTGATCAAGTGTGTGGTATCTTCAGCAATAGCATCATGCCATCTGGTTCTGCTGTGTAAACAAGAGTACTGGAAACAGTCTGCATTGTTTGGGGTTATCCGGGATCCTCTAACCAACAACTTGAAGGATTTTCACACCTGGCAGCTGAGTGTTATCTGATAACCTATGGTTTCTGGAAGGTGCATTATACCTTATGTAGAGTAATTCCAATCAAGTCCTTTATATGAACCATGTGTTATGTGTGTGTATTTGGAAACTTTGTGAAAATTACTTGTGTGCACAGTGATGTGTGTATATGAGTGCACATGCTGTAGTGTACCTATGGAGGTCTAAGGGTTAGATAGAGAACCTTGCTATTAAGGAAGCAGTCCTCCCTCACATGAGGCCTAGATGGGTTTTTGCAAGGAGCCAGCAAGAGACAACCACCAGTCCAGTGCCATGGGGCAGCCCCTCCCACAAACACACACACACTGTAGCCTCACCATTTTTACCTGCCATGTGGTAGGTAACGTGAAAAGGAGAGATGCACAGCCCCTTTGCTATGCTTGCCCCTTGACATGTATAGCAGGCAAGAGAGGTAGCTCCAAGGACATTAGAGGGAAGAATTGACACCGCCCCTCACCGGCTGCAGCACTTGAGAGCAAACACTGCACATCACCTAGGAAACACAGTATTGCTGGCTCTGGATGTGGAGGTTGCAGGTGAGCCAGCTCCAAGGGTGTGAGCTAGGCAGAGGTATGGACAAGGGAGATATCCTTCTCCCTTCCCTCATTCCACACCATCTATGGCAGTCAGGAGAGTAGGAGAACTGGGCATGTCTGAGTCAGGTTTCTATTCCTGCACAAGCATCATGACCAAGAAGCAAGTTGGGAAGGAAAAGGTTTATTCAGCTTACACTTCCACATTGCTGTTCACCACCAAAGGAAATCAGGACTGGAACTTAGGCAGGTCAGGAAGCAGAAGCTGATGCAGAGGCCATGGAGGGATGTTGCTTACTGGCTTGCTTCCCCTGGCTTTCTCAGCCTGCTTTCTTATAGAACCTAGGTCTACAAGCCCAGGGGTGGCACCACCCATCATAGGCTGGGCCCTCCCCACTGATCATTAGTTGAGAAAATGCCTTACAGCTGGATCTCATGGAGGCATTTCCTCAACTGAGGCTCCTTTCTCTGTGATGACTCCAGCTTGTGTCAAGTTGACACAAAACCAGCCAGTACAATTGACCCCTTGTCAACTTGACACACAAATATAACACTATTAAGTCTCAATCCTTACTTTCTTATTCATCCCCAAGATCCATAACCTTAAGAGTCCATAGTCTTTACAAAGTCTTACATATTAAAATTGCAATACCTTTAAAATATCCAGTCTCTTTTAAAAATCAAAGCCTTTTTACAACTTAAATTCTCTTAAGTGTGGCTCCCACTTCTTCCTTCAAGAGGGAAAAATATCAGGGCACAGTCACAATAAAAAAAAAAAAAAAAAAAAAAAAAAAAAAAAAAAAAAAATTCTCTAACCATCCAATGTCTGGGAATCCACTTACGAACTTCTGGGCTCCCTGGGTCACTTCTCCAGCTGTGCCCTTTGTAGCACACACCTTGTCTTCTAGGCTCCAGCTGCCTGTTCTCCACTGCCACTGCTGTTCTTGGTGGTCATCTCATGGCACTGGCATCTCCAAAACACTACTGTCAGTCCTGGGGCACTAATTGCACCTAAGGCTGCACCTTCACCAATGGCCTTCCATGGCCTATCACAGTGCCGAGCCTCAGCTGTTCTTCATAACCCCTTCATTTCTTCAAAACCAGTACCACCTGGGTGACTCCTACACATTACTAAGTCCAGTCACAGCACGAGGTACAACTTTGGTTGTCTCTGGAAATAGCCTCTTTGCAATCTCAGAAAATAGTTCCCAGAGGATTTCACTTCAATGATCCTGGTTTCTTCTTAGTCACCACTAATTTCTTAGCTTCAGCTCACCAGCATCAATAGTCCCAGTAATGCAAAGGTTTCACTTTAGTAGTTAAAGTATTTTGTTAATCACAGCTGATTCTTTAGCTCCAGCTAACCAAGACCACAGAATCTTCACAATAAAAAGAGCAACATCCCTGATAAGTCTTTAATCGTCCCTCTGAAATTTCACAAGCCAGGCCCCCACCTTCTGTACTGTTCTTAATATTATTTTCCAAGCTCCCACAGAACATACCACAGAGCTCTTAATATCCCAGTGGCTCTTCTAGTTCAAAGTTCCAAAGTCCTTCCATAGTCCTTCCCAAAACATGGTCAGGTTGTCACAGGAATACTCCATTTCTGCTACCAATTTATCTTAGTCGGGGTTTCTATTCTATACCCAAGCAGGTCAGGAAGCAGAAGCTGATGCAGAGGCCATGGAAGGATGCTGGTTACTAACCTGCTTCAGTTCCAGTCCTGACTTTCTTTGGTGATGAACAGTGATATGGAAGTATAAGCTAAATAAACCCTTTCCTCCCAACTTGCTTCTTGGTCATGTTTTGTGCAGGAATTTAAACCCTGACAAAGACAGGGTATGTCCCTCACCAGCTGTTAACACTCAGGAGAGGAGCCCTGCAGCTCTCCTGGGCAGCAGGGTAGAACTAGCCTTGGTTGTGGGTGTGGCTGATGAGCTGGGCAAGGTCTGGAGAGCCAGTAAGCTGACCAGCTCAGATACCTCTCCAGAGGTTTGAACTGGCTTATCTCCACATCTTCCCCATCATGAACTGCTGGAGTACACAAAGGGGCCAACTCTCAGAAACAAAGCTGCATGATCTGCAGGATCTCCATGACACACACGGCAACCACAGGATACCCCAGAGAAGACTCAGTGAAGATCCAGTCTGGATAAGAAGAGTAGAAACCAGAGCCTCTTACCGTGCAAACAAGTCAATGCAACGAACATTTCCAAGTAAAGTAGTTTGAGCAAAAGGGTATACTGTGGGACAGACACACTAGTTTCCACAATGGGATTTTTTTTCTCTCTGTTGCTGCAGAGGTTGCAAGGATAGAGGGCAGAAATAAGGGAAGGGGGAGATGTATGCGTGGGATAGGGGTGCATGATGTAAAATTCATGAGGAAACAATAAAGTTATCTTTAAAACTCTATAATCAACAAAAAGTTAAATATCACCACACAAAAACACTATAGCACATAACAGTTCAACACCATGGCTATTTTCTAAACTGAAGAGGGTCATATGCTTCAAATGAGGGTGTAAATATTTAATCAACAGTAGCTAAATGGTAGGTTAAGAAAAGCAACAACAGTCTCTGGATGGCCTTTCCTCCAGTCTCTGCTTGACTCTTTGTCCCTGTATTTCCTCCCGTGAGTATTTTGTTCCCCCTTCTAAGAAGGACTGAAGCATCCACACTTTGGTCTTTTTTTATTTTTGAGCTTCATGTGGTCTCAGAATTGTATCCTGAATTCCAAGATTTTGGGTTAATATCCACTTATCAGTGAGTACATACCATGTGTGCTTCTTGTGTGATTAGGTTACCTCACTCAGGATATTTTATAGTTCTATCCATTTGCATAAGAATTTCATGAAGTCATTGTTTTCAATAGCTGAGTAGTACTCCATTATGTAAATGTACCACATTTTCTGTATCCATTCCTCTGTTGAAGGGTATATGGTGTTTCCACCTTCTAGCTATAATAAATAAGGCGGCCATGAACATAGTGGAACATGTATGTATCCTTGTTATATATTGGAGCATCTTTTGGGTATATGCCCAGGAGTGGTATAGCTGGGGAATATCCCATATGTAGGCACTAAACACAGTCAGTTTTACTGATGCCAAGAAGTGCTTGGAGCCCGATATGGATGTCTCCTGAGAGGCTCTGCCAGAGCCATACTGATACAGATAAGGATGCTTGCAACTAACCATCTGAATGAGCATGGGGACCCCAATGGAGGAGTTAGGGAAAGGACTGAAGGAGCTGAAGGGGTTTGAAACCCCATAGGAAGAACAACAATATCAACCAACCAGACCCCCCAGAGCTCCCAGGGACTAAACCACCAACCAAAGAGTTCACATGGAGGGACTCCATGGCTCCAGCAGCTTATATAGCAGAGGATGGTATTGTTTGGCATCAACAGGAGGAGGAGGTCCTGTAAAGGCTTTTTTTCCCCAGTGTAGAGGAATGCCAGGGTGTTGAGGTGGAAATAGATGGATGGGAGGGGGCGAATTCTCATAGAAGCAAAGGAATGGGGGATGGAAGGCGGGAACCAGGAGAGGGGGTCACATTTGAAATGCAAATACTTAAAAATATCCAATAAAAAAATGAAGAAAAAAGAAAAGCAACAACAGAAAACACACTGTAATTCTAAAATCAAATGTAGAAATAACAATGAAATACTGGATATTAGTCCTTGAGAAATTAGCTTTAATTCATTTTCCACAGCTTTATAATGTTGGTATGTTTCAAAGTGCCTTGCTTTAGGAATCTTGTTTAACACCAATATTAAAGGAGAAGGCGAATGATCCCAAGTTTGGTACAAAATAACCTGCATGTGTACTTCTAAATGCAAAAAAAAAAAAAAAAAAAAAAAAAAAAAAAAAGAATGAACTGAACTGCTGAACTGTTATTAAAGACATTTTTTTTAAACCCCTGATTTCTAGAAAACTCAAGGCCCTGGAATCCAGAATTGGCAAAAGAATCCAAAGGTCATTGCTTGAATGTGGGCTAGAGTTAGGCTAAACCATGAGTGACCTTCAGCATACAATTTTAAGTGAATGCATTCTTTAAACCAAAAATGCGCCACATGATCTAACTGAGGAAGGAAATAATCTTGTGAATCACATGATACCCCCAGAAAGCAGGTGGATGGCAGGGGGTCTAATACAGGCAGATGGCGGCAGCGCAGCCAGGCAGAGAAGACAGAAGGAAGTGGGCATTGAGCTGTACCATCCTTTCTCTGGTGCACACCTAGCTGCATGGGGGTCAAGCTGTACATACTGGGTCAGCTTACCAGGAGGATCAGGAAGAAACAACCAGAAGAACCTTTGTGTTCAGGTCTTCTGTGCCAGTGTTAGATCTCCTCAGGTTGCATCAGAATGCTGAGTTCTGAGCCCTCCCACCCCAAGGTATCTGATTAAATAACTGTCAGTGATTGTAATGTTCCAAAAACAAATGGAGAATACCAGGTTACAGTTCTGTCTAAGAGAATAACTTCTGACATACAATTTAATTAAAGGGTATTACCAATTCACAGGATTTCTCAAAATAATACAATGAGCCTCCTGGCTGGGGAAAAAAAATACAAAATTAATTATACTGCCACATCCCTCTGTACAGCAAATGTTTGTTTACATCTGAAAACACTTTACTGAGAAGCTCTCACTAAGCTCTCCTGGCTGGCATGGAACTTTCTAAGTAGACCAGGCTAGTCTCGAATTCAGAGATTTGCATGCCTCTACTCCCAAGTGCTGGTATCACCACCACGCCCACTGAAATATTTAAAACCACAATCCAAAGTGAGTGACACATAGGTTATTTAAATATATAAATTACATTTTGGAAAAAAGTAGGTTACTCTGCTTTTATGTTTTAAAACCTGAAACTTTAAGACTATGTTTCATATTAATAATATGAAAAAATAAGACACTGATTTTTGTTTTATTTCAGATTATGTCTTTTTTCATCATGAGGAAAAAAAAAACAAAACAAAAAACAAAAACAAAAAAAGCACGAATAATTAAATATCAGTATTATTTTTCCCAAAGTTTCCACTAATGTGTTTTTAAATGCAACCATATAAAGCATTCTGAACTTTACAGACATATCCATTAGCAGTCGACTCTTACAAGCATCATATTATGCTTCTTCAATAGGATCTGAGATGGAACTAGCAAGACAGGGCACAAGAACATGGAGATTTCACCAAGACTTGGTCTGAAGAATTCTGGGATTGAAAAAAAAAGAAAGAAATTTACTTTTTCATATTATTTGTAAAATGGCTACAAAGGTTTTACTGTAAGAGGCAACCTCCAAAAAGTACCCCATTATGTCATGCAAATGTAAAAATAACAGTTTTGCCAGGCGATAGTGAGGCGTGCCTTTAATCCCAGTGTTTGGAAGGCAGAGGCAGGTGGATCTCTGAATTCAAGGCCAACCTTTTCTACACAGGGAATGCCAGGGCAGCCAGGGCTACACAGAGAAACTCTGTCTCAGAAACAAAGAAACAAACAAATATTGGTTTGTAAGTAACTTTTAAATAAGTAGGAATCAGAGTATTAACTTTCCTTATGGACCAAGTCAGAGGTGTATTTCAGGTTAAAAGTAGATCAAGGGTTCCTGGAAAGTTATACCCAGTGTCTCTTTAATTAATTAATAAAATAAGAAAGAGGATGATCAAACTGTAGCTTTAAACTCACTTGTTTTTTTTTTTTTTTTTTATTCTTTTCAAGATGGGATTTCATTGTGTACAGATGGCTGGCCTGGAACTCTATGCAGATAGGATGGCCTAGAACTCACAGAGATCCACCCACCACCTCTGCCTCCCACATGCCAGGATTAAATCGGTGCGCCAACTCGTCCAGCTGATACAACTATAATTTTAAAATGTGCTGTTCTGGTGAGAGCTCTTGGTTCCTTACTGTAGGTCTCACAATCCAGGGTTACTGCGCCGACAGCTTCTGATTCAGTTCCAACATCCTTTTATCCCCGTGAGTCTCAGCGTTCCTCACCAACACCTGTGTGAAATCATGCAGAGGTTTGGGATGAAATGTTTGAAGTATAATACAGACTAGAGTGATGCAGCTGTTCACTTCTGCTGTAGTGAATTACTCAGCTAAAGTCAGCATATAAGCATGTGTGTTAGTAAAACCACTGATGCCTGCTCTCATGATCAGTCGTGCGCAAAATCAAGGGTGTTGCTTACGCTTGTCACCCAGAATCCTGGCCCCATGTGCCTGCTCTTTACAGCTCTGTCCCAACAGCAGCACCTGTTGGAAGCCACAGCATAAGATGGGTGAGCTAGCCGGGGCAGAGCTGGAGAGCCTGCCCTGGTGGTGTGGTGCAGGAGAGCTGGTGGGCCGAATACCTCAGCTAGCAGGCCTAGATCCAGGACTTTCAGCTGGCCAACATCTACCTCATCTAAGAAGTGCTGAAGCGTGTGAAGGGGCCAGCATTGAAGGTACAGCAGAAGCCAGGGACCCTGAACCAGCCCAGTGGCTTGCTACAGTGACCATTGCAAGGGAAGAAGTGAGGACAAGAGGGTACATACTAAGAGGACACAGAACACACTGCAGTTCCCACAGATTTGCTTGTCGTTTTGAAGATTTTCTTTAGAATGGAAAGTTGCAGGGGTGGAGGGCAGGTACAGAGGGGCAGGGAGATGAGTGGGATTGGGATATATGATGTGAAACTTATAAAGAATCAATAAAAAGTTGAATGAAATAAAAAGAGAGCCCGTAAAACTACATTGATAAATAGACATATGTGCGAGAATAACTTTTCATTGGCTGTATTTTAGCACAGAAAATAAAACAATCTAAACTTGTCACCTACGGTACTATGCAATTATTTATTTTCTTTAAATGACTAAGGGAAAGTTTATTCTGGAGCCAAATATGAGCAACCGTGCCCAGGAACACATATTTAGGTTACCTTAAATTTCATGCTCCAACATGGCTAACAATTTTTATAGGAGCAGAACAAAGAAAGCATATATCAAAACACTTTCAAAGTACATTGATGAAAGTGTATTTACCATTACAAGTGTGGGGTGGGACAGTTGTGGATATATATATTCACAAGAGACTCTCAGTAGTCAGTTTTTCCTTGCATCATGGGGAAGGGATCTGAGTCAGGCTTTCATAGCGAGACTAGAGCATCTCACTAGCACTTCATACAGTTCTTTAGAACTTGGATCACAACTAGCTGTGACAAAGAGTTTTAAAGTATTAGACATTTGTTTGGACTTTGCACTCCAAAATAGCCATTCTCAAAGAAAAACTTTGTATGACTTCCTGTTGAATCTACACTGAACTAGTTTTAAGCATAAGCTTAATATCTTAGTTTTTCATGCCAAAGAATCTTAGCTTTCAAGATGGGAATTTTCAAATAAATGTATGTAAAACACTAACTACAGTTTAACCTTCAAACCTTGTATATAACTCTTTCTGTACTTTCAACAGATGCAACATTAATTGTTTTATTTTCACCAAAGAACTTGATATTCATCTATTAAAATTCCAATCATAATACAGTAAGTTTGAAAAGATAACTAATATTTGAAGTGAAGTGAGCAGCTTACATCAATTAACTCATGGTCATCTTTTGCATAGAGGTGTCTTAAGAGGTACCAACGAGCAGCTGATACAATTGAGTTGGGGTATCCAGTCTGATACACTACTCTCTCCAAAAGTCGCCGCGTCTCTCTAGAAGAAAGCCATGTACAATTATTTCAAGCATTTTAAGTTATTATAGCAGATTTTAAATACTAGTATCATACATACATTACCTTTCTCATTTGTTTAAATATCTTAACTGATTACGAGGTTTACTCTGATAAGAATAGTAACAGCTAGTATTTATTAAATGTTTACTATGCACAAAGCACTATGGCATTTAGTCATACTTAATACCTTATTGCTCTTTTTATTCCTACTGCAGGCATGCAAATTAAAGCTCATTCAACATACAATGAGAAGACTCCAAATTATATAAACATCTCTGGATGTTCAACCTGTGGTCTTTTTGACAAAACATTTTGCAGAAAACTCAGCCAGGCATGGTGAAACACACCTGAGGCTCAGATCTAAGGAAGAGAAGGTAGAAAGCTCACAGATCCAAGGCAACCTGGGCCACACAAAAGTCCACAGTGAAAAAAAGTTCTTAAACAAGTAACCAACCAACCAACTAACCAGCCAATAGCAGCCATGATCTAAAACAGACAAAAATGTTTATTATTGGTACAAGAAGCCACATAAGTTAGGCACAGGAGAAAATTTCCTGAACAGAACACCAATGTCTCCTGCTCTAAGGTCAAATATTGACAAATGGGACTTAATGAGATTGCAAAGTTTCTGTAAGGCTAAGGACATTGTCAAGAAAACAAAATGGCAGCCAACAGATTGGGAAAAGATCTTCACCAACCCCATATCAGATAGAGGCCTAATATCTAAGGTATACAAAGAACTCAAGAAGTTAGACACCAGAGAATCAAACAACCGTATGAAAAAATGCGGTACAGAGCTAAACAAAAAGTTCTCATTTGAGGAATATCGAATGGCTGAGAAGCATCTAAGGAAGTGTTCCACATCATAGCCATCAGGGAAATGCAAATCAAAACAACCCTGAGATTCCACCTTACACCAGTCAGCATGGCTAAGATCAAAAATTCAGATGACAGCAGATGCTAGCGAGGATGCAGAGAAAGAGGAACACTTCTCCATTGTTGGTGGGGTTGTAAACTGGTACAACCACTCTGTAAATCACTCTGGCGTATATTCTGTAAATCATGCTGGACATATATCTCCGAGAAGCTCCAACGTACAACAAAGACACATGCACCACAATGTTCATAGCAGCTCTATTTATAATAGCCAGAAGCTAGAAAGAACCCAGATGTCCTTCAGTAGATGAATGGATACAAAAATTGTGGTATATTTACACGATGGAGTACTACTCAGCTATCAGAAACAATGACTTTATGAAATTCTTAAGGAAATGGATGCATCTAGAGAATATCATCTTGAGTGAGATAACCCAGTCACAAAAGGACAGACATAATATGCAGTCACTGATAATTGGATACTAACCCCAGAAAGCACTGAACACCCCAGAAACAACTCACAGATTATATGAAGTTCAAGAAAAAACAAAGCCCCCCCCAAAAAAAGGAAGGAAAAAAACAAAACCATTATGCTTAATCTTTACACACCAAAAAATCTTTGACTATTTCCAGGTTACATCTTGTTTTACATGTACTTTATGCTCATTGTAACTAGTAAGATTTTAATGCATACTATCAAACCTTTAAAAAAATCAAGTATTAACAAAAATGTATTCATATACTTTTATGCAAAAATGCTTAAAATCTGTACATTTATCTTTGTTTTTTTAAATAAAGTTGTTCAATTTATAAAAAAGAAGAAGAAGAAGAAGAAGAAGAAGAAGAAGAAGAAGAAGAAGAAGAAGAAGAAGAAGAAGAAGAAGCTTGGAAGGGTAAACTGGAAGTTCTCAGAAATGTATAATAAATAGAAGAATGCAAAAGGAAAAAGTGAATGTCTGGGGCAAGATGTAACATTATCTATAGCAGTAACTTTTATATAGGGTTTTTTGTTTGTTTTTCCCATAATGACCAAAATTTGATGCATTATTTTTATTTCCTTGGAAAACAAGATAGGAAAAAAAAGAGAGAGAGAAGTCACATGAGTAAAATCAAGTGTTTAGTGTTTTCAAGGATATGGTCAATATGTGAACTCAGCTCATAATTACAAAATGCTTCACAGTTATGTTCTGATTTTTTCACTTCTATCTTACTAACATTTATTAATTTCAAAACTCCTTAGTGTTAGAGATAACATGAAAGAACTAACTTTAGAACTGCTAAGTAAAACAATCATATAAATAGCAGTTGGTCTGAGCAGGAACTAAAGAAGTTGTCTTGAAAAGGTCCAAGTACTGTGCTGCACCATAAGCACAGTTTCTTCATAGAAGGCATGTTTAGGGTCTAATTTTTGGAAATGCTATCAATGGGAAGAAGTATGGCAGGGTCACGTGAGAGCTACTTTTCTCATGTCCCTGCTGTACATCAGCAGGAACAGAAAGAACATTTCTCTGTAAGCTGCATGTCTGCCTGAGGCACAAACACAGGCACACACACACACACACACACACACACACACACACACACACAGAGGCACACACACAGCGTCCCTCACCAGGTGAGAACTGAATTGCTGAATCTAATAAGATTTCGGGGTCTTAATCCATCCTTCAGTCTTACTTTGTGCGGCTTGGCTTTTTGAGGGGGCTTTTTTTGGATATATAGTGAGCTCTATTTCTATAAACCTAGTCTATATTCTGTGTCAGCAATGTTTATTTCTAAGTCATTGGTTTATATATAGTTAAGTAATTAGAATAAGATGTATTTTTAAAAGTTTTATAGTCTTCACCTATATATATGACATCTAAGTAATGTTCTTCACATTTGTGATCCCATCCCCAACCTCCAATAAATAATAAAGTTTTGCTTTAATCTGAACAGCCTTTGACTTTTCTAGACATGGAAATACATATTTATGAACAGGTTTATCTTTTCAACATTTGTTAATTTTTTTCCAGCTTGTTAAATTAGCAAAATTTTTATTAATATAACCTTGAGCCAGAACCACTCTGAATTTTTCTGGTTCTAAAATTCACATTACGTTATACCCTAAAATAGAAAACATTTTTTTTTTAATTTCAAGACCATCTTCACCTGAAATGCTGACACACCAAACCTGTCATTTATATGTGTGCACCAATTTCTGTTAAATAAGAAATGCTTTATTCTTCTCTGCAGCACAGAATGAAATGTCCCGAAGTACAGGCATAATATCCAAAGCTTGAAACACTAGTTTAACTCATCATAAATCTTCCCACATACATTTCCTAGGAAGCTTTATAATCACCAAGAATGTCAAAACAAACAATGAACACAGATGTCTAATACCTTGCTCCCATCTTACGGTTAAACTGTAACAACGCTTGCAAGAAGACGGCCAGTGGACTAAAGCAAACCTTCAAGGCCTCACTTGTGGCTTCTTGAACCAAGGATGACCAGTGATCACCTGAAACATTAGCCTAAAAATGCAAAATAAACATTAACTCTAAATTTTGGCATGTTCACTTTAAAAATGGCGCCGGTCCCAGCACTGAGAAGGGAAAGTGGACATGAACTCCCATCCCTAACCCAGATCCCATCCCCACTGCTTGTTACTGAAACGTTCCTCTGGGCACATTACCCACACTTCAGGGTAGGACACATGCCAGGAGTAGATGGCTAATACAACAGGAACGCAACGGTGTTTTCAGAGATTTTTTTGTTTCTGTTTGGGCATTTTTTTTTTTTTTTTTTTGTCTTACTGGTATTTTACTTGTAAATTATAGTTTCCAATTTTGTGTTTTTATAGGTTTTATTTGTGTGTGTGTGTGTGTGTGTGTGTGTGTGTGTGTGTGTGTATGTGTGTGTGTTTGAATTTCTTGTGCTTTTTCTGTTAATTCTGTTTTGTTTCCTTTTAATTATCTTTAATCTTTTTTTACAGTCCAGTCATTATCCCAGTCCTGAACTGACCTCTGACTATTTCTCATCCCATTCCTTCTTCCCTGTCTACAAAAGGATGTCCCTACCCCAACCCGCATCCTGCCAGGCCTCCCCACTCCCTGGGACCACAAATCTCTTGAGGATTAGGTATATCTTCTCTCACTGAGGCTATACCAGCAGTCCTCTGCTGTATATATGTCAGGGGCCTGTACCAGCTGGTGTGTGCTGCTCAATGACTGAGAGATCTCCCTTATCTCTAAGTGCTCAGTTCTTCTATTCAAGGAAACTAACATAGTTTTTATGTATCTTTCCATGAGTTGGTATCTATGCACTTCCGTGCTTGTATATCTACAAACACACACAGTATATATCCTGATTCTTAAATATATACCAAATACATAAGTGCTCAAATAGGATTATAGTATATCAATTGTACTTCACTCTCATGTACATGTTATCTTTAAGAATTTTCCCTACTGGCAATAAGACATTTTGGTTAATATATGTAAAATTGGCATTAGAAAATAGAATATCAAGTCATAGGTACCTAGAAATATCTTGAGGAATGTTCTGGCATCTTTATCACAGTAAGTAGCAGACTTGAATTCTTAAGTTACCAAGAATATACTTGCTATAATTCAACGTTTAAAATTACAGTCTTAGAGTGTCTCTAAACAATTTTGAAATTCTGTTGTAGTCTGTGGGTTCCTATTGCTCTATGTTTCTCAAGAGCTCAAGGTATAGTCCACAAGAAACCATAGCAAAAGGCAATGAAACAATGAGGAAACACCACAGAATATCACTCTGTGAAAGGTTGCATTATTAAAAGGAAAAGAGTTTTGTGATAGAATCAAGTTTTCATGATCACAATCACAACACCGTTCTTACCATGCACACTTCCAATGCAAGAAGGGCTAGCTTCAACAGACTGGAGAGCTTCCCACTCCAGCTGCCCTGTTGGGATGCTACTTGGAGACTCTTTCTGTAACACATCTCCGCAGCACCCATCATTCCTTGGGACTGATACACCTGTGCCAACCACTAAGGAGAAGAAAGGAAAACAGATGCAGAACATCTGAGCTTAGTACAGAGTCTGGTTCCCCTTTCCCTACAAATTCAATAAACTTTAATGAACTTAATTTTTTATCCAAATATTGCTGTGCACCCCAAAATAAAAAAGGTATTTACAAACTTTTATAATCCTATCAAGCTGAAGTCTAAATGTTTCCAAAAATGACAAGTCAAGATTACCAAATGCAAAAAAAAAAAAAGATAAACTATGTAAATACTAATCAAAAGAAAGTTTGTGTAGCTGTAACCCTATCCAACAGTGTAGTCTTTAAGACAGCAACATGGAGAGAATAAGTTGATACTGTAACAGTACTCCCTTCATATAAGCATTTCTACATTTGCAAATACTCTCAACAACATAGAATTGATGAGAAAAGGCTGACAGAAACCAGTAGTAGGCATGTTTCCAGTAACAAGTGATTTTTAACATGCCTACTTCAGCATTCTTATTAAGAAACAAACACACATACAAAAGTAAAATAAAAAGTTCAGCATGCTGACAAAAGATACAATGACAAGCTTGGTTACACTACCTACTTAACAACTCCAAAACACACCTTTTACAACCACACATGTAGGATTTACCAAATATGTCTTTATGTTGGGTTACAAAACAAATCTTAAGCCAGACATGTGGAATTATGTTATAATGGCAGCAACCCGAAGGCTGAAGCAGGAGGAACACAAGACCCAGGACACCCTGGGTTACTACTGAGCCCCTACTTCAGAGAGACTACATTTCAACAAATTCCACCAGCCTGAAATCATAAAATTACGATCATCTAACTAAATGGAGTTATACTTGAAATTAACAGAAAAATATCTAGTATACTCTTATAGTAGAAATTTTCAAAGATGCTTCAAACAAATTCCAATGATAAACAGCATTTTGAAACAAATGGCAATGGAAATGCTACACTAGAATGCAAATTAGGCAGCAAGCAAAGCACTTTCGATGCAAGTAAAGGCTAGACTTCAAACTGAGCCAGGTGGGCATAATGGTTCACTGGCAATCCCAGTATCTAAGAAATGGAGACAAGAAACACTCAGAGCAAGCTGGCGTGTCAGACTAGCCAAAACGGCAAGCTCTGGATTTGGTGAGAGACACAGAGCAATGGAAAAATATAACCAGTATCAATGTCAGGCCTGTATATTCATGCGCGCGCGCGCGCGCGCGCACACACACACACACACACACACACACACACACATGAATGGGCATCCGTATACACAAGTGAAACTACCACAAATGGGTGTACACATACACACCTGCATATTGTGAACACACATAAATACTAGAAAGAAGAAGAAAAACCCACATGTTAGGATGACAAAATTCTGCCTCAAGAAACTGAAAGGAAAAGTAAATCAACAGATTAGAATGAAATAAAACATAACAGAAATAGCAAAGAGATGAAACTAGTAAATAAAAAGGAAGCAGAACTAAAGACCAACACAGCAGGACATTAGTTTTCAGAAAAAGAATTAGTACCACAGATAAAAATACTTAGCAATGAACTTGCAGAAATGAAAATTATAGGCCAGTTCCTCTTATGACTCCTGGGTCAAAAGTTCTACACATGAGAGCTGGAGATGGCTTAGCAGTTAAGGATACTTGATGTTCTTGCAGAGGACCTAGGTTCAATTTCTAGTACCCACACAACAGCTAACAACCTGTGAAACTCCAGTTCCGGGGACCTCAGTAGCATGAGGCCCACACACCACACATGTATGCAAGTAACACACTCTCAAACAGAAATATTTCTTAAAAAATCTAAACACGGTATTTAAAAATGACAAACCATTACATTAATGGATCATGACTAAGTAGGACCTAAAAGATGCTTACTTATGTTACCTTCTCCAAAATTGACCATATATATAATCAGTCACAAAACTGGCCTCAACTGATACAAGAAGACTGAAATGATCCCATCCATCCTATCAGATCCCCATGTATTAAGACTGGTCTTTGGGCTGGAGAGATGGCTCAGTGGTTAAGAGCACTGACTGCTCTTCCAGAGGTCCTGAGTTCAAATCCCAGCAACCACATAATGGCTCACAACCATCTGTAATGAGATCTGATGTCCTCTTATGGTGCGTCTGTACTTAAATATAATAAAGAAACAAAATTATTTTTTTTAAAAAAAGACTGGTCTTTAATATCAACAAAAGCAACAGAAAGCCCATATGCACATGGAAGCTGAACAATGCTCTACTCAAAGATAACTTAGTCAAGGAAGAAATAAAGAAACTAAAGACTTTTTAGAATTTAATGAAAATTAAGGCACAACATACCCAAACTTTTGGGACACTGCTAAGAGGAAAACTCATAGCTCTGAGTACCTCCAAAAAAAAAAAAAAAAAAAAAAAAAAAAACTGGAGAGAGAATAAACTAGCAGCTTTATGGCACACCTAAGATCTTTAGAACAAAAAGAAGCATATATACCCAAGAGAAGGAGAGGGCAGGAAATAATCAAACTCAGGGCTGAAATCAACCAAGTAGAAACAAACAAGCAAACTATACAAAGAATCGACAAAACCAGGAGCTGGTTCTTTGAGAAATCAACAAGCTAGATAAGCCCTTACTTAGTCAGACTAACTAGAGGGTACAGAGACAGTATTCAAATTAACAAAATCAGAAATGAAAAGGGAGACATAACAACAGAAACTGAAGAAATTTTAAAAAATCATCATATCCTACTACAAAAGCCTATACTCAACAAAACTAGAAAATCTGGATGAAATAGACAGTTTTCTAGACAGATACCAGGTACCAAAGTTAAACTGGGATCAGATAAACCATCTAAAAGTCCCATAACCCCTAAAGAAATAGAAGCAGTCATCAAAAGTCTCCCAACCAAAATAAGTTCAGGACCAGATGGGTTTAGTGCAGAATTCTATCAGACCTTCATAGAAGACCTAATACCAATACTCTCCAAACTATTCCACAAAATAAAAACAGAAGAAACAATACCTAATTTCTTCTATGAAACCACAATTATGCTAAACCACACAAAGACCCAACCAAAAAAAAAAAAAAAAAAGAAGAAGAAGAAAAAGAAAAAAAAAAGAAAAGAAAACTTCAGACCAATTTCCCTTATGAATATCGATGCAAAAATACTCAACAAAAAATTCTCACAAACCAAATCAAAGAACACATCAAAACAATCATCTATCGTGATCAAGTAGGCTTCATCACAGGGATGCAAGGATGGTTCAATGTACAGAAATCCATCAATTTAATTCACTATATAAACAAATTCAAAGAAAAATACACCATGATCCTTTCACTAGATGCTAAGAAAAAAAATTCAACACTTCTTCATGTTAAAAGTCTTGGAAAGATTAGGAATTCAAGGCCCATACCTAAACATAGTAAAAGCAATATACTGCAAATCAGTAGTCAACATCAAACTTGATGGAGAGAAACTTGAAGCAATCCCATTAAAATCAGGGACTAGACAAGGCTGCTCACTCTCTCCCTACCCGTTCAAAACAGTAATTGAGGTCCTAGGCAGATGGGTGGGGGGCGGGCAAAATCAGGTATGGTTGGAGATAGGGATAATGTACAGAGGGAATTTGAACAGAGGTGTGTAGCAATGGGGGGTGGAGAACTAGGGGTAGCCACTAGCAAGTCCCAGAAACCAGGAAAGCAAGAGGCTCACAGGACCCAACAGGGATGAAATTAGTTAAAATGCCCAACAAAGGGTAGGGAGAACCTGTAAGAGACCGCATCCAGAGGTTAGGCAAAGTCCCCAGTTGGGGGATGGGGCCACCCACTTATCTCCAATTTTTTAACCCAGAATGACTCCTTTCTAAAGGAAATATGGGGAAAACCTGTGGAGCAGAGACTGAAGGAAAGCCCATCCTGAAACTGCCCCACTTGGGAATCCATCCCAGATACAGATGACAAACCCAGACAATATTGCAGGTGCCAAGAAGCTCTTGCTGATAGGAGCTTGTTATAGCTGTCTCCTGAGAGGCTCGGCCAAAGCCTGAGAAATACAGAGGTGGATGCTCACAGCCAACCATTGGACTGTGAACCAGGGAACCCAATGGAGGAGTTTGAGAAAGAACTGAAGGAGGTGAAGGGGTTTGCAACCCATCAGAAGAACAAAAATATCTACCAACCAGACCCCTCAGAGCTCCCAGGAACTAAACTACCATCCAAAGAATTCAAATAAATGGACCCATAGCTCCAGCTGCATATGTAGCAGAGGATGGCCTTATGGGCATCAGTGGGAAGAGAAGCACTTGGTCCTGCTAAGGCTTGATGCCCTCCAGTGTAGAAGAATGTCAGTTCAAGGAGGAAGGAGGGGGTGGGAGGCACCCTCACAGAAGCAGGGGGAGGGGGGATAGGATTATGAAGGGGAAACTAGGAAAGGGGACAACATTTGAAATGTAAATAAAATACATCCAATTAAAAATAAAGACACTCATTGTTTCATTACACACAATAACTCCAAAGAACAAGAAACATTCTGACCACAGGAAACAACAGGAATCTCCCATAAATAATTTTAAATTAAAATAGACAGATAGAAGTTCAAAACTAGTTAAAGCTAGATAGAAATGACAAAAATTAGAATCACAGCTTCTCTTTTAGCTTTAAAAAGTGCAGATGTGTTGAGGGTTGGTCTTTTACTATATATTGTAATGCTAAATACTGGTCTACAAGGCCTGGTTGCCCCTTAAATGCTCTTTCTGAAAGATGGCACTTTAGCCAGGTGGGTCTGGGCCTGCCACCCTTTCTTTTGTTGTAGGATATAGCAAGAGGAGTCTCCATGATGGCCCTAACCTCCTTCTTAACCCAGCTTCTTTCTTAGCAAATGCTTTGGCTGTAACATTAAGCTTTCTAGGGCTCCTTTTCTCTCTAAACTGCTCACTGTGTATTTTTTCCTGTCCACTTGCTTTCTTTCTTTGTAGACCTGCAAGGATTAATTAATAATAACCATTCTATTGACTCAGCATTATACATTATATAGTACTGAAATATTCTGCATTAATGAAATCAGTTGATTAATTTTTCATTTGCCTCCTGCAGGTTCTCAGAACATGGGCAGAAAGCTGCTGAATACTTTGCAAAATGTAACTGAATGTTCACTAGCCCAGTGGCTAAGACTGTTCCCCTCAGAAATCTCCCTCATCCTCTGCTGCTGGGAAATGCCACTTAGATTTCACGGCCTGTAATTTCACATAAATGGCATCTTTAACTGCACTCTTGTTCAAGTTTGTGGGACAAACCCCACCTGAGTGTAATGCATTATCTTTCTTGTGATGTTGGGTATAAATGCTAAGGTTCTGTTATGAATTTTCTCATGATGACACTACTCAGTCCTTTTCTACTCAAACAGTTCTTGGAATGTCTTTGGTTTTTGTATTGGAATAAATCTAGCTTCATAGATTATATTCAAAAGCATTTTCATCTCTTTGATTTTCAAGAAAATCTTGAATAGAACTGGTGTTCTTTCTTCCTGTTGCTATGCCTGCATCTAGCTGCCACCATCCCAGCCATGTTGCAGTCTTATTCCTCTGGACCTGCACACCAAAAGTCACTTTTGGTCATGGTGTTTTAGCATAAGAACAGAAAGTAACTAATACAGACATTGGTACCAGACTGTGGATACTTGATGAACCTGATCATGGCTTTTGTAAAGGAATGTGGAAGGCTTTAGAACTTTGGAACCAGAAAACTTATTGAATGGTCTAAGTAGAGCATACAGGAACAGGAAGCAGAGAGAATAAACCAGATATGAGCTGAGGCTGCATACTCTCAATGCTAAGCCCCAAGACACAGTTTTTCCCACAGGCCACATTGTTTAAACATCTTCAAATAGTGTCACCAACAAAGAAAAAGACATTCACAAGAGACATTCTCATTCAAACCACCTAGAGCCCTGAGCCGACATAACCCTCCTCCCTTGTGTGGCTTTTATCATGTATTCTGTCTAAGACGCAGGAAAAATAACTAAGGCAGTGTCTCTATTATAAAACCAAACATGTTACATCAACTCAAAGTAAAAGATGGGGTTCTGCTATTGTTTTCAACTGAGGAAACTTACAACTAACAATTAAGAATGGCTTAAACCATCATAGAAACAGATCCTAAACTAATGCTAAATTTCCAATACTCTTCAGATTTGGAAATTGACAAATAGACTCTAATAGCAAGGATAAAAATATAGTCTGATAGAGATGGAGGATATTCCTCAGCTAGCATCACAGCATTTTGATGTAGGAAGCGGTGAGCTCACCTGCCATGCCGGGACAGAGGTTGAGTTGGACAGGACTGTTTTCTGCAGTTCTTCCAGTACAGCATCTGGGAGGGGCTTCTGTGACGCCAGGAGTGAAGTACACTGAACTTGTCTCAACAGTAAGATGATAGCTGGCTGATCAGGGTTACTTTTTAAATTCTAAAAATTAAATTTTAAATAGAAGCATATCAAATGGGCTCTACACTGAGTAAAATGCAATTACACTGTGCTCCATGCTAAGAGATTTTATTCCCTTTAATTTAAACTTTTTTTTTTTTTTTTTTTTGTCTATAGCAAAAACAGGTACGAAAGTTAAATAAACAAAAGGCTACACAGCCTGGCAATACCAATAACGTACATTTAAATAATCCTTCACATAAGTTATAGTGCTGTAGTGTTTGAGTCACTTAGATTAGATTTAATATGCCCAGTTTATTCTCAGCTGTTATACTAAGTTTCTGAATGTAAAACTCATTCAAGAAATGTAAAAAGTAAAGGTTATCACTATTTCAGCGGAACATACCATACTGTATGATTAATGTAACATTAGTATTTATTTATGAAGTATAATGCCATAACTCAGTACATATATTAAGATCATATCAGAATAATTAGAATTTCCATCTCAAGTGTCAGCTCTGTAGGTTGGCAAACTATGGTCAACTCTTCTGTGCTGCAAATCTTCAGAGAATACTTATCTATTTTTTCCTCATTAGACCACAGTCCAACATATATCTAAAGTGTATTTGAGGCCTTTATCCTAGGAGAGACTAAAACTATAAAATGAAAAGGACAGACTCATAAAGCATTCCTCATTCTAGCAGAGAAGACATTACAACTGCTAATTTATGATTAGTCAGTATCCACAATATAATTAATGCACTGTCTTGAATTTAAAGCAGAAAGAATCCTTCACATGAAAGAGAAAATATATTATTCTGCTTTTCAAAGAATTGAAAGGACAAAAGGGATCATGAAAGACCATTTTTATCTCTCTGTAAAATCTGTTTCTCTCTCAAAAAACCATTTCTAAGAGAAAAACATACTTGCTCTGGTATTTATGAGACATAAGCATACAGGAAAAAAGCCGTTTTTAAAACTCTTCCTTTAATAGGTCCATGGAACCTTCAATTGATTAACAGATTGAATAAATATTTATTGAGTCACTTTATGTGGCAGGCAAGATGCTAACAATCTACCCATAAAACCTGCCAACAAAGAGCCACACGGTCCTAGCCATGGTGATAAAAGTAGTTGCAGTCACTGGTCAGCCATCTCCAGTCATTCTACGACTTTAGACCTTGGAAAAGTGAACACATTCTTGAGACCAGTATTCTAAAGGGAGTAACCAGAAAGCAAAGCAATGATACCCTACATAAAATAAATTGTCTGTACACAGTTCAGGTGAGGGCTGGGAAGACAGCACAGTGATTGAGAGAGCACACTGACCTTGTGAGGTCGGGGGTTCAAGTCCCAGCACCCATACAATGCAGTCCATACTGCCTCTAATCCCAGCTCCAGTATATATGAAACCCCTGTGACCTCCTCATACTCTGATATGCATTCACACTCATGAATAAGTAAGTAAATAGACAATAATGTTTCTTGTGGGCAAAGAGACTATGAGGGTTCAGAACCAGTGCAGTAGTAGTGATACATCTCCAGCTGCTGTGAGCTTCTGGGCAAATACTGAACATTCGTAAAATAAATCTTCTCACTCATTAATATGCACATAATCAATTGTTGTGAAGCCCAGAAAAAAATAATGCTAAATGAAAGGACTGACTTGGAGTAAGCAGCCTATGAATGTTGCTTGTTACTACCACCACCCTACACACGTTAAGTACTAAGTTCCAGCATTTTACTTAAGACAAAAAAAAAAAAAAAGAAAGAAAGAAAAAGAAAGAAAGAAAACTAGCATGAATTTCAACGTACAATTTCACAATAGTACCTTTGTGCACAGAGATTCAGCTTCAGGTATTTTTCCTGTGTCAATTAGACCAGTGACAGCTTGCGAAAAAGACCACCTTTCAAGCGACTGGTTATAATTTTGCAAAATTTCTTTGTCCTTAACTGTAAAGCAAAAAAAAAAAAGAGAGAGAGAGAGAGAGAGAGAGATCAATGCTACTTTCTTCTGCTATGTATAATGTGCTCTCAAGGGAAAGAACATTTGCCAACAATTTTCACAAGTACAAGTACACTTTACATACATTTTCCTAGAGACAGGGTCTATATAACCCAGGCTGAACTCACACTCACATATCTGGAATCTCATAATTACCATTACACCCTGTGCCTAGCCACCAGAACACCATAGATTTACTATGAATATTTCTGGTTAACATTTTAAGTGTGTGTGCATATATATGTACACACATATATATATATATATATATATATCCTGTATAAAACAATGAAAATTCACTGAAAAACAATGAGCGATTTCTACAGTGTAACTAAAGCAAGAGCAGCTGCATCCACTCTGAAGAGTTCCAACTCATACACTGGCAGACAAATGTTACAGAGGTAGGACACAGGATCATCATTAGCAAAAGCCACCTCCCACCACAGTGTAGTCACTTCTGTCTTCAGTTCATCCAAACGCCCTCATCCTCTGCTGCTGGGAAATGCCACTTAGATTTCACGGTCTGTAATTTTCCACGAATGGCATCTTTAACAGCACTCATGGTCAAGTTTGTGGGACAAACCCCGCCTGAGCGTAATGCACTATCTTTCTTGTGCTATTGGGTATAAATGCTAAGGTTCTGTTATGAATTTCCTCATGGAGGCTAGAGCTGACACTGCTCAGTCCTTTTCTGTTCTTTGAATGTCTCTGGGTTTTGTAGTGGAATAAAGCTGGCTACATAGGTTATAGTCAAAAACATTTTTCTCTCTTTGATTTTAAGAAAATCTTAAATAGGTATCATTTCTTCCATAAATGTGTGGCAGAATTCATCAGTGGCATCATCTGGTCCTACAAGCTTTCCTCATGAGGTTGCAGTCTTGATATCCTTAGTACACATGTAGCTACTGATTTATTTCTGCTTAGGCAAACTTTTTGTCCTATGGAATTTTATTATTTTTTTCTGAGTTGTCAAATGTCAGGACATGAACTTGATGTTGAAATGTTATTAACATGTTAATAGCTGCAATGACATACTTCCATTCAGAGGCTGGTTTCCTATCTTCTTTTTCGTAGCTCATATAACTGCAAATTTTCTACCTGTACTGCTCCTCTTTAAAAAAAAAAAAAAGTGCATCTTCCCATTCTGTTGATTTTTCTTTGTCTTATCTAACAGATTTCTTTCTATCTTATCTTTGCCATTTCTTTATTCATCTTACTTTGGGTTTAACTTACCTTTTGTATGTAGATCCCTAAGACAGAAGCTCATATTAATTTGAGGGAAGCTGTTCTCCATTCCCAGTGTAACCATTTAACATGAAACATCTTCTCCAAGCTGTGCTTTAGCCATGTCCTACAGTTCTGACACACTGTGCAAACTTCAACACTTAAAAATAATGTTCCTTGGGGCTTGTTATTTGGTCTAGGTTATTAGGAAGTGTGATATTTACTTTCCAAATATTTAAGAATTTCCTAGTTAATAGTCTGTTATTTACTGGTAAAAGATGAAGAACTTAATTAGCCTTCCACTAAAGGACCAGTTCAAGCCCACTGTCGGCAGCCTATTCTGCCAAACTGAGGGTGATGCTCATAGATCAGAGTCCCAGGCTCACCAAGACTGAGACCACCTCCTCACAGGGCCATAAGAATTGGTATGCCACCTTACTACCACACCACCAAGGGCTTACAGCAGCTGCACCGACCACGACAAAGCTATAAAGAAAAAGATTCAAGTGTAAAAGGTACATTTTGTAGAACACAGCAAGCTTCAAGACTAGAGTCAGCAATGCAGAGATGCTAGAAAGCAGTAGGAATGCTAGAATTATTAGAATTAAACACAATGGGCTTATTGACAGGATTGACAGGATTACTGAGAAAACAATTTCTCAACATCAGGTATCTCCACTGAAATCACTCAAACAGTGAAGCAAAGAGAAAAAATACTGAATGCAATAGAAGGGAATTTCCAAGAACCATGAGACAACTACAAAAGACCTAAGTAAACCTAAGTGAACTCCAGAAGAAGCAGAAGGGCACATATTAGAACCATGATGACTGAAATGTCCCCAGATTAACACTGGACACAAGCACTAGCCAGGAAGCATGGAGGACACGGAGAAAGATGAACATCAGACAAAAACAAAACCCCAAACTATACCCATCTATGCTATCTTTAAACCACAGGAAATTAAAATTAAGGCAAAACTCCACCAAAGAGCTGGAGAGTGAAAGAAAGATAAGACCATTTCCAACGACATTTCAGAAATTGTAGAAAAGAGGAATAGACCAAAATATTTAAAGTTTTAACAAAGGAGAGGAGGATTAGAATTCTGCACCCTGAAAACTTATCTTTTAAAAACAAAAACAAAAAAAGTTTTCTTTGATTTCTTTCTTAAAGAGTCTTGAAGCTCCAGATTTTTCACTTGTTTGGGTAAAGTTATTTTATGTTATTTGTGACTATTGTGAAGAGTATTTCCCTAATTTCTTTCTCGCCTGTTTATCCTTTGAGTAGAGGAAGGCTACTGATTTGTTTGAGTTAATTTTATATCCAGCCATTTTGCTGAAGTTGTTTATCAGCTGTAGAAGTTCTCTGGTGGAATTTATGGGGTCACTTAGGTATACTATCATGTCATCTGCAAATAGATATTCTGACTTTTTCCTTTCCAATTTGTATCCCTTTGACATTCTTTTGTTGTCTAATTGCTCTGGCTAGGACTTCAAGTACTATATTGAAGGGGGAGAATGGGCAGCCTTGTCTAATTCCTGATTTTAGTGGGATTGTTTCAAGTTTCTCACATCAAAATATAGTGTGATGTTGGCTACTGGTTTGCTGTATATTGCTTTAACTATGTTTAGGTATGGGCCTTGAATTCCTGATCTTTCCAAGATTTCTAACATGAAGGGTGTTGAATTTTGTCAAATGCTTTTTCAGCATCTAATGGGATGATCATGTGACTTTTTTCTTTGAGTTTGTCTATATAGTGGAGAAATCTCCCATGCTCATGGATTGGTAGGATTATCATAGTAAAAGTGGCCATCCTATCAAAAGCAATCTACAGAGTCAGTGTAATCCCCATCAAAATCCCAACACAATTCTTCAAAGATATGGAAAGAACAATTCTCAAATTCATCTGGAAAATCAAAATACCTAGAATATCAAAAGAAAATTTTTTTAATTTAAAGACTCCTCCTGATTCCCAGAGATGACTTCTATCTGTTCAAGTCCTTCACTTCACTAAAGGGGTGATGGAGCTCCCTCCAGTCCATGATGAGCTAGGCCACCTTCTGGCCAATGCACTGCAGACTTCACAGGTTCCGAACTGAGCCTTCATTCAGCAAATCCAATAATTTTTGGCACCTATGTGCCATTAACTCTGGGCTAATATGTACCTCCCAGTAGTCCTCATCCTTTTCCACAGCTTCTGACTCATGTGATGACTCCAGCTTCTTTCTGTGGCCTTTCTTTGGGAGATGAATCTTGTTTGAGGACTCTGCCTTTTTCTGAATCCTTTGCAGAGACATCATCAGTACAGCCTTTGTCAAAGGCTTTGCCACTGTGCCACTACAAGAGGAAGGAGGCTGGAGAACTGTGGGAGTGTTCTTTTTCTCTTGGATCCAGTGCCTCCTGGGCCAGCACTTTGGCTTCCAGTTTTTTTTGCTTCATCTTAAGCCTCTCAATCTCCAAGTTCTTTTCCTGCACTGTCTTAATGTGTACCATTTGCTCTCGCTTTAGGGGATTCAGTAGAGGTGTCCCTTGGCTCCTCTGGGAACCCAGTAAATGTTCCATACTCAGGAGGTTCTCCAACATGGCTGGATCCATATTGCTTAGCTTCTGTAAGAGGCTTGGTATCTGGGAGGCAGATGCTGTAGCTGTTGTAGACTCAGAGCTCCCAGTAGATTTTTCTTTAGAGCCTTTGGTTTTCTTTGCCTCTGATGGGCCTAGCAGTTCTTTCTGAGACAGCTTAATAGGTACCAAGGCATGAGGCTGTTGACTCTCATTGGTAAAAGGCCAGTTAGTCATCTCCTTGGACCTAGCAGTGAAGTTCAATGCTGACTCTGTATCCAGGTAAAATTTTCCTATTTCAGGAGCAATGTTGGAAATGAAAATGTTATGAGCTGAGCCTCCCAGAGAGTTCTGCAACAAACAAGTGAGCTTGCTGTCCCGGTATGGTATACAAGGCCTCCCTAGTTTAATGTAACCACCACTTTGCCCAATACAAAAAGGGAGGTGTTGATGGCTCCACTCTCTTCAAGCCGAATGCCCTGGTTGCCTGAGCAATCAGTAAGGTAGTTTCCCTTCCCGTTGGTGAAATGGAGCCAAATGTTCATGCTGATCTAATCTGACCAAGAGCACTGCCTGACTATGAGAAGAGAACTGCTTAAGTCGGGTAGCTCCTACAACTCGATTTCTACTGGCTGGAAGGAAGTGCTGCTCAAAGTCAGAACAGCTAGTGATGGGTGTCTGTGTGAGGCCTGGAATCAGGATGTTCCCTTGACAGTCTTCTCAGATCACTGGGTCTTCTGATGCAGGATCCAAGAGGTCTAATATCTTTTCCTGGTAGATCTCTAAATAGGACATAGCAACAGAAATGTCCCACAGCAGGCCGTCAGCAGTCTCTTCCCTTGTTAGTTGCAGGAGGTCCATGAGAGCCTGAGGAATCACTCCAGGCTGTTCTGGGCTGCCTAGCATTGTGTGTGTCTTCTCTGCCTCAGTAGGCCTATAGGCAAGTACACCGGCATTTTGCCCTTCCAGCAAGTGCCTAGGATGGGCTGTACTGAACCTATATAGACGTCTCTCCACAGAAGGCATTGAACTGACATTTTAGACTCCTGATCTTTCCTCCAGTCAGCCACTTCAAGAGAGCAGCTGCATGTGCGTTGCACACAGGGCGGCTCCTTTGCTTCTGTCTCTTCATCCATAAACGGGTGCAATCCAACAGCCACCCTCACTTGAGCTAGAGGTGGACACCCACCAACCCCTCCCTTGCTTAGATAGCTACAAGGCCCTGAGGTGGCCAATGCCATCTCCCATCACTGCAGCCTCATCTTAGCCCTAACATTCATATCCCTTTCTTCTTTGGCCCAGAGAAAACAGTTCTTGACAATAAAAGAACTTCTGGGGAAATCACCATCCCTGACTTCAAGCTATGCTACAGAGCAATAGTGATAACAACTGCATAATATTGATATATAGAGACAGATACATTGATCAATGGAATAGAACTGAAGACCCAGAAATAAACCCACACACCTATGGTTACTTGATCTTTGACAAAGAAGCAAAAAATATACAATGGAAAAAAAGGAAGCACCTTCAATAAATGGTGCTGGTCTAACTGGCAGTTGGTTTGTACAAAAATGAAAATAGATCCATATTTGTCATCCTGAACAAAGCACAAGTTCAAGTGGATAAAGGACTTCAACATAAAACCAAATACACTGAGTCTAATAGAGGATAAAGTGAGAAAGAGCCTTGAGCTCACTGGCACAAGGGGAAATTACCTAAACAGAACTCCAATGGCTCACACTCTAAGATCAAGAATAAATAAATGGGACCTCATGAAACTGGAAGCTTCTGTAAGGCAAAAGAAATAGCCAATAGGACAAATTAGCAACCTACAGAATGGGAAAAAAATCTCCACTAACCCCATTCAATACAGGGCTAATATCCAAATATAATAAAAATAAAAATAAAAAAATAAAAAATAAAATCAAAAATGGGATATAGAACTAAACTAAGGAATCTCAACGGGCCAGGAAGCACCTAAAGAAAAGTTCAAAATCTTTAGTGATCAGGGAAATGCAAATCAAAACAACCCTGAGATTCCACCTTACACCAATCAGAAAGGCTAAGATCAAAAACTCAAATGACAGCAGATGCTGGTGAGGATGTGGAAAAAGAGGAACATTCCTCCATTGCTGGTATGATTGCAAACTGGTACAACTACTCTGGAAATCAATCTGGAGGCTCATCAAAAAATTGGAAATAGATCTGCCCAAAAAACCAGCTATATTGCTCTTGAGTACATACCCAAAACATGCCACACCATGCCACAGAGGCACATGTTCCACTATGTTCATAGCAGCCATATTTGTGATAACAAGAAACTGGAAACATCCCAGATGTCCCACAATGGAAGAATGGATACAGAAAATGTGGTTCATTTACACCATGAAATACTACTCAGCTATTAAGAACAAGAACATTGTGAGTTTTGCAGGCAAATGGATGGAACTAGAATATATCATTCTGAGTGAGGTAACTCAGACCCAAAAGGACATGACATGCACATTATGTACTCACTAGTAAGTGGATATTAGCCAAAAAAATACAGACTACCCAGACACAACCCACAGGACTCAAGAAGGTTAGCAAGTCCAAGGACAGAAGTGAGGATGCCTTAATTCCACTCAGGAGGGAGAGGAAAGCAGTCACAGGGGGCAGAGGGAGGGAGGAACCTAGATGTGAGAGGGGACAGGGAGGGAGGGGAAGAGAGAACAGAATCAGGTAGTGGGAAGCAGGGGGACAACATTGAAGCCTTGAGGGCCAGCAGAAAGGATAGAAACATGCAACCTCAGGAGGTAGGAGGTAGGTGGACTCTCTTGAATGTACCAGAGACCTGGGAGGTGAGAGACTCTCAGGACTCAAAGGGAGGGACCTTGGAGGAAGTGCGCTACAGTGGGGAGGGAGAATTTGTAGAGTCCACCTCCAGTGGAGGGACAGGATACCAAGTGGTGGGATGGGGTTGCCATCCTACAGTCAAAAGTTCTGACCCAGAATTGTTCCTGCCTAAAAGAACTGCAGGGACAAAAATGGAGAAGAGACAGAGGGAAAGGAGGTCCAGTGACTGGCCTAAAGTGGGATCCAGCTCAAGGTTCCAAAGCCTAACACTGTTACTGATGCTGTGGTGTGCTTGCAGACAGCATGGCTGGTCTCTGAAAGCCCAAGAAGCAGCTGAAAGACTCAGATGCAGATAATGAACAGAAGCCAGGGACCCATGGTTGGATTGTGGAAAAGGTAGAAGAAGCTGAGGTAGAGGGTGGCCCCAATGGAAGACTAGCAGTTTCAACTGACCTGGACCTCCAAGATCTCTCAGACGCTGAACCATCAACCAAGTAGCATACACCAGCTGATATGAGGCCCCTGACACATATACAGCAGAGGACTGGCTGGTCTGATCTCAGAAAGAGATGATGCACCTCACCCTCTAGAGACTTTAGGCCCCAGGGAGTGAGGAGGCCTATTGGGATGGGGGTGGATGGGAAAGTGATTAAAGTCATTTATCAAAACTCAAAGTTACATAAAGAGTATCAGAGAGAATTTGTATCCTCATTTGATTTATTGAAATGTAACAGTTAACTCAAAAATGATAGCAACAATGTCCTTCAATCATGTTTAGGACAATGAAATTTGTAGGTAAGTTTTTTATAATCATGAATACTGAAGTTGTATGTGTCCTTGATTTATTCACTGGTAGAATCTGAATTAAAGTATCTATACAAATGCTTTTTACAAGTTACTTGAAACAGGATCGTTGCAGGACTAATTCTGGAATAAGTACTACTACACCAGTGAGAATGGAAGGGGGGGTGTGACCAAAGCCAGGACAGCTCCTGAAAGGCCTCAATCCTGCATCTGGTTTATATTCTCATTTTATCCTCAAAAAACAAGGTGGGTGGGTGGGCAAGCAAGCAAGATTTTACAGAAGCATTCATGGCAGTCAGCAGGTTAAGGCCAACAATTGTTTCCACCACTTCTCCAGGTTATCAGGAACCATAAAAGGACAAGCTAAATACTAGCAGGTGATCTTCCTGAGATGATCTGCTTCAGATTATAATCTATGACAGTTTTGCTCTATAGGCAAGAGCCAAGAGGATTAATGTTAGGAAAGATTCCTGCTCTTAATATATTAAATATTACAGGGTACCAATACTATTGGCTACCCTCTATAAAATGGCAGCAAGGCCCTATTGCTAAAGACACTACTCACTCATATACATTATCGGACATGGAGAAATGAAGCTTTTGTCCAACTAGAATGTTTACCTCCACTGGCTAACACTCATAGTGCTGGGAAGCACTGTTCACACTACCAGAAGAGATAAGTGATCATCAGTCTCACCCAGCTCAACCCTGTGGCCTGCAATAGCAAATGGCCTACAAGATATACTAATGCAACAGTGGCATCAGATGTTATGGGAGTAACCAACCACTTTTTAAAAACTAAATTCAAAGCCCACTCCATGAGATAAAATCCATACCTGATACTGTTAATAAGCCCAAAACTCATAAGTAGATATGTCATGAGTCCTAGGGGTAGGGATACTACTATTAATTCACAGGAGTCATCTAGAAGCTAAAAACTAGCAGGGGATCTTTTTAAGATAGTTCTGCCATGGACTGTCAATCTATGACAAATTTGCTTCTTTAGGCAAATCCAAAAAGATTACATCTGAGGAAAGATTCCTGCTATTAATATGCTTTTCCTATTGTTAAATATATAACAATACTAGGTATTGACCCACCCTTTTGAGCAGATTTCTATAGACCCATGAAGGTGTACGATCTTATAGTGATGCTATCTAGACATACAGATGATGATACAGAATTCCTTTTTTTATATATAATTCCTAATTTGATTCAAATAACTTTAGGAAGAAAGTTCTTAGAGATGGTCTTAGTTGTTAGAAAGATATAATAAAGTTAGAATCAAGAATAGAATATGTCCACTCGTCAGAAGCTTTCATAATTACACTAAAAAAAGAAGTAGACTTGGAACAACTTTGTGTTCAAGAAAAAGCATTTAGGTCCAAGTATAAAGTCGCAGGTGTATACTATGATAAGGCAAGGCCATGAGAAAACTGCTGCTTGGAACTTATAATGATCATATTATGATAAAACACTGCTTGGAACTTAGTATCAACATCCTTCTGTAACTCCCATTCTATGTAACATTTTAACTCTGAGGTAATTTTCTAAGAACTTTCCTGTCTAAGAAGATATAAAAAGGCCAGAGAAAAGAAATAAAGTTGTTCTTTAAATGGTTTGGCTTGAAGAGTTCTGCCAAATGTGTATGTCTGTTTGTCTATATGTATGAATGTAGGTATATACATACACATGTATGCATGTAAGCATGCATGAATACTTGTGGAGTTGATTGTGACAAATGGTCAGGCCTGGCCAGAGTAGGCATATAAATTTTTTAATGTATATGTGTCTGTGCATATTTTCCTGTATACAGCATTTTAATTCTTTTCCTTTCCTTCCTCTCTGGTTCACAAAGAGTTAACCCACTTAGCCAGAGAGGCTTAGGGTTGACTCACTAAAGAAAGGAGCACTTGCAATAAATCCTTTTATTTAATTCCTGCTGTTTTACTTTGAGGTGCTAAATGCCAGAGACTACAGTTTATGGCCTTAGAGGAACTCAGGCAGGACAGCTACCACTGCAAAGTAACTTAGACTTAAGACAGGTAAATGTTTTATTATAGAAAAGGCAACCCTAAATATCTCACAAGACTAAATGTTTCACTGTCAAGACTGACCCTGGTTACCTTCAAGAGAGAACCAGAAAGAACAGCCTGGGCTGCCCCTGGAAATTAATATACTATACTAATAACATAATATACTACTGCTGCTCCTACTTCTACTAGTAGTGTTATTCTGCTAAATGAACAATTCAACCAAGTGACTCCTAATGACTTATCATTGTATCCACAGATAAGAGTGCACCATTCTCACCTGAGAAGCTTCTTCTTGCACTAGACAGCACTTAAAAAGAGACCCACAACTAGACAATGTATAGATAGTAAGAGACCTTGGAGAACTCAGCTCTTAATGAGATGTCCTCATCAAACCTCAAGGAGTAGAGATAATTGCAGAAGGGGACACAAGAAGATTCTAAGAGCTAGAGGCAGTAGATGGATGGCATCAAGGGAAAGTGCCTTCCCAACAAGAAAGAGTTAATGCAAACATGAGTTTGCAGTGGCTATAACAGCATGCACAGGGCCTACACAAATTCAAGACAGACTAAAATCACAGGGCAGATAAGGGGAAATAGGCGCAAAGTCTTATCCCTAACCAAAAAGCTATCTGCAGCTGATACCTGCGAGAACCGTTTTCTCTAGTGGAAAGACACAGGCGATATCCACCACCCTCCAGGGGAGGCCTCAAGCTCAGGTACAGCTGACCAAACAAAATGGACTCCATGGTTTCTTGTTTTGTTTTTCTTTTTTGTTGTTGTTCTTTGGTGGTTTTGTCCTTCTTTCTTTTTATTTTATTTTCTTGATTTTTCTTTGTTTGTTTGCTTGTTTTGTTTTTTGAGAGAGAAAGAACATGACGTTGGGTAGGGAGGGAGGGAGAATTTAGAAGCACTTAAGTGAGGAAAAAGAATATCAAAATATATTGTATGCAACTAAAAAATTCTAAATGCAAATCCATAAAAATGAAACTTACGTGAAGCAGAAACAGCAGACTGCAATGCCAAGTATAAATCTACCCTCTTTGGCTGAGTGTTACTGACCAAAGCCAGTTTATTATCTGCATGGCAGGCTGCCATCAGGACAGCCCAGACAGCAGGGTCATCTAGACAAGGAAGAGAGTTAGTTAAAAGCCTTGTTCATATCATGCTGCTGCAAAACTATCCTAAATGAAATTTATGTCTTTCCCAAAAGTGTTAATTATATTTTTTAAAAAGTTTCATGACCTTAAAAGAAAGCCAACTTGCTTTCCAAAAACAAACTGGATATTTAACGTTTAAGATTTTTGAGTTTCCTGAACATCTCATACAGGAACTAGCTGAATAAGTTCCTTCTGTCCCTCAGCTGGTTGGCTCAGCCCCTGAAGTATGCTATTATGGGGAGTGCAATTACATACACTCATAGACATGGAGGACAGTTTCGAGGAGACACTCATCTTTACTACTCTGTTCCTGTTTGAAACGCTTGGTTTAACGATAAACAAGTGAACACACTTTGGTTTTGGTCTTGGGTTTTGGTTCTTAAGAAAAGTGAAACTCAGAGAAAAAACTCAACACTGCACCTAAGTTCTACCAGGAAGGCATGAAAGAATCTCATGGTGCCGAGTGGATGCTGCATGTATGATTGCGTGTACCTGGGAAGAGCAACTGTGTAATGCTGCATTTCATAGTTAAGACCTTCTGACCCTCTAACATTTCCAGTAATAACTATGGAAACACACCAGGGTGGTATACTTGATTTCTCTTTACCTGTATGGTCAACAGCATGAGTATGGCATATCCTGCTAGAATTAACAAAAGCTCACTAAGGTGAGGCCCTACCTGTCAGTCTCATTAACTTGGTAGGATTTAATCATCATGGAGACAATCTTCTGGGTGGGTCTATGAAGATGCTTCCTGACATATCTACTTGAGAAAATATCTACCCTGAATTCGGCAGAACCATTGTGTGGGTTCCAGTCCAACAGAAAGAGAGCGAGAGATGAGTGGTAACTCATCTTTCTCTACTTCCTGACTGAAATGGAGCATGCTGTGTGGCTTCTCCCCGCCACTGTGCCTTCCCCATGCCTTAACATACCCCAACCTTCCAGAGTTAACCACATACAAAAATATTATAGTAAGTAATTTAGTAGGTATAGATAAACTGTACTAGACCAGACTGGTAGAAATTGAAATAAAAAACAGCCTGAAAATGTCATTCATATTTTCCATAACAGATAATCAAGTATCTCTATGAAAACATTACCATCAGTTTATTTAAACAATTGATAAATTATAATTAACAAGAGTCACATTCAGATAATCAAGTAATATGCAAAACTTTAAAATACATTCTTATAATTCTCTACCATGAAAATACAAGCTTTCTTCTTTTAACCCACAAGTGTAAAGCTAATGACAGCCAGAGTATAAAATGGTAATATGTTCACCTGGAGAAAGGAAGGCTGCCTTCTGAATGGTCTTTAGAGCAGCGTTGCTTTCATCTTCTGCCGGACTGCTTCCCTGGGCCAACTGGTTCACAGCAGTATACAGTAATGCCTTCTATGTAAGAAGAAAAGGAGTTGCATTTATCAATTCGCTTCACAGATTCCTCTTTTCAAAAGTAAAAGGCCTATATTTAGCATGATATAAACCCTAAAGCAATGAGGAGCATTTTCTGACTCATTAATACTATTTAACAAGTTAAATGTTTCCTTTGTATGAAAGTAAAAACTAACCTTTCCTTGATTCGAATCCAAAGTGTGAGCCACTTGGCCAGCTACAGCACCACCCTACAACAAAGCATAGTATTTAGACAAATGCCAAGCTTTTCATGAAACAGTAAGACTAATTAAAGTCTTCCCTGCAAATCATTTGAGAAGATCAGTTTTTAGCAAATTTACACTTGCAAACTCTGTAAATATCAATATAATAGTAGAGCTTTAAGAAAGAAAATCTGTCTACTTTGATCATTTCACTTTTAAAAGTAAGATGATTTTGTAGGGGCACTAAGTAAATGAATGTGCTTAAGATGTACCATCTTTCAGAAACATGCTAAAAGAAAGAATGGCAGAGAGGGAGATGAAGGGTAGTGAATACAAGCCAGCACAGCTTACTCCTGGGAAAAACCTAGCTGTAAATCAACGGAAGAACTGATAATAAAAACGTGATAAATGCATAGATAAAGAAATGGATAGGTAGATGGATGGATGAATGGATAGATGGATGGATAAACAGATGGACAGACAGATGTAATGGACTACTGCTTAGCTCAGGTAGATGGATGGATGAATGGATAGATGGATGGATAAACAGATGGACAGTCAGATGTAATGGACTACTGCTTAGCTCTCAAGAACAATGGAATCACAAATTTCAAAGGAAAATTAATGAACTTAGAATGTCATTCTATCTCAGAAAGAAAGAAAATACATGTTCTCCAGTGTATGTGCGTCTTAGCCTGCAATGTACACACGTGTATGTAAACAAATGTACATGTGTGTATAGACCATCTAGAAGGGGGAAGCTGGATGCTATCAGATGTGAGACAGGTCAGAATACAGGGCAAGGACCTGTGAGTCAGGAAGAAGAGCAAAAAGATGACTTTTATCATTTTTACTGTCATTGAATTTTCACGTTTTTGTGGTGGATGAGTGCACAAAGACGTAATCAAAATGAAGGAGTGTGTGCTGGCTGGTTTTACGTCAGCTTGACACAAGCAAGAGTCATCTGGGAGGAGGGAGCCTCCAGTGAGAAATGCCAGTGTAAGATCAGGCCATAGGCAATCCCACAGGACAGTTTCTTAATTAGTGATTGTTGGGGGAGGTCCCATCCTTGGCTAGTGATCCTGGGTTGTATAAGAGAGCAGACTAATCAAACCACAAGGAACAAGGCAATGAGAGCATCCCTCCATGACCTCTGCATCAGCTCCTGCCTCCAGGTTCCTGTACTGCTTAAATTTCTGTTCTGACTTCCTTTTCAAAAACAAAGAAAAAAAACAGGATTCTTCAAACCTTCAATTACTAAAAGAAAAAATCCAAAAATTTCAAATTCAATTGTTGAATACTTTACCTTAAAAAAAATGAATTGTAAGAATGCTTTTGCCAGACATGGTGGTTCATTCCTATAATCTTAACGCTCAGAATGCTGAGGCCAGGACAGCCATGAGTTCAAGGCCAGTTTAGGATGCATAGTGAGTCCCAAGCTAGCTTGAGCTGTATGAGACTCTGCCTCAAACAGAGCTGCAGCAATGCAATGGTTTCATCACATCAATTTTACACCTTAGATTTTATATCACACGTGCACTAGGCTTCTCATACAGAATGCTGAAATAAAGCTTTAGAGGTATGTGAATATAAAACAAAGGTGGATTAAGAAAAAGGCAGTATAGCAGAGTGTGAAAATTCCAGAGTTAGTGGATTGAAAACCAACAACAACCAGGATTTTGTACAAGTTACTTAACCTCAAGGCTTCGAGCTTCCTTCTGTCAAAAGTAAATAGTCATTACTGAACTTGGTTCTACTGTTTAACAAACACACCCAAGTGTACCACAGTAACCCTCTCTGGATGTGCAACTTACTCACAATGTCCAATGCCTCCTATCAAATAGCTAAGCGCCTACTACCCAAATGGCCTGTGAACCAGAAGCATCGCCTGGGAGGCCATTAGAAACACAGACTCTCAGTGCTGCCTCAGCCTTGCCAAATTACAACTGATTTAATACTACTAAGTGATGCCAACACACATCTGAGAAGTACTGGGATGAACATATTCCTAAAAGTACTGCATAACTGTAACACTGAGCCCCAAGTACATACGTGGCTATAACATGTCTCACAGAAACAAGGACACTCTTTCATATGAAGCTTTTTTAATCCTGAGGTTCAAATTATGTCTGTAAATAATGCTCCAGAAGATACCATCGGTGAAAGACATAAAGCCACCTTGAGTGAAGATCAGAAGAACAACGGACAATAGAAACACAAAGACCCTAAGTACCAAAATTATTACTCAATAAGTTTTCAAATCAAGTTAGGTGTCGCTACTGTTTGCCAAACACTTAAATGAAAAAAGAAAATATTAATAGCAGAAACTAATAAACTATAGATACCTTAAAATTATCACTAAAACACAGTATATAATTACTTACAAAATGCCAGTGATTTCATGCTGATATTGAAACTTTTGGATATTAGCAATGTTCGTGTTATTATCTTACCTTTATACAGTTTTTAAATAAAACCATCTTTTGGAATTTAAAAATACAGTCCCTAATGCTTATTTGTTATGCATGTTACTTATTCATATAGGCATTGAGATAATCTGTGTAATTTTCAGAACATTAGTGCCCTCCTACTTTGTAGTGTTCATAACAGTCAGAATAGTTTGTAAATACACAGAGGATGCGCAGTCTAGTATTTGTGCAAATCATTATTGATTAAATGATGATGTTTCCTTCATTGTATGTATAATATTTCTAAGAAAAATGCTGTGTTTAAAAATGTATTTAAGATGGGTGTGTGGTTAATGCTGTTAATTCCAGCACTCAAAAAAGAAAGGAAGGCAGATTCTGTAAGTCTGAATTCAGCCTAGTCATCATAGGAAATTCCAGGTCAGCAGCCAGAGTTACACATTAAAGCGCTCTTTCCCTCCCCCTCTTGTGTGTGTGTGTGCTCGCATGCGTGTGGGGGATCTCTCTCTGTGCATATATATGTAAGTATATATACATGTGTAACAATATACATATGCATATATATATTTAATGCACCACTAGTTACTTGTCAGAATTCTAGGCATTACTCACCTTTGCATTCCGCTGGGTGTACTGAGCAACAATTCGAGATAGCAAAGACCAAAGAGCAGGGTCAGCAGGGTTACTAGAGGGAACACAAAAATGCTCACCTTAAAGATGACAGTTACTTTAACCAAAAAACACACCAAATATTTTAAGAATAAAGCGTTTTAGAAACCTAAGCAAGTTCTTATTAATTGCCTACCTTTAACTGAAAAAACCTTAAACTTTAGAAAACAAACTATATTGTTTTCTATACACTAAGAGTACTTATGTTCTTAAAACATGAATGAAAACAGTATCACGGCGACAAAATTATGAAACAAATAAAAACAGCTAAGGAAACATAGAATGTGTGTTCAGAAGAACCACAAAGAACCTTAAAGGCACAGGATGAACTGTAACTCCTACATTACACAGGAGAAGGATGGAACACTAAGAGAAACAGTTCATAAAGAATACACTTCACATTAAGTTTTTCAGTCCAGCCAGAGAGCTGGTTCAGTGAGTGTGTTTGGGCGCTTAACCTGACCTGTGATTGGGCTCTCAACCTTCCTAATGCTGCAACCCTGCCATACAATTCCTCATGATGCAGTGACCCCCCCAATAATAAAATTATTTTGTTGCTACTTCATAACTGTAAATTTGGTGTTGCTATGAGTCTTAATGTAAATATTTCTAAAGACAGAGGTCTTTCAAATTGGTTGAGAACCAAAAACTGAAAACCTCTGATGCATGGAAAAACCCTAACCATATGGAAACCATATGGGTTAACCATATGAGCCAGGAGAGAAGTGAGTCCTGCAAATTGTCCTCCCATGCTCATAAGTACATGCTACTTCTGTTACCCACTCACCCCTCAAAAATAAACCCAATCAGCAAAAGTTGTTCATATGAAGGAACTAAGAAAGAAAAAGAAATTAAAGCTACAACATATGAAAATAAAAATAATTCCTATTAAATGTCATTTTGGCTTTTGTTTTTGTTGTTTGTTTGCTTTGGTGTGGTGAGTCAAGGTCTCTCTGAATAGCCTTGGCTGTCATAGAACTCTCTCTGTAGACTAGGCTGTCCTCAAACTCACAGAGGCCAGCCTAGTCTGCCTACAGATAGATATGTGTTGATATAGATCAGTTAATGAACTGACAATATTACAAACTAAGGAATTACCGTTTTATATCAAAATAAGTAGTGTTTCTCACCACCCCCAAAAAGAGAAAAGCTCATCAACTGACAAAAATAACAAGCAGTCTGATTTCCAAAACGAGATGCATATTTCCCTCTATCACAATAAATCCTAAAAGCTGAGCACAATCACATCTAATAAACCATTCCCCAAATGCAGACTCACCTGTGCACAGCCTTCGCCACCTGTCTCTGCACTGCCACACTGCGGCCCTGCAGTGCAGAGACTGCTGCGGTAAGAAGGCACCTGTGGTAATGATTCTGGTGTTTCACGTGCTTCAGTAACTCATTCAGTGCTGCTTTTGAGAGTGTGGCATCCTGCATTGCCAGCCCTAGAGCACACAGTGCTTGGAGACTCTCTGCAGTTGGTTCCTTTAAAATAGAGCTAGAAAGAAATATTTAGTTGTCTGTTAGCCATGAAAGAGGTAGCCTAATATCTATCAAGAGGTAGGACTGAATACAAAAAAGCTATTTTCTTAAACACTCATTAAAATAAGTCAATGCTGTGCTTAATATAAGAAGAATTATATTTACATTTAAATATAGTAATTATCTGACTGGAACAAAATAACAAAGGTCTTTCACAGCATAAATTGACAAATCTCATTTCAAGTCATTATATCTTTGTTTTAGAAACATAAATTGCCCTCTTTGGATCTCAGTATTAGATAAATAATGAGAACAATCTTAGTAAAAGTTTTAGTTTTAGTAAAATCTATTTAATTAAAGGAAGATCAGAAGATGCAGATTAGAGCCACCAGCACTCTGTCTGAGTCCTCAGATTGAACTAAGAAGGGGCAGACACTTTGTGGCAGGACAAAATGTCAGGGAGCACTGCAGTCCCGCAGCAGTGCCAGGGGTCACAGACACGAGCAACTCCGGGTTTTAGCACACCACGGGTCTGGTGGGTGGCAGGTAGCAGGAGGCTCTCCCTGGCAGGGAGCTACAGCTGAGAGACAGAGGACGTTCCCTGATCTCCTCAGCATAGAACCTGACCTTGCGTCCTTCTAGTTAAGAAGAAAAAGGACCCAGGGCCCACTAGGGCTGGCACTAAAGAATGGCTTCTCAGCCCTTCTAAGCACAGTCACACAGAGTTGGAACTGGAAGCCATTTTCCGAAGGTTTTATCAATTTCCCTCACTGCTCAGAAGGTCAGAAACCTCTCCATTTTTGTATATACAGGTTCCCATCATGGTACATCAGGCAGTCAAGGATAGTGCAGGCCAGGGAAAAGATTTCCACTGTAACAGACAGTCCTCCCTTGGGGACTAAGTGTGGCCAATTGTTCTTGACACTAAATAAGCAATATTGAACAGATACAAGGCTTTGAATAAAGCCATGATATTTAATTCCACCCGTCAATTTAGAACAAGACATGTCCAATTCCTTCCATGTACTTGAAAGTTCCTAAAACATTTAAAACTTATTTACATTGTTCAAATCTTATCTCAAAGACTTTAAGGCTCTGATAGGTAAACGTTAAAGCCAGCTATACATACGTACCATTTGAAGAGTAATGACTTGGCTGCATCCATTTTTCCTTGTTTATATTCTGTTATTGCCATAGCTGTCAGAATGTGAGCTTTGTCTTGCTCTGACTTACAAACAGCCAAGGCTCTCTCATAGGCTGTTACAGAGAAAAGGACAAGAAGCAAAACATCAAAGCAATTCTAACCAACAAAATACAGCATTTCCCCTTCCCAATCCCACTTTTCAAAACAGATCTAACAAAAATTCCTTCTTCTTTGTTCTCTTGTTTTCAAGCAAACAGAATAAAATCTACTGTGGTTTAGCTATTCCAACATAACTCTGAGGACACCTATGTATTTGTTAGGTGACAATCCCCACCTTCTGCCTGCAGAATATACTTTGAGGTCTTAGTCAACTTAGGTAGAAAAAGAGACTTGGAAACACAAAAGTCTGATCACAATCTAGTACAGATTATTACCTTTACCAACCAAATAATATTTAAAGCACACTGTATACACAGTGGCAGAGCCCATGTATATCAGGATTTCCTCACTTAAAATGTTTGGAGAAATAAAAATATACTACTAACAAACGCTGAAGCTTTTGCTTATCAAAAAGTTTCATTTAAGCAGTGTAGAACATAAAGACCCGTGCCCCAGTCTCCTCAAACTGTTCAATGGATACGCAGTTTAAATTGTTCATTAGGATACTCATCATCATCCTACACTAATGAGATGACATGAACAATGCTTTTTATGGCTCCTAACTCCTAGTCAGATTTTAGTAAACACGGCAACCCTAGGGCTGGAGATATGGCTTAGCAGTTAAGAGCATTGGCTGTTCTTCCAGATGATCAAGGTTCAATTCCCAGCACCACACAGTAGCTTAAAATTGTCTATACCTCCAGTTGCTCTCTTCTGGCCTCCAAGAACATTAAGCACACATTGTAAACTAATATACATCAATCTATACAAATAATTTTTTTTAATTTTAGCTAATTAAAATCCTGCAACCCTGAGGGCTGGAGAGATGGCTTGGCAGTTATGAGCACTGGCTGCTCTTCCAGAGGTCCTGAGTTCAATTCCCAGCAACCACATGGTGGCTCACAACCATCTGTAATAGGGATCTGACGCCCTCTCCTGGTCTATCTGAAGACAGTGACAGTGTACTCACATACATGAAATAAATAAATCTTTAAAAAAAAAAAAATCCCACAACCCTCCCACAATCACAGTATTGTATGTTTCTGCAAAAGCTTCAAGTAACCTGATTACTTGCCTGTGCTGCTCTCCTTATACAGACCCTTCATGAACAAGGCCAGCGCAAACCCTAGGATGTCCTCTAGCTCAGCAAGGGGCGTTGACTTAAAGGCCTGGATAGCTTTGTCGTAGTCACCAATGGAGCTAGGAAGGAAGCACAGCATACTTTTAAGATAAGGATGTTAATTTTGGCTTTACAGTAATATACAGACTTATTCACTCAACTATATTCAGTTGCTTATCTAATGTCCTTTTTTATAATAATTTGGCAAATAAAATATATTAGTTGAAAAGAATTAGAGTAGAAGGCACTCATAGGTAGAGTGGATTTAAATGCATATTTTTTCCTCTTAAATTATATGTGAAAATGAATGGCTCTACAAAATTCAAGTTACTCTGTCAAATGCTTTGTTTTTTAACAAACATTATTACTTAAATCCCATTATAAGAACAATTTCAGGTTTGCTTTTATTTTTAAAAAATTTAATTTTTAAGCTTATTATGCTAGTTAAATATTATCCTAAGAGTATGAAACTAGATTCAAGTTATAAATATTTAGTCAAGAATAAAAACCTAGCCTTCCTGTAAACTATTTACCCATATATTCATTCTCTGGATGGCATATTGACTGACACAATAAAATTCTGAGAAAATTTCATTGTTCTTTCAATACATAGTCAGAAAAAGCATGTATTAGGGATAATGGTGAAATGGCTGGCTGCTTGTCTTCCATGAAGTCACATGAGGTCACCTGCCATCACTTAAGGACATCTTTCATTTATGTATTTGTGTCTGTCTCTGTGAGTCTGTGTCACACGCATGTGGGTACCAGTGGAGCTGGAAGAGGGCTGGTTGTGAGCTGCCTCACACAGGTGCTGGAAAGCAAACTCAGAACCTCTGGAGGAACAGCGAGCACTCGAACTGCTCAGCCAACTCTCCTGCCCACATGTGATCTATATTAATATTTCTGAGACTCCTCTGGTATTTGTCACCATAATCTAAAACTTTCTTATAAATGTTATAGTATTTTCATAAAAGTATATTAATCTTTGAAGCGATAAATAAAAGTTAAAAATCGAAGCAACCTTTGCTTTGAATATTCATTTTATAAAGAGAAATATATAAAATTAAGCTCGAATTTTAAAAGAGAACTATCCTTCGATATAGTTAGATTATCTGTTAATATGTACACATATATTTCTTTAAAGGAACGTTTTCAGAAATGTGTAGGGAGAAAAGAGTAAGAAAAAAGGAGAAAGGGGACATCAGTGTTATGGCTTTATCTTTGAAATGGAAACTTGAAGCAAACTGACAGAATATTAACGTGTTACACACAAGTGGTAGCTATTCATCAACTTAAGTACTATAGCTTATTGTGTAAATAAGCCTCTGTGTTCAAGAGGTTTCAAAATAAAACCAAAAGGGGGCTGGATACATGTTCAGTGGTTAAAGCACACTTCACAGAAGTCCAATGTCAGTACCTAGCACCCACACTGGGTGGCTCAGGACCATTTGTTAACTCAGGGTCCAAGAGCTCCAAACCCTTTCTGGCACCTCTGGGCACCAAACACACATTTCACATACATACATACAGATACTCACATATGCACATACAATAATAATAAATAAATCTTTTGAAAAGAAAATAGATGGCCAATTTTCTATAGAAGGTAAAATTTTCTTTCAAGATATTTAGTCTATATGAAATATCAAAGTGGGAATAAGCGAAGATTGAGGGAGGAAGAAATTCTGGAGTCAAACTGGAAGCTGATGTACATGTTTCTCTCGGCGCATCTCTAGCTTGATGAGGTTGTTATTACTATTTCTAAGGGTTTCTATGGGTCTATTTATGTCATATAGATGGCAGTTTATATCTTTGTCCATTGGTTGTAAGCTTATTGTGTAGAGGGTTTGTGAATTGAGAATTTAATATATAATCCTGCTGATAAGTTAAAAAAATATATCAAGCCTAACGTACTGACTGGTTTTGTATCAATTTGACACAAGCTGGAGTTATCACAAAGAAAGAAGCCTCAGTTGAGGAAATGCCTCTATGAGATCCAGCTGTAAGGCATCTTCTCAACTAGTGATCAAGGGGCCAGGGCCCAGCCCATTGTGAGTGGTGCCACCCCTAGCCTGGTAGACCTGGGTTCTATAAGAAAGCAAGCTGAGCAAGCCAGGGGAAGCAAACCAGTAAGTGATATCCCTCCATGGCCTCTGCATCAGCTCCTGCTTCCTGACCTGCTTGAGTTCCAGTCCTGACTTCCTTTGGTAATGAACAGCAATGTGGAAGTGTAAGCTGAATAAACCCTTTCCTCCCCAACTTGCTTCTTGGTCATGATGTTTTGTGCAGGAATAGAAACCCTAAGACACCTAAGAAGATGAAATGCTAGTTTCTTATTCTAGGTATCCTCTGCTTCAACAAAACCTTGAAATTAACAGTTAATTCTACCAACTAATAAAATATAGTTTAAAAACCTTAATAGGCAACCAGCAAAATTACCCACGAGTGGACTTGCTTAAGTTACTGTGGGGACAGGAGAACCTGACTACCTCATGCCTTCATGTGCAAGTCCTTAGGAGATGTAAAGACTGAGCCGAAAGCACCAAGCTGCAATTTAATGTACTTCAAACTAGACCATTCAAATTTAGGGCAACTCTACATCTAAGAAATCACCCAGGAGTCACAAACCCTCTCCCTAGCCATCCATCCTCTAGCTAGGGGGTCTAGCCTTGACCTAGCTGTCTTCCTGTCCTTCTCAGTCGGAAGATTTAGAGAATCTAAGGGAAGCCTAACTCCATTGTCCTGAACATTTTCGTATTATATCCAAGGAGCCCCTAGGCTTATAATATTTACTCCAAACTTAAATATATAACCAATCTGAATAAACCCAATTCCCAACTAGTTCAGTAGGCTTCTGTTAGAGAATTGGTCCCCCATTCAGTCCATAAACATGGGCACCAACAGTCACTCTTCACAAGACACAGTCAGGCAAGATTTTAAGAGTACAGAAAGTTTAACAGATTCTGGCACTTGGAATCAGGTATCCCAGTGCTCTGGATACTCCTCACATCTGTAGGGACGAGATTGTCCCTGATACATAGATTCATAGAATTAATGGGAAAAACAGCCTTACCATAACAGTCTGCCCCAGTTTCTTACTGTAATATTGTAAGTATGTTGGTCTTCAGCAGAATCTAACAGTACAGTTGCCCTGGGGGGGGGGGGGAGAGAACAAGGTATTTTCAATTCCATATGTGCAACATTTTGTTTTACACATTCCTCCTGAGCTATATCCACAAATTTATATTCATTTGTTCCAATCCTACTAATTCTTTAATGCTATAAATGAGTGCTTATTCATATTTCAGTAAGTTGATACAGAGGCACTTAAATATGTTTAAATTTTAGGTTGTCAGTAAAAAATAATCTACTTATTCTTTTTTCACAAGACATTTATTATTGCATATGAGGTATAAATATTCTAAATTTGTAATCCAAACATAAGCAATGACTATATACATGTTATATTTTGACACACTGATATTTACAGAAGACACTATTGAAAATATTATGTAGGAAGGCAGAAAAAAATGAATGCTTTCATGTGCTCTGAGAGGCTGCCCACACAGAAATACTAAAAGACAATGAGTTAAGAGAAAAGATGAGAGGTCCTGCTGGGCTTAGAATACATTTATCAAGAGCTAAAGCCAATATTTTCTTCTCCCACTGTGTTCTCTGTAGGCAAGGGGGAAATGTCCTAAAAGCTAACCTTATTATTATTGTTTTTATTTTTAATGATTTCTTTCCTTCTCTTTAAAGAGGATCTGCCAGGAGAAATATTAAAAAAGGGTTATTTTTCTTTTTAATCTACTTGATGTTACATGAAAAACAATTTGCTCAAGAAACATAAAATGCTAAAAAAGTTAAAACTATACTTCTGGTTGAATTTATGTACTATTTTTGCTTCAAGTCTCAAATATCACAACATATAATAGTTGCTGTGCTCAATCAAAAAGGAGTGGCACATATCCACGTGACTGAAGTGTGGTGATGTCAGAGCCACCAATGTCTACAATAATAAGAATACAGTAAAACAAAGGCGCAAACACTGTTAAGCTGTCTAGCTTTGTGTGTTAACTGTTATACTCTGTATTTTATTTACTGTAAGTTTACTGACAGTGGAAGAAGAAAATTATGGGGTTTTGTTTTGGTTTGGTTTTTTTAGTAAACCTTCCATCAACTGAAAGAATAACTTCATTGTATAGCCTCCAGTAGCATCTAGTGATTATTCCTTTGAACAACATGAGAATCCACCACAGGATGCAGTTAAGTATTTGGGATTCCTCATTACACATGACCAGATATCTTCTGAATATTTACTTACATCTGAAACAATGACGTGCCTTAAAGCTAGACAATCAGCTCTTTTAGTAGTTACTCATGAGACTTAACCTTATAGAAAGATAGTTTGTTTCATTTCCTACCTATCTCCGGGATAGTCATTACACTCTAGTACATGGGTTTTGTTTGTAAAGTATAGCAGACTACTTCTGTTTGGGAGAACTTGCTGCCACTGATCTAAAAATACATCTTCCCGTTTCTCTGACCCTAGAGCCTGTTCTAATTCTTCCTTAGCAACCTTTAGTAACCAGATATCATCAGCTTATTGATTGTTTCCCATTGAGGAGTTTTAGGAGAACAGGGCCTCTGTTTATTTTAATTCCTTGATAAATTTTTTGTGCCAAGTACACTTCTTGGCACAGTGTATCCAACATTCATTTACAGAAATAAAGGTGTGATACATAATAAGGTAAGTCAAGCAAATATTCACGTTATTTCCTGTCTGACTATAGGGGATAGATATTTTAAAACAGAATCCATAAGGATTTGTTAGTGCCCTGATCTGTGACCCACCCCCTAGCTAATGGAGCCCAAAATACAGCTGAGAACTTGTACCACATCACCTTCCACAGGGAATACAATGAGGTCCAGGAAAGGAGACGAAAGTCTCAATAGTTCTTCTGTCACAGGCTAAGCAGTTAAGGGCACAAACAAGATGGTAAAGGTATCCCCACAGCACAGCCTACCTTTGGTACGCCTCGGCCGCTTCCCTTTTCAACTGTAGATGCTCGTTTAAATAACCCAACATTGTGAATGCTGGAGAGTAATTCTGAATTCTTTCTGGAAATTCAGAAATATCTTTAGTTTGTATGTTCATGCTGACTATATTCACAAAAATAACAAATTCTTTTTGTTTCAGTATCTCAAAAGAGAAGATTACCTACTGAGATTGATAAATTAATAATCATCTAATATATCTTGAATACAACACTGATCTTTGATAATTCTTCTAAGTCACTGAATGATATTGAAGAGCTATGTGAGGTTTCAGTTAAATTTATAGTTTAGACATGTGTTTCTTAAGTCCTTGGAACACACAGCTCCAACTGAGATGTCTCCATCAAATCCCTCCCCTAAGAGCTCCCAGCAGAAGAGAAGGCAGAAAGAGTGCAAGGGTCAGAAGGAATGGAAGACACCACAAGGCCCTCTGAATCAACTAAGCCTGGTTCAAATGAACTCACAGAGGATGAAGTAGCAGGCACAGGGTCTAAGGTAGCTCACGCACACACGCACGTACCAGCATTAGCTCAGTGCCTGCTCTTGGGGCTCTTTTCCTTCTGTTAGGTTGGTTTGTCCAGCCTCAATGAGATAGTTTTTATTTTATCTTAATATATTTTATCTTGACATGTTCGGTTAAAATAACAAAAACATGTTTATCTCAAAGTAAAATTATTTGAAATTATACCCCATTAAAACTAGTTCTGACATTATAATCAGGATTTTTACAATATTTTATTAGTTCTTATAAAATTTCATACTTTATTTTTGGATAACCAATTAAAACCTCTTATGATTTGATTTACCAATTATTTTCTCTTGGTGGTTCTATTCCAAACTATGGTGTAAAAAAATAATTCAGTACTTCACACCAGGAACAGAGAAATGGATCTGGGTACTTTCAACATAGCATTTTCCAATTTTAATGCTGAAGGCTCATTTCATCAGACAAAAACACATTATCAGATTTAGTTTACTTAAGGTCATTCTGAAAAGCAGGTTTGCATAGCCCTATGTTATTTAATGACGTACAAGGCAAGTAAGAGTCTTACATAGTGGGCAGGATTTTTAATACCAAAGAAAAAGGTGAAAACCAAAGTCATTCTCCAAATCCCTAAAGTCACTCTACAAGATCACAAAACCATCGGAAAGAGTTTGAAACTCCATATGCCGTGTTCCGCAAACTCAGCAGGACAGACAGGGATGGTGTACACACACTTATCAGCATCTCTCTTCACTCTACTTCTAGGTTAGTGTTTCTGGCCAAGCACACAGAATTTACACAAGTCTATGAAAATGGTTCCACTGTTTCAAGAACCAGCTGTGCACAACTGTTAGAAAATTTTGTTCATCATTTTAGATATCTGCATTTTATTACGAGATTTACCTCTTTGTGTAAATCCTTTAAGTTGTTTTAAAGTAAGGAAACTGGTGAATTAGATTTCTGAGTTAACACCTCCCTATCTCTGGACTTAGCAATGTCCTCTCTGCCCCATGTGCCGATGCCTGCAAACGCATTACCCTCTGCACGCACTAAAGGTACAAGAGAACTGAGTGCTGACGCCTAGGCAGAACCCTTTTCTCCCCTGTGTTTTATCTCATGTCACTCTGCTGCTGGTTTCTGTTTGACTGTTTCTGCCACATGCTCAGCCTAATACCTGGTAGCACTGTGTCTCTAAAATCCTCAGTAGCAGGTATTCTCCCTCTCACATCACAGGTAAGACAGCTGAAACTCAGTTGTGTAGTCTGCCTAAGGACTCAGTAGTGAGGACTAAGTGAGGTGGGTAAAGCCCCTGGGTGTGGGAGCAGCATCTCCTATATGTTATCTTTCCTAATCTCCTAACCTTATCCATGCAACATTGTGAATTGTGATCCTTCTCCCCAAAGATGAAGTACAAGCTATGGGAGGTAAAACATCTGGTGCCCACACTGAAATGTACAACAGAGGAAGGCGGTGGCAGCAACTCAGAACCATTGACCTTCAGTGCACTTCCATTAGTGCAAGAACATCCTCAATCAGGAAGTAATAAAGGGGGCTAATCACTTTTTCAAAGTCATTCATTACTCTGATTTAACAAGTGTGCTCCCTCCAAGTAGCAACAGAAAGTCAAGTTAGCATCTGAATAACACTAATATTTAACAGAGGATGGGTGAATTAAACAAAATTAAGTCGTTTCAGAAGTCTGATACTGCACCACACACAAAAGGTGTCTTACCTACATATTTACACAGGACGCCTTGCGCTGCAGGGACAGCATTCATCTGGAGGATGTTGTACTGATACAGCTCTGTGTCTCTGTTGCTTTTGTCTTGCAATGTTGTACAAACCCAATAAGCATAACCTATTGCTCCTTCAGTCTTAAAAAGAACAATTAAACTTAGAATAATAAATATTTCATTAAAGCTAAAAAAATAAAATAGGAAATTTCAATAACAATAGCAACATAGCTTAGTCTTTTTTAAGTACCTTTGACAAAAGTTGCCATGGGGGAAAAATGGCTGAGATTAAAATTTCGTCTCTAATCCTGAGGAGAATCAAATACAATAAAGACTAAAAAACAGAGGCTTGCTGGATAGGCTGATTTTTCCCTTCTGGGACCATGTCCACCGGTTAAACAAAACTAATTCAATTCAATGTATTAATTCAATGTATTTTTAGAAGTCTAAAACCATCATGTCCATCCTTTCTTATGATCTCAATTTCTTTTCAACATTACCTTTATGACATGTAATAAATCTCAATGTGGAAGCTGGAGACATAGCTCAGTAGTTAAGAGCACTGGCTGCTCTTCTACAAGACCCAGATTCAAACCACAGCACCCACATGATAGCTCACGACTGTCTGTAACATCAGCCCCAGGGCCACTAATGTCTTCCTCTTCTCCATGAACACCAGGCACACACCTGGTACACAGACATACATGCAGGCAAAACACCCATAAACAGAAAAATAAATCAATAAAAAAATGTAATCCCACTCTCATTTTTCATCAGCTTGATCACTGAAGATTAAAAACAAAACTTTCTCATAAAGACAGTTTATCTACATTAAGGCAGACTAGAAACAACAGTGATTATTAACATTTTATAACACTTTGTACCACTATTTTGTTTCTTTTACTTTTTATTTCTGGTTTTAGTTTTTTGAGACAGGATTTAATGTAGCTCAGGCTGACTTCACACTTGCTGTGTAGCTGAAAATGACCTTGAACTCGTGACCCTCCTGCTTCCACCTCCTGTGGTCACTAATCCTAGCCTCCACTCATTTTGTCAACAAGGATAATATCTGCCCAAGAAGAACATTCAGATTCTTACATGCATACTGAGCTCTGTAGTGTGCCTGAAGAGATCCATGGTATCATAACTTCCAACTCTCTCTGCAATAAGAGCCTATTAAAAGAATTTTAAAGGGTTTTAATTAATTTAGAAGAAACAAAAATGATGATTAATAAACGGTTCTAGAAGAACCAGAGATTTACACGATAAAAGCAAAGTTAAGTTTCAATTCCATGCTACCATTTTTAACTAAGCCTGTGAGTAGTATCCTGAGACAATTATTTTAGACACCAAAATACTTTTAAAATATTAAACATTTAACAGTGGGTAGCTAAGCTAGTATTTACTAATCTAGAGTAACACAATATTCCCCAGAACAATCTCATCATAAGATTGACATCCAGCAGAAATGCAAATTCCAGTGTTCCCTGTCCAGTATCTGACAGAGAACAGCACAAAGTGCCCTGCTCCCATGAGCCACTGCACCTAATGAGGACAGGACATTGTCCTGCTCTCTCTGCTTGCATCAGACAACTTGAATTCGTATACCTAAGCTTTAACTAATGGCTTCTGACATATGTGGTGCTATTGTTCCTGAACCATTTAGCAACTCATTACAATTCAGACAAGCCATCAGTCATCCCAATACTATTTCTTAAGTAATATGACTAAAGTAAAATAAACAGCAACAGATCCAGACTAGTAACCATTAACACGATTCCATCTGGCAGTACAAAAATCTAAACTTGATTAAAGAAAAAATACCCATAGGTGCACATCCCAATATGAAGATTTTATAGAAAATTAGAAAACAATAACCATAAGTATCTTTTTTTTAAGATTTATTTACTTCATATATGTGGGTACACAATCGCTGTCTTCAGACACAAGACGGCATCGAATCTCATTACAGATGATTTGGAGTCACCATGTGGTTGCTGGGAATTGAACTCAGGACCTCTAGAAGAGCAGCTATTGCTCTTGACCACTGAGCCATCTCTCCAGTCCCCATAAATATCTTTGTAAATACAAGCTTATTAATAGATCTAGGTTTATTTCTTAAGCAAACTAATAATCACATTCATAGGATTCAAAGTTTAATAACTACCAGCTGGGTCAAAATGTTCACAATATTTAAATTTAAAAAAATTTAAAATGTGTACATCTTTAAAGAGTATAACACTAGCCACACCTCCAAGAATTGACAACAGATAGATTGAAATACTGTATACAAAGCCATTAGCACAATTATTGGCATGCAATGAGTTTTCAAATGCTCCATGTTAATGTTACCAACATTAGCACTAATAAGTTATTTTATACTGATGAGTTTGTTAATTGCTGTATATCTTACCTGTCCAATCCAGCACAATAAATAAGACGGATCAAGGGACTGAGCCATTTTGAACGCTTCATGGGCTTGCTAGGCAAAAAAAGAAAAAAAAATTACATCAAGCAATTCCATAAACTTCAATGGTTTAAAAAGCATAAAATAAGAAAAGTCAAACCTGTCATAAATATACATAAATATAAAATTTCATTGTTAATGCACATTAGAATTCAGTGTTTTAGGTGCACAGTCTTAGAATAGTGCAATGTACAACAGATTCCTCTACAGGTGTAGAGCTCTGTTCCCCTGCAACATTGATACTAGGTCTCCATCTTCCTCTGGCTCTTCATCTCCATCTCTAGGTCCCTATCACCTAGTCTGCAGAACTTTCAATACCATGTGCTGACTATGTGTAATCTATTCCCCCTTATTGAGGGGAGAACCCCCACAACCAATCAAGCTGAAGATAAGACCTGCTCCTGGAGAAGGAGAGATTAATAACCAACTCTACAATAAGAAGTCAAGAAACATTAAAGATACCTCTCTTGAACTGTGAATTCATATGCTCCCTGCTTTAAAAACAACAACAACAACAACACAGTTACTCTACACTGCTTTCAGCTGTTTCAGAATACTCCATGTGGTGTCAGGAAAGACTTTTTTAAGAAGCTCATGAACCATTGTGCCCAGTGGACATGAGACTCAACCTAAGGCCTTTCCCACACCAAACGTGTTTTCTTTCACTGAGCTACAGCTACAACACCTTCACATATGTCAAAATCTAACTGAAGAATTTGTTTCAATTTACAATCTTACAAAGCCGATGAGTGATTAGACAGAATCACTTACCTAAAAGAATATTATGTAATTTTTTTTCTGTCAGAGGACTGGATTTAGCACACTTACACTAAGAAACAGTAGGATGTGGTGCTATCCCTAGATTTAAGATTTCCCGCATATGGCCTATAACACAATTCCATAGGCTCAACTGGGAGGAACTGCACTGAAATATTTAAAGGCAATGACATTTGTTAAGTCCAAAATCTAAATTATGCATCAATGGTTAAATTGAAGATATTAAAAACTACTAATTGTCTCTCTTAGCTTTACTCACCCAGCCTAAACATTGTATACAAACAACTTCTCTGACATTTGTGCTGTTAGGGAATGAATTCATAAGAGAATTGTTTTCATCTATAAAAACGACCTAATGGGGCTGAAGTAAGAGGATGGCTGCTACACAGTGAGCTCAAGGTCAGTGTGGACCACACAGAAAGATGTCTCAGAGGGAAAAAGTTTTGTATTAATATAAAATGAGAAGTTTCATGAGTTTCCAGGGAGGAAAAATAAATCTTACAAATTCATTATTCAACACAATAAAGCAAATGCCACCAATTAACTAGGATATTTGCATACTGGATAGATAATACATATAGGATTTCTTCACAAGTGATAACTATACCTCGATGTTTTCAGTTGCAAGGTATAACACTCCTAAGTTGGTCCACGCAGCAGCATTCTAAGAGACATGTAAAAACAAGTCTGATTCAGAGAAGCTTCTTTTTACAATGGGCAGCAGTTAATACAGATTCATAACTAGTAAAAGTGGTAAAAAAAAAAAAAAAATGACTGTTCAGTGTTCACCCTAAATAGGACATCGATAGCACACCCTCCAAGGCCCAGGAAACATGTCAAAGGACAGCAGAAAGAATGAAAGAGCTGGAGGATGGGAGGGGTGCTCAGTCTTCTGAACAGGACAGCATCGGCTGCTGCACTCACCAGCTCACAGCAGCTATGGTTACCTGCACAAGATCTCTACAAGACTAAGCACATCAGCCTCCTACTGTGCAGCAGGAAGGAGCTCATAGTGCTCTACCCCCAGCTAATAGAGAATGGGAGGTCATTTTCTATAGTGGTGTAGCTTCTGTGTCCATACTCCACAAATAACTTCACATGCATGCTCACACAAACAATCCAATTAAACTCAGTAGTTCATTTAAAGAAGAAGGAGAAGGAAGAGTAGGTGGAGAAATGAAAGAAGGGGTCAGTGGATGAGAGAGGAAGGTATCAGAGCATGAGGAGCTAGAAATTCTCCAAAAACATTACGTACATGTATAAAACTAACAAAGAATAACTCAAACTCTTCAACATTGTCCTGACAACCACATTTACACAATCACACACAAGCACACATGCACACACATACACACACACACACACTTAAAGTGAGAAAGACCCTTCATCAACACAGCAGAAGGTGAGAACCAACTCCTCCCCAAAGTAATCCTCTGATGTCTACAGGCACACCTGCACACACAAAGTGAATTAATTTTAAAAGCAAATTAATACACCTAATTTTGCAGTTCTATTTGTAGACACAAAGAGCACTTACAATTTGTTCCGCCTGGATTGATTTGATGAAACAGTGCTGAGCAAGGGCATAATTTCCAACTCCTGAAACAAATAGAACTTAAAGTAACTGAACTTTGCTGCTTGAAAACAAACATCTTGTAAAAAAAAAAAAATTACTCAATTCTCACCAGGGTAACACGCAACCACACCAAGAGCGTTCCAGTATAAGTGATTATTACTGTCCAGCCTCACTGCCTTTTTCAGACACTAAAAAGAAGTAAAATTAAATTATTTCTTGAATATCAGCATTTATATAAATAAAATGTAGTTTAATGCTAAAAAAAATCGCTTGCTATTTTAGTTCAGAGAAATTTTTCCTACGTGCAAAGATTTCTCCAGTAACTCAGTAAGATCATTCATACTGCTGCCTGTTTCTGCTAGATGCTGTGCTTGACGGTAATAATTAATTCCAAGATCACACCATGTATTAGATGTAGACATCAATTTTAATGCACGACCATAACACCTGCAGAAAAATAAATGAGTGGTATGGGTGTTTCTAAAATCTAATGTTCCAATTCAGCTCTAATGCCAATGACTGGTAATCTCTGTAAGTCACCTTCCTCCAAGATGCAGGAGTTCATCTTTCTTTAAGACTTCCTGTCCTTCTTGCTGGCCAAGAAGGGCTCCTAAGACACGAACATGCACTTTAGATGGCGAAACAGGGTGCAGACAGGTACAGGCATCCCCCACGAGCTTCCAAAGGCAAGATACATCAGCTCGATGCTGCAGAGCCCTGCCAGAAAAACAGAGGCTTTCAAAATTGTGTTCAAAAGCCTGTCACTCAGGACTTTGTATCCTTACAACAGAAGAACTATATGCAGTCCTGAAGGCAATGTTAGGGTCTATGCATGTCTCACTGCTCACTTAACAGAACTACACCCCATCTCCTCCTTACAAGGAAGAAAAAGATAAAGAAAGGGGCAAGATGAGAAGAACTGATTATTTTATGTGGCAGGAAAATATGCATTTTTCCTTCACCATAATTGTTAAAGGTGGCAGAAACCAGGCATATACCCCAAAGATGCTCCATCATGTAATAAGGACACGTGCTCCACCATGTTCATAGCAGCTTTATTTATAATAGCCAGAAGCTGGAAAGAACCCAGATGTCCTTCAGTAGATGAATGGATACAGAAAATGTGGTATATTTACACAATGGAGAACTACTCAGCTATCAGAAACAATGACTTTATGAAATTCCTAGGAAAATAGATGCATCCTGGGTGAGATAACCCAGTCACAAAAGAACAGACACAATATGCAGTCACTGATAATTGGATACCAACCCCAGAAATCTCTGAATACCCAAGAAACAACTCTCAGTCCATATGAAGCTCAAAAAAAAAAAAAAAACGAAAGAAAGAAAGAAAAGAAAGAAAGAAAGAAAGAAAGGCCAAAAAGTGGAAGCCTCAATCCTTCTTAGAAAAAACAAAACAAAACAATAAGTGTATAGCACCCTCTCAGAGTGAGATACACCTAGACCTTAAATCATTAATGATTCAAGAGCTAAGAAGATAGCCTTGTGGCAATTTTTGGTATTTAAAAATCATTATGTTTAATCTTTACACACCAAGAAAACTTTGACTATTTCCATGTTACACTTTGTTTTACATATACTTTATGATCATTGTAACTAGTAAGATTTCAAAGCATACTATCAAAGCTTTAAAAAAATTAAGTACTGACAAAAATATATTCATATAGTTTTATGCTAAAATGCTTTTAATAATCTGTACATGTATCTCTAATTTCTTTAAAATAAAGTTGTAAGAAAAAAAAAGTGGCAGAAACCAAATAAATCATTGGCAGCACTCCAGGACTGGTTTAGGGCAGTTCTGTTACTGTGTTACAGTTTAGTGTTAGAACTAGGGTTCTAAGGTGTGCTTTTTTGTCTACTTATCAATAATTAAGGCAGTGACCTTGTGATAAAAGTCCCAGACTTTCAACTTCCCCTCAAAGGACTAGAAAATGTATCAACTACATACATCTGTACTGACTATATTTGGTGGTACAAAGGATTTTTGCTGACTACCAAAACAACAAAACTAACCAGGAAAACATAAAGTCTACATTCAGGATCAAGTAAGAGCAGCCTAAAGACTCGGGAAGTAAACAGAGGGATCAGAAGAGACATGAGCTGCTAGTTCCCTACACGGTGGGAAGAGTCAGAGCTGCACGTTTCTCTCTCCCTTCCCAGAGCGTCTCAGTTTCGGGCAAAACCCGATACTCAGCTACTACAAACTGCTGTGTCACAAGCAGTTACACAAGCAAATTGAGGTTTTCACAGCCTTTCCTACTCCATAAGTCTACAGTCTACTCAGAATCCATTTCCCAATGTCTTCCTGAGAAACACCAAGCATTCCATTCACCCAGCCCAACCCCTGTGAGACTCAAAAGAAAAGATATTATTCCTAAATTCCCTTAAACATCTGAGTCAGATTTCTAAAGTTGACACGTGAAAGGAGAAAAAAGAAAAGAGTAGCATTCTTTTATTTGTAAACTAGACCAACACGGATTCTTTTATTATTATTATTTATTTATTTATTTATTTATTTATTTATTTCAATTTCAAATGTTGTCTCCCTTCCCAGTTTCCCCTCCGCAAACCTCCATCCTATCCCTCCATCCCTTCTGCCTCTAAGAGGGTGTTCCCCCACTTACCCACCAACTCCTGCCTCACCCCTCTCACATCCCCCTACACTGGGGCAACGAGCCTCCACAGGATCGAGGGCTTCTTAAGAGCCCAAACTCATGTCTTTTCAGCTTTAATTCTTTTTAGAAAATAAGTTTTAAAATCAGTTCAGTGGTATGGTTGCTCTTGAGGTGTTACTGAAATTGTCTTTGAAGTCGCTCTCCTCTTGCCTTTGTTCCCTAAGTGGCTTTGATTGCAGCACTGTGCCCAGGATAATTTGTAGACTTGCTGTTGCCTCTGTGTGTGTGTGTGTGTGTGTGTGTGTGTGCTTGCACCTATTCATCTGACTACAGAGGCCAAGAGGCATCATGCTCTGTCCCTCTCTGCCATATTTCCTGATGCAGGGCAGATGGCCTCACTGCACCTGGAGCCAGGCTGCCACCCAGTAAGACTCAGTGCTTTTGGGCTGGGCCTCTCAGAAGAGCAGAGTTAGAGGCACGTGTGCAGACACACCCAGCATGCACACTGGGGGTTCACACTCAGCTCCTCATGCTTGCCCAGCAACTGCTCTTACCTGAGAGCCATCTCCCTGACCCCTACCTAGTGTGCAGACTTTTGAAAGCCATCTAACAAATCATAGGTTGCACTTCTACAACATTCTACATTTAAATTCCCCGGATTCTTTCTTATTAGATACGCCACGTTTGTCTTATAGCTTCTCTCCAGGGTGAGTGGGAAAGCTTGCTTTTCTTTACCTTCAGCCCACCTAAAAGCTGACACAGGCTCTAGTGATGAGCGTAAAGCACACTACACACATGCAGCTCCACTCCTCTACCATTTGCTGTGGAGAGCCACCATGTCAGGGTCAGGGAGACCTCCAAAACACTGACAGAGCTGCTGCTTCACTAGGGCCTGCTGGTTCCCTCCTCTCTACAGCATAGCAGCCGCTTCAGAGAGCACAAAAAAAAAAAAAAAAAAAAAAAAAAAAAGGATTTTTTTTTTCAACGTAAAATTAATTCAGTGTGCATGCTACAGAATTAATTGGCTGTTACTCTTTGTGTTTGACAGTCTGAATAACTGCCATATCTAGCAGCATAGGCATAAAATTGTATTCTAAATCTAGCTTCATTATGCTACCAAGCAAGTAAGGTACTAAACAGAGATGGGACGAACCGGGTGAAATATTCCAGTGCTTGCTCCACATAGTCCACAGCTTTTCCGTCCAGAAAATCCACTAAGGCCGCCTTCCCCAGCATCAGATGGCATTCACCCAAACCTGCAGCGAGGTGACAATGTGTACCATTAAAATATACAAAACAAACACTTAGAATCAACTTGAGATAAACCTCTGGTTCGTTTAAGAACATTTCCCAAAAAACAAGACAGTATTATTTTATAAAATTATCTCTACATACAATCTTGATACGTTTATAGACAATTTCAAATGTGAAGGATCTCTTGCAATAAAAAAATCACTGACACTGTACAGAGTTGCCTTAAGTACAGATGCCAGCTTAGAAACAGGATTTGACCTTTTGTATTAAAATCTGTGTAGCAAACTATACAGTAAAAATTAAATGGAATAGTAAATGCCTTGTGCCAGGAAGTATTTCATAAACATAAGCTCGCTCTTTCTCTTGAGAAAAGTTTTTTAACTGGAAAGGGGGGAAGAGGAGAGAGGCGAAAAGAAAAGTGATCCCAGCTGCAAACCACACAGGAGCCGAAGAAGAGCCACTCACATAACAGGCTTCATGTTTATGAAGGGGTAATATATACTCTCAAAAGGTAAACAGCTACTATAATTTACAATATCATTTTTCAAAAAGATTAAGATATTCTGGGAATAGAGAAATACCAAGACATGGTGTGGTGGTTGGAATGAAAATGGCCCCAAAGGCTCACAGGCAGTGGCACTAATAGGTGGAGCCTTGGTGAAGTAGCTGTGGCCTTGTTGGGGGGAGTGTGTCCCAGGGTCTGGCTTTGAGGTTTCAGATGTTCAAGCCAGGCCCAGTGTTACTATCTCTCCCTGCTGTCCTCAGACCCAGAGACGGAGCTCTCAGTTACTTCTCCAGCACTGTGGCCTGCATGCCACCATGCTTCCGCCAGGACGGTCATGAGCTAAACATCCGAATTGTAAGCCAGCCTCAATTACATGCTGTCCTTCATAAGCACTGTCGTGGTCATAGTATCTCTTCACAGTAATAGAAACCCTGACTGGGACACAAAGCATCAGAGACTTTTGTCTGTTTGTCTAAAAGTTACATCTCCGCCATTTATGAAGTGCTGAGGAAACAAAACTTGAATCTTTTATAATCAAATTAAATAATCAAATCAAGAAAGTACTTAAATTTTTGTGTCAGATACTTGCTATTGACTAAACTATTTTCAAGTTATTTAATACAGATAGGTAGAAAATTTACTTAGAGGTTTTATAGTTCAGTATTATTAAAATTTTAAAAAAGCAAGTCTGGAAAAGAAATTACCTTTTAAGGCAGGCACATAATCTTCTTTGGTTTTAATGATCAGCTGATACTGTGCAATGGCCTCCGAATATCTGCCTAGGATTTGCTGTATTGCTGCTACTTTAAACACGCTGTACGTGGGATCTGGGCTGAGCTCACTGGCTCTTGTGAAGGACTTCAAGGCTGTGGTGTAACCACCTCTGCTTAAGTACGCTTCTCCTAATGACTCCCAGCAATTGCAGTCCTTGGGGTCGGCCCTTAGTGCTGCCTGTAAACTTAAATATTTAAGAGGCAGAAGTGAGAACTACATCCACATTGAAAAGGAATGTATAAAATACGTAAGCAATCAAGTAATCCATGTCCTCTGATTTGCAGACCTGGTCCCTCCTTTTACAACTTGAATGTTTTAATAGTAAGAAGACTTTGTGAAGCAATTTTTAAAAAAGAAGAAAATGCTCTTTGGGGAAAATGCTGACCACGCTGTCTTTTTCTTTATTATCTGACTGAGCTCCAGTTTTCTAGCCTGCGGGGGTAAGCGGGCATCTTGGTTTGCCTCAGTCTGTCAGCCTGACAGTCCTCATACTCAACACCTGAAGTACAGAACGAAGAGGGATTCTTATACTAATAATCAAATTGTAATTTTATATAAAAACATCAGAATATTTACATTCTAGAAATTAACATACATCAGAAATGACTTGTCTTCACTCAATATTTTTACCCTGAAAGGAATTTAAGCAAGCACTACACTGTTTAAATGTAAATATAGTAAGACACCTTACTCAGCCACTGCTTGAGAATGTTGACCAGCTTTCAAATAGTACAGTCCTCGCCTCAGCCACGCCCACTTTGCTGCTCCGGCACTTGCCTTCTGAGTTACTGCCGTCAAGATAGCTAAAGCAGTTTCCTAATGGGAAATATCAATGTCAGGGACATGCAAAAATACAGAGCAATTATACATAAGATACAGACACACTTTCAGTTCCCACTTCTAGTTTTTTTAATTTACAATGAGATACATAAAACCAATTTTAATAATAAATGAGAAGTCAAGAAGTTAGCTAGAGCAGAAGGACCTGAGGCCAGATCTGAGGATCTCATGTGAAACCTGGGGGTTGGGAGGGTTCCTATAACCCCAGCACTGTGGAACAGGGATGAGGACCAGAGTCCTGAAGCTCACTGACAGGTGGCCTGGCTGAACCAGTGAGCATCAGGTTCTGTCATCAGTCCTTTCTCAAAAAGGACAAGGTGCCTGACAATGACCTCAGGCCCATACATTCATACACATATGCCCATGAATGCCACGCATCCATGTTCATAGTCATGTAAAAGTGCACACGGAAAACTGGCAAGTAATTCAGCATCTATCAATCAATGAAAAATAATGTAGTATATAAATAAGTACAAAGACATTTCCATTATATCTACGAAGAAAAAGAACTAATGATAACTTTTAAGTAAATATATTATGAAAGCCATTCCTATTTATATGCTGGGGTGAAAGACTAAGAGACAAAAGTAGTCATGAGACAAACCATGTCTTCAAGCTCCACACTCAGGTCAACTGCGGCAGCTCCAGACTCAGCATCACTGTCGTCTAATTCAAACGCTTTCCTGTAACACCCCCGGGCTCTGCTTTTATCTCCAGACACATCTCGGTAATAATGGCCTAAGTAGCAGAAAACTTTACCCATGTGTGCATCCAGTCTCGCAGCCTTGGAAATAATCATTGACAATGCGGTGTTAAAGTCTACCTCAATGTATACAGCATATAGGCACTAACACAGCCCACTGATTAAAGAAACTATCTTACTAAAGGTATAGAGCTATGCCAAGCAATCCTTTAGTACAGTTTAAAACAGAAGGGAAAGCTGGCCCACACTGCCTACAGAAAATAGACACGATAACCTAACAGTGCTTTGGTAAAAACAAATGTAAAGTTAAAGCCACTGTCAAATTACTATGCTCTCCTGAGGAGATCAGAATGTAAGACATAGATGTTAAAAGTCTGTAAAAACAGGAAGCTAAAAATCTCGACACATGGACCACAAACTACAGCGTCATCAGCTAAAGCAGCATTTTTTCCACATACACCATGGCTAGAGTTCTATAACACAAATTTCTGACACAGATACTTTCATACTTTTATGATTTAAATTTTTACCTAGAAAAACCCACAGAATACTCTCAAGACCTCTTCTATGAGACATGAAACTTAAAAATATACTTCAGTAGCTAGCAATTTTAATTAACTAATCTGACCCCCTTTGATTGTTTAAGAAATCTCCACTCTAACCAAACACTCAACAGTAGTGCTGGTTTACCTTCAGAAAGTGGGTGAGAGCCTTTGTTTTGTCCTTTCTTGTTTCTTCACCCATGAACCAGTATGTCAGCCCAAGCTGGTAATGATATTCAGCAACTTCAGCATCTTTCTCAAGTGCTTTCTGGAAACTAAATCAGCAAAGGGAAGTGAAAAGGAATGTGTAAGTGTGTCTGTGTGTGTGTGTGTGATTTCACTTGTAGCACAGAAACTATACATTTTTCTGTAATGAATTTTTAATCTAACAAGTTCGCCATAATGCTTACTTAGCCTGGCCCTGTGCTTCTTAAAAGCTCTTCTTTCCACCTCACACCAGTCAGAATGGCTAAGATAAAAAACTCAGGTGACAGCAGATGCTGGCGAGGATGTGGAGAAAGAAGAACACCCCTCCACTGTTGGTGGGGTTGTAAACTGGTACAAACACTCTGGAAATCATTCTGGCGGTTCCTCAGAAAATTGGACATAGTCCTACCTAAAGACCCAGTTATTCCACTTATAGGTATATACCCCAGAGATGCTCCAACATATAGTAAGGACACATGTTCCACCATGTTCATAGCAGCTTTATTTATATTAGCCAGAAAATGGAAAGAACCCAGATGTCCTTCAGTAAAGAAATGGATACAGAAAGTGTGGTACATTTACACAATGGAGTACTACTCAGCTACTAAAAACAGTGACTTTACAAAATTCCTAGGCAAATGGATGGAACTAGAGAATATCATCCTGAGTAAGGTAACCCAGTCACAAAAGAAAAGACATGATATGCACTCACTGATAACTGGATACTAGCCCCACAAAGTTCTGAACACCCAAGAAACAACTCTCAGACCATATGAAGCTAAAAAAAAAAAAAAAAAAGAAAAGAAAGAAAGAAAGAAAGGCCAAAAAGTGGAAGCCTCAGTTCTTCTTAGAAAAACAAAAAAAAAAAAAAAAACAAAACAAAACAATAAGTATAGAGCCCCCTCTCAGAGTGGGGTACACCTAGACCTTAAATCATTAATGATTCAAGAGCTAATTGTAGCAATTTTTGGTATTTAAAAATCATTATGTTTAATCTTTACACACCAAGAAAACTTTGACTATTTCCATGTTATGTTTTGTTTTATATGTACTTTATGCTCATTGTAACTAGTAAGTTTTCAATGCATACTATCAAACTTTTTTTAAAAAAATCAAATACTGACAAAAAGTATATTCATATGGTTTTATACAAAAATGTATTTAAAATCTGTACATTTATCTTTGTTTTTTAAAATAAAGTTGTTCAATTAAAGAGAGAGGGAGAGAGACTAACCTGCTCGAGGCCACACAGCCAAGATGAGAAAACTGGTCAAGTTTATTTACAATAAGACATAAAAAAAGCTTATATACATGTATTTGTCAGCTTTTATTTTTTGTCAATAAATTTTTGTTAAATAAATTCTGGAGTCATGACGTTTTAGATTTCGGGATTTTTTTGTTTATTTTATGCATATGGGGTACACATACAAACACACACACACACACACACACAACACGTGGCACAGAAATCGACAATTAGACCTTCATCAAGCCCATTTGAAGTTTTGGCAATTACAAAGTATTGAAGATATTACGGAAGCACAGGCAGCCTATAGTCTTACCTTATTTCTGCTTGCACATAGTCCTTCTTAGTAAAATGAACCTGAGCCTCAAGAGCATGAGCCGCAGCTAGATCAGGGTAAGAGGCTACAAGATCTTCCATGATCTGTGGAGGAGACACTTGTCAATTCCTCAGTCATTAAAAACAAATAGGGGCTGGAGAGATGGTTCATGAGTTAAGAGTGCTGGTTGTTCTCCCAGAGCTCCAGGTTCACTTCCCTGACACACATGGTGACTGACAACTATCAAGGAGCCCATGCTCTCTCCTGACCTCTGAGGGACCCAGGCACAAACATGGCATAAGGACATCTATGCAGGAAAAATATCCAAACACATAAAATACAATAAAATATTCTTCAATGGCTTTTGAGTTTTATTTCTTAGTTGGGTGTCCCATTCAACTTTTTTTATTTTATATTTAATTTTACTCTATTTTTGGTTCTCAGTACCAAATTTTGGGCCTTAAACTTTGTACACAAATACTGTACCACTGAACTAAATCCCAAAACCTTTTTTAGACTTCAAATAATGCTCCACTTGAATAAAAAGCACCCACCTTTGTAGCCTTGTCTACAGCGCCGGTGTTCAGATGGGCCAGGCCTTGGAGAACCAGTAGTCCTGGGGTATTCTCGGCATCAGAAACCTGGATAGAAAACAATGGACATCTGTTACAAGTCTCTCCAGATAGCTTGGGGGTGTTTGCTCTACGAAAAGAAGAACCACAGATGAGCAAGGTCTGACAGGATGGAGTCAGAGGGCAGTCTCAACACTGTCCAGATTCTCAGCCTCTACCATTCAACTGGGAAGATTTCAAATACCCAAGAAAGGTAAGTACAGCAGCCTTGCATCACCTACCATCCGGCTACAGAATTATAAACTCAGACGCTCTGTTCTCCCATGTATATACCCACCGGTTGCCGTACCCCTCAGATGAATTTAAAACTTCTCCTCTGTGCTACTTCAGCATACACATTTAAGAGAAAGTCATTTGTAAATGGCAACCTTACTACCATCCTCATATCCAAGGCCAACTGTTCAGCTGCCTTAGCATCAGATGACTTAGTTGCCTCAGGAAGAATTTGAGAAACTTACTTTAGTCAAAATTCAACTTAGGTACATATGATGATAGTTCTTTTAACTTTTACAGTAGCTTTTAAAGTACAGGGTCCCTTCTACTTTTCTGCTTCCTGCCTTACAGTTTAACTGTGATAACACAGACCATTTGCCACAGTGTTACAACGTTACATTTCTATGCAGTGTATGTTCTCATGCTACTTGGCATTATCTCTGGTCCGTATCAACATGTAGGGCTGATGTTTGAGCTGATCCGGGTGATAGATGCTATTTGTTGTGGCTGTGTCAGACTATCCTTTTTATCTGTGGAAGCCACTGATCCTCAACACCTACATCTCTTTATTCACTAAAGATTATAAAATGGAGATTTCTAGTCGATCACAGCCCTTTTCCTTATCACACATAATACTTAAACCAGAAGAAAGTTCCCCTATCTGTGTGGCTATCATGAGGAGCAGTTCACAGAGACACATGACTAATGTGTTCACGTTTTACAGTGTATTCCTTGGCACCAGTCAGTGATGTATTTACAAAAAGCTGCTCTGATTCTTAATTTGTGATATTGTCGCACACGCTGGAACTTAATCCTATTTAAACATTAAACAGTACATGCATTGTACGATCTCCCCAGAGCCAGCCCCCAATCTCCTTAGGGTGATTCTTTTACAGTTTTTTTGCTTTCTAGCATGACATGATGTTTTGCACTCAACAAATTCTCTTTTGCAGATATGGACACTTACACTTTTTGAAAGAACTTTCCTCTATGCTGTTGAAAGGGTGGGGAAGGTATTAGAGAGGTGTCTATAAAGCATCTACAGAAGATACATACTGGGGAAAGACGAGGAGACTCTCAGTGTGGCTCAGGCTGGCCTGGAGCTCATAATGCACCACAGGTTGGCCTTAAACTTATGTCCATCATTATGCCTGAGCCTCTGTGCTGGGCAAACAGGCACAAACCCCCACATCCCAATATGTAAAGAGTTCTTAAAGGAGGCCAGTGGCTGATTTCACTTTATTGATGTGATAGACTGCAACATCCTTTGAAATTCACCAAGCTATGATTTAAAAACAAATCGAAATAACTAATATATCCTCCAAGGCACTAAAAGAAGCAGTGTTGCTAAAATTCACGATCTGCACACTGTGTTCTCACTATGATTGGCCCATGTGTTCTCACTATCATCTGCACTGTGTTCTTACTACCTACCATCTGCACACTGTGTTCTCACTACCATCTGCACACTGTGTTCTCACTACCATCTGCACTGTGTTCTTACTACCTACCATCTGCACACTATGTTCTCACTACCATCTGCACACTGTGTTCTCACTACCATCTGCACACTGTGTTCTCACTACCATCTGCACTGTGTTCTCACTATCATCTGCACTGAGTTCTCACTACCATCTGCACTGTGTTCTCACTACCATCTGCACACTGTATTCTCACTACCATCTGCACACTGTATTCTCACTACCATCTGCACTGTGTTCTCACTACCATCTGCACACTGTATTCTCACTACCATCTGCACTGTGTTCTCACTACCATCTGCACACTGTGTTCTCACTACCATCTGCACACTGTGTTCTCACTACCATCTGCACACTGTGTTCTCACTACCATCTGCACACTGTGTTCTCACTACCTTCTGCACACTGTATTCTCACTACTATCTGCACACTGTGTTCTCACTACCATCTGCACTGTGTTCTCACTACCATCTGCACACTGTATTCTCACTATCATCTACACAGTGTTCTCTCACTAAGGAATTTCAAAAGCCCACATAAATCAGTTCCCTCCTTTAAAAACAAATCAAGGTCTGTGGCTGGGGCAAACATTGCATTTTGAAGCTAAGTCATCAATTGATCAATAATCTGTAAAAAAACATTTTCTAAAGAAAAAAGTTAAAGTCCTAAATTGTTAATAACCTTTAGTGCTGTTTCTAAAGAACAGAAACAAGATGAGAGAACAAGAACTAAAACAAATTCTTCACAAGAAGTACTGAAGTATTAACCACAGGCACACAAATTACAAGGAGTTTCCAGAGTGTCAAAGATTTCTCCGAGTATAGATAGATACTAAATTTGTCTCCGTAACTCAAAATGTATGATGGTTAACATGTGGACAGGATAGAAAGCTACCTGGAAACTGAAACTGAAAGGGAAGGCTCAGACTACGTACCTGATCAAGGGTACGAACTGCCTCCTCCGAAGATGCACAATCCGAGAGTTTCAGCAAAGCCTCTGCTTTCAGTCGAAGACAAAGATTCTTCTGATAAAGACTACTACCCGACGTACCAAGATTATCTATGGTCTTGAGAGCTGACAAGATTAAGGACATAGGACTCGAGCTCCAGAGATTCAGTTTGTTTACCCAGCCTGGCAGCCTGACTGCCCAGTGCCCAGGACCACGTGGTAAGAGAGACAAAGCTCTCCAAGTTATCCTCTGACTTCTATACTTATGTTATGTACTCATGCACACACACAAGGAAAGAAAGGAAGACAGAGAAGGATGAACAAAAGAAAGAAGGAGGGAGGGAGGGAGGAAGGGGGGAAGGAGGGAGGGAGGGAAAGAGGGAGGGAGAGAAGGAGGGAAGGAGGGAAGGGGGTAGGCAGGCAAAAAAAAAAAAAAAAAAAAACCTAAAGACTGCCATGACGGCTCTGCAGTTAAGAACACTGGCTGATCTTCCAAAAGTCCTAGGTTAGATTTCCAGCACCCACAGGACACCTCACACTCATCAACAATTCCTGTTCCAGGGCATCCCATAACCCTTCTTCTGCCCTCTACAAGCAATACAGAAAATAATACAAAAACATACAGACAGACTTTCCTATACACAAAACATAGAGTATATCTTAAAAATGTAAGATTAAAAAAAAAACATAATACACTTGCACATACAGTGAGCAAAATTCCTAATATATATAAACACATAATTATAATATATAGAGAGAAATGAATAATTCAAACACAAACTCTCAAATTCTTCTAGAAAGACCTGAATTTAAAACTAAACATATGAATTTAAGACCTCTATCTTCCCATGGTATACAATAAAATTAAAGATGCTTAAGAATAACAACAGCTACTAGTCCTCTGCAGCTAGCAAATTCAGAGCGGTGGAGGGGGGCAAAAGCTGAATCAGAATCCACTGTTAAATGCAGAAGTTTGGCAACTAACTGGGTCATGAGCAAAGAATTATCTCTCTTCTACATCTATGACATTAAGAATTCATGAAACTCCCAACCATTCCAAAAAGCTCCTTGTTGGAAAGGCCGAACAGAACACCCATACCTAAACCTGCACCTTAAAGATAAATATACTAGTAGACATACATGCATATAAATATACTACCAGACATGCATATAGATTTGGCATTAATTTCTCCTCCTCAGTGCAATTTAAATTAACCACAAATTTAAAATTTAAAAAAAAAAAAGTTCATCATTGTAACAATAGTATCTTTCTCAAGTTTGACCAAAACAAAACAGCATTGGTCCCACTTATGTGCAAACACAAAATCCATCAAGAATACCTTGATTGCAAGAAAGAATAGCTTCCTTAGGTCTGTGCATTTTGACTTGGGCTTCTGCTAGATGACACCACCCAGCTATGCAGAGAGGGCTTTCCTTCAAACCTAGAAGGATGAGGTAATCACAGATACCATGGGTTCCAGGAATCAAACTCATGTCTGCACATTCACAAGCACTCCTGTCTGATCTATCTCCCTAGTCCCAGCTGTCTAAAACTGCAAATCAGAATATATTTCTGTGCTTAGAGCTTTCTTTCATGGGCTCCTACTATCCTCAGCATGCAGTGTAAGCTTTTTAACAATGCTTGTAAGGCAATGCTCAACTTTATTTTCTGTTCCTTTCTATACCCAAATTCAAGCCTTACAGACCTACCCTGAGCAAGTTTCCTCTTAGCTCTACCAGTCCATGAATGCACTCCTTGACCTCAATGTCTCTCCTATACACACAGTTCATCAACTTTCCTCACACTGTCAAACATATCTCAACTTGAATGTAAGTTTGCCCAAAACACCACACCTAGGAAGACTAAGCTAAGCCTCTCTTTCTAAGGCTTCCTCAAAGTTTCCCTATTGTACAAAGGAAATCACTGTGACACATAAAGTTGAACTTTTCCACACTCTTACACTGCAAAGTTTAAATTCAAATCTAAGAAGCAGGCTCTAGAGTATGTATATATATTTTCCAACTAGTTAATCTCCTTATATGAGACTAATAGTCCCTACAGACTGATTAACTACACGCCACATACAATGCCGCACTCTGTACATTCATTACCTTCTGTTAGATGACTAACAGCATCTTCATACTTCTTGTCTTGTAAAGCTCTGATGCCTAAGCCAATAAGGCCTGGACCACTTTTTGAATTCATTTCCACTAGCTTACAACAATACTGGTGTCCCTCATCTGTCAGGCTCCCTGAAAGGAAAAGAAAGCATTATAAACACGCATGTACATATATGTTCGTGTATATTCATACATATGTGTGTGCATATGCATATATACATGTGTGTGCATATGTATACATACATGAACACCAAATTTTTAACTACCAATATCTATATACATGTCATACTTCATACATACTTTATCAAGTCCTGACTTAAGGAACTAAAAAGATAAATAAAGCAAATACAGACAGCACTAAAGCCTCATTAACACATTGAAACACTGGAAGTAAACTACTTCACACACACACACACCCTGAAACTGAACTCATGATCAGAGAGCTAGAGCTATGGCTCCTAGCTGGACTGTCACAGAGCCATGACTTGCCAGGTCTCTCCCCTATTCAACCTTCAGCAGTGTTACCTATTCAGCCATATTAACTTAATATTTACAGGGAAGAACACAGAGTATATTACTGGTTTCCTGGGGCAGTAATTCATAACCAGAGGCACAGCACCAGACTGGTGAACATCTGCATCCTACTAGCAAAAGATGCTGCACTAGACTTACAATACTGACTGAAGACTTTGTCACAGTCTCCTTAGGTTTACACATTCAGCAATACACTGCACACATTTTTTAATCAAACAATTTTTGTCTATATAATAATATGAATTAGTTATCCAATGCTGTAATAATCTTAATTTATTTCAGTAAAACAATTTAGGTTAGAAACCATATTTTTGTATAGTTCCATTCCAATATTTAGAAATCTATACCAAAAAGGAATGAGAAGTGTGATTTATTTTTATATTTAATGAGGGGCATCAATACCTTAATATGTAGTTTAATCACATGGGAAGTTCTTAAGAAGTAACTGAGAGAGACAAAACAATATGCATAGGGAACAAATAAATATAACTAATACCTTAAAAGGCCTGCTGTTTTAACATCTATTGTAAATATAATGGCTCCAAAGCATATACGGAATCAGTGACTCAATCACAGATATTATAAGAGTAAATTATTAACATAATACCATTACATTCCAATATAATGCATATCAGATACATATCAATGAATAATCTGTAAGTAATGTTATATATTGATGCAGAACTCCAAATTAGCATTAAAATGAACATATTCACAATAGCAAAAAAAAATGTTAAAATTTAATTCAAACTTTTTAAAAAGCACTGTATTATAAAATATAAAACCAAACTGAAAGAAATATCACTTTGATTAGTTATTATGTTTCCAAACGTGACTTCCTTTCTGTCAAGGCCACTTCACAAATAAGAACCCCAAAACCTGATGCAACCAGTGCTATGCCCTCAATATCCTCCTTGCAGTGCTGTAGCTAAACAAGTGTTCTACTCCGAGCTGTCTCCCTGGGCCCCAGAATACAAAATCGTAGTAGGCCTTAATGAAGCTGGTTTTCGCTTGAATTTAAAGAGCCAAGAGCCTCCTTGTCTTCTTGTATTTCAGCTACCAGATAAAACAAATCAAAAGAGTCATTTTGCACATACACACAAAAAATACCCTTCAACGAACAGCAACCAGAAAAATTATTCAAACTCTGTCACACGAAGCTTGACACATGAGTCATTTTAAATGAGTCTTGAGGCTCAACACACAGAGCAACCCCAAGAAGGATGGAAGACACTTACTTGTCCTTGGGGTTGCTTGGGGGGAAGAACACAGTGATTAAACTTCTGTGAAGCAGCAAATTGGGTAGATACTAAAGTATATTGGGGGAAAGGGTGTGCTGGCTTTTAGTGGACTTCCAGGTTTCTAAAAGTTCTACATTCTCAGAATTCAGTTTGGCTAGGAATGACAAAAAGAGAAACCATACTGTCCTGTAATAACCATTCATTTCACACTCCAAAATAATCATTTTCCTTGGAATAAGGCCACCTACTCCTTCTACCTCACCCTGAGATTACAGGCATGCACCGCCACACTCAGCTTTTAAATCAATACATTTTCTCAGCACTATGAAGCTCAGCATTCTGACAAATCCTTCTCATCGCACTGAAAACTCAGTAATAAATTCAACCTATCAGTCAGAGAGGTTTTGGTTATTCTTTCTACATCTAGTGCCCCAACTCTACACCTGACATCTGAACTACCTGTCAGACCTGCTCCATCTAAGGTCAGAGGAAACTCAAGACACCCTTCAAGTCCCACTGAAAAAATAAATAAATAAATAAGCAAATGAATAAACTTCACTTATGAACCAGTAGCTTTATAACCCACAAAACCTAAATCACTCTACTTTCTTGTATTTGTCAGAGTATCTGTAAAGAGCAACATTACACAGCTGTATTTCTTTTACGTCCAGAAACACCAACATAATATTTTATACACAGTAATCAGTGCTTAATTGATTGCAATATCACACATCTCTGGGAAACAAACTTGCCTGAGTCAATTAGGTACAGACAAATCACTTCCAGTGGGTACTGTACAGCAGGATACACAGTTATCATTCCTTCACAGGCCTTCTTCAACCGAGCCGTCTCATGAGGAAACTTGAAAATATAAAAGCATGATAAAGTGAATCCTGTTAGCAAGAGAGCACATGGATGAACATGTGCTTAACTAGAAATACATGAATGTCACTTACCTTAGACAAACACTGAATGAAATTCCTGTAAAGTATTTGGTGATCTTCACTGGGAATATTATCTGCTAAGTCCAGTGCATTCTCAAATGCAGTTAAAAGCTGAAACAAACCAAGAAGTTATTATGCAGCATACTTAATGAAAAATGTTGCCAGCACTAAAATGAACTAAAATTCCTTTATCAGAACTAAACCTTTAACTCTCAGCACCTCATAATTCTTTTGTTTGGTTGGTTGGTCAGTTTTGTAAAGCAGGGATCTCAGCCTGTCCTGCTAGCAAACCATGAACTTATGGATATCCTCCTGTCTCGGCCTCCCAACTACAGGAGTTAGAGATGGAGCCACCACAATCTGATTGGTCCTGACAGTGCCACTCACCTGGGTAGGTATCTCCAACCCAAGCAACCCCCAGGTACTCTTTATCAGACACTTGTAGTCACGGCCATAGATGTGCTGATGACCTCAGTGTTCTTAATCCAATCAAGTTGATAAAATTGGTTATCACAACCAAGCTGTACGATAAATTTCATGTTGGTAATAATAAAGTATATAAGAATAAGTCAAATTTAACTGTTCAAAAGGTAAATACGGGTAATGATCTCACAATAAAGAAAAGTTAACTTAAAAATATATATCATAATTATATTTTTCAAATAACAAAGCACATATTACAAATGGAATTTTTTCTGAACACTCATTAAACTTCATCCCTTATCTTTTTGATGATTTAGCTGTTTAATGCCTAAAAATAAATTCTTAAAAGTCTATAACTAAGGACAGAGAAAAAGGAGCTCTAGAGAGAAGAGCAGTGTGCAGGTGATGTGAGGGGAAATGGGAAAAACGGGGCAGGTGCTTTGATTGGGGAGGAGCAGGAAGGGAAAGAGAAGAGTGGGGAGGAGGGAAGGAATATTAAGAAAACAGATAAATTTTTATTTTTCCAAAATTCACATGGTACATATAAATGTATATACATATATAGTTTAAATTAAGTTAAGCTAACAATGTTCCCCTCAAGAGCCATACACTAACTAAAACCCTAATAACAGGTATGAAAAACTCCCTTTCAGTGTGGTACTACAGGACATTGCTACTGTCCTCATCTGCCACCCAGAGGTTGAAAGTAAGTCCCTGCTGTTGAAGACACTGAGCATTTTCAACAGAAAACTTGGAAGAGGAGAGCTCAATCTGACTTGAAAATATCTTCCCTGTATGCTAACTTTCATAGTCCTGGTAGCTGCCAAAGGGAGAGAGCCAACCAATAGTGCTACCCAACTACTGAAGCCTAGGAACCCCAACAAGACATCCTAGAGATGTGATGGTGGCACTCATACCTTGCTGATGACCAACATCTGTCTAACTGGACTTAGGGCTGCTCAACCAAAAGAGAGTCACACCTAGTACTGGAGACCTAGCCGACCACCCAAGGCCCGTGAGTATGGATCTGAGAAAGAACCAGAACAGCTCACCATCACAAAATGCATGAAGTGTAACCCTTACTAGAGAAGCTTCTCTTTTGTAATAGACACCATCAAGGGAAAAACCAAGATTAGTCAAAATGCAGAGAACAGCTGGCCTTGGAGTGCCCCACATAAAGAGATACAGTTCTAACACAACTTCTGCATGTGAATCTCAGAGAAAATTGCAGAAGAGAGGACAAAAAGGTAAGAGCCAGATACTAGAAAATGTGCTGTGAAACTGTGTTCTACAGAAGTTACAGAAAAGACATCTATGATACCTCAATATGGCTGCTGAGCAAGGAAAACACCTTGTGAACATGGAAGGGGAAAGTCTATGGGCCCCCATTCCTAGACAAACAACTACAAGTGACTCAATGCCAAGAGCAAGAGTAGGCTTCCCCAGGGAGGTGTTCCTAATTAACAAATTAACCAATTCAACACCAAGTGTGGTCAGCCCTTGATCATATATATGCATGCAACACTGGATGGACTCAGATCTCAGATAAATATAAATGTGTGTATGCGTGTATGTATCCTGTAAGAATTAAGATCTATGCATATATTTGTGTGTGTGTGTGTGTGTGTGTGTGTGTGTGTGTGTGTGTGTGTGTGTACATATATATGTATACCACAAATCTATAATGGTAACAATCGAAGAAGGTCAGGAATTTCAGAGAAGTTTGGGGGTAGCATGGAGGTGTTGGAGGGAAGAAAGAAAAGGAGGAAAATGTTGTAATCATATTTTAAATTTTTAAAGGACTATGAAAAATATAGGAGGTAAGGAGAAAGTAGAGATATAGTTGGGTATGATCAATAAATGTTTTATGTATGAATGCCATAAATATGCATGGTTAATATATGTTTATTAAAAGTTGCTAGACGTTGTGATATGCTATTGTAAATCCTTGGTATACAGCAGACTGAAGCAGGAGGATCAAGAATTCCAAGTTAGCCTAGGCTGCAATGATGAGACACTGAATCAAAAACAAAACAAAGGAGCAAACAACAAAAGTGTGTGTGTGTGTGTGTGTGTGTGTGTGTGTGTGTGTGTGTGTGTGCATATATACCTATGTGGGGGGGTGCGAGTGTATGTGTGTAAATGTATGTTTGTGTATGTGTATGTGTGACAGTATGTGTGGTTTGTATATGCTGTGCAGGTATATTTGTGTGTATCTGTGTGTACATGTGTGTATGTGTGCATGTGTTTGTGAGTAAGTATGAGTGTATGTGCTCATATGTGTGCACTTGCATTTGTGTTTGTGTGGTTTGTGTGTCAGTCTATGTGTATGTATATGTGTGTATGCTATGTATATTATGTATGTGTGCTGTATGTGTGTCTATGTGTGTGTTAACTACAGACAAATAGCTCAGTGTTCAGTGTGGCCCTAGAATCTACAGGACCCTCAATTCAATTGCCAACATAGAAAGAAAAAAAGGAAGAAAGAAATAACAGGGGAAAGGAAAGAAGAAATGAAAACAGAAGGGAGGAAGGAGAGTGAATGGAGAAAGAAGAGGGGAGGGGAATGGTAAGAGTGAAGACAGGGATGAAAAAAAACACACAGAGAAACAGAGGAATACACAGGAGCTTAGGGCCAGCCTGGGCAACATAGTAAGATACTACTTTTCATTTTTTTAGATAAATTATCTTCCATAAAGTATAAATCAATCAAATATATACATAATTAATTTTGGTATGTTTGATACTGTTAACATATAGTATTTTAAGAAATATAATAATGCTGTAGATAGAGTTTAAAAGAAACTGATGAGCTACCGAATTTGTCACTACTAAACTTCTTCCTCAGCTGCCTACACAGACAAGTCATTATTAGTTCGTTTTATAATTTAGAACTAAACATCTTTGAAAGCCGTGGGTTGAGGGTTTCACCAGTCTGTAGTGTTCTTGGTAGGTGGCAGAAGCTTCAGAAAGTGAGTCCCAGTGAACGGAAGGCAGGTCTCCCTGAAGGAGGTGCTACAGCCCGGCCCTCCCTTCAGATCCGAGTGAGCACAGGAGAAGAGCTCTGGTCTGCACGGGCTCCTAACCTTGCCAGCCTTTCTACACACAAAGTAGCAGGCAGGCGGTCAGCACACCCTCAACCTCTGAGAGCCACAATACCCTTCCTCCTTTTAACTGGGTTTCTTACACAACTGTTTAATACTCGACTCTTTAGGGACTGCCTGGCACACAGTACATCCTCAACATTATTTTCTGAACAAAAGAACAAATTACCAAATAGACAAGTAAACATATAAAACAAGTTTTCATTGCGTACGGTTTGTAACTATTATTTTAAACTGCACTCAATTTAACAAGCATACACTGAGTAGCTATTTATTACAATAAAAAATTAGGTTACTGTTTAACTTACTAATAAATTATGTAAAAGATATTCCCAGCTATGGTTTAAAACTAATGTTTTATATTTTAAAAATCCTTTCAATGACTTGGAAATCAATACACTCACAAAAGGACATTATCTAATGTAATCTAACTATTAAATATAAATATTCCAATTGAATTATTAAGTAGTTATTAAGTAATTCAACACCCTTACTTAACAAGTATAAGGAATAATAGCAACAAAGTACAACTTTCTAGAAGTTACAGCAGTTTTGTAAAAGTTAGTTTTACATATTTTTCTCTCTACAATGACTAAATTAATGATCTGTTGTGAATTGTTATGAATACAAGGGCCTGGAATTCTAATATTCCAAGGCCCAAGTCTGCCCCTTCACACTGCATGGGACGGTAAGCAAAGGTTTCTAATTTTATCATTAGCGAGAACATCTAGGATCTGAAAGCCAGTGCTCACTGTACTGATGCACAGGACTCTGCGGTGCCACGTCACTGCACTTCCACTTTCTCAACTGCGTTATGAACTTTCATGGCATGGACCCTGAGAGTGAAAGCAACCCTACCATCTGCTGGGTCTCATTATTCTGATCTTCTGTGCTCTCAGCCAGCAGCTGACTCAATTTTTTCCACAACTCATAAAGCTCCTGTCTGTCCGCTCCATCTTCCTGCCGTGTCTTTATCAGTCTACACCATGTCCGGGCCACCTGGTGAGGAGAGTGACATAGTTGTGTTACCATAAACTTAAAATGTTAAACATAGCAACCAAAATTATTTTGTCCTTAACATGTAAAAATAGCGAAAGGAAAAATAGCATCCTGTATGAACTATGAAGGGGAAAAATAGTTGATTAGGGGAATTTCTAGAACCCCTCTATCAGAAACACCACTAAGGCACAAGACAAATGACTACATCCCCAGCCCCCACAACTCAGAAGGTAACAATATGGCTCACTAAACTCCACAGGTATACTATTTAGGTAACTTAAACTAGCCTTAAAGTTTAGAAGTTAGGATATTCTAAATTTTAATAGTAATTCGGTTTCTGAAATGTAATTTATTTCTCAAATGTTTGATATCATACTGCATCTTAATTTTTAGCTTTCATTAAAGTTAGATGAAAGTGTTTTTCTAACAATATTTTTATGGGAAGTAGCTCAGAAGTCACTAGCCCACCTCTAGGTGTTTCTTGTCCTGGTGATAGAGATCCACAAGTTTCTTACACACTTCACACCACTTCTGTTTGTCAACACTTAGGTTCAAGAGAAAAAAAAAAAAAAGAAATTTTAATTTGATAGCAGAAACAACCAAACACTTAAAAGCCTAAGAAAATTGATAATATAGTATTATTTCATACAACAAGCCTAAAGATCATCTCTCATTATCTTGACTATAAATTTAAAAATTCCAAATTGAGTTAATCATCTTAATAGTCTTTTCAGTCTGTTGTAATCACAAAAAAAAAAAAAGTGACAAACTTCTAGAAGAAAATTGTTTCTGAATTCTCAGTAAGTACAGTTCTTTCTACCTCTGTGGTGGTTATTTCTGGTTGTCAAGTTAACTACAGCTGGAATTAACTAAAACCTAAGCCACTGGGAAGAGCTGGAAGGGATTTTTATTGACTGAATCATTTGAAGTGGGAAGACCCATCTTAAAATCTGGACCACATCTTCAGATGGCAGTCGACAGAAAGGACTTAAAAGAAGGAAGCTGTTTTTTCTGCTTTCCCTCGCTCTGGCAAGCCCTTTCCTTCACTGGCAGTAGAGCCTACTTCTTTGAAATTCCTGAGTTTGCCAAAGACCATCTGAGACATGCAGCCTCAGGGACCAAACTATTATTGGATTCATGGACGTTCCACTGTTGGAACTGTTGGACCACAGCCTGTCAGACACTCTAATCAATCAATTTATATATGTAGATTCATTATATCAGTTTTCTTTTTCTAGAGTGCCCTAACACACATCGATAGAATAGAACTATTCTAATTCAAACTTGGAAAGAAACTAGCCTTTCCCCACATATCCTACCTTTCATAGAGATCCAACAGCTTTTGGTAAACAGCAGGTAAGTCATCCTTGGCATTTATGTGATTACACTTCTCATACAAACTTGCTAGCCCCTAAAACAGGAAGTGGTAATGATTATTCTTACCAAATCTCATATGTCCCGAAATTTATTTATTGTGTGAAATAATGTGGTAGCATCTACAAATTAGCATAGTTTACAGGTGAAATATGTGTGGGATTGCCTTCCAAATTAATTAAAGGTAGTAGGGAAACATTATATTTAAAGTCTTTATATTTAATAACAATCCACTAGGTAGGAAGCTAAATAGTGGCAAACAGTATCTTTGACATGTAAACCTAACTTTCAATTTAGAAAATTTAATTTTGTTCATGAGACAGGTTCAAGTACTTATTTTAATACTGGGACCTACGTTTTAGAAAAAAAATGGAAAACAAGCACTTGGCCTATATTACAAGAAATAAAACATGTCTCCATACCTGCCAAGCGAGTAGCTGCTCTGGTTCTAGTTCAGCGGCTTTCTTATAGGCGCCCTGGGCCTGATCAGGCTGTTCTAGTTCAGCTGCAGCAACACCAATAAAAACCCAGGCATTATAGTTATTTTTCTCTTGTTTTAACACTGTCTGATTAAAAAAATTAAAAGTAAGTCATTACATTTTGGAAACTACTTAACAAACAACAAAACAATAGCCTGTTATGACTCAGGACACTATATCTGCCACCAACAGAGTGACCTTTAGAGTTGTAGCTAGACAAGTACTGTAAATGAAAACCTCTAAAGGGTTTGGAAAGTGAAGTGTGTTTCTGTAAAGTGCCCAAGAAATCACGATACCTACATCAGATGCCTCGGCGGCCCATGAGAATGCTGGGTAGAAGAGAACAGTAATGCCCAGCCCCATTTCTGTCTCCACAGCACTTCATTCAACACCAATATTTTCTTTTTCATAATAATATTTTCCCACATGAAAGATTCCTCATGGCAGTTATAAGTCAATTCACCCTAATGTCAATATACCAAGCATGTTCAAAATACACAATGGCAGAAAAATGTTTAAATAACACCATCCATCTCAAACAAAGGTGTATATAGATAATGCTCTCAGAAATAAGAGTACCTGCTAAAGTAAAAAGCTTAAGGAACAATTCATATGTTCTAGGAAAAGAAAACAAAAAGAACTAGGAGCCTCTCAAGGTTTTGTATATTCTGGGGAAAATCACATTTCTATGAGTTGAACCTCTCCAATAATTGGGCTTATGTGCACGCATGCACACACACTTCCAGCAATCTGTTGCCAGTATACTGTACAAGCTGCAGCGGATCCAATAATGCTGCCTCCCACAAACCTCAGCCATGTGTCTGCAAAGTGAAACCCTAACACAAGGGCGTGTTCTGCTTCTGTTCTGAACAGCGAGTACACCCTGTGACACTGAACTGCTTATTAACTGACACAGCTGCACGGCAACTGCACGGCAACCACCAGCCACTAATTACTGCCCAGCTAACGATCAGAGCCTCAGTATCAGAGATACATTTTAAAGGAAATAATCACATGAAAAAGAAAATTCTGAGAGAACACAGAGAGAAAAGTACCTGACTGTATGTGTACAACCTGGAGCCAGCTTCCCCGAAGGAACGCTTATGCCATGCTGCAAAGCTCTATGAGACTGGATCACAGCAAATACATACTGGGTAGCTTTTCTTTAGTGCCAACCAATTCTGGGTTACCACAGCTAAGAGACGTCTGCCATTGCTTTGTTCTCCACTATAAATTATAATCTACTTGGTGAAATTCAGGTAAAAAGTTTGCAAAGACCTAAAGAGCGATACCCATGCTAAGTAATGTAACAGGAACAGGGGCCAGCCAAATAGCTCAGTGGGCCACCCTGGCTTACAGAACTAAGTTCAGTCCCTGAAACTCAACACAGAGGTAGAAAGAGAATTGGCTCCACAAAGTTGTTCTCTGATCTCCACATGTGTATGCCCCATACCACACATATATACATCACACACACTAACAACAACAACAACAATAACAATAACTATGTAGCCACATAAGCATGTGGGCACTATCAGTTAGATAAGCTCCATGCTGGACGAAATGGTTCCTCTCATCTCACCCCCACATACTGCATCCTCCATCTGATCAAACTGTTCACCTTTTGTATCAGATTAGTACCATCATGGCTTCATATGTCTGCTAATCTCAGTCACCAATATATTTTTATGAATATGTCTCTTACATACAGAGAGGCCGGTATCTTTGCTGAACCTCACAGCCGAGTAAATAACAAACCTTGAGGCTACTAAGAATTAGAATCAAATTCGGTACAGTGAAATACTCTTAGGATCTCAGCATTCACATGGAAGAGGCAGGAGGATCACTGTGAGTTCAAGGCCAATCTGGTCTACAAAGGGAGTTCCAGGACAGACGGGGCTACACAGAGAGACCCTGTCTCAAAAATAAACAAAGCAAAACATAACAAAACAAAAATGTCCTGCTCTATACTTAGCCTGTTTGTTTAACCTGCCTTTAAGAGTACAATGTGATAAACAACCTTACCATGTTACACAGCTTTAAGTTTAAATAGCAAAGTCTTTCACGCTCCTGATTCCAAAAGTAATGCATGTGGGTCTATGTGTGCGCTATGATAATCATTTGCTGAAAACAGCAGACAGGTAAGTGTCCTTAAACAAATATCCACCACAAATACTGGAAGCAACATGGACATAAGTAATAAGGCTTCACTGTTACTTTTGCTTCCCTGAGTGCTTCCTGGCCAGGAAAGTTCAGTCCCTTGCTAAACTCTATTAAAGAATGCCTTCCCTTTGTGATGCTTTCTAGGCTGATCAATTAGGCTTAGCAAGTGTGAGAACAAACTCACAAGACAGCACTCAGACAGGCACAAACTTCAGACTCACACATCAGACAACTCCGGGACCATAAACTACAGACAGATGGGTCACAGGGAGAGAAGTAGGAAATCAAAATTGGGCTTGTTCTTGGCCAAAGTACTCCAAGAAGAAATGCTCTGATTTCTTCTCTTCACATGCACCAGTGTGCTCTGGTGCCTCTGAGGCAATCTCTAATATGTCTGACACACCTACCCAGTCAGTTATTGTAATGGTCTCATTGTGAAAGCTCTCAACCTTGGACTCTCCTTCCTACTCCTGTGGCTTTATCCCTCCTTACGATCCATCTCTGCCACACCTCCTCCTGCCTCCCATTCCTGCCTCCTCTGCCTCTCTCCTCATCATTCTTACCATCCATAACTGAACTCTGTCAGTCACAGATTTTACTTAAGTAACACAAATCTTCAAATCTTCAAAAGTGCCCTATGTCACCAAAAAAAAAAATAGAAGCCATCAGAGAAAAATGCTCTTATTTCCCCATCGACAAATCAAAAATTAGACCCCTGTATGTATCTGCACCTGTCCTTTTCCTGCTGAGTCAGAAGAGGAACTGAAGGCCTCCTCCCGTGATCTGGGCCGCATCCTGTCACCCCCTAAGGACTTCACTTCTACCGCCATCCTCTCTAGCACAGTCAATCTCTCTTTAACAGGAGTGTTCCCGCTGGCACACAAGCAAGCTTCAGAATCTTGATAGAATTTAAAATGTCAAACACCTTAAAATAATAAAAACGTTGAGTAGGAAAGGTGGCCCAGAGGTTAAGGTTCCTGCTATCAAGTCTAATGATTTGAGTTCAAGCCCCAGGACCCACATGGTAGAAGAAGAGAACGGATTCCTACAATTTGTCCTCTGACCTCTACAAGCACAATACACATAACAGACACATTTTAAAATATAATGCAAGCATCAACATCAATAATGATGATAATGATGATGATGATGATGATGCTAAAGTAAAGTGGCATTCCATAATGCAAGGTGTTCATGATACTTCTGCCTTTGAAAACAGGGCTGTGATAACTTAGCAATCAAGAATATTAAGTGCAGCAATAGAAGCCTACCCACTGATAAGGAGAAATGAGTCCAACTGCTCTACAGGTTCTACCACTTGACTCAATGTGGACAATCAAAGACTTATACCTACAAATTACCCAAAAATTGATAATGTATTTGATGGCCCAAGAAACAAATACCCTTTACCTTGCAATGTTTCAAGGCTTCTTTGTACTCTTTGTTTCTGATTGCATCTCTTGCACTTTTTAGAGCAGTCTTCACTTCTTTACTGGACATTCTGTCAAGACAAGAAGCTGCAGTGAATCTACAAGAATCTCTCCCTAATGTTAAGAGTCCCAGTAAACTTAACCACCTGAAAAAGAAAAATCTAATTTTTTTTTTAATGGACAAATGCAGGTGACATACATACATGCTGAAATGCAGCTGTATTAGAAGTACACTCACTCTCCACACATTTAGCTAAAATACAGAAGATCTTATGAACAAAGACCTACAATATATAGTAATCCCAAGCCAATGTTTAAAGCAAGATCCAACAAAATAAGCTCCAGATAAAGAAAAACACAATAGCTTTAGTAACTAGAATAGAGAAATGTTTAAAGGCTAAGGAAGTTATTTTAATACTAAATTCTGCAAGATGTAATTAGTATGCAGATTGTCTTGGTATTGAGAATTACCATTACTTTCTCTAATGAGAAATGAATATGTTTACACATAAATAGAAGGCTGGTTACTATGCAAAAATTGTACACTAATTGCTGTCATGAAGAGACACTACTCAGATCCAGATGTGGCAGCACATTCCTGTAATCCCATCTCTAGAGAGGTGGAGACAGGATAATTAGAAGTTCAAAGCCAAACCTCTGCCACACAGCAAGTTCAAAGCCAACCTTCCCCAAGTGAAACCTAATATTTTATACAATCATTTAAATTTTTTAAAAATTTTAAAGATATTTTACCTTATAGGCAAAGTACTTCATTTAATACTAAAGTACATTAATTTAATTTTAACTATAGTAGCCCATGCTAATATTTTATAAGTTACTGACTTACTCAATCCAAATACAATCACAAAATAATAATTATTTTTTAATGATACAACTCTTAAAAGAGAAACACTTGCATTTTCTGCTGACTTGACCTCTTTCTAATTTCATTATAAAGATAAAACAAAGTTAGGTAAATACTAAGCACTAGGGACTCCAGATATTCAGAATAACAAACTCCCACAGCACACTGCCACAGTATTCAAATACAGTAAGGACACAGAGTAACTACTCTCCCTCAGTAAGTATACTAACATATTTCACGAGCATAGTATATAAATACGATCCATAAAATAGGATATAAACACAGTAGATTAGTGTTACACTAACAGTACACAAACACTGTATGTGAACACAGTACATTGACCATTGACACTTTATGCAAACACAACATACTAACACTGTACAGTAACACTGTACATACAATATATTAACACAATATACTAACACAGTTCATTAATGTAGTACATTAACTCAATACACTAATGTATACCTCTAACACTGTACAAACAGTACATTAATGTGAAGTACTAACACTATACACAAATACTGTACACTGACACTGTACACTAACACTTTACACAAACACAGTATACTAACATTTTACACTAACACAATACACTCATGAAGTACACTAACAGTATAAACAAATACAGTACACTAACTTAGTATCTAGTCTAGGCTCTGTCCCAGTTACCTGGCAACAGTCAGGTGTGCCAGACTCACTATAAAAGGGCTGCTTGCCCCTCCTCACTCTCTTGCTCTCGTCTCTTGCCCCTGTTCCTGCTCTCTCCCCATTCTCCTCCCCCTCCACATGCTCACTGTTGGCCTCTACTCCTCTACTCAAATTCTCTCTCTCTGCCTTTCTCTGTCTCTATTCCCTCTGCTCCCCTTGCCATGCCATGAATAAACTCTATTCTATAATACACCTATCTATACTATATCTATATACTAATATATATATTATATATATGACTGGTAACTCAGAGGGAAAGGGATGCCTCAACATGAGTCCACAGAAGCACCTCCTTCCCCCACAACTTACTGTGCCTCCAAAAAACATATTCCTGCCTTCTTTCTTTTTATAAAACACAACATTAACACAATACACTAATATCTTTTGTGTAAGGGGATTGTGTAGAGGGATTTTGTGTAGAGAAATTGTGGATTGAAATTTTAACATCTAAACCTGTTTAATAAGTTATTGATTGTTGAGCAGTGACTTTACCAGGCTGTGGAGGACAGTGTATGAAAGCAATGGCTGAGATGCAGCTAGAACTAGCAGTTCCAGCTCTGTTCCCCATGAGAAGTAAGGGCATGCAGGGCCCGTAGAATAAGATATGTGTGTAAAGGCTTGGCAACAACACACCAAGGGAAAGTGAGTGAAAACAATATGCTGGGGTGTTCGTGGACCATTCAGGACAGAAACAGCTGGGGTGGGTAAAGTGGACTGCACCTGGGTCAAAAGAAGCCGGAGTCTGTGAGTACTTAATGGTGGCGTGGAGCTGATAAGATGCAGATACCCCACAGTGCCATGTGGCCCTACAGCTGCTGGCTTACCACAACAACTAACATTTAAGACTAATGCAGTACACTAACATATTACACTAATATAATACACTAACACATGACTCTAATGCACTACGTTAACACAGTATACACCAACACACTACACTGACGCAGTGCACTAACATGGTACACTAACATTGTATACTGAAGCAATACACTAACGGAATACTACCAGTATATTTGAGCCACACTGAAATGTACAAGTATGAAACAAAAGAAATCTATAAACTTGAAGATAAGGTTGTTTTAACTTAAAAAAAGCTAACATTCCGAGTAATATAAAAATTACAACACTATAATATCAGTTTATCTGTGATACATTCAGATTTCCCAAATATAATGCAATAATTAATTATGCATGACATTATATCAACTTTGATGACTACCTTACCTGAAAGTATCGTGATACTTAGAAGTGAACTAGAGAAGAAATGCTTTTAGTCTATGAGTCTTGATGGCAGCAGTTAACAAAGTTTAGCCTTGATCTCACATTAGCATTCTCAGTCCACGTTCCTTCTGCAAGGTAACCTGTAGACTAAAAGGAAAAGCTCAGTGAGGGTAACTGACACAGACAAATAGAGAGGCCCAAGTAAAAATTAAAATAAAGAAGACCTTAGGTGGGAGCATAAACAAGGAAGAAACAACAGACATTCTCCACATGGGCCCCTAGCTCACCAACGAGAAACAAAATACAAAAGGCCCTGAGGCCCTGAAGAATACTATCTAAATCAGAAGAAACATCTAAAACCCTACATGAACCCTGAGAGAACCAAATGCAGACTAAAGGTGAAATAGGCAGGTACAGTAGGTTTGAGAAGACACACTGTGTGAGGTAATCAATGACAACAAGGAGAAGACAGGCCACAGCAATGGAAAGAAGAAGGAACATGACTCCAGAGACACTGCATAAGGTGAAAGGAGAGAGCAGGACAAGAAAGGAAGCAAGGGAGAATGAGAAAGGTCACACTGAACAGACCCCAGAAGACACACCAAAGATCAGAAGCAAATTAGGGTTAAGTAGAGCTGCCAAAGTACTGACCTTGAGAGTCAGATAGACAAACTTAGACTAAGGACAGCTGCAAAGCATCAGATTATACATTACACTTGAAGCCCACTAGAAGTATGCTCTCGCTCGTGTGCTCCCTCCCTCCCTCCCTCCCTCCCATCCTCCCTTCCCCCTCCCACCCTCTCTCTAAGGACCTTCCATATCTACCCACTTCCACATGTCATTCTTCACACTGCATTGGAACCATATATTCCCTTCCCATTCCTTCTTCACTTAGCCATGGGATGATGCAGGCTCTAACACACATGTACATGAATACACATATATATGCAAGGAAGAGGCCCATTAACCATTTTTTAAAGAAACATTAGAAAACTGACCACTAACTAAGTAGCATTAAAAACCTTTTTCATTCACAAAAAAAAAAAAAAATGCATTATCTAAAATTATTCCATGTACTCCTATGCTCCTATATTTTGGATTTTTCCCTCATAAGCATTTCTAAGACTGTAAGTGCTTTGAAAAACTGCAATGCTATTCCACCATTCTACTAATACATTCCCTAACTCCTCTCCTCCCATCATTTGTCTTTCCTCCCAAGTTAGAACTCAGCATACTATGTTAAAAGATGCTGAGCACAGTAACTGGTTACCAAGAGAAAACGCATAATTTTTGCATGCTTTTATGCAATGAAGAATTTCCAACTAGCAACTTTACAATCTTTTTACTGAAGCTTAAAAGTAGCAATAAATATATTTTCAAAGAGTTAGAAAGTCACAACAAAAAGTAGTAAAAATTCTAAAGGTATTTGTTTTGACCTGTGGTGTGATATAAAGGGGCGTTCATCCTTAAGGACCTGGGATGGCCCGTTCTGTAAAGACACTGCTCCCCTCTCACCTGTTACCACACCTGCATCTTCTTCCTGAACTGGACGTCACATTGTTTACCCATTTTTCACCTAAACTAAGGAAGCACAAGCATGAGATGGTGATATCCAACACCCAAATCCTTCCACATATTTTTAAAATTAGATTCACCATGACCATAATATAAAACATGGAAAATAAATCTATATGATTTTCAGTCTTTCATCTTTCAGAAAGCCACTAATCTTCATCTCCAAATTTCTGAACTGGTTTAAACCAGAACTTAGGCTGTTCCAATCATGCCTCCTTTTCACCTGTAAAATGTTAACACAACCCCGAGTACAGAGGCCCAGAAACAAAGGTATACAATCAATATGACAGCAAGTCATAAAGAAATGTATTTTAAAACAATTATTTGGTATACACATAATTAAAGAACAAAGAAATCTGCATAATAATGAAATGAATGTTTATTCCTACATAAGGAATTAAAGCTTGGCTGGGTATTTGATACAGCATAATATACAGTATCTTCAACAACTTTCAGAACTTTCAAAATCACTATTTTGATTTTAGATTGTGGATAATAAGAACATTCCTTCCCATGCATACACTGCAGACAATGGAGGAAGTAACAGTAAGGGTCATTACAGAAACTGTTGGAAATCCTGTCCTCATCCCAAACTCACAATTATATGGTCACCTGAAAGAGACCAGAGAATGACAGTGACCGCTGAAATGCTGACAATCTCAAAAAGCTCCCCCTCTAGATGAAGAGCTATGCAAATCAATAACTGATAAGAGAGATTGGAGAACACTAATTGGTTATCCAATACCAAGTAGTCAAGCCTAAAACATTATACATAGGAGCCAACAATACACTGGATTCAGCAGGTTGTTTTTATATATTCACTTCTACATGTGTGTGTGCATGTGTGTGTATAGCTATAATATAATACAATTTTCTTTAAAAGGTTATGAATTTGAGATGAGCTAGTTGTAGGAAGTCGTGAAAGGCACTGGAAAGAATTAGGGAAATATTTATGTGTAAATACAGTACACATAAACAATTTTTTAATTAAAAATAATAAAAAAAAACAAGCTCAACCCAGCTGCAACCTCATTCCCTGCTCTCTGAAGAGGTAATCTTCTTACCTGTTTAACTCACAACTATCATCAGACATGAGCATATCCTCTTCAAATCAGCCATTACACAAGTACTAATGATTAAGCTTGAGGCACTCCAGAGCTACTCAACAAAAACACACAGGAATTTTTAATTGTTCTATGGAGATGTATGTTCTTTCCCAACTCAGTATCCAAAAGCAAGGCTCATATTATTTGAAGCCCCTTATGTAATCAATCTCTTTTGGCTAGTTTTATGACAACTTGACTGAAGCTAAAGTCATCTGAGAAGAGGGAACCTTAACATGTCTCCATAAGACTTGGTTGCAGGCAAGCTTGTTGAGTATTTTCTTAATTAGTGGTTGAGGGAGAGCCCAATCCATAGTAGATGGGACAACACCTGAGCTGGTGGTCCTGGGTTTGGTAGAAAGCAGGCTGAGCAAGCCAAGGAGAGCAAGCCAAGAAGCAGGACTCCCCCAAGGCCTCTGCATCAGCTCCTGCCTCCAGGTTCCTGCCTTGTTTGAGCTCCAGTCCTGACTTCCTTGGACAATGAAATGTGATGTGGAAGTGTAAGCCAAATAAACCTTTTCCTCCCAAAGTTGCTTCATCACAGCACTAGTAACTCTGACACAATCCTGTTGAGTAGTACACATAAAACACATGACAGACAATCTAGCTTCCAAAGTCTAGATCACCAAAAGGTAACGTGACAATACTCACATTACTCTTTTGGAAAGCCCTCCAGTATCCTGTGTATCCTTGCTTCTCCCAACTGTTCAACCTGCTTACTCTTGCTGCTGCCTCGTCTCATGTTACTCATAACAAGGCCAAGTTGGAGTGTCAAGCACACAACCTGTGCTACACCAAATTCACACCAATCCAATCCTGTAACATTTGTGACCTATACCAGCATTTCCAAAAACATATTGCAAGGAACATGCTTAATGGTATTACTGCATGGTGCAGAATTTTTGTGGCTACCATACAGATCTCAGTATCTCATCACAATGTATACTGGAATCTTAAAACCTCTGGAAAATCCAAATACCCCAACACAGCTGAATGCAGCAACTCTAAACTGTCGTCACAGAACATTCAGCTCAGTGAAAGCCAACTGACATTTTGAAAACACTAGCATGCTCCAGGAAATAGCTTGGAATATTGAGAAGGGAGGGAGTTATAGGGTCGTTTGTTTGTTTGTTTTCACTCAACCATTATCCATACTTTTTAATGCCTTTTCTATTCTTAGACTTTTACAAGTATGTATATCTATGTGTTTTCCAAAACTGACTGGAAGTTCTTTGGGAAATTCTGTTGTTACTTTGGATATTAAAAACCCTGCAGAGGACCACAAGCTAGACCCAGAAGGTTCAACTGAACGCCTCTCTAACTTCTTAAGAATGGATTTTTTGTTCCCTAAAGCATCCTGCTCCTAACATGGAATCAATAGCTATGTTGTAAACCTGATAGACAAAGACAGACAGATTCGAGGTTGTTGTGGGATAATTGTATCCTGCTGTGTTATATAGAAATTTCTTTCAAATTAAAACATTCCATCCAGGTGGCAGACTGCTTAAGACTCAAAAAATAAACAAAGTTTATAAGGCTCAAGAAATAAACAACTCACAAGTCTCAGAAAGTACCTGAAATTGATGTGATTAACAAGGCTCCTCTCCCAAGGTAAAATAAGCAGTAACAAAAAGAAGTGCAGGATACTCTGCAGGTGGCTGAGCTCTTAAGTCCGGGTTGTTCAGGAAGCTTCATGAGTCATCACCCATGTTGCAATGGCTTTTCAGTGATGCAGCTACCTCTGAGTCATCCATATTCCCCTAAGTAACTCCACACCCATGCTCCATAAGTCTAAGAAGCTCATTAATTCAGCTTGCTTGTTCATGTTTCCACAAGAAAAGTCAGACAACACCCCAAAATTCATACATCTTATATCAAAGAACTTCAGAATACAACAGAATTTGCAAAGCACAAAGGCAATAAAGACTAAATGAGGTGATGTAGGAAGAGCCCAGTGCAGTCTGGCACAGTAAATAGAAGAAATCTGAACATACCAAGATGCACAAGCACAGAAGACAGATCAGGTGGTGCACAGTGAGAAGTTGACCATCTACAGAACAATAACACTGGCCTCAGAAGAAACCATACTTAACAAATCTTTGACTTTGGACTTCTAAACTCCAGAATTATGAGAAAATAGATTTCTGTTGTGGTATTTTTGTTATAGCAGCCCTTATGACCTAAACCACTGTCCCTATCCTGAATACTACCTACCCACATGGACACATACACACATAAAAGATCCTTTATTCATAGAGTAACTCAGTGATTAACAGAAACATCTATGTTCAAAAGGCAGTCATTAATAAAGACACTGCTGAGGCCTGAAGGTCCATGCCTTGAATCCCAGCACTGCAGAGGTGGGGGGTGAGGGGGGATTGAAGGCAGAGGCAGGTGGATTCTCTGTAAGTTCAAGGCCAGTCTGATCTACATACAACCAGAGTTTGTTACACAGAGAAACTCTTGTCTCAAAATACTAAAACTGCAAAAAAAGAAAAATTAAGATGTACCACATTTTCTTTATCCATTCTTCAGTAGAGGGACATCTGGGTTATTTCCAGTTTCCAGCTATTATAAATAAAGCTGCAATGAACATATTTGAACAACTGTCCTTGTGGGATAATGGGCCATCTTTTGGGTATATGCCCAGGAGTGGTATAGCTGGGTCTTGAGGTAGAACCATTCACAATTTTCTGAGAAAACACCAGATGGATTTCCAAAGTGATTGTACAGTTTGTACTCTCACCAGCAGTGGATAAGTGTCCCCCTTGCTCCATATCCTCACCAACATGTGCTGTCACTTGAGTTTTTGATCTTAGCCATTATGATGAGTGTAAGATGAAATCTCAGGAGTTGTTTTGATTTGGATTATCCTGAAGACTAAGGATATTGAACATATTGAACTTTAAGTATTCCTCAGCCATCTGAAATTCCTCTGTTGAGATCCACAATTTGTCCTGCCTATCAGATGTGCAGGAGTAAAGATAAAGCAGAAATTGAGGGAATGACCACAAAATGACTGATCCACCTTGGGACACATACCATGAGAGGGAGACCACCCCTGACACTATTAATTACTCTGCTATGCTTGCAAACAGGAGCCTAGCATAACTGTCATCAGAGGGGCTCCATCAGCCAACAACTGATGGAAACAGATGCAGCGACCCACAGTCAAACATTTGTCAGAGACCGTGAAATCCTGAGGGGAAAGGATTGTAGGAGCCAGAGGGGTCAAGGACACCACAAAAAAGAAAAAAAGAATCAACTAACCTAGGCCCACAGAGACTGAAACCCCAACCAGAGAGCATGGGACAGACCCGGGTCCTTGATACATATTTAACAGTTGGGCTGCTTGGTCTTCCTGTGGGACTCCTAACAGTAGGAACAGGGGCTGTCTCTGACTCTATGGCCTGCCTGTGGATACCCGTCCCCTAACTGGGCTGCCTCATCTAACCTCAATAGAAGATGAACCTAGTCCTGTTGCAATGATATACCAAGGCCTGTTGATAACCACAGGAGGGCTCCTCTTTTCTGATGATAAAGGGAGGGCTGGGAAGAGGAGGAGAGAGGGAAAGACTGAAAGGAGAGGAGGGAGGGAAAGCTGCAATGGAGATGTACATTAAAATAATTAATTAGTTAATTAATTAAATGTAAAAGGTTAAGATTCCAAGAAAAACAAAAAACAGTGAAGCAGCCTTCAGTAAAAAACGATTACTAGCTGAAGACTTGTTAGCAAGACTGAGACTTGGAGAAGAAATAGAAAAACGGGTCTTTACCCATGTAAAAGCAAAGTATAATGAATTAATGAGTGGGTAAAAGTAGAAGACTGACTTCAGCTCAAAATCAGAACTTTTAATACTTTTTTAAAAAGATCTACTTATCTATTTTATGAGGACACTGTCGCTCTCTTTAGACACACCAGAAGAGGGCATCAGATTCCATTACAGATGGTTGTGAGCCACCATGTGGTTGCTGGGATTTGAACTCAGATCCTCTGGACAAGCAGTCAGTGCTCTTAACCACTGAGCCATCTTTCCAGCCCAGAACCTTTACTACTTAAACCTCCTCAATGTAAGGATTCCTACCAAGGAAGATGAAGTATTGGCTGGACAAGCCAGCAGGCAGGACCATTATGTCCCACTGAATGTCAAATGGAGAGTACTAGAAACCTCTTAGGTTCTAGCAACACTTTGAAACTGGGTCACTAGAATACCTGCTCTCACTGACACAGCAATGCAGAAAGAAGAAAAGGACGTGCTGCTATCCCCAGAACAAGGGCCTGCAGAAACAAAGCCTTCAGAGATGATCAGTGTTCAAAGAATCATTATTATGCAAAAAGAAAAAATGTAATTTTTATAAAACTAAATGCCAGTGATATTGTTTCTGTAGAGTATATTCTACATTCCAAATTAACACAATTCTGGGGAGCGTGCCCCGTACAGAACGCAATCTTGAAAAATTATTTAACCTCTCTTGTCTGTTTTCCCATCTGCGAAGCAGTCCAAGTGAAGACTACAGAGTGCATTCCACATAAAAGCACGCTACACAGTAAATATATAGTAAAGCTTAACAGAACACTATGCACATACCGCTCTGCATTCGACGCGTAAGCTATTTTTATTACAATACAAAACGCTGCCAGATATGAGAGTTGAGATTTTAAATACATAGCACTACTCCTCTTCCTGCCAGAAAATCAAAACAACTGGTGTAATGTACAATTATATATACCTGAAATTTATCAGTAAAGAATTTGACTTGAAGATAGAAACGTGCTTCTTGCAGAATTCTCCAAAGGAATCTAGCGATCAAAAGTGGTACTGCTGATTATTCTATACCCAACAATGTTACTCCAAGCATACATCAATTAACCGCACACTTCACTGAGCCCACATCTATTCCTTTTAGAGCCACCCCCACCCCTACCCCAGCCCACCCCCGTCCCGCTTTTACTACTCCAAAGGCAAAGAACAACTAAGCTTTTCCGTATCTGGAACCTGAAACTTATTAGGCTCGCTCTTCACCCCATACAAGCACAATCCTTACAACCCCGGCAAAAAGGAGGAAATACGATGAGGCCGGCTGCATGAGCAGGGTTCCGGAGCGTCGCCACTATCCAGACCACACCTTAGGTGACCAAGCATAAGTCCCATAGGGGTACAGCCCCATCAAATTTAAGTGACAGAATCACTGCCACCTCATCACCTCCAAGTTCACTATGTTAGCAAACATTCAGCCCCGGACAAAATGAAGACGACCCCTAACATCACGCCCATGCCCAATCCTTTCTCCCCCTAAATACTATTTCAACTACCTTTAGATTTCAACTTCTGCCAAAACCGAAGGCAACCAGAACCTACCTGAGCATATGGGATAGCCACAAAGTACAAGTCTAGACAACGCATGCGCACTTCCCCAGACATCGCTTGAGTGAGAGGAACTGGCTGAGCTATCATTAGCTCGAAATTTGATTAAAACGGTCTGTACATGGGCTGAGCGCGATTCCTTATTTGCGCATGCGCGTGCACTTGGCCTGATGGGAGTTGTAGTTTCTTGGTGCCACCCCTATTTACAAGTTTTAGAGTTTGGTCCCTGTTTATTACTGGAGAGCAAATAAAAGGAGACCGACTCAGCGGCCGTTTTCGGACTCCCTTGCCAGAAATGCTGCTGCTGTTGTTGTCGGTGATCATAGCATTAGCGCACTCGGCACCGGTCCCCGAAACACAGGAGAAAAGGCTGCAAGTGGCCCAGGCGCCCAATGTGGTGCTGGTCGTCAGTGACTCCTTCGTAAGTACCCAGAGGACTGGGAGCAGACACCGCCCACAGCCAGTAGAGAAACAACACGAGTTGAGAGGTGAGGTGCAGGCAGGCGCGTACATGCAGCACACTCGTGCTTACTTGTAAAGTAGTACTAAGAAGCCGGTAGTAAGTAGCAACGAAGATAATTTTATGATTGGGGGAGTCACCGTAACATGAGGAACGGTATTAAACTGTTGCAGCATAGAAAGGTTGAGAACCACCAGTCTAGACATTTGATAAATGTGTTAGCACTGATGTAAATGTTAGGTGTTATAATCAAATCTACTTCATTATATATTAAAGAAGTTATGTATGTTTGCAAACTCTTAAATTTAAATTAAATTCATATGGAAAGTGAAAGGACCTCGAATTGGGAGGGGAAAAAATGAAAAAGAAGACCGATTTAAAAAAAAAAAAAAAAAAAAAAAAAAACTTTTAATTTTAAAGCCTATGGCAAAGCTACGATAACCACAATAGTATGTTATAGGCAGAAAGATAAATATTCATACCAGTAGAATAGATTTAAGAATCCAGAAATAAAGTCTTATAAACAAGTAGTACTGGAAAATTAAATATACTCATGGAAAGGAACAAAATTGGGTCATGCTTCCACCACGTGTAAAAAATAGCTTAAAGTGAATCAATGATTTAAATGTGAAAACTAAGGATATGAAACCCCTTCAAGACAATGGAAGTGTGAATTTTCATAATCTTAGATTAGGCAATTTAAAATGAGCTAAGGATTTGAAAAGACATTCCTGAACAGAATCTACACAAATGGCCAATAAGCCCATGAAAAGAAGCTTAGATTCATTAATCATTAGTGAAATGTAGATCAAACCAATTGATCCCCATAAAGATAGCCAGAACCAAAAGGCATAAAAATAGGAAGGGGTTATGAGAGGTACAGGGAGAGCCAAGGGAGGGGAGGACGTAAGTATGATCAAAGTATGAAACTTTCAATTAGACTTATTTTTTTACAGTTAATATACAAGTTCTTTGGTACACACACACACACACACACACACACACACACACCATAAACAATAACCAGAGTTAGAGAAAATATGGAGGCATTAGAAACCTCACACACTGCTGCCCAGATGCTTTGTAAAGTGGAGCAGCCACCTCGGAAAACCATTTGGCAGTTTTTACAGTGATTAACTATAGAGTTTCCATGCAGTTCAGCAGTTCTCATCCTAGGTGTGTATGCTTGTGTCTGTGTCCAAGAGAAAGGAAAACAGTCCACACCAAAGCTTCTTCATGAACGATTTTATGCTAGAAGATGAGAAGGAGAGCAACCTGGCAAATGTATAAATGGAACTTGGAGGAATTATTCAACAACAGAAATGAAATCCAAAACTCATGCCTATTACAATGTGGCTGAACCTAGAAAACTATGTCCTTGAAAGAAATAATGACAGTATATTTTATATGACTCCATTTATATGACATGCCCAAAGAAAGCAGCTATGTAGAGACAGACAGCATGTTAGTACTTGCCTCAGGGTGCTAGCTAAGGGCTCTTCTGGGAATGATGTAAGTGTTCTACATGACTTTCTGGATACAATAAAATCCTTTGAGTTGCACACTTTAAATATGTAAGTTGTATATAAATTATATCTGGATAAAAAGCACTTCTGCCTGGGCCTTAGAGGACTTGGACAGCCCCCAAACCCCTGCACCAAACACACTGCACCTTGCCACTGTTGCAGCCACACTGCTTTTCATTTGATGAGGCTTCAGAAGTAAATAGTGGGACGCATACTGCGGAATCTCCCAAGAATATCACTTGGTGTGGTAGATAAGTCTAAAAAGTCACAATATGCTAAGGCTTTGCCACAGCAGATAAGTCATTGTTTGACTCTTTAGTTAGAATAATACTTTTCCTAGTTAGCTTTAATTGTCAACTTGACATAGCCTAAAGTTATCCAAGAGGAAACTTTGATTTTGGGTTAGGGTTAGGGTTTTTTCACTAGATCATCCTGACCTATGAGCACTGTGGATTTCTACTCTTGTGATAAAACATTGTAACTGAGCACATGCTGTGGGAGAAAGGGTTTGTTTCATCTTTAGTGTCAGGTCACACACTGTGGGGAGCCGAATGCGGACGCCATTACAAGATGGCGCTGGCTCCCTCACGGTTTGAGGTAAACAACTCCATATATAGTAATGCTCTTGTCAGCTAAGGCGCTGCACCCTGCTCATGTGCAGTACATAACCTATCTCTGGCCAATCCCGAGGCCTCTGGTGTCAGCAGACTGGTGACAACCAATCATGGCAAGCCCGTATGCGCTTCTCCCTATATAAGCAGACAGCTAGGGTAGTTCAGGCCCCTCACTTCCTGCTCTCCTCTTCAATCAAGAGGCTCCCATAAAGCGTGATCTGAGAAGAATCCTCTGGTGGTGGTCATCTTTCCTCGCTGGTCGAGGAGCACACCGCAACACTCCACCCAGTCAGGCCAGGAACTTAAGGCAGGAACTTACGAAGTAGAAGTCACGAAGAAAGACTGATTACTGGCTTTGCTCCTTGTGGCTTCTTCAGCTGGCTTTCTTATACAACCCAGGACCACCTGCTCAGGAGTGTCACTGCCCACAGTTAGGTGAACCTTCCCACACCGATCATTAATTAATCCCATATTAATCAAGAAAATGCTCCCCCAGACTTGCCCACAGGCAATCCAATAGAGGCATTTTCTCATCTGAGGTTCTACTTCCTAAATAATTCCAGCTTGTGTCAAGTTAAAAAAGGACAGGAAGAGGAAGAAGAGGGAGATTGTCTCAATTATTCATTGATACAGGAGAGCAGGGAGCATTGTGGGCATCACTGTCTCAAGGCCTGTCTCGGTGGTTCTGGGCTATATAAGAACACTAAGCATAAGACTGAGTGAGGTAGCCAGAAACCAAACCAGCAAACAGTGTTCCTTCATCGTTTCTACTCCTCAGATCCTACTTAATTCCTGCCCCAACTTCTCTCAATGACGGATTGTAGCCAGAACTAATAGTTCTTTCTTCTGTAAGTTGCTTTGAGTTATTGTTATGTTTGTGACAACAACAGAATCCGAACTAGAACAATGCTTGAAATCTAAGCTTTTCCTTTGATCCTCCTTGACCCAGAATGAACAGGAACTAAATGCCATGCCATAATTCAGAAATAGCTATTAGTATTTATTAAAATTTACAGCTATATGTGGGATGCAGCTCACATGGGACTCATCTCGCATACACAAAGCCCTGGCTTCAATCCCCATCACCACACAAAGTGGGTATAGTAATGTATGCCTTATGATTCCCAACACTCAGGAGGTGAAGTCTGGGAATCAGAAGTTCAAGGTTATTCATTATAGCAAGTCATAGGCTGTTTGAGATACATGAGACCCCTGTTTTCAAAGGAAAAGGTATACATGCATGCATATACACAAATACATATAATGTAGTGGTTTGAATAAGTATGGGCCCCATAGACTCATGTTTGAAAGCTTGACCTATGGGGACTGGCCCTATTAGAAGGAATGGCCTTGTTGGGGTAGATGTGGCCAAGTTGGAGGAAGTGTGTCACTGTGGGTGTGAGCTTTGAAGTCTGCTATGGTCAAGCTACACCCAGTGTAGAATCCATTCTATTCCTAGCAGCCTTTGAGCAAGATGTAAAACTCTCAGCTCCATCCAACACCATGCTGGCCTGTATGCTGCCATGCTTCCCACCATGACAATAATGGACTAAATCTCTGAACTTGTAAGCCAGCCCCAGTTAACTGCTTCCCTTTATAAGAGTTGCCTTCGTCATGGTATCTCTTCACAGCAATGAAACCCTAACTGAAATATGAAAGTTAATTTGCTACTGTTCGTTTTTTGTTTTGTTTTGTTTTTATCTCTGCTACAGAGTGTAAGTTTCATGAATATGAGACTCTATTGTAACTCATCATTGTATCCTTAGATCTTGCAAGGTGCCTGATACATAAAGATACAAATCGAGTATTTAATGTTTATTAATATAATTTTAAAATTATCTCCTTATTCTACAAAAGAACTTTCCAAGAAGTTCTTTAACTTAACATATGTAGATGGATTTTCAATTTTCATTTGAGCACTGGATCCTTAATACCATACCTCTGTTGCTTTTTATTCTTTTTGATGTTTTGAACAAACATGCTGAAGTCTTTTGGGTTGTGAAATTTTGTGTCTAAAAAATAAAGGAAATAATTTTTGCAGCATAATTATCAGTGGTTGGATTTCTTTATTTCAGGATGGAAGACTAACATTTCAACCAGGAAGTGAGGTAATAAAACTTCCCTTCATTAACATCATGAGAACACATGGCACCACCTTCCTAAATGCCTACACTAACTCTCCCATCTGCTGTCCATCACGTGCAGGTATGAATGTGCCTTCAATATGCCTCATGTTAATGGAAAGAGTCAGACCCCTAAAAGTATATTGATGTTCAAAATATCATATGCAGAAACCTATTGTAAAGTCGGATTTCATACCTAATAAAAATAGCTTGGTGTAACCGGTGTGTTCTAGGATATATGTTGAACGCTGGGCTCATTTGAATTTCTAACATGTCTTTCTGAAGAAAGGCTTTTTCTTGCTGGGGTGCTGTCTAGTTCCATTTCATTTTTTTTTTTTTCACTTGACTATCAAAGCAGAAGAACAGGCACCCATAAGTCAAAGAGCTCTGTTTCTAAGGGAGTCTTTCAGTGAGGGTTTCAGAAGGACTGAAACTCATATAACAAAGGAGTCAGCAGGCTCTCTGGAAGATCCTTCCCAGGCAGGAATTCTTCTATTCATGTTTATCTAAAGTCTTTCAAATTATTTCTGATTATATACTTCATCTCTTTCTTGTCTGTCCCAGTTTACATCTATCACCAAACTAATTGCTCACCTTATTAACAAATAGGCATGGTTTTGGTGGTAAGCATGTCAGTGACCATAAGCCATACATTTAGAAAACAAACATCTGCTTTTAAGACTCTTGTCTGAAAGTTGCTCTCCTATGCATCTGTCCATGGGGTCTGTGGTTATCCGTCATGGAACCTGTAAATAACAGAAACAGTTTGGTTTTTCTATGAGCCAGTAGAGTCATAGAGATCATGTGTAAAAATGTGTTTGCTAATCTATACTGTGTTGACTAGAATGATCCCTGAGCTGGAATAGGTGATTCTAAACCTCTGTGTACTGTGTAATGGAAGTAACCCAGTCTCCTCACCTACAGAATGCTAAATATACTAAATCCCTCAAAGCAAACATGGTTGTCAATTGGAAGAGTAAATGAGAAAGTGGTTGATGAATTCTGAAAGTCTCACAAAAATAGTTTTCCTAGAAGAAGCATATGACAAGGAATCATAGTGATACAAATGATTAGTGTGTTCTTACTGTAGTTGTAACATTCTAATATTTATAAGTAGTCCTCATAATTCCATGAGCATGGTTACTATTAATAGCCCAAGAAAACTAAAACAAAAAGGTTGAATAGCATCAGCAAACATACCAGAACTATGGTTCCTGGGATTCATACCTGACCTCTCAGACAGTATTTTCTTAGATCAGAAAAGAGGAACTCACTTTCTAAAGTGCTTTCTCCATGGGCATGAGACCTGAACTTGAGTACCCAGCACCCATGTAATTAAAGCAACAATAATAAGTACACACATGTAATGTGTGGCAGTGCACACATGCAATACCACCACTCAGAGGCAGAGACAGGAAGGTTCCTGAGGCTTGTGGACTAGCCAGCCAAGCCAAACTGCAAGGTTCAGTGAGCAGGTGGGAGGATGAAGGAAGAAAGGGAGGAGGGAGAGATGAAGGGAGGGGGGAGGGAGGGACACATTTTCTCAGAAACTATTTAGGAAGACTCCCTAGACATGCACTTGAACACACACAGAAAAGGCCTATCCAGCCTACTGTGTCTGCTCACAGAATGTAAAAAGGAAAAGAAATGCTTATTGAATGTTTAGAAAATGAAAGGGAACACGTAGCATCCTTTTTTCTTTCTTTTTCTTAGAAAAGAATACAGATAGCTTTTGTGGCTGAAAAAAATTGCTAATGATGTTCAAGCCCCATACAAGTACCTTAATCAATTTAACCTCTATGCCGTGGTGGGTCCATATGAAGAATAGATATACTAACCGCTTACAGGGTTTTCCTTCCATAAAGTAGAGTAGCAATGAGAAATGAGGGTTTTCCCTCCCATAAAGTAGAGTAGCAATGAGAAATGCCTGTGAACTGCCCCAGCTGGTGGCACTTCTCATTCCAGACTCTAAAACAGCCAGCCACACCCTCCAAGTTATTCTCTTTAAACGTGAATTGTTAAATTTTATCTTCATCTGTTTCTTTTATTTCTTTTATTTTTATGCTTTTTTATTTTTATTCTCTTTCAGTTTTTTATCTTTATTTTATTTTATTTTTTGTTTCTCTTTTTTAACCTGCAGCAATGTGGAGTGGCCTCTTCACTCACTTAACAGAATCTTGGAATAATTTTAAGGGTCTGGATCCAAATTACACAACATGGATGGACATCATGGAGAAGCATGGATATCAGACAAAGAAATTTGGGAAACTGGACTATACTTCAGGTCATCATTCCATTAGGTAAAAATTAAATTAACTCAGTACTCTCCTCTGTTGCACATTCATGGACTTTTTTTCCACTTTATCACAAGGGTGAAATTCAATCTCTTAATCCCTCAATTATGCCAATTTGACTAACACCTAACTCTCTTTAATCTTCTTAAAAATATTAAAGTTGCTAATATCCTGTGGGGCTTTTTTATTTAACATTAACATCTATAATTACTGGATTTTAGCAGCCAAGCATTGGTGGTAGATGCCTTTAATCCCAGCACTTTACAAGTTTCAGGACACCCAAGGCGACACAGAGGAAACCCTGCCTTGAAAAGAAACCGTGTGTGTGTGTGTGTGTGTGTGTGTGTGTGTGTGTGTGTGTGTGTGTGTATTTTAATATTTGTAAGATAGTTTATCCTATGAATTCAGTTATATATTTCCTCCCCAATTTTTATACTGCTACTTTGTAGTGTTAGCATTCCTGATATTTACCTTTGACAGTTCTCTAGAACTTGAAGCTACTGTAACTTTTCTTTCATTTCAGTAAACCTTCAAGTGTCAGGCAGTCATCTCAGCTGGTGGTTTGGTTCAGGGGTAGAAAACATGCTGGGCATGCAGAGGCTATGGGTTCTAACCACCACACCACAAAAGCAAAGAGTGAAAGTCTAGAACCAGATTGCCTAATTTGAATTCTGGTTTCTCTACTTACTACTAAGCCGATGGTTGTGTAGTTTTGAACACACCTAAGCTCTCTGAACTTTAGCTAATGTGACAACTAAAGTAGATAATTAATGCAGGTAAGTGCTGGTGTGCATACCTGAAAATTACCTTAAAGTATCTGCCTACCCACATGATTGGCCCTGATTGGTGCTGGGGAACTTGGGTCTTAGGAGTTGTTTTCCCATGGTTCTATAAGTGAAAAAGAGAGGCCTGGAATGTTTGTATAGTGTGGATTATGTTCAACAATCAACTTTCTTCAGAGACTAGATGTTTTTGTATGGGCTAGGTCCAAGGTGCCCACATAATGATTCTCTAGCTTTATTCAGAATAATAGTACACATGCATTGACTAGAGACGTTTCACACCTCCAGTCACACCTGCATAGTAGAAGAATCTGGATAATAATCATGAGAACTCTGCTTGCACCTTTGTGCCTCTCCGTTGGCCTTCACCCTAAGCACCTTCTGTTGTGCTGGTTTTGCTTTGTGCACTTTCTTGTAAAAACGTCTTCCACACCCCACGGTTCCTCCTTATAAACATGGATGTGGGTCCTCTAACACTTGGCACTCCCAACAAAAACACAGTTAAGACTTTGTGCCTCTCAAGTGATAACTGAGAGTGACTAATGGTGCTGAGGGATGACGGGTAAGAGGACTGGGAACTAAATGTATAGACAGCAGTCAGGGTGATGAGCCGACCAGCTTTCCACCCAGGCGTCATGGCCATGGAAACTTCACAATGTGACCTGATTTGGAAATAGATCCTATCTGCACATCTAACTACTTACTGGTCTCAAGGTGACAAACTCTGGACCAGGATAACGTTAAATGTTGTGACTTCCACTCTTATTAGAAGAAGGGGAAAAGCACAGATGCTCAGGGGTGACAGTTAAGGCAGAGATTGGAGTGACACAGGGGCAAGTCAGAGAATATGGCAGAGTCCCCAGAGTAACCATAACCAGGAGAGAACAGTGAACAGTCTTCCAGAGAGCCTTGAGGAGGAGCACATCTCTGCTGATAATAACTTCCAGCTTCTGGTGTCTAGAGGGGTGGAAGAACACACTGCTGTTTTAAGTGACTCGTTTTGTGGTATCTTATTAAGCAAGTTGTAAGGAATAGTACAGTGAGTTTGCACTTAAGCCAATACTAAAATACTATGAGTATTAATACTAGAATAATTGATTAATTTTGCTGTTCTAATATTGAATTTCTCTATTTTTCTGTTTTTAAAATCTAAACTACATTCAGGAGTCACCTCAATACCCCTACTGCCCACTCTATCTGTCATGACCAAGTGTTCTCGGTTCTGCTGTAAAGCACCCCAGCTTATTCACTTTCTGCCCTCACCAGGCAACTGTCATTCTTAGCTGAGTTATTAAAATGGCCTCTAACTGAACTCCTCAGTCTGACCATTTTCTAAGGCAGCAACAGTGATCTTCTTTAAATATACAACTGATTAACCCCATGACTTACCTGCTCTGAGTCTATGAGCTAATTTACTGTTTTACAGGCTGATTTCATGCCATGCTGTCTCCCGCAGTATGCACCTACTATTACTAAAATGTCTGTAATGTGTTTTCCAGTGGGAACTGCTGCACAGAAGTGTGCCTTCTGGGTAAAGGTCTTGCTGTATCCTGCTTTGCTTTGAGAATGTCGCAGAATGAGAAGAGGCAGCACACATAGCTCGAGGAGCAGTGTTAGACTCTCTGCTAACATTCTGCTCACCTTGGGCAAGTTACTTAACTTCTACTAAGTTACTTACCTCCTCTGTTGTGATAAAATACTGACTAGAGCAGCCTGTGGAAGGCAGGGTTTGCTTTGACTGACAAGTCTAAAGCACTATTAGTTGTATCAGGGAAGTCAAGGCACCAAGAGCTCATAACACTAAATCTTCAGGCAGAAACTGAAGAGAGCTGGAGACTGATCCTCAGCTCACTTCCTCCTTTTATTCAGGACAGGACCTGAGCCCAAGAAATGGTGCTGCCTGCAGTTACCTGATCTTCCACACTTCAGTTAACCTAATCTGGAAAGTTCCTCTCAGTAGTGTCCTGGGGTTTGCTACCTGGATGGTGCTAGATCCTGTCGAGTTGACTTAACCATCTACGTCTCCTCACACATCATTTTCATGACAAAAACGTTCAGAATCCTTCCAAATTTTTTCTCAGATGCATGGTAGATGTCTACCTACCTCACACACCATGTAATAGAAGCTCAGGGTGTCTTCCTCTGGCTGTAGCTTGACACATTGTTATAATGTTGATTAGTTCTTCCCATCCATTGGTGTAGGTTTCTCCTTTTCCATTGTACCACACTTCAGCTTACCAGAGTCATCAGTGGATTCTCAACCTCCAGAAGATCTAATCTGTCACTTTTCCCAGGAGTGATGCCCTTCTTGTCTTCTTGACTGGCTAGTTTCATTTACCACCTTGCCTTCAGAAGTCAGTTTTCTGTGGCTGAGCAGTCTTCCACTGTGTACCCATCATGTTTTCTTTATCCTCTCACTAAGGGATGGATACTTAAGTTGTTTTTGTATCTTAGCTATGTAAACAATGTTGCAGTGTGTTAAGGGGTGCACATGTCTTTTTAACAAACTCACTTCACTTCTTTCAGCTAGATATTGCATGTGGTGTTGCAGGATTATACAATGATTATCTTTTTAGCTTTTACAGGAACATCCATATTGTTTTCTTTAGCGAGATATATTAATTTATATTTTCAACAACAATTTCCTCTGCCTCTGCCCTGGCGCTTGTTAGCTACTTTTCTTTTTAACTGCAGCCATTCTGCTGGAGTGAAGTGATGTTTCATAGTTTTGATTTTTATGATCTGCTGGATACTGATACTAAGTATTTTTCATATACTTACCAGCCATTTGTAGGTTTCCCTTTGACAAATCTGTTTGTATCTACTGTCCCCTTTCAGTAGTATTACTGGGGCTTCCTAGCTGTTGCTGTTGAGCTAAGTTCCTGGTATATTCTGGTTGTGAACTCCATAGCAGGGAGCTAGCTTGCAGATGCTTTCTCTCATCTGCCAATTACCCTCATCCTGCTACTTCCTCTGCTCTGACAAATCTTCTTGTCTTTGCATAGTCACACTTTCATTTCCTTTGCTTTTTGGCATTGTCACATTAAAGAAAAGAAAATACACACACACACACACACACACACACACACACACACACACACTGACATCCATTTTCTCTCCTACTTGTACAGGTACAGCCTGTGAGCTTCCTTGGCTGCTGGGTGCTGACATGGGAAGTAGGAAGCTGCTACCCCCCAGATATCAACTTGGGCATAGATAGATAGATAGATAGATAGATAGATAGATAGATAGATAGATAGATAGATAGATAGATAGATAGATAGACAGACAGACAGACAGACAGACAGATAGACAGACAGACAGACAGACAGACCAGGCCAACAAGAGCATGTCTTATTTTTAAGATTTTAAAATATTTGAAATAGTCTCAGTTCCATAAGTTCTTTGTTTTATTCTGTAAATTCTAAAATCAGTAGGATAAAAAAGCAAAACCCAAAAGCCAAGCAGAGACAAAAATGTATTCGTATACTTTTATGTAAAAATGCTTAAAATTTGTACATTTATCTTTGTTTTTTTTTAAATAAAGTTCTTCAATTAAAAAAAAAGCAAAACCTACGTAAATATAATGTTTTGAAAGCTGGCACATCAGTAGCTCGCAGCATCCTTAGGAAATGGAGTAGGATTCCCAGTACTGTTTGCATGAGTGCCACATGCCACAGGGCCAGGGCTTCTTTTAGTAGCATGTCTGAAAAAGTTATATAAGTGATGACATTATATTTGGATCTTTCTATGTAAGTTTTAAAAAGGAGTTTCAGGAAAAAGTCTCTTGATACCACACTTTACAGAGGTGTTCAAAGTTGCTGGAAATGACCACTTTTCCCTTTTTTGAGAGCACGGGGAGATAGGGGATTCGTGCTCTGTTAAGAGTCCAAGCTGGCTTTCAATCTTATTCTTCTGTTACTACCAGGCCTCATTCGTATGTGGCAGCTCCTGAATGTGCACACGTTATCAGCCAGCAATATAAACTTTATAATCATAGTATGGCCATGCAGCTGAAGCAGTGACCAATGGTATGTGTAATAATATGCAAGCACATTTGGTAGTGGACTTGGTCTGGTTTTCTGTGGTCATACTGGACACTGAATGCAGGATGCTCTTATCTTTTGGACAATTCTTAAACAGGTATTGGTAGGAATATTTATTAAAATACTAAATGTAAGGTCATGAACAAGCTATTTATTTACTTAGAGCACCTGATCAGACTCGGCACGCACTTCTCTGGAGTCACAAAACTAGGAAATAATTTCTATTTCAGTACAGATTCGGTGGCCTCAGTGTCAAGCACTGATGGTACTAAATCTTCAAAGACATTTATCATTTCTGATTTTCTGATCTTCTCTGGGCCTTGGTTTTTGTTTTGCTTTTTAACTTCGTCATGTTCAACCATGACCCCACTTGATTCTGGCTCCATGTCCTTTGTGACCCTCTACCTCGTAGTTGGACATGGTTGGATTTTTTTTTCTTGCACAATTAAAGTTCTATAAAGTATCATAAGTCCAACTCACACTTCATGCCAGAATTTTCATAACTGCTGGCCAGGTTACAAACATAGAGATTTAGCCTGTAATATAAAAATGTTAAACTAGGTCAAATGTGAAGTTTAGTCATAATGAGAGAAGAGCGTTCAATAGGGAATGGTGAATTTATTTCTAATATAAAATGTATAAGGTAAATTCAAAATTTTTCAAGGGTGTTTGTAGAACTATCATTTTTCTATATAAAAGAGTTATTGTAGCTTTGGCGGTTTTAGCCAAGCAATATGAAGGAGGAGAACCACCAGAACTAGGCAAATCTAAGCCTAGAGGCTTCCTGGGTGACTTGTGAAGTCACATCACTACTTCATATTGAATAAAAAATCATTTTTTATAATCAATCCTAATGTGTTATTTTCCCTCAGAAGTACTTGTTACAGTGTATTTCAGATCCTTGCAGTCTTGCATTATATTAGAAACTGTTGCTTAGAGGAGATTTAGGAATCTTTGGGTCTGTCAACAGACACCCTGTGCTGACAACTTGACAAAATTGCAACCTTTTCTCAGACTGTTACATTTTTTTCTGGTTGCTTTTCAGAGCTAAGTGGTTTCTGAGCCTGAAAAGCTGAGCAAACAACTGGAAAGTTTTGTCCATGGAAAGGCTGCTTTCTGTTTTCAACTTGTTAGCATTTTAGTAGCCAGATGACATTTGTTTTTTGAGACTGAAATTTTTCAGACCATCATTGAAAACAAGACTTGATGTATTTTTGTAAAGAGAGGTAAGGCTAATAGTGAGTGGGTCTGTCCCATGTTAAAGCAAACCTGTTTAAAAATTTATGAAGACCTGATGTACATTAAAATTTTATTTCTTGTAATAAAAAAAGAAGTACTATATGTTGCTATATAAATTAATTCTTCATACCTGTAAACTGTACCTAGTGTTAACAGGAGAGAACTGTACCTGGTGTTAACAGGAGAGAACTGTACCTAGTGTTAACAGGAGAGAACTGTACCTAGTGTTAACAGCAGGAGAGAACTGTACCTAGTGTTAACAGGAGAGAACTGTACCTAGTGTTAACAGGAGAGAACTGTACCTAGTGTTAACAGGAGAGAACTGTACCTAGTGTTAACAGCAGGAGAGAACTGTACCTAGTGTTAACAGCAGAGAACTGGCACAGAAAACACACCCAGCAATGCCACACAGGCAAATTCATGCAGTAATTAGTTGGCAGTGTGTTAGCTAGTTTTATTTCCCATTAGTATTAGAAAGGAGTAAATCACAGTTTAGTAAAAGGTAAGAATAAAGTCTAGTTTTAGAGCTGTCCGTGATGATAAAGCTAGGCTGAAATTAACTTAATCTGAACAGGTTTACCATTAAGAGAACTATGTTAATAAGATTTCCATTGCTGTTCTTGAGAGAGATTAAACTTTTAACCCGGGAAGACTTAACTTGAGCTTTCAAAAGCTTTAGTCCATGGTTCAGTGGCTCTGTTGTCCTGGGCCTCTGATGAAGCAGAGGATCATGGCCAGAATGTGGAGAAGGGAACACCCATTCACACCACAGAGACCAGGAACAAAGAAAGAAACAAGGTCTCTGTTTCATGAGCATGCCCAGTGACCTCACATATACTTTCTAGATACAGCCAGCTGGGCTTAACAGTTCTTATAATTTCACCAATCAAAAAGAAATGTATTAATAAAGCTAATCAGCAGAAAGGCTAATGATCTTCCTTTGCTCTAGATTCATTCCTGACTGAATCATAAGGTTAACTATGGTAAGGACTCAGCATGCTGCAAATGCTTGTCCACACCTGAGCCATTCCAAAGATGGGCAGCTAGTTCCACTGCATTACCAGTGTGTTTCTTAGTAATTTCCTGTAGTGTTTCCTATAGAATACTGGTAAAATAACAAGAATGTACTTTGCTTCCTGACATCCTCATAGCACAGGGCGATGCTTCCCTTGAGCACCTTGGGCTCTATGCTGAACACCAGTGATGTAATGAATCTAATACAGGAACAGTGCTTAGCATGGTATAAACAGAAGACTGAGAAGCTAATGTCATGTGCTTTGAGGCATGTAGGTTGATGTCAAGATGACACGTGATTGGACAGTAGAGAGTGGGCAGGGACAAAGTTTTGGAAAAGCAGAAGAGGAGGAGAAAGCGGGAGATTCACAATGAAGCAGCAGAGGAGGATGGTTCAGATCAAGGTGAATTAGATTGGTTTTCCACGACACCTTCTACACTAGAGCAGCTCCTGAAGTGAGACCATGGGGCTGATAGCTACAGATTCTTTAACAATTAGTGTGATAGTAGTATGGTGAATTTTTCCCAGAAAAAATCTAATTTTAGAGTCTCACATCTGTTAGAATTGGTTAGAATCTGTTAGGAGTAATTCTACTAAAAATTCAACTGTTTGATATTTTTGTTAAAGTATATTAACTATGTACTATCAAAAATATCTTTATCATAGCTGCTTCAATTTCCTTGACTACCTTCAATGATCAAGTTGTGGGGGAAAGAAAACTTGTTATTTGCCCTCATTATACATGGGCCATTGGTCATTTTCTGAAATTCCTTCTGAGTACTGTTTTAACATGAGATAAAATTTTGCTGGAGTTATTATCTAGATTCTTTTTAAAAAATCTAACCTGATAGAGCACTTCAAAGGCGCTGGATGCTATAAAACAGGTTTCTTGGCAAGGCTGATTAAGCAACATCAGCTTCATAAACCTAGACATTGTTTAAAAGTGTCAAGTAGCATGTGACCCAAACTAAAGACTTCCAAAATTCAAGTTGAATAAGTCATTAATGTATACGTCAGCCATCAAAGACAAAAACATATCTGGTTTATAGCAAATCAGAAAGCTACATCACTACTAGGCAATTCAGACCATGGCTAAACTACTTTTTAGTGTGAAAATACTGAATGGGGAACACACTAAAACACAATTTAGAAACATGAGAAGTACAAATGGGAGGTAGAATTTTTTTAAATATAAAAACTTTATTGATACAAAGAAATTATAGTACCTTTGCTTAAAAGTATTGTGAGAGAAGGATACTAAAATGCTAGAAAATTCAATGGAAAAGAAAACTGCTAGGGCTGTGAATATTTAACTAATGTCTTAGGGTCACTATTGCTGTAATAAAGCACCATGAGCAAAACAAGTTGGGAAGGAAAGGGTTTGTTCGGCTTACATATTCACATTACTGCTCATCACTGAAGGCAGTCAGGACAGGGACTCAAACAGGGAAAACAAGGGGTAGGAGCTGATGCAGAGACCATGAAGGGCTACCACTTAGGGGCTTGTTTCTTGTCTTAGTTAGGGTTTATTGTTGTGAACAGACACCATAACCAAGGCAAGCCTTATAAATAACAACATTTAATTGGGGCTGGCTTACAGGTTCGGAGGTTCAGTCCATTATCATCAAGGTGTGAGCATGGCAGCACCCAGGCAGGCATGGTGCAGGAGGAGCTGAGAGTTTTCATTTTCATCCTAAGGATGCCAGGAACAGACTGGGCATCCTCAGGCTCATCCCCATGGTGACACACTTCCTCCAACAAGGCCACACCTTCTAATAGTGCCACTCCTTGGGCCAAGCATATGCAAACCATCACACTCCCCATGGTATTCTCAGTCTGCTTTCTTATAGAAAACAGGACCACCAGCACAGGAATGGCACCACACAATGGACTGGGCCCTTCCTCATTAATATCTAATGAAAATGCCTTACAGCTGGATCTTATGGCATTATTTTCTCCATTGAGATCCCCTCCTTTCAAATAACTCTATAGTTTGTTGACCTAAGACCAGCCAGCACAACTAAATATCTTTCTTCTAAAAAATTAAAAAAATGTTTTAATTGTTCGAAGTAATTTGTCTTACTCTCAGCACAAATGAATATTCATTTGTTTTCCTTAGTTCTTAAATCTGTAATACTCAACAACTTTTTTTTTATTTTACTGAGATGTGATACAGTTATCTAAACACTTCCACAAGTGAGTATTAAAACCATTTCCTCTGTTGTTTTCCAGGATTTGTTTAGCCAGTTTCTAAGGCTGCATGAGTGTTTTCTGACACACTTGTTCTCTTAACACCCTCAGTAACCGTGTGGAAGCGTGGACAAGAGAAGTTGCATTCTTGCTCCGACAAGAAGGCAGGCCCATGGTTAATCTTATCCCTGACAAGAATAGAAGGAGAGTGATGAGTAAGGACTGGCAGAACACAGACAAAGCAATCGACTGGCTAAGGCAGGTGAATGACACCAAACCATTTGTCCTTTACTTGGGACTTAATTTGCCACACCCTTACCCTTCACCATCTTCAGGAGAGAACTTTGGCTCTTCGACGTTTCAAACTTCTCTTTACTGGTTAGAAAAGGTAAGTATTGTATATGTGCTCAAAAGCAGGTACCTGGCATTGGCTCATTCTTACTTTTATTATTCTTATGGAAAAATTAGGAACTTTTTAAACTAAACTGGTAATAAATTTGTTCAAAGGATAATATTTTTTGAAATAAAATGTTAGAGCTTGCTAACTGTATAGATGTACATGTGATATGTCTATAAAAAGGAACTAAAAGACATTATCTTTGGAGTGTGGGCAGGCCTCACTTCCCCTAGTTCGGGATGGTAAAAATAACTATGCAGAATTAAACTGAAAAAAAAAAAAAAAAGGTCTTACTTGTCAACAGAAAAAGCAAATTTTCCTAGAAATGTTAAGGACATCTGTCAAAATATTTTAAATTTTGCTTTGGGTTGTCAATAAAAATGAAATAGCCAAATGTATTATTTTGTATACTGTTAAAAGCAGAAGTGCTTCAGATGGGTGTTGTAAAAAGTATACAATGTAAGCACTCCCCACCTTTCCCTGTGCAGCTGACCTTCAGTGTGAGTAGGGCCTGCCTTCCTTGTGCAGCTGACCTACAGCAAGCATCTTCTCTCGGCTTGGCAAATTGTCATATTTCTTTCTCTATTTGGATTACCTTCCTATATTTTAGTTTTTGGCTTCCAATATAGATATAGCTGCAATGTAGATATAATTCATTTAAGGTAAACATTTTTACCAGTCCCTCTCCTGCTTGCATCTCGATCCTTTTAAAACTGCTTAGATAGGAGTCCCGTCCCTGAGTTTCTCTGACTGTGAATCTGGATTCTTTGGGGTGGCAGCATTGTCAACATCCAAAACCAGCCTTTTCTTCTATAATTTCATATATGTGTGTCTGAATTCACTCCAGTCTTAGTATGTTTCCTTCCTGAGTATTCATTTTTATTGAGTCTTCTTTCATTCCACTTTCGTGAAGTGTCTCATGGAGTTATCACTGGAACATAAATCGATTTTTCTATTAACCTTTGAGGAAAGCCAGGAAAAATCCCAAACACCCCAGCTCCAAATAGTGTAAAGAAGGTTTACTCAGCCATTCCTAACTCAGAGAAATGTCATGCTTCATAGCCATTTTTTCAGTCATTCTATGTATGAAACATTTTGAAGTTCAACACAGATACTCACTGGAAGACAGAGACATTTTGACTTTGCAAATGTGAAGTGTTTTCTTCTTCCTTTTCAGGTAGCTTATGATGCAATCAAAATCCCAAAGTGGTTGGCTTTGTCAGAAATGCACCCTGTGGATTATTACTCCTCCTACACAAAAAACTGCACTGGGAAGTTTACTGAAAATGAAATTAAGAACATCAGAGCATTTTATTATGCTATGTGTGCTGAGACAGATGCCATGCTAGGTAGGTGGTATAATTAATAAGCAATTTCATGAAGAAAATATTTTTCCAACAAATTGTGGTTGTGCTAGTTGGGGCTTGCAGGAGCATCCTCAAAGATGTCTTAAAGCAGTTGCTTAGATACCTGAGACTTAGAACTTTGAGACTCTTTACTTACAATAAATACCTTAATAACAGAATAAAGGGCCCTTCCTATTTTAATTATTTATAATTCTCAGATTTGTTCATACATAAAGAAGAGTCATAGAAAGCTGTTTTGTACTTGAAACAAAAAACAACCTTAAACAGGCCTGTACTTTGCTGAGCACAGGCATGTGGCAAGTAATTCTAAGGCAGCTTACTTTCAAGAGATGAAGAGTGTGACATTCCAAACACTGATGGAGAGGAATGAATTCAGTGATTTGTGACCATGAACTCCTTTTATGGAATTTGTTGAACTGTCCTCAGGAACCCAATGCATAGTCACATAGAGGAATTAAGAATAGAAAATCTCTTTAACTTTTCTTCAAACATGTTAATTTCTTAAACACACTTTGTATTATTAGGTATCAAGTAGTACTTTTATGTAAAGTTAGGAAAAAAATCACTTGCTGATAAAAGTTGTAGATGAAATTATTTCTGTAAAATTATTCACATGTATTAAAATGAGAAAATTTCAGTATAAATCTTACAATTACTGGAAATGTCAGTCTTAAAAGTGAGACAGATGGTAGGTGAAGGTGTTGTGAAAGGAGCTTAGCATTCGCATTTGCTTCACCATATCATTTTAAACATGTTTAAAACACATTCTAGGAGCTGGCTATATAGCATAGTGGTTGAGCATCTGCCCAATATAGCATCTGCCACTCTTTTAGAAGAGCCATAGGTCAATTTATAGTTCCAAAAACGTTCTGCTGTTTAGTGTCAAGCCAGTGTATACAGAGGTCCATGTCTGTTCCCTGTATTCTTCTCACTCAGAAAGATCAACAGATGTCCAGTCAGCATGTACATAGTATCCTAGAAGAAACCTTTACCACTCTTAAAGGCTTAAGACTCATAGCCAAGAGGGCAAGAAATATATTGCCACTAATTTATAAGTCAAAATTGGGACACTATTATCATTAACATGTTAAATAGTATAAACAGATTAAATATAATCCCACTAATTTATGAGATCTGTGAACTTTCAGCTAATCTGTTTATTAGTTTAAATATATTTACTGTGTGAAAAATATCTTGAGTTTAAATAACTAACACCTCAATATTTACTCTCATCTCTTATTGGTTTTACTGAATATGTACCAGTCTCATTTTAATACCTCTAATAATTTTTTTTTAAACAGAGACCTCTTTGTTAGTGTTATAAACTGTTTTCACACTTGGAATACCTACAGACAAATTCATTCTCCCTAGACCCTTTAGAGTAAGGCTTACCCACAGCTCAGGTCTATTTCCTCTGATGACTGCAGCCTCAGACAAGCCTGCCTCTGTAAGATGATTATGGAAGGGTTCTGGCTATTGGCTGCAGTAGTTTCCAGTTCCTACTGAAGAAACCTTGTTTTTAAAAGCATCTGTTTGGATGACAAGTTATTTTCACAGCAGTGTTTCACTTACTTTACTACATTTTGGAATAAAACACAACTGCATTGCTGAAGTGTGGGCAGCACCTCTTTCTAACACCTTGAGAATAACCTTTCAAAACACCTTGAAAATAACCACCCAGCAGTTGTTAGAAGTACTCACTGAGTAATAGAATGTAGCAGAAAGAAAAAAAAGGAAGGTATGGGTATACATTGTTTATATAAACAGTGTAAATATAAAAAAGTAACAAGAATTTTTCAAGTTCTCACTTCCTCCCTCCCTCCCTCCCTCTACCTCTCCCTCCCCCCACCTCTCTGTGTGTGTGTGTGTGTGTGTGTGTGTGTGTGTGTGAGAGAGAGAGAGAGAGAGAGAGAGAGAGAGAGAGAGAGAGAGAGAGAGAGAGAGAGAAGAAGAAGAAGAAGAAGAAGAAGAAGAAGAAGAAGGAGGAGGAGGAGGAGGAGGAGGAGGAGGAGGAGGAAGGAAGGAAGAAGAAGGAGGAGGAGTAGGAAGGAAGAAGGAGGAGGAGGGAGGGAGGGAGATGGGGGTTGCTGTCAGGGGGTCTTGTTACCCAGATTAACCTTGAATCTACTATGTGGCTGAGGCTGGACTTGAATTCCTGATTCTTCTGCTGCTGTCTCCCAAGTATTAGCATTATTAAACACTACCATACCTGGCTCTAAGTTCTCCCTCATTAGGACCAGTAGCACAGTAGTATTTTAAGTGTTTCTTTATCCATAACTCCATCTGACAGTTGAATTGTATTTTGTTGATGTTTCCTGATGCTAGGGAATGTCTAGTCATCTAGACATCATCCTCAAGCTGCTTTCAGAAGTTTGCAAGTGCATCTTCTAGAGTGAAGTAGTGTATACTCAATGCTGCTGTAGGAAGTGAGACTACAGCTCTTGAAGTGTCTTCACAGAAAAGAAAATTAGCAGATGCTCAGACATGAACAGACTGTGGTAAATGTGATGCAAATAGTGGAAGATGTAGACAAAAGTAAATGGTGGGTTTTCTCATTTTAATGTACATAAAATGATTTTTTTTAACTTTACATTTTGTTCTAACAAAGGATCTAGGGTAAATACTTCTGAGGAAATGGTTCATGAGCCAAAAACTGAAAAAAAAAAAAAAAAGTCAGCCATGTACATAGCAAAAAGAAGAACATTCTAGGCAAAAAAATATAAAGGCCTTAGGATGGAAAAATAATTGTAATGTCTTAAATTAATGTGTTACTTTTTTAGAAAGGAGGTAAATAAGATATTTTAAATATGCCTTATATTTTTAATTTTATATGCCTTAAAATTTATACTTTTTAATGCCTGTACATTAAGAAAGAAGTACATAAAAAGAATGTTATTTCTTAATAATATTCAACATAGTGCCCAACACGGTACCTGATAGCTTGGGGCTCATCAGACAACACAGTGCAGCCAGCAAGATGGAGCAGTAAAGTACTTGTCACCAAGCACATGAGGGAAGAAAAGAACCACCTCCCAAAGTTGTCCTCTGACCTCTGCCCTGGTGCTGTGGCTCATGTATGCATATAGATGGACGTACATGTAGATAAACACCAGGGATTATAATATATTACTGCAGTTGCAAACAAACCATAGGGAGCTTGAAGAATGAGTGATGGGGTGTGGAGGAGCAGAAAATGTAAATGTTGCTTTTATTTCCTCGGTGGCCAGAAGTAAATGTAGCTTTTATTTGCCAGATGTCTCAAAGGCTTACTGATAAATATGCTCACCCTTTCTACCTCTTTCTCAATTTAGCTGGCTGGTTTTGTTCAGGTGGTAAGTATCCCGACAAACTCAATCAGGTCATTTAAACTTAGTGTGATGAACTAAAACACAGAATAAAGCTAATTAACCTTGGTTTTTACGGTAGGTGAAATGATTTTGGCTCTTCGAAAGTTAGATCTTCTTCGGAAGACTGTTGTTATATACACTTCAGACCATGGAGAGATGGCTATGGAGCACCAGCAGTTTTACAAGATGAGTATGTATGAAGCTAGTGCCCATGTTCCTCTTTTGATGATGGGACCAGGAATTAAGGCCAACCTACAAGTACCAAGTATTGTTTCTCTTGTGGATATTTACCCTACTATGCTTGGTAAGTACTGTGGTTGTGGAAATATTTAGTTGTAATGCTGAAGAAAAAAAAACACACAAGCAACACATTCAGAATCTTCCTCCCCTGAGTACCTCACTCATGGAGTTAGAGTTGTTCTCTGAAAGGCAAGAATTCAATCACAAGGACGGCCCACAGATTCCTGTTTCTTCACCCACTTCAGTCATATTCTCTTCAAAGGATTCACAATCAGGATATGACTATAAGTTTATCTTATTTATTTATATACAGCATTCAACTTTCTCCCACCACCCCCCTATAAAGTATAAGTATTTCCACTATGGAAATTTTATGCACTGTTTTACAGGGTGTGTTGGTTACTTTTCTGTTGCCAAGACAAAGTACCTTGGCCAAGGCACTTTTAGAACAAAAGTTGGCTTATTTTTTCAGAGGGTGAGAGTCTGTGGTGCTGGAGCTCAGACATAGTGTGGTGGCAGGAACAGCTGAGACATCTCTATCCCCATCCATAAGGTAGAGAGAGCACGCTGGGAACCAAGCCTCTGGTGTTCTCTGACAGGAACATAGAACTCAGGACAGCAGGTAAAGAGGCTGAACAGATGATCTAACAGATACTGTCTGTCCCCTTTCCTATCTTCCTTTGGAAACTTCAAAGCCTGCCCCCAGTGACACACCTCCTCCAACAAGGCTACACTGTCCCCTGTCTCTGCCCTGCTCTGTGTAGCTCTGGCTGTCCTAGAACTCACTCTATATATACACCAGTCTGGCCTCATGTAAAATAATTTTGACTGAGGGCCCCTGTGTGCCAGGCTCAGTTCTCAAATCTCAAGGTAGCTAAATTTTCACCGAAACTGAACATTTCAAATGGAAGCAGCATTATACTATCATCCTACCTCGTAGAAATGAGGAAACAGTCAGAGGAGTTACTGCCTCACTCGGGGTAGCATGATCATGGAGTGAGCCCCTCTAGCTAGGAAGTTAGGTTGTAAATCCATGTATGATCTCTAGCATGCAACCCTTAGTGATGGGAAAAATATAGATGATGTTTCTGAATGTTTAAATAACTCCAAAAAGAATTAACACAAACACAAACAAACAAGAACACTTTCCTTTTGATTTGGAGACATTGCAGGAATTGCTCTGCCTCCAAACCTGAGTGGATACTCCTTGTTGGCACTGTCGTCAAACTCATCCACAAATCAACAGGCATTCCAAGCCCACCGGCCGCCTTGGATCCTGAGTGAATTCCATGGATGCAATGCAAATGCCTCCACCTACATGCTGCGAACTGGCCCGTGGAAGTACATAGCCTACGCTGACGGTGCTGCGGTGCAGCCTCAGCTCTTCGGTAAGCTTCTTGATAGAGGTGACAAGTGCCATGAGCTGGTCTGCACCACAAGCTTGAGAGAGTCAGTAACTGTCTTTGAAATAAATGAATACCTGTTGCTTCTCGGGCTGGAATAGGCTGCAATAGGCCACCCCAGTTTCATGGTTTAGAGTAAGCTTATCTAGATCTAGTTTGTTTATAAAACCCACATGTGCTCTCTAGTCCGTGGCTTCTGGTAGTGATATGAGCCGTCAGTGTTCAGTTAACAAAAGAGGAGCAGTTGCCTCGCACATTAGCCCCTGAAACCAGAGCCAGCACAAAGCCTGATCCAGATCTCATTCAACCATGTTGCCTGGAGCAACCTTCTGATGCCTGTCAACATTCTCCTTACACCGAAGTTTCATCAATTCCAGATGATTGATGCCTAGCTCTTGGGAAGTCCACACATTCTAACTATGTCATTTAATGTCACCACAGTGCTATGAGATTGCATTCTCCTCTGCAATTACAGAGAAGCAAACTGGTGGGTCAGAGAAAGTCTTGACAGACAGGCAGAGCCTCAGAACTAGGAAGTCATGAAACTAAAAGTTCAGCATAGGTTCCCAAGCTCCTCCACTCTGTAAAACTGTCATCTGGCTTCACTCTCTGTGAATTCATTTTTAAGCAGCATTTTTTGATTTATTTTCTTATCTTTTCTCCCCATGTTGTACATAAAATAGGGTCAAGGTCCTTGTTAATATTTACTGGTTCCTAAGATTGAATTCTAGTTGCAAATATAAAAATTATTAATTAGAAATCATTCTTTGGTGCCAAACTTCCTTAAGTTTTAAGAACTGTGGTACCTGGCTCTCAGCAGAGAAACTCATGAATATCTAATGTTAATGTTAGACAACAGCTAATCCGAAGGGTCTCACATTTTAGCAACTGTCTATAATGAGTCCCCCTCCATTTGACCATTGACAAAAGGCGATGGTACAATCTGCCATTTGTTCCTGGTTTCTGATTTCTTCACCCTTTCGCAGCTTGAAAACCCTCCTCCTCCCTCTCTCCCCCTCTTCCTCTCATATCAGCTCATTGTAGTACTTTGTCTGCTTTTAAGTAGATACCTAATCTATTGACAAACTACTAAAGAAAATCCATTGGTATCTTTACAGTTGTTGAAATTTTCTAAAGTTGTCTTTTCTAAAGTCCAGTGTACTTCAGCAGCTGTGTCTCATTTACATTTTAAAATTTTAAATTCAATAAAGCATTATTTAATCTATCTCTAGGAGATCTCGTATTTCCCTTTTGTTTTATGAGCATTTTTTAAAGTCCTGTTAGATCTCTCCATAATTGCTTGACCAGTAGTATTATGAGATACGCTTGTAACATTTTTATGCCATAATGTCTAAAAGTTGTTGCATTGTAATGGACACACATCTTGAAGCATCATCAGCTTCAGTCTCTAAAGGCATCTCAAAGATAGTCACCATCTCTAATAAATGTGCAATCTCAGAATCATCTTTTTCAGAGTTAAAAGCAGAAACATATTGAAACCTTGAATAAGTATCAACTGTATGCTATATTACCATGTATACATATCTTAATTCTCCAAACTCTATAAAATGAAACACATATTCTATTGTATGACATTGCTCTAAGGTGACTGCATTAAACAGAATATGGATTCTTAACTCATTATATTGCATCTCTGTGAGCAGTCATGTAATTTTTAAAGCCTTTGTGGATTTTTCTCGTTTGGAACTAATTTTTCTGCAATTGTAGGCTCTTTATTGGATTCTCCTGAAGATTCTTTAGTCTGATTTAAAGAGCCCTTTAATCTCTGTTCTATGTCCTCCAATCTAGCTTTTAATTTTTGTCTTCTTGTTCTGTTAAGCCTGCTTTATTTCGATTTTTCTTAAAGAAGATAATAAAATTGAATCACTACTGAACATATATTAATGTTGTTATATATGAGATCCAAATGCCTTTTTCTATAGTGTTTTCCATTTTTTAATATGGCAAGTATTTTTAATGTCTCTAACTCTCCTTTCTGGGGGGAGAGACTATACTTTAGTTCTCTTTCTCCTTTCTTTAAAAACTTTATTTTATTTTTCTCTCTTTCTCCTTTCTTTGGAGACTTTATTTTCTATGGGCATTTATTTATTTCTCTTACTGTTCTCTAAACTTATTTTTTCTCTAATTTTCTCTAGAATGCCTCTGAAGATTTTTAAAATATTATTTAATTCTCTCTTTAAGGATTTTATCATTTTCAAACTAAGTATTTGTTTCTTTTTTATTGTTTTCAAACTTATCCTTTACCAGTTCAGAAATTTGAGGATTTTTAGTTCCACCACAGCTTTAACAAAATGTTCCTTCTGTCTTGTGTGTCTGCAGGCTCCTCAGGCCAGCATGTGACTAGAGCAGCTAGCTCTACCTCCAGTATTAGCTCAGCCTAATACTGGCTGGGAGATGAGCCTATGTGCCTGAGCTCTGGGAAGGTTTTCACCTGTGGGGAGTACTATGAGGCTCCACTTCCCCACTTGCTAACCCCTCTCACTGGCCTCTGCTCATTCTCTCTTGGGAAACTGATCTGGGAATTCTTTGCTTGCACTTTACCTTGGGGCTTTTCTAATGCCTGAATCTTTTGTTCTAAGCTTGGATTTTTAGCTAGGTTTGGATTAAATGTCTCACATTGGGCACTATTTGTAAGCATTTGCTTTTCACTATGTCCCAGTTCCCAAATAACGACTCTGAGACTTAATTATTTATGATAAATGCCTAGGTCATTAGCTTAGGCTTGTTCCCTGACTAGCTTGTAACCTATATAAACAGGTTTATTCTATTTTATGTTTGCCACAAGCTGGTTACCTATCCACAGCTCCGTGTGTCCTTCAGACTCCCAGTGGTGAATCCACCCACCTGACTCTTTCCCAGAATTCGTCTCTCTCTCTCTCTCTCTCTCTCTCTCTCTCTCTCTCTCTCTCTCTCTCTCTCTCTCTCTCTCTCTCTCTCCCCCTCCCTCCCTCCCTCCCTCCCTCCCTCCCTCTCTCTCTCTCTCTGCCACTGTCCCACCTTCTAATCCTGCCTCAGCTCATCATCCATCAGATTTTTATTGACCAGTGATACTTTCACATAGCACACTAGAGATTCTTTATACAAACAGTTTGTGCTAAGCCAGTTTAGTAATTACAAGAATTTAGCTGCTTCTGCCATCAAAAAGTAAAATAAGAAAAAGGGTGGGGTGACACAATGGTTACATTAAGATAGATGTTCATTCATCAACAGGTGTATTCCACATTTAGTATATTATCCATATGGCCATCCCTTGCTTCACGATCATTGACCTAAAACAGCTTTGAGTCTTTATGAGATGTATTGTTAAGAGAATGTGGTTATGAATGTTGTATGCTGCTGCTAATGTGAATGCATACTTTACACAAAGAAAGAAGGAAAATGAAAATAAGTCCTAATATATTATCAGTCACAATGATATTCTAACAAAGCCATTTTATTTCTTTATTTCTAAAAAACTGCTTTATTTCTTTTCTTTCAGATCTTTCCTTGGATCCAGATGAGCTAACAAACGTTGCTGCAGAATTTCCGGAAATTACTTATTCCTTGGACCAGAAGCTCCGTTCTATTATAAACTACCCTAAAGTGTCTGATTCTGTCCGTCAATACAATAAAGAGCAGTTTATCATGTGGAAACAAAGCATAGGACAAAATTACTCAAATGATATAGCACACCTTAGGTGGCATCAAGATTGGCAAAAAGATCCGAGGAAGTATGAAAATGCAATCCACCGGTGGCTCGCAGCCCACTCCAGTCCACTCTTCTCCAGTAACAGGAGATAATAATAAAACTTTCTTAAGCTATACATGAATATGTTGGTATGTATTAAACTGAAACAGCCCTGGCAATTGCCAGTTTTACTTACTTTCAAAATATGTACTATGTCTTAAGTGCCAATGAGTACAGAACTCATATTTTCAAAACTAGTTATACTAAAACTTTTTTGATGCAGACCTCGGACTGTTTAACATCAGAAGTTTGTAAAGACTAGAAGCAAGCATTCTTGTAGTTTCCCTGGATAATACAGAATATGGAATATTTTAACAACTATCAGTTATTATTTGTGAATCATGATATTTCATGACTTACTAGATTTTGACGAAACTCTTTGGATGTATTTGATATTTTAGAACTATTTAATGGGACACAGACTCTGAATATAGTTGATTTTAATTTTTGTTGTTGTTTTAAAAAAAAGAATATGAAGCCCCCTTTCCTGGTCAGCACCCTCACTCACCTTGCCTATGTCCCTTTGTGGACAAACCATAGATTAGTCACCAACCAAGTGAATATATTCTTTACAAATTCAAGCAGCATACACACAATTGATGATGTGCTACATAGTGCTTTTCTCGGGCATATTGTGCTCAGGCTATTATTTTTTATTTCCAATTAACAATAGATGCTGAGATATAAAATGACTGAGCAGGAATCTATAAAAATTCCTGTACATTTTTCCAAGTTGTTTCTAAAGAGTTTCTAGCAGTTTGGCATTCCTGCCAACAGATAGCAAATATGTTATCTTTATTTATTGTGAGTACTGACATGTTCTTTCATAGATCTAATAACCACTAGAATTTGCATCAGAATGACCTTCCCTATGTCTGTCTTTGGCCATTTTCCCTATAGGTTGCAAACACTGTTGTTCTGTTACATGCATGCTTTTGGATGCTAGCCTTTTGAAAAGCAAAAGAGAAACAAAGAACTAGAAAGATTGTTCTGTGGTTCAGAGCACTTGCTACTCCTCCAGAGAACTGAGATCCAATTATTGGCACCTACACAGTGGCTTACAACGTATGTATAGCTCCAGTTCAGGAGAGCCAGTGCTCTCTCCCGGCCCCCAAGGTGCCAGGCAAACACTAAATGAACACAAGACACTCATTCACATAAAATTTTTAAAATAATAAACAAATGTTTTTTAAAAAATACTAGAAATCATGTTTATTCTAGTTTGTCTTTTGCTATTAACCTGGGGAAAATTTGTATTTTCTTGTAATATATTTGTATATCTTTGTACCAAATAAATATTATGATTTTTTAAATTAAAATATTCTTTTAAATGTTTATAAATCTTTATTTTGTGGCTCTTAGAATTTGTGTCCTATTTAGAATGTTCTTCTCTCTGATGTTCATAAAGTTTTGTTTTTAGCCCTTAGAACTCTGATCCACGTGGAATACTTTACATATTAATGGTCTAACTTTAGTTTTTAATGTTGCTGTTTTCTTCAGTTTTGTTTAACTTCTAAACAATTGATCTTTATTGGGTGGACTGTATGTTCTCCTACTGCACTCCGTTATAGAACATCTTAGGTTGAATC